>NW_026606132.1:25070000-25670000 GCF_029834395.1 Sorex fumeus | reverse complement strand
TGTGGTAAAAAAATGAAAGTATAAAAAAGAGAGCAACAAAAGTCCATTTAATCCAATGATATAACTTCTTGAAAGGAAGCATCAGAATGAACGGATATGTACACATCCGTTTGAAAAGCATTTATCACAATAAAAAAGATAACAAAAAACCAAAGTGCCCAACTGTAGATGAATGGATCCAGAATGATCGTCATTTTCCAATGGAATACTATGCAACTGTATAAAAGTAAAACTAATAACATTTGCAAGAGTTTGCTTTGCACACAGCCCTCTGGGTTTGATCCCCAGCATCCTATATAATTGCCCAACATTGCAAAGTGTTTCCTGACTGCAAAGCCAGGAGCAAACCCTGAGTATCACCTTGTATGACCAAAAAAATAAAAATAAAAACAGTTTTCACAACAGTACTGGTGATTAGGGACACGCAAATCAAAACAAGAATTCGATATCACCTTACACCAATGAGACTTCATAGGATATGTCAAGAAATCGCCAAATAACAAAACAAAACAAATAACAACAACAACAACAAAAACCAGTGCTGGTGGGAATGTGGTGAGAATGAGAAATGAATCCTCCTTCAATCTTATTGGGTTGGCCTTTCGGTGAAAAACTGGTGAAAAAAATGAAAGTCTAAACATATTGAGAACGAACCTCCATTCATCCACTAATGAAACTTCTTAATGCTTACTTCCAAAAATCAAGCATCTAATGAATGAATATATGGACACATATGTTTATTACAGCAATTATCACCAAAAAAGATATGGAAAAAAACAAAGCACACAACTACAGATGAATGAATAAGTAGGTGTGGTCATTTTCCAATGGAATACTGTGCAATTGTGTACAAGGAAAAAATGCCGTTTGCCAGGACATGGATCAAACTAGGGATATCATTTTGAGAACAAACACGAGTTGCTGTATAGATTCATATGATCTCTCTCTTGTTTGAGATTAAAAGAAGCATATTGCAGTAGCAACAAGTGTTTAATGACAGAAGATTTGAAAAATTCACTCCCCACAAATGAGTTAGCAGGGAAAGTGCTTGAATGGGTGGGAAATTTGGAATCCTGGTGGAGGCAAGTTGATACTATAGTACTGGGTGTGGCATTGCAATTATGGAAACATCAACCCAGCATCCACAGTGTTGTAAATCACAATGCCTCAATAAATACTTGTTTTATATATTTTCAAATGTTTCTACTTTCTTTTTCTTTTAACTTTTTAATAAGGACTCACTACTGACAAAATTACTGCTAGCTGCATTTTAGGCATACAAGAATGGAATACCAATCCCTCCACCAACGACAACACCCCTCCACCAGTGTTCCTGGAGTCTCTGCTCATCCAGCCTCTACTCAACCCATTCTGTCCAATAAACAGGCAAATTACAGAGGGTGAGAGGTTGCCACTATCTCAGGTTTTAAGGTCTATTGATCCTGTGTTTTACGAATACAGCTACACCCTTCACTCATAAAAATGGTATAAATGAAGCCCTGATGACTTTTCACTCATTGCTTTTTATTCTCTCCCCCCCACACACACTTTATATCATTCATTGTATGTCTGTGTGAAGATATTACTGGATATTACTGCATACCAGCAAGAATGCGCTGTGTAAAAAAATTACCAAAACATGAGTGCTACGGGAGATAAGATGGAAAAGGAACCCACATTCAGTACTGGTAAGACTGTTACTTGCTTCAGTCTCTTTTTTGAAGAAATTGTTGGCAGACTTCTCAAAGGCTAAATATGAGACCATCAGAGACCGGAGTTATAGGATAGTGACTAGGATTTGTGTTGGTCTCAGTCAACCCGGGTTCAATCCCCAGTATCCCGTATTGTACCCCAGCAATTCCAGGAGTAATTCCTGAGTGTAGAGCCTGAATATCAGCTGGTATGACCCAAAAATACAAAAAAAAGAGCTTCTGTGTCAGCACCAGTGATTAGGGACATACAAATCAAAACAAAAATGAGAAGTCATCTTCTACCAATGAGAATTCATTGGGTATATCAAGAAATCTCAAAAAACAAAAAACAACGCTCTTGGGGCTTTGATGAAAAATTAACTCTCCTGCATTCTTGTTGGGAATTCTTTTCGGTACAAAAATTGTGGTGAATAAAAATGAAGGTCTAAAAGAGATTAGGAATGAAGATCCATTCAGTCCAGCAACATAAATTCTTTACGGTTACTTCCAAAAATAAAACATCAGTATGAACTGTTATACTCACATGTAGGTTTATTGCAGCACTTATTACAAATAAAAAAGATATGGAAAAAGCCAACTGCCTAACTACAGATGAATGGGTCAAGAAATTGTGGTCATTTTCACAGTGGAATACTGTGCAACTGTATAAAATAAAAACTAATGAAGTTTGCCAGGACATGGATAAAATTAGGGAGTGTAATTTTGACAGTAAACTCAAGTTACTGGATATATTCATAATGATCTCTCTCGTGTTTTAGATTCAAATATGTATATTGGGGTAGCAATAGTGTTCAAGTATTTAAAAAAATGAAAAGATCTTCCACAGAAATGAGTTAGCAGGAAAGGCACTTGAATGGATGAAAAGTTTGGGATCCTGGTGGAGAGTGGATACTATAGTGGTGGGTGTGGTATTACAATTATGGAGACAGCAACCCAGCATTCATAGTGTTGTAAATCACATTGCCTCAATTAGTATGTGTTATTATGGGTCTATTTTTAATTTTTCTAACTTCCATTTCTTAATTTTTAGGACTCATTGTTTACAAAGTTACCTATAATTGCTTTTAGGCATACAACAATGCAATACTAATCCCCCCACCAGTGTCAACTCCCTTCCACCCATGATCCCGGATTCCCTCCTGAACCAAAGTCCCACTCCACTCCCTCCAGTCCACTTCACAGGCAAATTACAAAGTTTAATCGCTGCTACTTAACATCTCATGCGCTCAGCTCTGTTAAATCTCTGTTATGCATGCCTATAAGGTTGTACCCTTCTATCCTATCACTGGTAAAACTGAGGCACTGGTGCCTGTTAACGCATTACTTCTTATTCTCTTTCCCCCCTTGATATCTTTCCTTCTATGTCTGTGTGAGGATATTACTGCATACGAGCAAGCATTCCTTGTATTAAAAAATCACCAAAACACGAGTGCTCCATAAAAGGTAAAGGTAAAGGTAAAGGCCCTCCGTTGATCATCGATTTGCTTGAGCGGGCCCAGTAACGTCTCCATTGGAGACTTTGTTGTTACTGTGTTTGGCATATCGAATACTCTCGGTAGCTTGCCGGGCTCTCCGAGAGGGGCGGAGGAATCAAACTCGGGTCGGCCATGTTGGCCACTTGTAAGGCGAACGCCCTACCCGCTGTGCTATCGCTCCAGCTGGCACTCTCGCACGACCACCCACGCAGTGCTCCATAGAAGTTAGAAAAATGAGAAAAATGAACCTCCCCCCCATTCAGTATGGTACAACTGTTACAACTTCATCCTTTTTATGCAGAAGTTGTCTCCAGATTTCTGAAAGTCTTAAAAATACAGCATCCAGGACTGTAGTCATAGGACAGTCACTAGGGTTTTCTTTGCACACCACCGACACGGGTTCGATTCCAGCATACCATATAGTCTCTTGAGCACTGCCAGGAGTTATTTCTGAATGCAGAGCCAACAGTAAACCCCTTAATATCGCCTGTTGTAACCAAAAATACCCAAAAAAGTGTAGGGCTTCTGGATCAACATTGGTGATTATGGCCATGTAAATCAAAAATAGAATGAAATATTACCTTACAACAATGTGAATTCATTGGGTATGTAAAAACTATCAGGGAAAAAAACAGTTCTGGTGGGATTGTGGTGAGAAATGAACCCTCCTTCAATCTTGGTGGGAATACCTTTCAGAGAAAAATTGTGAAATAAATGAGTTTCTAAAAAAAAAAAAAAAGAGGCCAACCAGAATGACATCTCCACCTGTATGTTCATTGCAGCACTGTTTACAATAGCCAGAATCTGGAAAAAACTGAGTGCCCGAGAACAGATGACTGGTTAAAGAAACCCTGGTACATCTACACAATGGAATACTATGCAGCTGTTAGGAGAGGTGAAGTCACAAAATTTGCTTATAAGTGGATGTCTATGGAGAGTATCATGCTAAGTGAAATGAGTCAGAAAGAGAGGGACAGACATAGAATGACTGCATTCATTTGTGGAATATAAAATATCATATTATGAGACTAAAAAAACCCAAGGACAGCAGAGACAAGGGCCACGAAAATTGCTCCATAGTTGGAAGCCTGCCTCATGAGCTTGGGGGAAGGCAGCCGGGACAGAGTAGGGATCATTAAGTCAATGATAGTTGGAGGGATCACTCGGGATGGGAGATGTGTGCTGAAAGTAGATAAAGGACCAAACATGATGGCCACTCGTTATCTGTACTACAAACCATAATACCCATAAGTAGAGAGAAAGAGGGAAATTGTCTGCCATAGAGGCAAAAATAGGGGTGGGACGGGGGGAAGGATACTGGGGACGGGGACATTGGTGGTAGAAAATGGGACTGGTGTTCGATCATTGTATGACTGAAACTCAAACATGAAAGTTTTGTAACTGTAGCTCACGGTGATTCAATTTTAAAAAAGAGTAGGAATGAAACTCTATTCAATCCAGTGATACAGATTCTTGATGGTTACTTCCAAAAACAAAGCATCAATTTATACAAATGTTGCACAATTATGTTCATTGCAGCACGTATTACAATAAGAAAAATATGGGAAAAACAGTTCCAAGTACAGATGAATGCATTAAGAAATTGTGGTCATTTTCACAATGGAATACTATGCAACTCTATAAAAGGACAAAGTTAGGAGGTTTACAAAGACTAGTGGGTATCATATTGAGATATCATATAGAACTAGTTGGTATATCATATTATATAGAACTAGTGGGTATCATATTGAGAATAGACACATGTTAAGGCATAGATTCATAATGATCTCTCATTGTGAGATTCAAAGAAGTATATCGAGGTAGCAAAAAGTGGTCAAGGACAGAAGAAATGGAAAGTTGCTCCCCAGAAATGAGTTAACAGGAAAGATGCATGAATGGATGGGAACTTTGGAATCCTGGTGGAAGCAAGTGGATAGTATGGTAGTGGGTGTGGTATTGCAATTATGGAAACTCCAACCCATAATTCATAGTGTTAACAAATCACGTTGCTTAATAAGTACATTTTAAAAAATTTTTTTCTGTCCTCTATTTTAAAATTTTTATTAAGGATGCATTGTTTACAACGTAATAGCTACAGGATAGGCATACAACGATTCAACATCAATCCCTCCAATAGTGTCAACTCTTCTCCACCCAGATCCTTTTACATCCCAACACCCACACCACCCCCTCCTCTCTATTTGACAGGCACATACAAATATTCAGTGGTTGTAATTATATCTCTTTTATTTTCCTGTTGAGTCAGTGTTTGCATATATGGCTATATCCTTCATTTCTCAACCCGAGGCCCCCTGACGCCATGTAATCCCATCAACGGCCAAGACTCAGAGACTATAAAATCCAGCTCCCGGACGAGACCAGTGCAGTCTCTTGCCCCTGCGCCTGGCTGTTCCTCGCCGGGGTCCCTTGGAGGGGAGCGGGTTGAGCTTTCCTTCCCTCCCCGACCAGGGATCCGGCAGCGGAAGACCTCCAGGACCAGCCACCACCATGCTGAGACCACTCTCCGCACACATGAAGGTACTGGCAGAGGGACAAAGCCACGCGGGTTCCGGGGCCGAAATCTCCAAGCCTACTCAGATTGGAGTCGAGCATCCTCCACCCAGATCCTCCAAATTCCAGTAGGCGGGGGTCACACCCACCAACTGGCCCCCTGGCGCCGTGTAATCCCATCAACGGCCAAGACTCAGAGACTATAAAATCCAGCTCCTGGAACCGCGCGGCCGCGACATCTTATCAAGACATCTTTTTTATGACATCTTATTATCTCATTCCTACTTTGGACAAACTTGCAGGGTATCGAATGTAGCCTGCCCACAGGGCAGAGTCTGGCAAACTCCCTGTGGCTTACCAAATATGCCAAATACCAGTAACAATGATGGGTCTCATTCTCCTAAAGAGCCTTGAATATAATCTCAGGGCTAGGATGAAAGAGACGTTACTGGGGCCTGCTCGAGGCAATCGACGAATAACAGGATGATGAATGAATGAATGAATGAATGAATGAATGAATCCTTCATTTCTATGACTGGTATAACTTTAACACTATTAATTCATCACGTATTATTCTCTCCCCCTTGATATCTTACCTTTTATGTCTTCACGGAGTTATTCCTGCACACTGTACGATTGCCCTGACGAAAAGAATATGGAAACATTAGTGCTGCCAGAAATGTTATGAAAAAGGACCTCCCATTAAGTATTGGTAGGATAGTTACTTGCTTCAGGCTATTTTTTCAAAAATTGTTTGGAATCCTCTGAAAGATTTAAAAGTGGAGTGTCAGGGACCAGAGTCATAGGACAACAGCTAGGATTTGCCTTGCATGCAGTCGACCTGCCTTCAATCCCCAGCATTTCATATGATCCCTCCAACACAGCCAAAAGTAACTCCAAATTTCAGAACCAGGAATAAACCCCTAGTATCTCCTGGTGTGACAAAAATACCAAAATAAGGAAAAGAGAAAACTTCCGCATCAGCACTCGTGATTAAGAACAGGCAAAGCAAAAGATAATGAGATATCATCTAACACCAATGAGAATTGGGTATATCAAGAAAAACTAAAAAAAAAAAGTGCTGGTTGGATTGTGGTAAGAAATGAACCTTCCTTCAATCTGGTTGGGAATCCCTTTCGATGAAAAACTGTGGTGAAAATATGCAGGTCTAAAAAAGATTAGGAATGAACCACCGTTCAATCCACTGATATAATTTCTTGATTGTTATTTCCCAAAACAAAGCATCAGTATGAACAGATATATGCACACATAGGTTTACTGCAGCACTTATCACCATAAGAAAGGTATATAAAAAGCCAAAGAGCTCAACTACAGATGAATGGATCAGAAATTGTGGTCATTTTCAGAGTGGAATACTATATAACTGTATAAAAGGAAAACTAATGATGTTTGCCAGAACATGAATAAATCTAGGGAGCATCATTTTGTGAGGAAACACAAGTTAAAGGTTAGATTCATAATTATCTCTCTTGTGTGAGATCCAAAGATGTATATTTGAGGCAGCAACAAGCAGTCAAGGACAGAAGTAATAGGAAGTTGCTCCCCAGGAATGAGTTTGCAGGGAAGGTGCTTGAATGGATGGGAACCTTGGGATCCTGGTGGAGGCAAGCGGATACTCTGTTGGTTGGTGTGGTGTTGCAGTTATGGAAACATCAACCCAGCATTCAGTGTTGTAAATCACAATACCTCATAAATATTTGTTTTATATATTTTTAAATTTTTCTGCATTCTATTTTTAATTTTTTTCATTATGGACTCACTATTTATAAAGTTACTGATAGTTGCATGTTAGACATATGAAAATGCAATACCAATCTCTCCACCAGTGTCAACTCCCCTCCACCTGTGTTCCCAGGCTTCCTCGTCAAACCAACCCCTACCAATCCTCCCCCCAGTTGCCCACTTAACAGGCAAATTACAGAGTTTCAGTGGTTGACACTCACATTTCATGTTTTCTGTTGAAACTGTGCTTTCCCTTTATGACTACACCCTTCACTCCTATCACAGGAATAACTGACGACCTAATGCCTGTTACCCATTTCTTCTTATTCTGTCCCCCCCTTGATATCTTTCCTTCCAAAATATTACTGCACAGTGCCAAAAATGTCTTGTATAAAAAATTACCGAAACATGAGTGCCACCAGAGATTTATGAAAAAGGACCCCCATTCAGTACTGGTAGAACTGTTACTTGCTTCAGCCTACTTTTGAAGAAATTGTTGGCAGATTTCTAAAAGCCTTAAAAATAGAGCATCAGAGACTAGAGTGACAGCAGCTAGCGTTTACCTTGCATGCAACCGAGCCAGGTTCAATCCCCAAGCATCCAATTTGGTACCTCCGCCACTGCCATGAGTAATTCCTGACTACAGAGCCAGGAGTAAACCTTGAGTATTGCCTGGTGTTACCCAAAAATACCAATAAAAATGAATAGAGCTTCTGCATCAGCTCTAGTGATTAGGGACATACAGATTAAAACTAAAATGATATATCATCTTACACCAATTAGAATTTGTTGGGCATATCATGAAAAAAAGAAGGTGCTGGTGGAACTGTCGTGAGAAAGGAGTTCTCCTTCAATCTTGGTGGGAATAGCTTTCAGTGCAAAAGCTGTGATGAAAACAAAAGAAGATCTAAAATGAGTGGAATGCGAGTAAACCTATCCCTGGACCTCGCGGCTGCAAATGTAGCTGCGTGACATCTCATAACTCACACCACTCATTTTCCAAGAGTAGTGCACCACATTTGATGGGGTTTAAAGTACAAGACAACCAATCTTAGAGGGAATAATATTTTTACATATATATGTATGTGTAAAAGCACACAAGGCTCAAACTTTAACAACAGATTAGTAATCTCTTATAGAAGGACTTAATGGCCCCTGGGTGAAATACAACCATCTTCACACACTCTCCTCTAAAGAAAGTTTTTTGTATCATTTTCAGCGGTTTATTCATAACAAAAAGTACAAAATAAATTATTTTGGTCCTGTTTGGGACAGGGTTGGGGTTTGGAATGGAAACATCCAAAATATGGTGGTGCTGGGGCTGGAGCAATAGCACAGGGGTAGGACGTTTGCCTTGCACATGGCCGACCCGGATTCGATTCCCAGAGACCCATATGGTCCCCTGAGCACTGCGAGGGGTAATTCCTGAGTGCAGAACCAGGAGTAACCCCTGAGCATCACCAGGTGTGACCCAAAAAGAGCAAAAAAAATATGGTGGTGGGAAGGTGTACTGGTGGTGGAATTGGAGTTTGAATATTAAAAATAATCAAATATTGTGAACTTTATAAAAATAAAAATTTTAATGAGAAAAAATAAAATAAAACTAATGGAATGAAACTCCATTCATTACAAACATTCTACTACTTGATGGTTACTTCAAAAAACAAAACATCTGTTTGAACGGGTATGTGCACACATATGTTTATTTCAGCACTTATTACAATGAAAAAGATATGGAAAAAATCAAAATGCCCAACTACAGTTGAATAGATCAAAAAGGTGTGGTCATTTTTTACAATGGGATACTATGAAACTATATAAAATGAAAAATAATGAATTTTGCCAGGACATGAAGAACTAGGGGGTTCCATAATGAGAGAAGACACAAGTAACGAGATAGATTAATTATGATTTCTCTTATGTGTGAGATGAAAAGATGTACATTAGGTAGGAAGTGGTCAAGGACAGAAGAATTCAATGTTGCTCCACAGAACTGAGTTAGTGGGGAAAGGCCTTGAATGGGTGGGACCTTTGAGATCCTGGTTGAGGGAAGTGTAGTTTGGTGGCAGGGGTAGTATTAAAATTATGGAAACATCAACCCAGCTTTCATATTGTTTTAAATCACAATTGCTCAATAAATACTTGTTTTATGCTTTTTAAATTTTGTCTACCTTCTAATTTTTATAGCTTTTATTAAGGAGTCCCTCTCTGAGAGCCCGGCAAGCTACCGAGAGTATTCGATATGCCAGACACAGTAACAACAAAGTCTCCAATGGAGATGTTACTAGGCCCGCTCGAGCAAATCGACGATCAACGGGAGGGCCTTTACCTTTTACCTTTACCTTATTAAGGAGTCATGATTTACAAAATTACTGATAATTTCGCTTTCAAGCAAACAACAATGCAACTCCAATCCATCAACCAGAGTCAAATCCCCTCCACCAGTGTTCCTGATTCCCTCCCCATCCCAAACGCCACCCCAGTCCCTCCTGTTGACTTGACAGGCACGTTAAAAATTTCAGTGATTTCCACTTACATCTCATGTTTTCAGCTCTGTTGAATCATTGCTTTTTGAGTATATGGTAAAAACTCTTCACTCCTATCACTCATATAACTGAAGCACGGTTTCCTCTTAATCTATCATTTCTTATTCTCCTTTACTCTTCATGATTTCTTTCCTTCTATTTCTCTGCAAAGATAGTACTGCCCACTAGCAAGAATGCCCTCTATGTAAAAATACCAAAACATGAGTGCTGCCAGGGATTTTATGAAAAATTACCTCCTATTCAGTACTGGTAGGACTGTTACTGGCTTCAGCCTCTTTTTGCAAAAATTGTTTGCAGACTTCTGAAAGACTTAAAAATAGAGCATCCTGTATTGGAGTCCTAGGAGTTCAGCTAGGGTTTGCCTTGCACACAGATGCCCCGGGTTCTATCCCCAGCATCCCATATGAACCCAAGAGCACTGTCAGAAGTAATTCCCGAGTGCAAAGTCAAGACGGCACCCTGAGTACCGTCTTGTGTGTCCAAAAAATAACAAAGTGAAAGAATAGACTCCTGTCTCATCACGGGTGATTAGCAACAAACAAAACAAAACAAGAGAGGCCGGAGCAATAGCACAGCAGGTACGGCATTTGCCTTGCACACGGTTGACGCGGGTTCTGTTCCCAGCATCCCACATGGTCCCCTGAGCACCTCAAGGGGTAATTCGTGAGTGCAGAGCCAGGAGTAACCCCTGTGCATCACCAGGTGTGACCCAAAAAGAAATAATAATAATAATAATAATTTAATTAAATTGAAAAAAAAAAAGAATGAGACATCATCTTACACCAATGAGAATTAATAGGGTATACCAAGGAATCTAGGGGGAAAACAGTCCTGGTGGGACTGTGATTCACAATAAAGTCTCCTTTAATCTTACTGGAATGCCTTTCGTGCAAAATCTGTGGGAAAATTGAAGATCTACAAAGGAGAAGGAATGAAACTTCATTCAATCCAGTGATACTACATCTTGATGGCTACTTCCAAAAACAACGCATCAGTTTTAAAGTATACATATATACACCTATATTCATTGTATCACTCATTAAAGTAAAAAAGTTATGTAAACAACACAAATCCCCAACTACAGATGAATGGATCAAGAAGTTGTGGTTCCAGGGGATTGCCCTGCCACAGAGACAGGGGGGATGGGGGGATGGGGGTGGGAGGGATATTATCCATGGTGGTGGAAAATGGGCACTGGTGGAGGGATGGGTATCTGATCATTGTATAATTGAAACCAAAGCACAAAAAATTGTAAATCTACAACTTTAAAAAAAAATAAAATAAAATAAAGGGAAAAAAAAAAGAAGTTGTGGTTCAGGATGGGAGATGCATGCTGAAAGTAGACTATAGACCGAACATGATTGCCACTCATGCCTCTTTTGCAAATCACAGTATCCAAAAGGAGAGAGAGAACAAAAGGGAATACCCTGCCACAGAGGCAAGGGGGGAAGGGGGTGGGGGTGGGAGGGGTACTACGATCAGTGGTGGTGGAAAATGGGCACTGGTGGAGGGATGGGTACTCGATCATTGTATAATTGAAATCCAAGCACAAAAATAACAAAAAAAGAAGTTGTGGTCATTTTCACAATGGAATGCTATGCAACTGTGTAAAATGACAAAATCTAAATTTGTCAGTTCATTGATAGAACTAGGAGGTATCACAATGAGAGAAGACACAAGTAACAGGATAGATTCATAATGATCTCTCTCATGTATAAGATTCAAAGATGTACATTGGGTTAGCAACAAGTAGTCAAGGACAGAAGAAATGGAAAGTTGTCCCACAGAAATGAGTTAGCGGGAAGGGGGCTTGAATGGATGGGACTTTGAGGTTCCTGTGGAGGCAAGTGGATACTATTGTGGTTGGTGTGGTAATTACAATTATGGAAACATTAACTCAGCTTTCATTGTGCTATAAATTACAATGCCTCAATATATAATTGTTTCATTTTTTCTATCTTCAAATTTTTACAATATTTATTAAGGAGCCACAATTTGCAAAGTTACTGACAGTTATCTATTAGGTATACAACAATGCAACACCAATCTCTCCACCAGCGTCAACTCCCCTCCATCAGTCTTCCCTGATTCCCTCCCCATGCCAAACCCCACTCCATCCCCTCTGTTGACTTGACAGACACATTACATAGTTCCAGTGGCTGCCACTTACATCTCTGTTGAATCTGATCTTTGTGTATATGGCAAAACCCTTCCCTCATATCACTGGTATAACTGAACCCCTTGTGCCTGTTACACCATTTCTTCTTATTCCCTTTCCCCCCTTGATTTCTTTCCTTCTATCTTCCGTCTACTTTTTTGGAAGATATCACTCCACAGTAGCAAGCATTCCCTGTATAAAAATATGCCAAAAGATGAGTGTTGCCAGAGATGTTATGAAAACGACCTTCCATTTAGTTCTGGTAGGACTCTTCTTCCCCACAAGTTTCTTTCCTTCTCTGTCTGTGCAGAAATATCACTGCACACCAGCAAATATGGCTTTCATTTTTTTAAAAAATATCAACACAATTAGAGCTGCCAGAGATTTTATGAAAAATGAACTCTTATTCAGTACTGATAGGGCTGTTACTTGCTTCAGCCTCTTTAGAAATAGTTTGGAGACTTCTTAAATACTTAGGGAAAAAGCTTCTGGGACTAGACTGGTAGTCCAACAGCTAGGACATTTGTTTTGCACTCAGCTGACCCAGGTAACTGTCATCCCATGCGGTCCCCTGAGCACTGCTAGGAGGGTTTCCTGAATGCAGAGCCAGGAGGAACTCCTGAGTTTCACCAGGTGTGATTAAAAAAGACCAAAAGAACATAATAGCTTCCACATCTCACTGGTTGGTGATTAGGGAATTACAAATCAAAACAACAATGAAATATTATCTTACACCAATGAGAATTAATGGGTATGTCAAGAAATCTCGAAATAACCAGTGCTGGTGGGATCGTGGTGAGAAATGAACCTTCCTATACTCTTGGTGGGAATGCCATTCATTGCAACCTCTGTGGGAGAAAATGAAGATCTTAAAAATGTAGGAGTAGAACTCTGTTCAATCCCTTGATAACACTTCTTGACATCTAGTCCCAAACACAAAAACATCATTTTGAAAGGATATATGCACACCTATGTTCATGAAGCACTTATTACAGTAGCCAAGCTAAGGAAAAAACCAGAGTGTATATTGACCAGCATGCTGCACTTATCAGTATAACCAAATCATTTTCCTCTTGCTGGTATGGGACTATAAAATGCTTTTAGTGGGCCTGGACTGGCTATACAGTTCCAGGATCTCAGGTTTGATCCAGGTCCCAAAAGTCAGGCTGAGTTTCATCTGGTTTTCATTACACAATAATTACAAAATATTTATGATTTATGGTGCTTGACCTCAGAATTAGACCAAGTGATGTACTTGGCATAAATTTCCTTCCTTGTCTTCATTCCCATAAGGTGAATGTTTGACGGAAGCTGGAAAATATTTTCCAGCTTTTCCTGACCTTCCCTTAGATGACGAAGTTCCTTGGCAATATGTCACTAGGAATATATCAAACAATTCCTTCTTGTCAAGACAGCAGTTCCTCTCCTTCCGAACTGGCTACTACCAACAGCCCTTCTTGGGATGTTTCATGTAAATATGAGTTTTGATTTGTTTTAAGACATTTTCTACTACTACTCTGATACTACGGAAATATCTCATACTATAGTGTACATATTTATCATTTTTCTTGTGGTTCTGAGTCTTTAATCTGGACTTTATTTTTTATATATTGTGTCAAGAGCTTCAGAAACTAAGTTGCATTATGCCATTTTTGAAGAGCTGATCTGCAATGACAGTTCTGTCTGTTAAATATTGAATGCCATTTGTAATTTTGTGCCCAGAACTATCTAGTTTCATTGAATAGATTTTCTATGCTTATGTCAATACCATATTCTTTTAATTGCTAGAATTTTAAGTTGATATGCAGTAGCAAAATTTCCATTTCTATCTTTTCCTAAAAGTGTGACTATTATGGGATATTTACATAACCATTTACATTTAGGAATAATCTTACTAAAAACATTCAACAAAATAGGAGTGGAAGGAACCTTCTTCAGGATAACAATGGCCATCTAAAACAAGCCTACAACCAGTATCATACTTAATAGTGAAAGACTGAAAGAATTCCCTCTGAGATCAGCCACAAGGCAAAGATGTCAATCTGTCTACTTCTATTCGATATAGTATTAGAAGTCCCAGCTACAGTAATCAGGCAAGAAAAACAAATCCAAGAGATCCAAATCGGAAAAGAGGAATTCAAACCATCACTGCTTGCATATGACATGATTATATACATAGAAGACCCTAAAGAGGCCACAAAAAAAGCTCCCAGAAAACAAAAACCAATACAGCAAAGTAGCGGGTACGAAGTCAATACAGAAAAATCAGTTTCATTCTTATATAAAAATGAATCAGATGAGAAAGCAATCAAGGAGTCTGTCCGTTTTTAAATACTACATAAAAACATCAAGTATCTAGGAGTCAGCTTAACCAAAGATGTGAGAGAAGTAAAACATGACACCTTTAAATCACTTGAGAAAGAAATAGAGAATACCTCAGGAGGTGGAAAAATATCCCATGATCATGGATTGAAAGAACTAGCATTATTAAAATGACTATCTTACCTAAGCTATCATATAGATTCAATGCAACCCCATTCAAATTCAGATGACATTCTTCTGGCATCTAGAAATATCAACTAATACAGTTTGTATGGAATCAGAAAAGACCTCAATTGTTCAGAACCATACTGAAAAATAAAAATTGGGAGGTTATTTCATTACCTAATTTGGAACTGTACTATAAGGCAATGGGCTGGAGTGATAGCACAGTGTTAGGGCATTTGCCTTACAAGCAGCCAACATGGCCGACCCGAGTTCGATTCTTCTGCCCTCTTGGAGAGCCCGGCAAGCTACCGAGAGTATCTCGCCCGCACGGCAGACCCTTGCAAGCCACCCGTGATGTACTCGATATGCCAAACACAGTAACAACAAGTCTCACGATGGAGACGTTACTGGGACCGCTCGAGCAAATCGATGAACAACAGGAGGACCGTGACCGTGACTATAAGGCAATAGTGCTCAAAACCGTATGGTACTAGAATAAAGATAGACCTTCCAATCAATGGGTCAGACAGAATTGAATACTCTATAATAAAACCCTGTATATATGGGCAGTTAATTATTTTATTATTCTTTATTTTTTATTCTTTATTTTTGATTGAATCACAGATACACAGTGAAAAGTTTGCTCGTGATTGGGTTTCAGTCATATAATGTTCCAACACCCATCCCTTCACCAGTGTCCCCATACTATTTTTATATCCCACAACTGACTACAGTCATTCTAGACCTGCCCTTCTCTTTCTTGCTCAGTTTACTCAGCGTGATACTTTCCATGTCCATCCATCTACAAGCAAGTTTCATGACTTCATTTTTCCTAACAGCTGAGGAGTATTTCATTCGTGTAGATGTACCATAGTTTCTTTATCCTGTTGTCTGTTCTTAGGCACTCAGGTTGTTTCCTGATTCTGGCTACTGTGAATAGTGCTGCAATGAACATAGAAGTGAAGATAGCATTTTTGCTATGTGTTTTTGGGCCCCCAGGGTATATTACCAGAAGTGGTGTTGGTGGGTCAAATTTGTGGGAACTCCATTTCTAGTTTTTTGAATAATTGTCCATATTGTTTTCCCAGAAGCCTGGACCAATCAGCCTTCCCACCAACAATGAATGAAAGCCTCTTTCTCCCTGCATCCATGCCAGCACTGGTTGTTCTTCTTTTGGATATGTGCCAGTCTCTTTGGCATGAGATGATATTTCATTATTGTTTTGATTTGCATCTTCCTGATAGTTATTGACCCTAATGTATATAATCATTTAACTTTTGATAAAGGAGCAAGAAGTATGAAGTGAAGCAAGGAAAGCCTCTTCAACAAGTAGTACTGGAAAACTGGGCAAGCTACATGTGAAAAAATGAACTCAGACCTCTACCTAATGACATTCACAGAAATCAGTTCAAAATGGATTAAATACCTCAATATCAGACCTCAATCCATAAGGTAAAGGTAAAGGCCCTCCCGTTGATCATCGATTTGCTCGAGCGGGCCCAGTAACGTCTCCATTGGAGACTTTGTTGTTACTGTGTCTGGCATATTGAATACTCTTGGTAGCTTGCCAGGCTCTCCGAGAGGGGCGGAGGAATCGAACTCGGGTCGGCCATGTTGGCCGCTTGTAAGGCGAACGCCCTACCCGCTGTGCTATCGCTCCAGCCCCATCCATAAGGTACATGGAGGAAAATGTAGGCAAAACCCTTCATAGCACTGAAGCTAAAGGCATCTTCAAAGATGAAACACCACTGATCAAGCAAGTGGAAGCAAAGATAAACAAAAGGGGCAGCATTGAACCAAGAAACTTCTGCACCTCAAAAGAAATGGTGACCAAGATACAAAGACAACCCATGGAAGAAGAAAATTATTTACCCCAAATTCAGCTAACAAAGGGTTACTATCAGAGATATATAAGGCACTGGTAGGACTTTACAAGAAAAGAACATCTAACCCCATCAAAAAAAATGTGAAGAATAAATCAACAGAAACTCCTCAAAGAAGAAACTCAAAGAATTTCGAATTTGAAATTCAAATTGCCAAAAGGCATGTGGGCAGTTATTTTTTGATAAAGGAACCGAGGACATGAAATGGAGTAAAGCTAGCTTCTTCAACAAATGTTGCGAGGAAAACTGGACAACAACATGCAAGAAACTAAAGCTGGACTCATTTCTTATACCTCACACAAAAGTCAATTCAAAGTGGATCAAAGATTTTGAGATCCAACTGGAAACTATAAAGTGCATAGTTTTTGAGAAAAATATAGGCAGAACACTTCAAGATTTGGACCTCAAAGTTGCCTTCGATGATCTGATAACACTGGCAAAGGCAACAAAATAAAATATAAACAAATGAGACTACATAAAGTTAAAGATTTTCTGCATGGCAGAAAACATGGGCTAAAACTAAAAGACGGGCTGGAGCAATAGCACAATGGGTAGGGTGTTTGCCTTGCACCTGGCCTACCTGAGGTCGAGTCCCAGCATCCCATATGGTCCCCTGAGCATCGCCAGGAGTGATTCCTGAGTGCATGAACCAGGAGTAACCCCCGTGCATCGCTGGGTGTGACCGACCCAAAAAAGCAATAAATAAATAAATAATAAAACAAAAAAAAAGATAAAAAAAACTCTAGTTAAAAAATAAAAAAAGTAAAACTAAAAGACAGCTAACTGAATGGGGGAAATTTCCAGTCAACATATCAGATAAAGATTTGATATCCAGGCTCTATAAAATACAATGATCAACTAAAAGAAATTCAAAACCCTATCAACAAATGGGGAGAGGAAATGAATAGACATTTCTCTGAGGAAGACAGGCCAGTAGGCACATGAAAAAACGCTCAGCATCTATAGACCAAACATGATTGCCACTCAATGCCTCTTTTGCAAACCTCAACACTCAAAAGGAGAGAGAGAACAAAAGGGTATGCCCTGCCACAGATGGGATGGGGGTATGGGGGTGGGAGGGATACTGGGACCCGTGGTGGTGGAAAATGGGCACTGGTGGAGGGATGGGTATTCGATCATTGTATAATTGAAACCCAAGCACAAAAATTTGTAAGTCTACAACTGTACCTCATGGTGTCTCACTAATAAAAATTTAAAATATATATATTTTATCTTAAAAATGCTCAGCATCACTTACTATCAGAGTTATCCAAATCAAGATGACAATAACATACTATCTCACACCAGGGTGAATGTCACATATCAAAAATAGTAGGAATAATCTCTGTTGGCAGAGATATGGTGAAAAGGAAACTCTTATCCACTGCTGGTGAATGGATTATGAAGATGTGGTGTATATATATAAACAATGGAATACTATGCAGCTGCAAGGAATGATAAAATCATACAATGCACAGGTTGAAATTGGAAGCTATCGCGTTGAGTGAAGTAAACCAGAAGAAGAAATACAAACATGGGATGATCAAATACGAGACTAACACCCAATGACAGTAGGGACAAGGGCCAGGAGGATTGCTCCACAGTTTGGAAGCCTGCCTCATGTGCTGTAGAGAAGGCAGTTTGGATGGCATTTGTGGAGTATAAAACAACATAATATGAGGCTGACACCTAAGAATAGTAGATACACGGGACAGGAGTATTGCTCCATAGCTAGAATCCTGCCTCATGAGCAAAAGAGAAGAAGCCATCTGGAATAGAGAAGGGATCACTAAGAAAATGATGGCTTGAGGAGCCAGTTGGGATGGGAGATGTGTGCTGAAAGTGGATAAAGGACCAAACATAATAACTTCTCCGTGTCTGTATTGCAAACCATAATACACCAAAGTAGAGAGAGAGAGAGTATGGGAAATATTGTGTGCCATGGAGGCAGGGCGAGGGTGGTAAAGGGGGGGCGGTATACCAGGGATATTGGTGGTGGGGAATGTACACTGGTGGAGGGATGGGTGTTTGATCATTGTGTGATTGTAAGCCAAACATGAAAGCCTGTAACTATCTCACGGTGATCAATAATTTTAAAAGGGGGGTATGCTTAGATCATCTTCAACCTTAGTATTTGGAGAGGATACAGACAGAGAAGGAAATAAATCAAGGGAGGGAGAACAAGAAGTAATGGATTAACAGGCACCGGGGGTACTGTTATAACAGTGATAGGAGTGAAGGGTGTAGCCATATACGCAAAGCGCAGATTCAACAGAGCTGAAAATATGAGACTTAAGTGGCAACCACTGAAACTTAGTAATTTGCCTGTTAAGTGGACAGGAGGGGGTGCAGTGGGGGTTGGGGTGAGGAGGGAATTTGGGAACATGGGTGGAGGGGAGCTGACGCTGATGGTAGGATTGGTATTGCATTCTTCAATGCCTAAAGCTCAACTCAGTAATTTTGTAAATCGTGATTCTTTGATAAAAGTTTTTAAAAATTAAGCAAACATTTTCAAAGGAATAATCTTATCAGATTCCACGGACACACACACAAGAAACACACTTCACCCACGTTCACACACTTGCACACACATTCAGTTTCTGTTGGAAATGCATTAAATCTTTAAATCAATTGGGGGCAACTGACATCTTCATAGTGTAGTGTTTCCAACGTTTTAATAAGTTTCTCCCCATTTATTATTTTCTTTTAATAAAAGATATTATAGAACTTCGTATAGTTTCATTTTCATTTCAAGGTACTTCTAAGATTTTGTTGCTATTGTAAATTCCAACAGACTTGTTAAACTCTATCACTCTAATAACTTCTCTGTTGATCCTTTTGAATTTTCTATGTAGATAGTCATATCATTTGTGAATAATGACAGAAGTTATTTGCCTTGCTCCACTGTGATGGGTGAGACTTCCAATATAATAATACCTAGAACGATTATGGCAAGACTCCTGGCCTGATTCTTATCTCAAAGGGAAATTTGTCGACATTCCACATTAACCGTAAAGCTTCCTGCAAATTTGGTTATGCAAGTATCTTCAACTTACATTCTTCAACTCCTTCTTCAACTCTTTGTTTTCCTCAACATCTTACTCAAATTCATATTGAATTTCATCAAAGGCATACTCTGCATCTATTCAAATCAAAGATTTTTTTCCCTTTATTCTATTTATCTGATCAATTGTATCATTTCATTTTCTGTTTTGTGAAGCAATACAGTTTTTAATTGAACAAGATTTACTTAGAAAGATACAAGGGGAAGAGGAAAGAAATATATGCTCAAAAGAGAACAGAAGCAAGAAGCAAGAAGACACAGAGACAAGTAAGCAAGATATGCATTCCACTGATAACATGGGCCTGAACAGCAAGCATGCATCATTTTATCTTCTACTGATAAACCAATTGTGTATTCTTGATATAAATTTGTCAGTCATTCTCCTGATATATCACCAGTGTCTATTTGCGAGCCTTATATCATTGGAATACTTTCTGCTCTATTCTTTGGCTTGGGTTAGCACATTCCTGTTCATAAGTGAAATAACTGTCTATTTTTCCTTTCTTATACTCTACTTGCTATATTTGGTACCAAACTTTTTCTAGCCTCATAAATTGAGAAGTGACCCCTAGCCTTTAGACTCTGGAAGAATTGTGTAACAAAACACTTCTGAATATTTGGTACAACTTGACAATGAAATACATCTGGTCTGAAATTTTCTTTATGAAGGATTTTTTTCTTGTTGTGTTTGGGAATAGGAAGTTTCTTTTTGTTGCTGTTGTTGGCCACATCTGGTGGTGCTCAGAGATCACTCCTGGAGGGGATCGGGGAACTATATGCAGTGCCAGGGGTGAAATGTAGGTTGGCCTCAGGCAAGCGAGTGTCCAACCTGCTCTAGCCCTGTAACTGGCAGCTTCCATGTGGACAAGGAACAAGGGTTGCACCCACGCAAGGTGTGTATTTTCCACTGAACCACATCCTTAGCCCTTTATGGACAATTTTAAATATTGATAAATATTTAAGGACTATTGTTCAGGGGTTTTGTTCCTTTAACTATACCTAACCTTTTATTGTGGTAAAATATTTTATTTCACATAAGTGAAATAAAGAACCATCTTAATCACTTTTAAGTCTACAATTCTATGGCATTAAGTACATTCACAGCCATGACTGTCATCCATCTCCTGGTTTTTATCACTTCAAATGGAATATCTGTGACTTTTCAGTGTGTAACTCCCATTCCTCCTTCCCACAACCTGGAGCCACTATTCTGTTTTGTATGTAGAGTCTGTCTCCCCACCTAAATCATACAGTAGTTGTCCTTCTTTAACTGTTTATTTCACTTCTGTAATGTCTTTAAGTTCCATCCATGTTGTTGTTCATTTCAGTATTTCCTTGATTTCTACTGGATTCTTGTGTAAGTGTGTTGAAATCACTATTTCTATCCTGGAGATAACACACATAACAAATTCATGAAATCTTCCTTTACCTTCTTCACAAACAATGTAAATCTAGATTTTTAACTCAATTTAGCCTATGCAAACATAGATATCATACTTTTCATATATTTTATCTTGAACTTTTATCTCAGATCATATCATAATCATCATCATCATCATTGTCATTCAGTTTGACCCCCAAATTCAATGAGTTTTCTTTGCTCCCTCTTGCAAATCATTTTTTAAAGTTTTACTTTAAATTGAGTCACAGTGAGATACACAGTTACAAAGTACAAAATTGTTCATGATTAGATTTCAGTCATATCATGTCCCAACACGTGTCTCTTTACCAGTGTACATTTCCCACCACCAATGTCCCCAGTCTCCCTTCCACCTACCCAGCCTCTATGGCAGACACTTTTCTTCTCTCTCTTCCTCTCTCTCTCCCTCCCTCTCTCTCCGTCTCTTTTGACTATTTATTGTTTGCAATACAGACACTGAAATAGTATCATGTATATCCTTTTACCTACTTTCAACACTCAGTTCTTTCCCAGAGTGATCATTTCCAACCATTATTGTCACGCAGGTCCCTTCTCTATCATAACTGCCCTCAGCCATCCTGCAAGTCAAACCTTAATATCCACATTTTTGTATTTCAACCTGAATTGTCCTTTTTTGAATGTCCTTTCTCATGACGCTGGAGCGATAGTGAAGGGCACTTGTTCTGAACACAGCCAACTCGGGTTCGAACCCTGGAACCCCATATGATCCACTGAGCCCCACCAGGAGTGATTCCTGAGCTACGAGTAAACCTAAGCACCACCCTGTGTGACCCAATTAAAACAAAAAAAGAAACCATTTTTGTCATTCACGATGAAATAGTATGGAGCTCTAATAAAAAAAAAATCTTGAAATTTGCAGTAACATGATGGAATTATATAAATACAGCTCCCAGAACCGCGCAGCCGCATTTGCGGCCGCGTGACATCTTATCAGAACACCTTTTTATGACATCTTATTATCTCATTCCTACTTTGGACAAACTTGCAGGCTATCGAATGTAGCCTGCCCATAGGGCAGAGTCTGGAAAACTCCCCGTGGCCTACCAAATATGCCAAATACCAGTAACAATGATGGGTCTCATTCTCCTAAAGAGCCTTGAATATAATCTCAGGGCTAGGATGAAAGAGACATTACTGGGATCTGCTCGAGGCAATCGACGAATAACAGGATGATGAAATGAAAATGAAATGAAATGATGGAATTAGAGGAATCATGTTAAGTGAAGCCACGCAGAAGGAATTAGATATAAGCATAACAATCTCTCTTACATCACTGTCACTGTCCTCCCGTTGTTCATTGATTTGCTCGAGCGGGCCCAGTAACATTGTGAGACTTGTTACTGTGTTTGGCATATCGAATACGTCACGGGTAGCTTGCCAGGCTTTGCCGTGGGTGAGATATTCTCGGTAGCTTGCCTGGCTCTCCGAGAGGGGCGGAGGAATCGAACTCGGGCTGACTATGTCAGCAGCGTGCAAGGCATACAGGACTCAAAGACACACATCAAGGTAGCAACAAGTGGTGAAAGGCAACAGAATAAAAGAACTAATCTTCAAAATTGAATTGGTTGGGGAGGGGGGGTGAAGGGTAAAGGTTAAGTTGGGATTCTTGGGGGAGAGAGATGGGTGGGTATGATTTCGGAATTATATGAATGAGAAATAATTATTAACAGTATTGTAAACCGTAAAATCTCAATAAACAAAACTTTTTTAAAACAAAGGATTTCCTTTCCTGGCTATTCTATAATAAATCTGTTTTTTGTCTTTCCAAAACAGTTCCTAAGATATAATTTTGTTAGATGAGCAAATGTTTAATTTTAACACTGACACCAAGTCTCAAAATTGCTAAAACAATCCTTGGAGTAATTATTTCAAACAACTTCTTTGTTCTTTGCTTTTTCAAGTTTGAACTGTTATATCTCTTAATATTACAGACTCCCCACAGTACATAAAGGTTAGGTATTTTTTATGGGCCACACCCAGCAGTGTGGCCCAGTGAGCTCAGGGCTCACTCTGCACTCAGGAATCACTCCTGGTAGTGCTTCAAAGGAACCATATGGAGTGCAGGGGATTGAATCCAGGTGGGCTGTGTGCAAGGCAAATGCCCTACCTGTTGTACTATTCTTCCAGCCACCAAAGCTAGATTTATTCAATTCACTCTTCTTAAATGTTGTGGGTTATTGTCTCTTAATGTATTTAGAAAATTCCTCAATTATTTCAGCGGACCAGTTCATCCTCACTCTTTTCTCTATCTGCTGGTTATAGAAATGAGCTGTACAGTTCCAAAGAAGAAGCTTCAACTTTGCTCCCTGTACAACTATGGATCAGGGGCATATGACAGTGGAGCAGCTGATCTGCAAAGCCCTCTTAATTTTAAAGACGTTTCCTTCTTGGAAACACACGGCCTTAGACTCAAAGAAAGAGCCTTGAAAACATCTTCCAAATAACAGGGAGCCAAGGGGAAGACAGAACAGTCAGACAGGCTAGCTGGGGAAACTGGGAAGAATTCCTAAGTCCAGACACACTCTACTATCAGGACCTAGGAAAGAAGAATGCACAGCCACGCTTTGCATTTGTAAATATTTAAGAACTGTTCATAAAACTAACAAGACGTTAAAATGCATGCCCCATATTCTTTTATAAACCTTTTGGTGGTTTTTTTTTTTTGGGGGGGGGAGGTGGGACACACCCGGCGATGCTCAGGGATTACTCCTGACCCTGCACTCAGGAATCATCCCTGGCAGTGCTCAGGGGACCATGTGGGATGCTGGGAATCGAACCCAGCTTGAACACGTACAAGGCAAGTACTCTACCAACTGTACTGTCTCTCCAGCCCCTATGCTCCATCTTCTAAATTTGACAATGAAACCTTCCTCATGATCATGACGCAGGTTGAAAATTAACTTCTTCCATTCAGAAGTCTGTGCTCGGGCTTAATGGTTTGAGGAAGAAATAGTCAGTCCCCAATTGCTGGCTTGATGCTGTTCCCCTTCTCTTCCAACTCCCATTCACTCCAGTGATGCAAATAGCTGTTTGTTTATATGTGAGCACCTGAACATGCATAAACACACTTTGTTTACCCTAGCCCACAAACAGCCACCTCTTGGGGTAGGTGGCACCTAATAGTGGCTCAATCTATCCTCAGGCAAGGTATTAGCTGTCAGAGCAGGGAGTAGAATAGTTCTGGCTACCTGGAGTACGGTCTAAAAACACCCGCAGCAGCCCTGCTCTGCTACAGCCTGGCCCTTTGAACTCCACTCCCTGGCCCTGGTCTCTCACTTCTACTGCTCCTGCCCTTCTCTAGCTGTGCCCTTCAAGCTCAAAGCAAAAGCTACCTCTGCGTGGTGCCATGGAAACTTCTACCCGAGTCTGAAATTAAAGAGCTATGACACACTTTACCTTAAAGCCAGACAGTAACTCTAAAACTGCACCGAGGAAGAGCTTCGCCTAGGAAGACTACACTTGAAACAGTGAAATGGAATCATTGAGAGCACAAGAGAAAACCCTGAAAGGAAGAGGGAGAGAAGAGCTGCTGACCTAATCGGAAATGGGGGAAGAAAGGCATTTACTACATCTAGTGTCTTGGCACTTCAGATGGCTGAAGTATGGGCAGAACAGAAGGAAGCTCAGAATATAAAATCAAAACGCAGTGTGGGATCAGGCATCCTCTTAACCGACAGAAAAACAGACACCGCATCTTATCCACAAAATAGACACGTCCGCATCTTTTAGAGTGCATTTCCCAATTATAGAGGCACTGAAAGTCTGAACTTACCTTAGAGGAGAGAGACAGCCAGCCCTGAGATCCAGGAACACCTTCCCTTAGCTGGAGTCTGGGTGCTACCAGCTGCTTCTGGTCAGAGGCAAGATAATTCCCCCCCAGTCTTCACTCCCCTTATTAAGATCCTCTTCTGGAGTCCCGTTGGACTTGCGTAAGGGAAAGAGGGATTAAAATAGACATTGCCGTGCTCAGGGGTAGAGTGAACCCAACGCAGGCAGAGAGCAGAGGTGATCCACAGAGTCAAACGAAGCAAGATCCAGAAGGTGAGTGACAGGGACCAAGAGCGAGATGCTTTTGGAGTGAATTGATTTAGCGTGCCTAGGGCGCTGCAGGCAGCAATTCCAGCGAACAAGGTAAAAGCTTAATTCCCAGACTTATGTATGAGTCATTGGAGAAAAAAAGGGGAAAGTGTAATGATCACTCTGTTGAGAAAATAGTCAATACAAGTAAGAAGGAATAGGGCAGTAACCGGAGTGGGAGGAGATGTGGGCAGGTAGCTATGGGCAAGTTGCTTCCAAGGGGGGAAGGATATCGACAGGCTGCCTCATAACTTGTTGAGAATTAAGTGAGTTTGTGCATCCAAATCATTTGCAACAGTATCCAGGACGGGAGCAGAGCTAGAAAACTCACTTTGGCCAGGAGACTCAGTGCTCTCCAGTATAGCCCTAGACCACACATCGTTTCCCTGAACGTATTCATGCCAACCTGTGTGTGTGTGTGTGTGTGTGTGTGTGTGTGTGTGTGTGTGTGGTGTCTGGGTAAATTCAAGCTAGTGAGTCTCATGGTTAAGTCTGTCTGCCCACCTCCCTGCAATACCTTGTTCTCATAGATAATTTTCAAATATTCTAAATGGAAATGCTTCAAGTATTGCCTAGATTAGAATCTAGTCGGTGGCCTTCTCCCCGTCTTCTGCTAAACACTGCCCAGGATTGCTTTAGAAATGTGCTTCCTACGTGTATACAAAAGACAAGGTGATAACTAAGAGTTTCCTGCATCAAACATCATTTTTCACAACCCCTGCACTGCTGCTTCCAAGGCCAGTGTGCAAGTTCATGCCCCCAGCTAGTGCTATAGCAAGCCCAGGAGCTGTGCAGGGCCAGGTGACCCTACCTGTGCTGTCTTGACACAAGAAGGGATTCAAACCCTGTCGGGCTTGGTATGAAGATAATGGAGTCAGGTCTATTTCCAGACACCCCCCTCCATCTGAACCCTGGCTTAATTTGCTGGGGTTCAGCAAACGCACGCCGGGTGACGGGAGCCACGTGTCAGGACAAGCACCGGGTCTACACGTTTACACGGTGAGGAGCTGCGTGTCACTGGTCCTGTTCCTCAACGGAGCATCCGAGGGGACATGAAAAAGAGTGCCACCTTTCAGCACAGCGCAGACCCGGTCCCCTGGACACGAGGCAGCCCGGGGCCAGCAGTTCAACACCCTCCCCCCTGAACATCTGTGCTGTGTGCCCCCTCAGGGAGCTGACCCCCAGGAAGCCGGCGGGAACCCTGGAGACCCTCAGCAGACAGCCACAGAGAGAGGGTGGGAGAGAGAAAGGATGAAGAGAAGGCAGCCAGCCAGCGGGGAGTCTCGCTGGGTCACTGGTGTCTTGGGGGGAGGGGAGCTAATTGGTTCCCCCTTCCTCTGGAGGAGAAAGAAGAAAATACAGCTGTCGTGAATACGTGTGCAAAACCATCAAATAACCAAAGCTCCCTCTGTCGCAAGAGTTCCGCTGCTGTTTACAGAGGCAGGCTGGCGCTCTCGCCCACCCTCCCATCACTGTCTCCTGCCTGACCCAAAGGGGAACTCTCTGCGTCATTCCTAGCCCCAGCCGGGACCTGGAGCACAGCCGAGACACCTGCCCTGGCTCTGAGGTACACCGGCTGGGGCTGAGTTTCAAAGGTCAGAGGAAAGGGAGGACCCTCTGGAAGCTGGGTGATTCCACCCTAATTGTGCAGAATTAAGAAACTGCTGGCTGAAAGTCTGGAAGCTCACCTCGCCTTCCCAGGTGGTGGAAGAGCGGTGATTTAACACCCAAAAAGCTGTACCGAAGACACTCTATTTTCCCAAACTGCAGGGCCAGCAAAAGGACAAGAAGCTAAGTGCTGGGACTTCACAGTGCACTGTGGGCACCGAACACTTGGACTTCGGGGCCCTTAACGGGCGCGGCACCGTCAGCGCCTTCCTGCCAGCGCAGTGCAGTGCGATGTTCTCCGAAATGAAACAGTTTTCTCCACTTCCTTGTCCTTCGGTCTGGATTTTTAATTATGTATATTGGCCGGTGCATAATTAAAGGCGTGGTTACGGTCTCAGTAGCTAGGGTGGGTGACCATGCCCTAGGCCACGGGGGGGGGGTCACTAACCAAGTATCCTCTGTGTGTTGCCAGGAGTGAAATGAGAAATGTGTTTGAACCATTGTAAGGCACAGGTACGCATATTTACAGGTCAAGCGGGGCTTACCGACTTACACGACTTACACGAACCCCTCCTTCATCCACCCCCACCAAAAGTTGAAAGAGTCAAAGGAGGAAACGCGAGGGGGGTTTGTTGTTTACTTCACAGACGCAGCCTTGCAGCAAAAGGAGCCCCACAGAAGCCGGATTATGAGGAGAATCAGCCCTGCCTGTAGGGTGCCCCTCAGTCCCCACCCCACCCGAACCCCGTGTCCCCGGGCTCCTGCACTCACTGATGCTCACTGAATAAGAATGAGGACCCCAGCAGCGCCCACCCCCCGCCAGGTTTTAATTACTGCGTGTGTGGCAGGGGTCTCTCTGGCTGTCAGCAGAAGGCAGGCTAACGAGCCCAGTCATTGGAACAGGTAAAAAGCCCCCTGAAATTGGTCGCTGCCCTGTGGGGGCGCGTAGGAGACGTTTGAAGATCTTTCTGATTTGGAAATTAGCCGACATACAAGTCATATCAAATAAAACTGTGGTTTCTTCAACATTGTGTGATTCATCCATGCAGGAGCCTGTAGCGCCAGTCGGTGAGGGCCTCGCTGGACACCTCGGCATCTGCCCGGAGGCCCTGGGGGGAGGGGCTTCTGCACAAAGACTTTCTTGGGGGCATCTAAACCCCCTGTTTTCCCACCCCTGATCGCACCCCACTTCACTGGGGACATTTCGTGACCTCTGCCCACAATTCGTGAGTGTTCAGATTTCCTGGGGGGATTTAGAGGTTTGGATTTTCTTGGGAAAAACAACCAAGAGCAGCAGAGGTGCTAAATTCAAAGCCTACAAAGCACCTGGCATCTGTGTGCGCCAACCGAGGTGCCACAGTTCATGCCTTTGGGGTTCTGCCCATGGGCAGCCTGTTCCCCAAATGCCTGAGCCCCGTTCTCCAGGCCATTTGAGACAGTCCCCGTAGCCTTTCTTACAGGTAGAAGTCAGGGGAGACAGACCTGGGTAGGCCCAGAGGCCGAGCCTCCTTACACCGAAAAGCATTCAAACAGCTCCCCCCGCCCCCTGGCAGACCCCATGCCCGAAAGAAGTGGAAAATTACTGAACGTATCAGCTCACTGTTAAACAACAGCACCACCAACGGTCAGGATGCCGGCTAGAGAGGCCGGCGAGGGGGAAAGGACTCAGCAGGAGGAAATCAATTCACTAGGCCGGTCTACGCTGAGCTTCGCAGGGACAGGATGGAAATCCCAGGGATCTGCCACTCACTGGAGCTGGAGAACGCCTGACCAGAAACCAGAGGCCCGAGAGGGAAGCAAGTGGTCGCAAAGGGCCCCGTTGCTCTGTGGGGCTTTTATTTGTCCTAATAGAAAAGTTTCTGTTATGCAAGATGAGGAACTTCTAGAGATGAATGAGTTAATACCATCCTGTGAGCTTCAAAACTGGCTCCGAGAGGAGAGCTCAGGGGAAGAGTCCTTCACACTCACGGAAAATAAACCTCAAAAAACAAAAGAGCCAGAAAGCTTTGAAAACGATGGGTATGCTTATTCCCTTGACCACAGTGACATTACCAACCAAACTGCAAATTTCCAGATTCAGCCAATTGTATACATCTGACTAATTTTTTATCAATCCATGGAACTGTTTAACGGCAAGGGCCGGGGCAACAGTGTCGCAAGCAGGGCACTTGCCTTACACATAGTCAGCCTGAGTTCCATCCCCAGCACCCCTTAGGGTTCACTGAGCTCCTGCAGGAGTAAGCCCTGAGCCAGGAGGGAGCCAGGTGTGCCCTCCCGTTTCCAACTGAATCACCATGAGATACACAGTTACAAAGCTGTTCATGCTCAGGTTTCAAATGTTTTGAAAAGGATTTTTAATAAAAATTAGAGGATTGTTTTAAACATTGAGATCCAGACGTTTGGTTTCTGAATCTCCTGGGTCACACGGAATCGTACTCAGGGGCTGCTCCTGGTTCTGTGCTCAGAAGTGCTCCCTGGTGGTAGTCCCCGTGGCAACTGTACACAAAGCAGAAGCTTTACCTCCCGTTTTATCTCTCTAGTCCCCCCAAAAGAGGGTTTTTTCAAGCCTAATAGCTGCCCCTTAGTTTACTCACTCTGACATTATCCACTCCCTTACTCTTTTTAGTTACTCAATAAATATTTATTGAGTCCCTACTACAGGGCAGGAATTTGGTGCCCAGAAGCCTGTGACTGTGTATGCTCATGCATAATTTAAAAATTGTTTGCAGTCTTACCTTCTCACAGCCTTCAGCCTCCCCAGACAGGAAAGGAGCTAAGCTGGGCCTAGAATTTCCATCCCAGTTCACCGTCACTGCTCTTCTTCTCTGTGCTCCTCAAAGATGTGCTGAGAGCATGGAGTTTGTCACACCCAAATCCAGGAACAGGAGAAGCAGGCCAAGGTACAGAGAGGGTCGCAGGTTGCTTCCAGAACGAGCCAGTGAATCACTTCTCAGAGCTCAAGGTTCCTCCCCAAAGAATTTTTGGGCAGCACATGGGATTGTCAGGAAGTCCAGTTCTCTGTTTGTAAATCTGTACAATGGGCCTCCTGGAAAGCTTCAGCCTGCAGGATTACCCGGCAATAGGACTCTCCTTCCCCGGGAGACACTGGCCAGGGGTGGAGAGAGGCAGCTCTGGTCTGGTGGGCATCCTGGGATGTCAGACAGACATTCTGTGAGTTGGGGTGGAGGAGGATAGAGTTTCGTCTCTGGAAATTACATGCCCTGCATTGCGGAGATGAGAAAGAGGCCACCTGTGTGCCAGGGGCTGCCCAAGCCCTGTCTGTCCCAAGGAAGGGGGGTTTAGCTGGCCTCAGCCACGCAGCCTCGAGAATGGAAACAACTGGTGAAAAAAGACTAGGCCGTGCCTGGTGCAAGCTTGCCCTCTAGTGTCCAGAAGGGGACATGGCAGCGCTCTTTGGAGCCAGTAGGGGAGAAAACTGCCGATCTCGATCTCGGCAACGCAGGAGTTTCTGCTTCCTAGTTTGCCTGGGTTCGAGACAAACTGCTCCTCTAAAGCATGGGTATCGCAAGTAACAGACACCCCTGTAGGGCTAGGAAGCTCCAGAACGACACCTAATGACGCTAGGGTTGCACCTGGCAGTGCTCAGCGGGTCACATTGTTCTGGAGATTGAAGCGGGGCCTGATATCTGTGCAAGACACACGACCGAACCACTCTATTTTCTCTAGTGAGTGGTCGCGAGGTCAACATGAAGTCAACCTGCAGCAAACTATAAACTAAACTCATATATATATAATTTGATATTAATATATTTCTCTATATAAACATATTTCTGAACCTTGGGAAAGCATAGCTGCTGGGTATGAAGGAGTAACTCGTCATAGGATATTTCTCCTCACAATAAGCAGCTAGAAGTTGAACACGTTGAACTTGGTAGACACGAGACCAGAAGCAGCACACATTTCTGTGATATCAGAGAGAAGAAAGCAAGTATGTCCAACACATGAAGCAGGGAAGAAAGTGTTAAGGCAAGCATAGAGTCCAAGAGCCAAAGATCCGAGGTCACCACGCCAACGAAGCTGGAGCAGCAGGAGAGAAGAGCCAGCCAGAGAGAAGACCAGAATGTTCGGTGCATACCTCCTGAATACTAGACTGAGTAAAGAACCCGGGAGTTTTCAAGTTCAGGTCGAGAATGAGAAATACCCCCCATCCCACCCTGCCTCTGATGGGGGTGGGAAGGATACTGGGATCCGTGGTGGTGGGAAATGGGCACTGGTGGAGGGATGGGTATTTGATCATTGTGTAATTGAAACTCAAGCACAAAATTTGTAAGTCTACAACTGTACCTCATGGTGTCTCACTAATAAAAATTTTTAAAAGAATGGGAAATACAATAATACAAAATTTTAAATAAAAGAGGAGAATGAAAGATCCCCAGTGATTATTGTTGAACAGTTAGTGAAACTCCAGAGATCAAACTAGGAAGAGATATGAGAGCTCTCTGGTGTGAGGGAGGCTCTTATCCCAGTAAAACTTAAATTCCGAATGGAAAATGATGAAGAGACTTAGCTACGTTTGCTTCACTACTGAAACCATCCAAGGCTCTCTGAAGGAAGAAAATTAGATTCAGATCCTACAGAATGGAACATTGACAATACCCACAATCTAATTTAAAACTCAGATACACCTAGAAAAAGGAAAATGTGACCTATAACCATCACAAAAATTAGTGCATTGAAATAAAATGTGCAAACAACAGAGATGGTAAAATTAACAGACTATTCCATTACAATTGTTTCTATAATTTCGTGCACATGTTTAAACATGAGGAAAATAAGTAAGAACATAAAATATATGCACCTCATAGATTTGAGAATGTCTTATACCAAAAGGACTAGAAGTATGTTTTGGCAAAGGTGTGTGTGTGTTGGGGACTAAGGGAAGAACTCACGTGAGCTATTGGTGAGAATGCAAATTGATGCAGCCTCTTCCGAAGATGAGGTGGGATTCCCTTAAAAACCACAATGAGATACCATCTCTCACCTCAGAGACTGGCCTACATCCAAAAGAACAAAAGCAACCGATGCTGGCGTGGATGTGGCGAGAAAGGGACACTCCTTCACTGTTGGTGGAAATGTCCACTGGTTCAGCCCTTTTGGAAAACAGTATGGACGATACTCAAAAAATTAGAAATTGAGCTCCCATTTGACCCAGCAATACCACTCCTGGGAATATATCCCAGAGAGGCAAATATGTATAGTCTAAGTGACATCTGGACTTGTTTGTTCATTGCAGCACTCTTTACAATAGCCAGAAACTGGAAGAAACCTGAATGCCCAAGAACAGATGACTGGTTAAAGAAACTTTGGTACATCTACACAATGGAGTACTATGTAGCTGTTAGAAAAGATGAAGTCATGAAATTTACATACGAGTGGTACTACATGGAAAGCATCATGCTAAGCTAAATGAGTCAGAAGGAGAGGGATAGACATAGAAAGATTGCATTCATCTGGGGGATATAAAGTAACAAAATAGGAGCTTAATACCCAAGAATAGCCGAGATCAGTACCAGGAGGATTACTCCATAGCTTAGAGGCCAGCCGGGCATTCTAGAGAAAAGGGCATCTCAGATAGAGAAGGGAGCACCAAATAAAGGGTGTTTGGAAGATGCTCCCAAGAGAGGAGATGCATGCTGAAAGTAGACTATGGACTGAACATGATTGCCACTCAATGCCTCTTTTGCAGACCACAACACCCAAAAGGAGAGAGAGAACAAGGGGGAATGCCCTGCCACAGAGTCAGGCTGGGATGGGGGGATGGGTGTGGGAGGGATACTGGGATCCATGGTGATGGAAAATGGGCACTGGTGGAGGGATAGGTATTTGATCATTGTATAATCGAAACCCAAGCACAAAAATTTGTAAGTCTACAACTGGTTTTTCACTAATAAAAATTTTTAAAAAAAGAACTGGGTAAATGGAGCATATAATACAATTGGCAAATAAAATATTTAATGTAAAAAAAAGCTAAAACTGGGGGCTGGAGCAATAGCACTGCGGGTGTTTGCCTTGAATGCAGCCAAGCCGGGTTCGATTCCCAGTATCCCATATGGTCCCTCAAGCACCACCAGGAGTAATTCTGAATGCAAAGCCAGGAGTAGTAACCCCTGTGCATCGCCGGATGTGATCCAAAAAGAAAAAAAATGAAATTGAAACGAGATATCTATACCAGGCTAACTTTAAATCACTTAATAAAAAGATAGAGGAAGACCTTAGAAAATGGAAAAATATATACCATACTCATTAATTGGAAGAATCAATATTGGTAAATGAGTATCTTACTTAAACTGTTATTTAGATTCAATGTAATCCTGTCCAAATTCAGATGGCATTCTTCCAGGATCTAGAAAAGTCAGTAACAAAGTTTGTATAGAATCAGAAAGACCATGAATAGCCAAAGCCATACTGGAAAATAAAAAATTGATAGGTATTTTATTACCTAATTTGGAATTGTATTCTAAAACTATAGTTCTCAAAACGGCATGCATGGTACTGGAATAAAGAGAGGCACCCTGATCAGTGGGTCAGAATTTAATACCCAATGACAAATCATATATATATAATTTTTGGTATTATTTTCATATATATGGACAGTTAATTTTCAACAGTTAATTTTGATAAGAAAGTAGAACTTTATGCATATCTTACAACTTAAACAAAAGTGTACCAAAGACCTTGAGATCATAACAGAAACTATAAAATACATTGTGGAAAATTATAGGCAGAGCCCTTCAAGATCTGGACCTCAAAGGCATCTTTAATGATCTGATACCAGTAGCAAATAAAACAAAATCAAAAATAAATGGGACTGTCCCTCTTCTTCTGGCTTTTTTCACTCAGCATGATTCTCTCCATGTCCATCCATTTAAAAGCAAATTTCATGACTTCATTTTTCCTAACATCTGCGTAGTATTCAACTGTGTAGAAGTAACATAGTCTCTTTATCTAGTTGTCTGGACAGGTACTAGAATATGATATGCTGAAATTCAATCACGAACAACTTTGTAACTATGCATCTTACTGTGATTCAATTAAAAAATAAAAAAACATTAAAAATAAATAAATAGGACTACTTCAAATCAAAGAACTCTGCATGGCAAAAGGATCATGGGCTAAAACTAAAACACAGCTAACTGAATGGGAAAAATATTTGCAGTCAATGCATCAGATGAAGGTTTGATATCCAGGATATACAAAATAATCACAATGATCAACAAAAAGAAATTCAAAAACTCTATCAACAAATGGGGAAAAGAAATGAATAGACACTTCTCAGAGGAAGACTGTGGATGGCCAGTGGGCACATGAAAAAATTCTCAGCATCACTTATCATCAGAGAAATCCAAATCAAGATGACAATGAGATGCCATCTCACACTAGTGAGGACAATGTGTATCAAAAATACTAGGAACGATCTGTGTTGGTGGGGAGGTGGTGAAAAGGGAACTGTCACCCAGTGTTGGTGGGAATCTCATTTGTTACAACCCATGTGGAAATAGTATGGAGAGTTTACAGTAAACTTAGACCTGAACTGCCATATGACCCAACAATGCCACTTTGGGGCATCTACCCCCAAGGAATTAAAACACTCTCTCAAAAGGATATATACACACTACTAGTCATTGCTACAATCAGTGTAATAACTAAGATATGGAATCAACCTAGGTGTCCAATGACATGAGTGGATTATGAAAATGTAGTATATAATATACCCAGTGGAATACTATGCAGCTACAAGGAATGATGAAATCATGCAATGTGCTGCAACTTGGTTGGAACTGGAATATGTGTTAAGTGAAGTAATCCAGAAGAAGGACAAACACAGAATGATCTCACTTATCTGTGGTATATAGAATAACTGGATGAGAAATATATTGTAGCAAAGGGGGATGCTAAGACCACTCTTGACCCCAGAGTTTAGAGAGCAGAAGGACAGAGAAGGAAAGAAATCAATGGGGAATAGAGATGAGAAAAAGAAGTAATGGGGGAACATGGGTGGGTCAGGGCTTTGGCTACACTGATGACTTGGGAGAGTGGTAGAGCTATAAATCCAAAACACATATTCCACATCACACAACATATGAGATATAAGCTGCAACCCCCCAGAACTTTTTAATGTGGTGGTGTGGGGAGAGGTAAGGAATATGGGAAAACTGGTAGAGGAAACACTGGTGGTGGGATTGGAGTTGAAATATTATATATCGAAAGACCAACTACCAATAACTTTGGAAATCATAGTTCTTTGATGAAATAAAAATATATTAAAATAGTACCAATATCATAGTTTTGTATTTGCAGTGCTGCTGTACAATCCCCAACACTCAAGTGACAAGATCCCTCTACCCTCACTGATCTTAAATAAATACTTTTTACTAGGATGGGCAAGAACAAATGATAATTTTAAATGAAGGGTATACAATGTTTTCTGTGTTATTCTTGCAATTTTAGTGTAATTTTGAAGACACTCAAAATAAATACGTTTTGTTAGATTTTTATTAGTGAAACACCATGAGGTACAGTTGTATATTTACAAACTTTTGTGCTTGGGTTTCAGTTATACAATGATTGAATACCCATCCCTCCATCAGTGCCCATTCTCCACCACCACTGATCCCGGTATCCTTCCCATCCCCCATCCCCCCATCCCACCCTGCCTCTGTGGCAGGGCATTCCCCTTTGTTCTCTCTCTCCTTTTGGGTGCTGTGGTTTGCAAAAGAGGCATTGAGTGGCAATCATGTTCTGTCTAAAGTCTACTCTCAGCACGCATCTCCCATCCTGGGAGGATCCTCCCAACACCCTTTATTTGGTCCTCCCTTCTCTATCTGAGCTATCTTTTCCCCTAGAGTGTGCGGCTGGCCTCCAAGCCATGGACTAAACCTCCTGGTACTTATCTCGGCTATTCTTGGGTGTTAGTCTCCTATTTTGTTACTTTATGTTCCCCAGACGAATGCAATATTTCTATGTCTGTCCCTCTCTTTCTGACTCATTTTGCTTAGCATGATACTTTCCATGTAGTACCACTTGCATATAAATTTCATGATGTCATCTTTTCTAACAGCTACATGGTACTCCATTGAGTAGATGTACCAAAGTTTCTTTAACCCGTCATCTGTTCTTGGGCATTCAGGTTTTTTTCCAGATTCTAGCTATTTTAAAGAGTGCTGCAATGAACAAACAAGTCCAGATGTCACTTCGACTATACATTTTTGCCTCTCTGGAATATATTCCCAGGAGTGGTATTGCTGGGTCAAATGGGAGCTCAATTTCTAATTTTTTGAGAATCGTCCATACTGTTTTCCAAAAGGGCTGAACCAGTCGGCATTCCCACCAGCAGTGAAGGAGTGTCCCTTTCTCGCCACATCCGCGCCAACACCAATTGCTTTTGTTCTCTTGGATGTGGGTCAGTCTCTGTGGTGTGACATGATATCTCATTGTGGTTTTGATCTGCATCTCCCTGATGATTAATGATGTAGAGCATTTTCTCATGTGCCTTTTTGCCATTCGAATTTCTTCTTTGAGAAAGTTTCTGTTCATTTCATCACCCCATTTTTTGATGGGGTTGGATGTTTTCTTCTTGTAGAGTTCAACCAGTACTTTGTATATCCTTGATATCAACCCCTTGTCGGATGTGTATTGGGCGAATATCCTTTCCCATTCTATAGACTGTCTTTGTATTTTGGTCACTTTCTTTTGAGGTGCAGAAGCTTCTTAGTTTAAGATAGTCACATTTGTCTATCTTTGTTTTCACTTGCTTGGCCAGTGGTGTGACATCTTTGAAGATACCATTAGCTTCAATGTCATGGAGGGTTTTGCCAACTTTGTGTTCAATGTACCTTATGGATTCCAGTCTGATGTTGAGGTCTCTAATCCATTTTGATCTTACTTTTGTACATGGTGTTAGGCAGAGATCTGAGCCCAGTTTTTTGCATGTAGCTGTCCAGTATTGCCAGCACAATTTGTTAAAGAGGCTTTCCTTGCTCCACTTCACATTTCTTGCTCCCTTATCAAAGATTAGATGATCATATGCTTGGGGGAAGGTATCAGTATATTCAACCCTGTTCCATTGGTCTGCAGTTCTGCCTTTGTTCCAGTACCATGCTGTTTTTATTATCACTGCTTGTAGTAGAGTTTGAAGTTAGGAAGGTTGATTCCTCCCATTTTCTTTTTCCCAAGAATTGCTTCAGCTATTCGTGGGTGCTTATTGTTCCATATGAATTTCAGGAGTGTTTGCTCCATTTCTTTGAAGAATGTCATGGGTATCGTTATGGGGATCGCATTGAATTTTTATAATGCTTTGTGGGCTGGACACGTAATGAGATTTGGAGACAATCGCTGTACTAGAGCCGTTACCGACTGGATTCCACAGGATGTCAAAAGACCGCGTGGCCGCCCACCTACAAGATAGTCAGACTTCTTCGTCAAAACCCTGAACGATCAGTTTGAGGCTCTTCGTGTTCCTAGATTGAACAGACACCATTGGACTACACTAGCACGTGACAGGAACAAATGGAGACGTTACTGGCGCCCACTCGAGCAAATTGATGATTTAACGGGAAGTCAAGTGAACAAGTGATCAATGCTTTGTGAAGTATTGCCATTTTGACAATGTTTATTCTCCCGATCCATGAGCAGGGGATATCTTTCCATTTCCTCGTGTCCTCTTTTATTTCCTAAAGTAGCATTTTGTAGTTTTCTTTGTATAGGTCCTTTGCTTCCTTAGTTAAGCTAATTCCTAGGTAGTCAATTTTCTAGGGCACAATTGTGAACGGGATTGTTTTTTTATGTCACTCAAAATAAATACTTTAAAAGAAAAACAATATCAAGTATCAATATTGGTAATATCTGGAACATTGAGAACTCTTTTTGCATTAATTTTTGAGCCACACCCAGTGGTGATCAAAAATGCTGCTCCTGGCTTGGTGCTCTGAAGTCTCACTCCATGCTTGAGAGACCGTGCAGAGTAGGGAATGAACTCAGGGCTCTAGCGTGCAAAGCATGTGCTCTAGCCCTTTGAACTATCTCCTCAACACTCAGTGGAAACATATTCCTTGTGCAATTGTAAATTCTTATAATTACTTCTTCCAGAGTCTCCTGCCCCGCGCCTGGCTGTCTTCACTGGGGTCCCTTGGAGGGGGGAGGGGTTGAGTTTCCCTCCCCCCCCCCAGCAGAGCCCCAGCAGCTGAAGATCCCCGGAACCCAGCCACAGCCATGCTCAAGATCACTCTCCACATGCTTGGATGAGCCTCACGCATGAAGGAACCGGCAGAGGAACCCAGGTGTGCGGTACTCGGGATTGAGATCTCCAAGCCTGCTCGGATTGGGAATGGGCATCCTCCACCCAGATCCCCCATCTTCCAGTAGCTAGACAGTTACACCCACCAACTGCCCCGATGCCCGTGTAATCCCATCAACGGCCAAGATCCAGAGACTATAAAACCAAGCTCCGACCTCTTATTGTCTAGTTCTCGCTCTCAGAGAACCCGGCAGGCTACCAAGAGTATCCTGCCCACACAGCAGAGCCTGGCAAGCTCCCCGTGGCATATTCGATACGCCAAAACCCAGTAACAATGATGGGTCTCATTCCCCTGACTCTGAAAGAGCCTCCAATGTGGCAGCACTTGCTAAAATCTCAGGGCTAGGATGAATGGAGACGTTACTAGTGCCTGCTTGAGGAAATCCATGAACAACGGGATGACAGTGATACAGTGATACTTCTTTCATAAATCTAAAGTTGTACATGCACATAATTTAGGGAGCAGTAATTCAACTTCTAGGTATGTGCCCTGCAAAAAATGTATATTGCTGTGTGTATAAAAACATTCAGAATATTATTTCTAATCATCAGTTATTGAGAGCAACTCAAATGTCCATCAGCCATAAGATGAATATAATAAGTACAGTAATCTTATCAACAGGTTATAGTCAATATCTTCTTTATTTGATGGATTAGGACCATAACCAGAGAGCTCATCTAGGAGCTAGGAATGTGGTTTGAGTGGTGTAGCACATGAATTGAATGCTTGAGGCTCTGAATTCCATCCCTAGCACCACTAAGTACTGCCAAATACTACTAAGTGTGTCCTCCAACATTTCCTTAAATAGAATTCATCTAGACACTGTCTTTGAGGATGTAAATTTATCTCCCAGTTGCAAAGCTTGTGGCACATTTGTTTCCCCTACTTTTCATTTTTTCCCCTTCTGTTGGCAATTCGTGAACTTTTTCACCCATAATTCTGTCCATTCAAAGACTGGGGGTGAGACTTGTATTTCCCCCAGTCCTATCACCTCCATCTCCTGCTTCTCAGTTTTTATGACATACCCTCAGTGGTAGCTACTGTCGTTACTACAGCACAAAAAAATCAAGATATAGTAAAAGTAATGTCTACTATTTTGACCGGGCTGGAGCGATAGCACAGTGGGTAGGGCGTTCGCCTTACAAGCGGCCAACATGGCCGACTCGAGTTCGATTCCTCCGCCCCTCTCGGAGATCCCGGCAAGCTACCGAGAGTATTCGATACGCCAAACACAGTAACAACAAAGTCTCCAATGGAGACGTTACTGGGCCCGCTCGAGCAAATCGAAGAACAACGGGAGGGCCTTTACCTTTCCCTTTACTATTTTGACCATTTCCTCTAAATATAGCCTTGTGTAGATGGTTTTATGTATCCAAAGACACAACAGAAAACCATGTAAGCAAAACTTTTACAATCAAAACTTAATAATCACCCTCCTTTTCTACTTTTTAATTGAATCACTGTGATATAGACCCTTACAGAGCTGTTCATGATTGGATTTCAGTCAGGCAGTATTCCAACACCCATCCTTCCACCAGTGTACATTTCCCAGCACTAGTGTTCCCAGGTTCCTTCCCATCACCCCCCAACCCCCAACCCCTGTCTGACTCTATGGCAGGTGCTTTTCCCCTCTATCTCCCTCTCTCTCTGTCTCATCCAATGTTCCAACATCCATCCCTCCACCAGTGTAATTTCCCAGAACCAGTGTCCCCAGTTTCCCTCCCACTCCTCCAAGCCCCCCTCACCCCCACCTGCCTCTATGGCAGCGACCTCTCCTCTCTCTCTCTCTCTCTCTCCCTCTCTCTCTCTCCTTTTGGGCATAGTGGCTTGCAATATTGATAATAAAAGATTGTCAAGAATAGTTCTTTTCATTGCAGCACTCTTTACAATAGCCAGAATCTGGAAAAAACCTGACTGCCCGAGAACAGATGACTGGTTAAAGAAACTTTGGTACATTTACACAATGGAGTACTATGTAGCTGTTAGAAAAGATGAAGTTATGAAATTTACATACAAGTGGTACTACATGGAAAGTATCATGTTAAGCAAAATGAGTCAGAAAGAGCGGGATAGACACAGAAAGATTGCATTCATCTGGGGAACATAAAGCAACAAAATGGGAGACTAACACCCAGGAATGGCTGAGATTAGTACCAGGAATTTTGCTCCATGACTTGAAGGTCAGCCACACGTGCTAGGTGAAAATGAAACTCAGATAGAGAAGAGAGCACCAAATAAAGGGTGTTGTGAGGACCCTCCCAGGGTGGGAGAAGCATGCCGAAAGTAGACTATAGACCAAACATGATTGCCACCCATTGCCCCCTTTGCAAAACACAGGACCCAAAAGAAGAGAGAGAGAACAAGGGGGAATGTCCTGCCACAGAGGCAGGGTGGGACGGGGGGGATAGGGGGTGGGAGGGATGCTGGGACCCGTGGTGGTGGAGGATGGGCACTGGTGGAGGGATGGGTACTTGATCATTGTATAACTGAAACCCAAGCACAAAAATTTATAAGTCTATAACTGTACCTCATGGTGTTTCACTAATATAAAAAAATAGTCCTTTACTTACTTTTAACATACAGATCTTGTCCAGCGTGAATGAATGATCGCCCTCTTAATGGTCATATCTTCCCTGCCAGTATGTGGTCTTAACTGTTCTTCATCTTACCCCCTCCATTTAGCCAACTCTGTCTTAGCTCTGTTATTTAGGAAAACTCACATCTAATGCTGTATTTTTTTAAATGCTGTATTTTTTACTAATCAGGATTCTTTCTTGTGTGGGAAAGAGGGTGGGCCACACCCAGCTGTGCTCAGAGCTAAATCTTGGCTTTGTGCTCAGGGATCACTCCTCGAGGAGCTCAGGGTATCAGGAATCGAACCCAGGTAGGTTTCATGCGAGGCAAGTGCTCTACCCAACATACTATCTCTCTTCCCCCCTAAACAGGATTCCTATGTGAAAGTACAAGGACTGATTTTGCTTAAGAAAACAGAAAAGTGTCTTGTCAAAAAGATATTTATAAATCATTGTTACTCAGGGTATTGGCCAACTCTTCAGGTTATGAAACCAGAAACACAGAACCAAATTGTATCACATAGCTGGCCTGGTGGGCTGGAGCGATAGCACTGAGGGTAGGGCATTTGCCTTGCACGCGGCCAACCTGGGTTCGATTCCTCGGAGAGCCCGGAAAGCTACCGAGAGTATCTCACCCGCACAGCGAAGCCTGGCAAGCTACCCGTGACGTATTGGATATGCCAAACACAGTAACAACAAGTCTCACAATGGAGACATTACTGCGCCCACTCGAGAAAATCGATGAACAATGGGAGGACAGTGCTACAGCTGGCCTGGTCTACATCAATAAGCATGGTGCCCCAAACTGTTGGAAGTGGTTTTTTTTTTTTTTGCTTTTTGGATCACACCCGGCATTGCATAGGGGTCACTCCTGGCTCTGCACTCAGGAATCACTCCTGGCGGTGCTCAGGAGACCATATGGGATGCTGGGAATCGAACCAGGGTCGGCCACGTGCAAGGCAAATGCCCTACCCGCTGTGCTATCACTCCAGCCCCTGGAAGTGGGTATTGAACACTGCCACTATGTACTCCTGCAATTGCTGTTCCTACCACCTTGCTCTTGCTGCAATCACCCCCAGGAGAAGGAGAACATCTACTGGCTTCATTCTTCACATCACAAACGCCAAGTCGAAAGACTCAAATGAGGTCTCGGGTTGGCTAAGCCTAGATCACGTGCCATATCAAAGCTACAAGTAACAGTGAGATAAGTGGCATTTTCACCTTCTATAGCAGGAGATGGACCCTGCCTTCTACTCCAAAGAATTGCCCAAACATAGGAGATTCCAAGGCTCGGGTGATACTCAAAGATTAGAAATATGAAGCTGATAACAATAAATTCAGTCACCAGCAGGCAAATAGTTGGAAGTTAATATTTGCTCGTGGATGACTGAAATGCTTATAAAAAATCCAAAGTGAGGCTGGAGCGATAGCACAGCAGGTAGGGCGTTTGCCTTGCACGCGGCCGACCCGGGTTCGATTCCCAGCATCCCATATGGTCCCCCAAGCACCGCCAGGAGTAATTCCTGAGTGCATGAGCCAGGAGTAACCCCTGTGCATCGCCGGGTGTGACCCAAAAAGGTAAAGGTAAAGGTAAAGGCCCTCCCGTTGTTCGTCGATTTGCTCGAGCGGGCCCAGTAACGTCTCCATTAGAGACTTCGTTGTTACTGTGTCTGGCATATCAAATACTCTCGGTAGCTTGCCGGGCTCTCCGAGAGGGGCGGAGGAATCGAACTCGGGTCGGCCATGTTGGCTGCGTGCAAGGCAAACGCCTTACCGCTGTGCTATAAAAATCCAAAGTGACTGGTGTTGATGTATAGAAAGTGGTCAAAAGGATTAAATAATGTCCTCCATAGTAGATGCAAAATTGGACTCATGTCAGAGATCTGGGTGGGGTAGTGTGTGGAGGTGGAGAGCTCTTGGTAGAAATAAGGCAGTTGTGGTGAAAAGACCTAGGATGACATCGTAGGGACAAAACAGAACCCTTACGCATGAGATGTGGTGGGGATTTGAGAGGGTAGTTCATTGTTCCAGAATGAAGCCTGCAAGATACGTTCCCTACATGTTGGCACTGAAGTCCATGTTGTATCACCCCAAGTTATGCAGGCTGATTCTCGATGCTTTCACACTGAATAAGAGTCAGGATTGGGAATCAGAGGACTGGTCAAGGGACTGGGGCATGCAAGACACCAGGCCTCAATCCACAGCACCACGTGGTCTCTGGATACTGAGATGGGTGGAGCTCCTGAGCACTTCCAGGTGGACACCCCCCCCCCAAAAAAAACCAGTCAGGATTAGAAAGTGACATCTGGTATGGAGGGCCATGTCACCTTGGTCACAAACACTTGGGCACTATGGCTATATCTGTGTGATTTGGAGGGTTTGGGGGGCACGCCAGCACACTGCAACCAAATGTGTGCCAAGACTGCAACCAAAATATGCGCCCCCTCTGGATCACTGCAACTACGTGTGTGACCATGACCTCTTTGTACCTGTATTGCAGACCACAATGCACAAAAGAAAAAGGAGAGATCAAAAAGGAAAGTACCTCCCATAGAGGGAGGATAAGAGAGGAGGGTAGGGTGTTGGGGGATAGTGGTAGGGAAACAGGGGATATTGGTCGTGGGAAATGTCTGCTGGCGGAGAGATGGCTGCTGGATCATTGTATGGATGAAACCCAATTATGAACAGCTTTGTAGTAGTCTATCTCGCAGATATTCAATTAAATTTTTTTAAAAAGTAATGTGGAGTTATGCCCACTTCAATCAGCTTAATCCATGACTGAATAAGTAGCAGTACACTCACATTAAAAAGAAATCTACGTGTGTGGGACTGGAGAGATAGCACAGCAGGTAGGGCGTTTGCCTTGCACGCAGCCGACCCGGGTTCAATTCCCAGCATCCCATATGGTCCCCTGAACACCGCCAGGAGCAACTCCTGAGTGCAGAGCCAGGAGTGACCCCTGTGCATCGCCGGGTGTGACTCAAAAAGCAAAATAATAATAATAATAAAATAAAAAATTAAATTAAATATCTACGTGTGTGAGCCCTGAGATTACAACAAGAGGTAGAGAAGGGAGAGGGTCATATACAGTTCAGAGAACTGAGAGGGTTTGGCAGAGCTGTGTTCCTTCTGGAAGTTCAGAGCAAGACATGTGCTTTGCCTGCAGGAGAACGCAAGGGGAGAATCCATTAGTTGCCTTCTGCAAATTATATAAGTCTCGCATGCTCCTTGTCTCGGGATCCCTTCCTCCACCGTTGGATCTGGTGTGTTCTAATCTGTCCATCTCACACTTGTCTAATCACACCACACCCCCCTGCCTTAACTCTGCTTATATTGTCACATCTCCTCCTCCGACTTTGACCTCCTGCTTCCCACCTATAAGGGCCTTGTGATGACACTGGTCCCTCCTGAGAGTTAAAAACAAAACTGTATCCCAAGATCCGTGACTTATTTACATCTGCAAGGGCCTTTTTCCATGAAAAGTGATGAACTGTGAGGGACCTTGTGATCGAGGCAGCCCTGTGTGACCTGACCGGCACCTTCACCTTAGAAGTCCAACTTAGTCACACATTCACTCCAAGGGCATCAAGCTTTCCCAGTCCCTCTGGTGTCATCGTGTTTCAGAAAGTCGTTCTGCGTGTGAGCTATCACTCTCCTTTGGGTCATAGAGGGTGAGAAGGGCTCAAATTGCAGTAGTCCCTGAGGTCTTCCTGGCATGCACCTCTAGGGGAGTGGACGATGACGCCCCAATGATGCGTCTAGGAGAGCCTGTGCATGCTAACCTCTCTGGGAAGGGAACATTCGCAGACAGGATGAGATGATCCTAGTTTCGGGTGAGCCCTAACCCAGTGACAAGGGTCTGTCTTTCCAAAGGCGGCGAAAGTGGCATAATGATGGAGGCAGGGAGTGGCTTGGAGTGAGACTTCTGTAAATCAAGGGATGACAATTAGCACCAACCCCACGGACGGCGAGCTGGGAGAGAAAAGAGATTCTCTGTCCCAGTCCTCAAGCATAAACATCTCTGCCCCCCCGAGCCTGTCTCGCACCGTCAAGGTGAGAGCTTCAGCACTTAGTTTGGTTGCTTGATTGTGACCGCGGCAAGAAACCAGGCTGTGCGGTTGTGTGCCAGCCCAGAGGCAGGAAGAACGTCTGGCTGAACCAATTGCTCATCCTGGAATCAGTGGCCCCTTTCTGATGCACCGTGAAGGGGTAGAATTACTGCACACTCTGCTTTTCTTTGGAGCGTTTGGGGCCCCCCAGGTAGCAGCGTGTGGGCGTTGCCCTGCGCGGAGCTATGGGAATCGTGTTGTGCCAGAGGGTGGAATCCGCGTTCCCACCCTCAGGAGCGTTCTCCAGTCCTTTAAGTCACCCTCCCGGGCCCGCAATCTGCTTCTTCCCGAGGCAGCGGGACTGCAGGAGCAGCACCGAGTCTCCCGTGCAACTTTCTGCTGGGCTCACAGACTGGCGCAGGTGCCCAGGTGTCCCTGCAGATGACCCCCAAAGTGACTGAGCATGCGCACTCATCCAGCGCTCAAGCCCCGGTCCCCAATTCCGCCTGACGTGTGGCGTGTTGACCACCAGAGGGCGCCCTTGCACCAGCAGAGGTGGTGGCGGACCCATCTGAAGCTGCTTGAGAAGGTGATGCCACCCTCTGCCCGGACCCCTGGAGCACGGACACAGCAAGGAGGACTGGCGCTAAGGTGTCTGGGGGTTGCGGTGGCCAGAAGGCACCTCCTGGGGCGACCCTGAGCTCTAGGATAACCAGAGGCAGTTTAGAAGCACATCTGAAGTGGTGATGTGAGGAGGGGGGTGGTGCTGGCAGAATAAAAAGGAGACGGACTAAGGTCAGGACTTCACCGCCTGAAAGGAAGTGAGCTAGCATTTGTGCAATATAAAGTAACAGATTGGGAGACTAACACCCAAGAATAGTAGAGATGAGTACCAGGAGGTCTGCTCCACGGCTTGGAAGCCGGCCTCACATGCTGGGCGGAAAGGTAGCTCAGACAGAGAAGGGAGCACCAAGTAAAGGGTGCTTGGAGGGCTTTCTGGGGACGCGAGATGCGGGCCGACTATATAATAGTATAGTAGTCTTTAGTGACTATAGACCGAACACAATGGCTACTTAATACTTCTATTGCAAACCACAACACCCAAAAGGGGAGAAAGAGAGAGAGAGAGAGAGAGAGAGAGAGAGAGAGAGAGAGAGAGAGAGAGAGAGAGAGAGAGAGAGAGAAAGGGAATGCCCTGCCACAGAGGCGGGGCGGGGTGGCAGGATGGGGTAGAGGTGGCGGGAGGGTTACCAGGATCATTGGAGGTGGAGAATGGGCACTGGGGCACTGGTGGAGGGATAGGTACTCGATCATTGTATGACTGAAACACAAGCACGAAAATTTGTAGGTCTGTAACTACCTCATGGTGTAGCACTGTAGCACTGTCGTCCCATTGTTCATCGAGTTGCTCCAAGCGGGCCCAGTAACGTCTCACAACAAATTGTGAGACTTGTTGTTACTGTCATAGTCATACATTTTTAAAAAGGTAGTGAGGGCTGGAGTGATAGCACAGCGTGTAGGGCATTTGTCTTGCACGCGGCCTGACCCAGGTTCAATTCCCTGCATCCCATATGGGCCCCCGAGCATGGCCAGGAGTAATTCCTGAGTGCATGAACCAGGAGTAACAGCTGTGCATCGCCAAAATGCAAAAAAAAAAGGAAGTGAGCTGGGCAATGGGAAAGACTGGCTAAAAGGTAGCTGGAGGCAGCTGTCTGCCCCAGGTCCCTGACTTGGGAGCTAGAAGCAGGTGAAGTTGCCCTCCATGGTCAGTGTGGGCAAGCTGAGGAGTTTTGTCCTCCACCCTGACCACACTCAGCCAGAAGGTCATGGGCATCAGTTCTTGGAAGCCACCCTAAGGTGTGAGTTCAAAAAGCGAGGGCATGGGGCCGGAGTGATAGTATAGAGGGTAAGGCGTTTTCCTTGCACGCAGATGAACTGGGTTCAATCCCAGGCACCCTATATGGTGCCCCCAAGCATCACCAGGAGTGATTTCTGAGTGCAGAGCCAGGAGTAACCCCTGAGCACCACTGGGTGTGACCCAAAAAGAAAAAAATGCATGGGCACACTACATGTGTGTTCGGTGGTGCGGAAACGAGACAGCAACAGACGAAAGATTGGTGAAATGGAGAAAGAGGGGCCATGAGCTGGTTGGTAGTCAGGGACCATTTATTTCTCTTTCCTTTCTCATATTCTCTTACAGAAGGTTTACATAGAAATTGTGCAGGGTGAGGTACACATGGGTGGGGTTTATCATAACAATTATCATAACATTATCATAACAATAAACAGGCATAAAGCCACTCCTTCAGGGGAAGTTCTCCTAGGAGATTAACTCAAGGACAAAATCTCATCTGAGGGTTCAGCCCTCTAGATTACGAGGATATCCGCTCAAGGGAGGGATTTCATCTAGGGTGTATTGCTTTCTCCTTTGTTATCCATTTAAACAATCATATTAAATTTACTTCCTACTAATATTTCTAGTCATTTTGTATGAACCCAGTAAGAGATATATTAAGCTTAAAGCGTGGTTCTTCCTGGGGACATCTCGCTACATATCCCAGACTACAGTCCTCAGGCCAGGTTAGTCTTTCCTAACCCCAGCAGGGTCCTTATTCAGTTACTTCTTTTTGGGTCATGACAGAGTTTGTCCATGATCATGCTCTTGTATTATTTATTTATTTATTTATTTATTATTTAAGGTAAAAGTAAAGGTAAAGGCCCTCCCGTTGATCATCGATTTGCTCGAGCGGGCCCAGTAACGTCTCCATTGGAGACTTTGTTGTTACTGTGTTTGGCATATCGAATACGTCACGGGGATTTATTATTTATTTATTATTTATTTATTATTTATTTATTATTTATTATATATTATGTATATATTATTATATATTATTTATTATATTTCTAATGATGCTTAGCTTGTCCCTTTTCGATGTCAGTGTAGCTTACCACTTGCCCTGGGTCTATCTTTGTCCCTTGCTGGGACCTTCCTTTTGGAGGTGTTAGAAAGTAAGGGCAACTGAGGCTTATGTCAAGTAAATATGATGGATGCCCAGGAGTAAATATTCAGAGTCAATTAACTCCCATATTACAAAAGTATAGCATCTACTGTATTCCTTTGTCTATACAAAAAGACAGTGCCAAACCATGTCGAGGACATAGAGGAAAGAGAAAAGCAATATAGAATTATGAATGCCTGATAGAACTGAATGTGCTTTGAGAGCACCATTGCTGGGAGTAACTCAATAAACCTAAGCTCCCTGCAGGAAGAGCAAGGACCAACCAATGTTATCCAACACCTGAGGCCATGAAGGCCCCAAGAATGGGACCTGGCCTCCCCCATGGAAAAGACAGCAGCCATACCACAAGGCCCAAAGCTCAGCTCGTAACAAGGAGCCAAATAGATCGGCCAGAGAAAAGTCATCGAGTAGTCCCAATCGGTACCCAGAGTCCCCTCGACTAAGCCATCTTGGAAATGGACAGCAACATCCCTGAGAGCCCACAGATTCTCTGGCCATTGCAGTGGAGGCCCACAGCCCTGGGCAGTGCCCACAGGGGAAGATGAGGGTCGCAGGCCGTGGGCATTCTTTCCTCAATAACAGGGGACTCTGAAGACACCATGTCCAGCACATTGTGCTGTGGGAGCACTGGCAGCCCAGCCCCGGAAGCCACCCCTAGACGCGGCCAAGCTGAGACCTGGAGAAGCTCAGTGAGCAACGTGCAGTCCCAGCCCCCTCCTCCTCTGAGTGCCAGAACCACTCAAGTGTGCCCTCCTCCAGTCAGAGTGACATCCTGAATGGCCAATGGCCTTGCGACAAGCACATACTCCATCCTGGGCACTAGGCTGCTTCCTCTCCACAGAAGTGTCGCCTCCCCAGGGGACTTGCTCTGCTCCCATTCTGCAAAGTCTTAGTCACTGACCTTGATGTCACTGAAGACAGTCTAGTAATACGTACTGTCAGCTAACGGGTCTAGATTTAGGACCACCCTAGAAATGGGTCTACACCCCACCCAAAATAGCTTCTCTCCTAACCAGTCCATAAGCTTATTGTGTAGCCAGCCGTGATTTCAGCTAAGAAATTGGAGGCTTTTGAGCCTGACTCTGGAGCCTGATTGAAAATTCTGCCTCTGCAAAGAACGTAACCTCTGTCTGTTTCCGTTTCCTCTTCAATACAACACGATAGAGGTTGGGGTTGGCACGCGGGGTGCGCCAACGCCTCCGCTACGTGTGACTTGCGGCTCGACAAGGGACGCTGGCCGAGGGGGGTCATCACAGCACCAAGCTGCTGGCTGCAGAGTTGCCAGTCTGGCTGAGCAGCTGCAGGCACTGATGGCAGACAGAGCGAGCATGGGGGTCCCGGGGCTTCCTGACTATCTACTGTCTCCATCCATCCGTTCTGTCGGGAGTTGCCTGTTTTGTTATGTCTCTGGGCTTCGCCTGTTCCCATGCTCGCACCGAGGATCTGGGCTCCAATAAGTGGAACAGTGAGCAGCAGCAACGGTTCCATGACATCTGCCACAGTCTGGTGACAATGCACCGCAGAACCGTGGGCTGGTGGAAAACGCTTCTTCACACTGAAAGAAGAAAAGCCAAAAGTGGACTTCAGGACCATGATGGTCTCCCTCGCTGTGGCGATTGCGTAAGGCAGCACCTGCCTGACCATGACCTAAACTGCCGCTTCCCAGACTAACCCAACACGCAACCATTTCGAAGTACCTTGGGATGGCCAAACAGGAGGTCAACAAGTTTCTCAAGTGAAAACAAAAACCTCCGCTGTAGCGTTTGGATGCTGGAATCTTCCTGAAGCATCTCCTGTGCCCCTCCTTCTGCCCCTAGTTCATAGAAACGCAGCCCTGCCGAGTCGGGCTCTGGACTGTGTCTTCCTGTCACCCCGTGGGGTGTTTTGCCGCCCTTTGGCCTCCCTGCTGTAGGACTTCTATTTGGAGTTTTCTCACCTAGCTTTCAGTTGGGTTCCTCTTTGAAATAATTCCCTTTGAGGTAACAGAGTAGTGAATTTTGTCCTTGGTGCCTTGAACCCAGCTGATCTTTGCTTTAGTTAGAGATGCGTTAGTGGTCTCAGGGGCTGCTGTCTGCTTCCCAGCCTGTGCGGGAAACGGTCTGACCTCAGAAATCCAGAAACCGTTCTGACGGCTTCTAATGAAGAGACCAAGTGAGAGTCATTGCTCCTCCCCTTGGCTACGGTGCGACTCCTCTCAGGCCCGGGGAATTCCCCCACATTGAGGCTTCCTCTCGGGCTCCGCCTCCCCACCCCCTACCCATCTTCTCCCTCGCCCCCCACCCCCCCCAACCCCCCCCCCCCGTCCTCTTGCACTTAGACTTCAGGTCAATACATGCAGGCTTGTGAATAGCAACCTTCCAGAAGGAGGCTTTCAGAGTCTCAGCTGACCCAGACAGAAGTGCGCCATCAGTTAAGACTCATGTCCAGGACCTTAGCTGGAATACCAGCCGCTACAGAGCAAGTCTTCATTCGTCTGTTAGGTCCAAATGCACGTCAGTGGCAAATAGCCTTCCTGCTGTTTCTAAAGTCTCCCTGCTCCTGATAGCTTTTCCAAGGAAGCTTCTAGGTCCTCCCTGAGTCATCCTGGGCAGCTTTGGGCTCTTCTGATTAGGGACAGAGGGTGGCTGTGCCAACGCTGTTCTGGGGCAGACCTCATAGAGTAGATGAACCCGTAGCAATGAGCCTCCTAGCTCACAGTGTGACAGATTTGGGAATAGCTCTTCAGCTCCGATTAACTAGCTGTAATATAGTTCTGTGAAGCTATAAAGCCGGGCCTTGTAGCTCCTCCCTAAACAAGGGTTGTTTCTGCCCATCCAAACTGCTGTAAACAGGAATTCCCATGGTCTAGCTTTTGCTGGTTGTTTTTTTCCCCCTTTTTCATGTTTCCTGTGAAAACTACCAACTACCTTAAGTGTACATGTGTTTCTTTTTTTTTTTTTTTCTTTCTGGATCACACCTGGCGATGCACAGGGATTACTCCTGGCTCTGCACTCAGGAATCAGGAATCACTCCTGGAAGTGCTCAGGGGATCATATGGGATGCTGGGAATCGAACCTGGGTCGGCTGCGTGCAAGGCAAACGCCCTACCCGCTGTGCTATCTCTCCAGTCCCAAGTGTACATGTGTTTCCCACCATCGTAAATAAGCCTGACTTCCTACTGGATTCTTTTTGTGTGTAGGTGTATAGTTGTTTGACCGGTTTACTTTTGCATTTTAATCGCTGTGTTACTTCTACTTTGTTTCATGTAAAGGGAAAAAAAATGAAAAAACTGGAATCCCCACCCCCCAAAAAAACATAATAGGGTGAAACAGCACTTAGCTCTTGGGTTCATTGCAAGAAATGGCTGACACCTAAGGATAGTAGATACACGGGGCAGATAGATTGCTGCATAGCTGGAAGCCTGCCTCATGAGCAAAGGGGAGAAGGCAGCTGGAATAGAGAAGGGATCACTAAGAAAGTGATGGCTGGAGGAATCGGTCGGGATGGGAGATGTGTGCAGAAAGTAGATAAAGGACCAAACACGATAACCTCTCAGTGTCTGTATTGCAAACCATAATGCCCAAAAAGTAGAGAGAGAGTATGGAGAATGTTGTCTGCCATGGAGGCAGGGGGAGGGTGGGAAAGGGGGGGTATACTGGGAATATTGGTAGTGGGGAATGTGCACTGGTGGAGGGATGGGTGTTTGATCATTGTGTGATTGTAACCCAAACATGAAAGCTTGTAACTATCTCATGGTGATTTAATAAAATTTAAAAAAAGAAAAAAGAAATGTGTGAGTGTGTAACACAGAGAATCTCAGAACTCCACCTTCCCCACCCCTTCCCTTTTGTCTCAGGTGGCACAATGGACCCTCCCATCCCATTTACCACCCAAGGGCCTCTGAAATGGCTCCCTGCCTCCATCACCACCTACACTGTGATTGATTTTTGGTGATGCCTCCCCTACAGCCACCTGCTACCTGGAAGAACCCCTGGGCTCTTCTTCACGTGTGAAAGCCAGACAGAACAGGTCCCTGTGGGTACCAGGTAGAAAGGGGCATTGACCATCTCAGGAAGAATCGGCCATGGTTCTCAACCCTCAAGCACCCTCCCACAACAGCCCCCCCCCCCCACCCCACAACCTTGTGCCCATCTTACTGCCTGATGACAGGGAGCCAGAGAATATTCTAGAACAAGTGGTGAGCTCTAATCACCACTTATCCTCCACTTGCTATATTCCACAACCCGGAACAAGGAAGAGGATGAGCTAGGGAAGCAACTGTGGAACCTGCCTCCACGATTCAAAAATTCTGTGGCTCCTCAGAGCCTCCATCAGCAGGGAACAGAGAGAACCGTTCTCTGAACGCATGCATGCACTGGTTCAGTACACAACGTGCAGAAACTCGGTGCTGTTCTATCAAGATAGAGCTGTGTACCAGAGACTGGATCTTCTCTGCCTCTGAGCTCATCTCTCCTTAGAAGAGCCAGACAGGGCAGTAAGGAAAACTGCATGCAACAGAGTAAGCATGCAACGGGGCATAAAGTGCCGTGGAGAGAAATAAAGCAGGGAAAATGACTGTGTTGCATTGGGGATGATTTTATCTGGATCCTTGGAAAAGCTCCCACCACAGTGACCTTTGAACATCCATGCAGGTTTCTTTGGAAAGGAGATTTCAAAGCAAAGTCAAGAGCTAATGCCAAAGGTTGGAGACTACTTAGAATGTGCCAGGAACATCCAGGAATTCAGGATGCACACAGGGCAAAGTGGTAGAAATTGCAAGCTGAAAGCAAGGCGGGGAGGCCAGATCAAGTCAGCCATCACAGCAGGTCCAAACGCAGCCTTGGAGAATGCTAGAGAGGTACTGGGAGCTTCTGAGAAATACCCCCAAGATAAGTCTGCTTCTTTTACCAGGACGGGTTCGATGAAGGGCTTTCATTAAGGGCTTACCCCTTCTGACTGCCAGAACACAATGGACGTGGCCCTTCTCCCCATGGGATTGTGAGCAGGAATAAGATGTCAAGAGGTCAAAGTGACTAAGGAGTTGGTGTTTCTTGTTGCCAATGTCTTTTGGTACCTCTTTGGCTCAAAACTAAGGTCAAGTATGATCCCAGGGACATTTGGCAATGCTCAGAGACATTTTTTGTTTGTCATGAATGAGGGGAACGGTGCTATGATCAGTGTACAAGAAACTCAACAGGGTTGCTTCTAAAGTGCTCCCATTGACCAGTAATTATAGCACCCCACAATAAAGAAGAATCCAAGGCCCAAGTGTAGTGTTAAGGGTGAGGAACCCTGTGGGAAAGAGAGTGGCTGAACCACCACATCAAAAGAATGTCAATTCCCAAGTGGCTGTGTGGAAGGCCATTTAAACACCAGGAACATCCGAGCTGGACTAGGAAAATGAATTAAGCTGCCAAAACACTTGTCTACTTATCTTCATGTCTCGTGTACATTGCTTTATTAATTAAATGCTTGCGTCTCTCCCACTCTCCCCACAAAAAATTATGTGTTGAAACAGAATGAATGTGGGGTGGGAATGGTAGAAACTGTGGTTAGAAGCAGTTGGGAAACTGCATTATCTAGGACTTTGCAGGATTTGAGCCATTGACTTTGAGGGTGATTGAGAGACATCGGGCGTTGCTGAGCAAAGCACCAATATAATCCTGTCACCGGCTCCAGCCCCTGCTGCCCCTCTTTGTGGCCGGAGACTTCAGGATCATTCTCTCTGCTGGCTCAGCACACCAATGCTTCCATAATTTCTAGTGATTTCAATACCCACAGAGATGATTCTCCAACACTGTGGCTTCTTTCTTTGAACTGCTTCCTCAAAATGATCTTGCCTATCACTTGTAAGAGCCAGGATCAGTTATCTGAACTCAGCTGTGGTTTAGGAAGGGAGGATTGTTAACTGGGTAACTGGAAGAGTCAACTGATTACTCAAAGGCATCATGGAAATGATTCCTAGTCCTGAACTAGGGGAGCAAAAAACACCTTCCAAGAGGGGTCTGAGGAGCAGGAGCAGGACTTCTGAGGATATCATACAGGTTAAGTGACTCCTAGCTTGAAAAAGAAGCCTATGAGGTTGAGACTAGGAACTTCATGACTAATGCTAGGGTCCCTGAAGTAGGACATCAGGACAATAGAGGGATGGTAGACCTGGGAATGAGACTTTTCTGTTTTCCGATTTCTAAATCCAGGGGAGGGACACAGATCTGAGGAAAGGAAGAGAAGAAATGGATGCGGAAAGGTACCCCATCAGGCTGGTTCCAGAACGGCACACTGCTGGATTTCCTTTTATCACTGACAACTCCTTCGTGGTCTCCTTTGCTCTCTGCTCTTCATGTCCAACACTGCATCTTGTTGGAATCCGAGGTTCCAGGGAGATGGCAAGAATATAAGTACTACTTTTGAAAAACTTCTACCCTCATAAACTGCCTTTTATCTGAGAAAACAACTGGCTGGTAAACCCAATTTAAGCCAACTAATCCCCCTCCCCAGCCATGAGGAAATGCACTCATTTCACTGTATGGGCCACAACACTTACCAAAGTCAATCTTTTCCACTTTAGTCATTTTGATGAGTATGTAGTGGCATACTCTGATGTTTTTCTGATGATACAACAAGATGAACTCATTTCATATATTTATTGGTTATTTTGGTATTTTCTTTATGAAGTATCACGTCAAGATTTTTACTCCATTTTTCTATTGGTTAATCATTTTTATTATAAATCTTCATTGTATTTCTCCCAACAGAACTTGTCTGTCATATTCATGCACTGCAAAATTCTCCCACTCTGCCTCATGCATTTTTACTAGCATTTTCCATTTGTTATGTACTAACTGTAATGTAGTCTTCCTTATCAATGTTTTCCATCATAGTTCCTCTTGTGCCCAATTTAATAACTCTTTAGGTAAGATATTACATAAGAAAATTCTTATCTAGCAAGAAATATGAAGTGGAACAAGGAAAGCTTCTTCAGCAAGTGGTGCCAGGGAAACTGGGAAGCTACGTGCAAAAAAGAGAACTCAGACTTCTATGTAAAGCCAGGCACAAAAGTCAGATCAAAATGGATCAACGACCTCAACATCATACATAAATCCATAAGGCACCTAGAGGAAAACATAGGCAGAACCTTCCATGACATCGAAGCTAAAAGCATCTTCAAAGATGAAACACCACTGACCAAGCAAGTGGAAGCAAAAATGAACAAATGGAAATGCATTAAACTAAGAAGCTTTTGTACCTCAAAAGAAATGGTGGCCACGATACAAAAATAATCCATGAAATAGGAAAAAAATATTTACCCTAAACCCATCTCTGATAGAGGTTTAATATCCAAGATATATAAGGCATTGGTAACATTTTACAAGAGAAATACAACCAGTCCTATCAACAAAAAGGGAGAAGAAATGAACAGAAACTTCCTCAAAGATGAACTATAAATGAACAAAAAGTACATGAAAAAATGCTGATCGTCACTAATCATCAGGGTGATGGAAATAAAAACAACAATGAGGTATTATCTCACACCACAGAGACTGTCACACATCAAAATGAACAAGAACAACCAGTGCTGGCGCGGATGCAGGGAGAAAGGGACTCTCATTCATTGTTGGTGGGAATGCCGACTGGTCCAGCCTTTTGGAAAAACAATATTGACTTTCCTCAGAAAACTAGAAAATTGAGCTTCCATATGACCCAGCAATACCACTTCTGGGAATATACCCCAGGGGTACAAAAACACACAGCAGAAAAAACATCTGTACTTCTATGTTTACTGCAGTACTATTAACAGCAGCCAGAATCTGGAACAACACCAGTGCCTGAGAACAGATGACTGAAGATAGAAACTCTGGTATATCTACACAGTGAAATACTATGCAGCCACCAGGAGAAAATGAACTCTTGAAATTAACTTATAAATAGATGGCCATGGAGAGTACCATGCTGAGTGAAATGAATCAGAAGGAGAGGAACAGACATAGAATGATTGCATTCAATTGTGGGATATAAAATAACATAATATGAGACTGATACCTAAGGACAGTAAAGACAAGGGCCAGGAGGACTCGTCCATGGTTGGAAGTTTCACTCAAGTGCTGGGAAGAAGACAGTTGGGATAGAGAAGGAACCACTCTGACAATGATAGTTTGGAAATGATCACTCTGGGTAAGAACTGAGTCGTCTTTTCTTTTCTTTTCTTTTTAATTGAATGTCTATGCCATAAACAGTTACAAAGATGTTAATGATTTGCCTCCAGTCATACAATGTTCCAACACCCTCCCACCAGTTTCCTTCCTGCTAGCTCTCCTCCCCACCTATCCTGTCTCTATGGCAGGCATTTTTCTTCCCTCTCTTTCTCTCACTCTCTCCCCTCTCTCCCTCCTCTCTCTTTCTCTCTCTTCTTTTGGGCATTATGGTTTGCAATGTAGGTACTGAGAGGTTATCATGTTTGTTCCTTTACCCACTTTCTGCTCTTGTCCTACTTTCCGTTCTTATTCGGAGTGATCATTTACAACTTTCTTTGTCATGGTGGCCCCATATCTAACCCAACTGCCTTCTCCCCAGTACTTGAGGGAAGCTTCCAACCATGGGCAAGTCCACCTGGCCTTTGTTTCTACTGCCCTTGGGTATTGGTCTCATATTATGTTTTTCATATCCCACAAATGAGTGTCATCATCTCTGTCTGTCAAACCATAATGCTCAAAAAGAGAGAGAGAGAGAAGGAAGGAAGAAAATTGCCTGATATAGAGAGAGGGTGGAGGGTGGGAGATGACGGTGGTAAGAGAGAAACTGAGAACACTGCTGGAGGGATGGGTGTTGGAACATTGTATGACTGAAACCCAACTATGAACAGCTTTGTAACTGTGTATCTCATGGTGATTCAATTTTTTTAATAAAAGAAAGAAAAGAAAATTCTTATCCACTCCAAAGCCATGCAGATAGCTTCTCATTTCCCTTAGATATTATTAATTGATTTGCCTTTCACATTTGGTTCATAATACATCTGGATCAATTTTTTGCATCTTGTGAGGTGGGGGCAAATACATTTTACAAAATAGATTTCTAAAGGGGCAACACCATTTACCGAAAGGTTATCCTTGCTCTCCAGTGAATGGCAGTGTCATTTCTTAAGTAAATCTAAGTATATGAACTGGACAAATTTCTGGATCCTCTGTTCTGTCCCAATGTACAACTATTCATCCTGTCCTTTGGACTATAGCACACTGATTTATTTACTGTGCTTTACAAATCTTGATGTGTGGTAGCATACATGCTTTTGGTTTTGTTCTTTAGCATTCTCAATCCTTTGTATTTCCATAAGAATTGCATAGTCACATTTTCAATTCATTCTTACATACAAACACACCCTTCTTTGATTTGTATAGGAATAACATTGGGTCTGTAGATCACTTTGAGGACAATTAACATCTTAACAATATTGATCCTTCCAATCATGAACATGATATATATCCTCATTTCCCTAGAGTAGATGTCGTGCACATCCTTTGTCATATTAAATCCCATGTAATTGAAGATTTTTGCTATTGAAAATTATATCATTAAATTGTTTTCCATTTGTTCTTGGTATATATATAAATGATCTTGTTTATTATTTCTAATAGTGTGTCAGTAATTTTGTAAAACATATGTATGCTCCAGACTTTAAATGCAAATAGTACAAGAGACACTACATTGGTCCAGAAATTCTATTGTAAGCAGCCTACTTTGTGCGGGTAACAGCATCAATGATAAGTCTTTGTCGGTTGGGACGTGAGGCTCTTGGGACTTGTCCCTGGGCTTCTCACTAAGGACCCTGACATTTACCAAATGAAATTTTAAAAGAAGGAAAACAATCTACTGAGTTGATATTTCTACTTGCCAAGTGCTTCTCAAGGAGGACCCATTCTTTTTTTTTCATTTTCACACAGCAGAGAGTTTATTTTCCTGTTTTCAGATGCCAGATCCTGCTCCCAGTTTCAACATAACAATTCATTATAAAAAGCGATTTAAGGAACAAATGTTAAGCAGAAAAATTTAGTTGTCCTCATTTTTGCACAGTTTTATATTCACTATTTAATTTTTTTGATGCAAAGTAGGATGAACATTTTTTTTATTTTTATTAGTGAAACACCATGAGGTACAGTTGTAGATTTACAAATTTTTGTGCTTGGGTTTCGATTATACAATGATCAAGTACCCATCCCTCCACCAGTGCCCATTTTCCACCACCACGGATCCCAGTATCCCTCCCACACTCATCCCCCCCACTCCCCATCCCATCCTGCCTCTGTGGAAGGGCATTTCCTTTTGTTCTCTCTCTTCTTTTGGGTGTTGTGGTCTGCAAAAGAGGCATTGAGTGGCAATCATGTTCAGTCCATAGTCTACTTTCAACATGCATCTCCCATCCTGGGAGCATCCTCCAAACACCCTTTATTTGGTGCTCCCTTCTCTATCCGAGCTGCCCTTTCCCCTAGAATGCCCGGCTGGCCTCTAAGCCATGGAGTAATCCTCCTGGTACTAATCTCGGCTATTCTTGGGTATTAATCTCCTATTTTGTTACTTTGTGTCCCCCAGATGAATGCAATCTTTTTATGTCGATCCCTCTCTTTCTAACTCATTTCGCTTAGCATGATACTTTCCATGTAGTACCACTTGTATGTAAAGTTCATGACTTCATCTTTTCTAACAGCTACATAGTACTTCGTTGTGTAGATTTACCAAAGTTTCTTTAACCAGTCTTCTGTTCTTGGGCACTCAGGTTTCTTCCAGTTTCTGGCTGTTGTAAAGAGTGCTGCAATGAACAAACAAGTGCGGATGTCACTTCGGCTACACATTTTTGCCTCTCTGGGATATATTCCCAGGAGTGGTATTGCTGGGGAGGATCCATTCTTAACCCTTTTCTTATATCAACTCATTGTGCTGATATAAGAAATAAGGATGCATCAACTCAGGTATCCTTAGTCTTCTTGAGTCTGGCTCTCTGAACTGGAGGATTTTCCTACCTCCTCATCCCAAACCTTGGCTCTTCCCCAGGTTATCCATCCATGTTTAGGCGATTAGTTTTCCTCACCTAAGGCTGCTTCTGGGCTTCTGGGGGTTAAGGTGAGTCAAATCAGAGAAGGCTTCAGGGAAGAGGCTAGCTGGAGTATCAAGGTCAAATAGGAATTAAGCATGTAAAGATAAAGTGGATAATCTCAAAGACAAATACAGATTACGGGTTCCCCAAGTAGAACTTGCTTGTTTGGGTGAGAAATAGTGTTTTCATATGAGTCACTGTTATGACCAGGAGTGTTTTGCTTTTAGTGCAGTCAGCAGAACAACCGCATTTATTGCCATCAACACCAGCATCGTCTGCAAATGATCTATCTTGGTACTGTTCAGTCACAGCAAAGGCTACATGTCTTCCACCGTATCATTATAACCTTCCACTTTCTAATGGAAATATGTGCCTGTGTTTCTGCTACAGAACTATGGAATACAATTTGCTTTTTCATCCCACTGTAACTGGTGCTGCCCTCACAACCTCCACAAATTAGCAACACCGCACAGAATGCCTGAAACAGCACCAACGTGTTTTCAGAAAAAGCCAGGGGTTGACTTCGCACACTAAGGACCTTCAGTAGAATGACTGAGAGTTGGGCTGGTATGGTCATCGCAGAGGAAAAATAAAGATGATACCAAAAGCACAGGTAATGAAAGAAAAAAGAGACATTGGACTTTACCTAAGTTAAACATTCCTGTGTATCAAAGAATATGGCCAAGAAAATAGACAGGGGTCGGGGCTGGAGCAATAGCACAGCAGGTAGGGCGTTTGCCTTGCATGCGGCCGACCTGTATTCAATTCCTAGCACCCCATATGGTCCCCCAAGCACCGCCAGGAGTGATTCCTGAGTGCAGAGCCAGGAGTAGCCCTTGAGCATCAGCTGGGTGTGACCCAAAAAGCAAAAAAAAAAAGACAGGGGTCAAAATGATAGCAAAGAATGTGAAGCGCTTGCTTCATAGGGTTACAAGCAGTTAACCCTAGTTTAATCCTTGGCACCTCATACAATCCACCAGCACCGATAGGGGTCACTACTGAGCACAGAGCCAGAGATGGACCCTGAGTACAACCAGATGTGACTGCAAAGCAAACAAATGACAAAAACAAATGAAAAGGAAAGTGAAAGAACAGCCCACAGAATTAAGAAAATATTTACAAATCCTACATCTAAATATAATCTAAAGATAATCCTATTACTAACCCCTCTTTAGATATAGGATTATATATAATACACTTACAGTTGGAAATACAAAGACAAATAATTCAAAGAAGATATTCAACTAGTCAATAATTACATGAATAAGTTTTCAAATTATTAATTATTAGTACATAAAAATGTATATCAAAGCCACTAGGCGATCTCACTTCATAATTGTGATGGTTTTAATTTGAAAAACAGAAAGCACAATGGGGCTGGAGTGATAGCACAGCGGGTAGGGAGTTTGCCTTGCACACAGTCGACCCAAGTTCAATTCCCAGCATCCCATATGGTCCCCTGAGCACTGCCAGGAGTGATTCTTGAGTTCAAAGCCAGGAGTAACGCCTGCGCATTGTCAGGTATGACCCAAAAAGCAAAAAAAAGAAAGAAACAGTAAGCACAAATGTGGGTGAACATGTAGAGAAATTAGAACTTTTTTTCATTTCTGGGTCATACCTGGAGATGTTCATGCCTCTGCACTCAAGAATTACTCCTGGAAATGCTTGGGGGACCATACAGGATGCCAGAGATCAAACCGAGGTCAGCCACATGCAAGGCAAGTGCCCCACCTATTGTACTATCTCTCTACCCCCAAGAACTTGTAACTCTTATTCATCTCTGGTAGGAATGCAATATGAATTCACTGTGGGAGTTTGTAAATTCCTTCGAGAGTTAAGCACAGAGAAAATTGAAACAGCTTGTTATCATATGATCTTGAGAAATGAAAATGTGTCTATAGAAAAAATTTATAGGATCACTGTGCATCTGATCCCCACGTGGACATAGTCCTTATGTCCTTTAGAAGTCTCCAGATCCAATGGAATATTATTCAGCTAAAAAAATTCAAGGTTGCTATACATGCTACTACCTAGATTGTATAGTTTAAAGACATGAATTTTATAAGTGAATTACATATCAATAAAGCTGTTATAAAATGCAAATGGCATGTCATCTTTCTTATAGTGTAGTAGTGTTTCACTGTGCTGATTGTATCATATCTTCTAAAGAAGATAACATATCTCCCACTCATCTGTCAAAGAAGACATGTTGTTTACAACTCTTGGTTATTGTGAATAATGCTGTTATAAATTTGGGAGTGCAGTATATCTCTTAAATTAGTGTTGAATTATTTAGATCGATATCCAAAAGTGGATGACCAGATCATGGAATTCCTACTTTTAATTTTTTGAGGAATACCATATTCTTTTCCATAGGGGCTGCACCCATTTCCACGCCCATCAGCAGTGCATAAAAATTCTCTTTCCCCACATCCTCGCCAACACTTATGTGTCTTGCATTTTTAATAACAGACATTCTCATACCTGCGAAGTACACAGATGTATAGGGTATTATGCTAAGTGAATTAAGTCAAATGGGAAAGAAAAAATAATGCCTGAAAAAAATGGATAAAAGAAAAACATGAAAAAAATGGAAATAGACGTAAAAAATAAATAATTTATGATTTGATTCCCGTGTGGAAGATATAGGAGCAAATCAAATGAACAAAACAAAGCAAAAAATCATAATCTCATAGCCTATCCGAGGGAAAGTGGGCACAAAGGTTGGCAAGCAGATCACAGGGCTCAGTTATATGCTGGTGGAGGAAATCAAACTTGAGGAAACTACTGTCGTGTATATAGATGTTGATTTAGAGACTTAAACCAGCTTAATGCTTTAAACCAGTGTTTCTTCAATAAAAAAAAATCAATGCATGCCCCTACCCCTACTACCCGTGACATGATTATTTGCCAAGTGCCCACAACCTTGTTCTCAACTGCTTCAAGGGTTCCATTCTGCCGTGTTCCCTCCCCTCAGGATATTGGGTTCATTTCCACTTGTCTGCTCCCCTTTTTTGGTCACTGCAACCAATGGTGAAACATTCCCCTGGCTACTGGTTGTCTGACTACCTCCAGATATTCGCTCTCAGTGTCTATTGGTTTAGGACTTTCTCTTTCTTCAATCTATTACCCTCCTAGCAGCAGCTCTCGCGGCAAGGGCCTTCATTATCTACTAATTGCCAGTGCCAATTGCCCTTATATTTTGTATTAAAAATCCATTTGTAAATGTGTTTCAGCAGCTCCACCATCTCAGCATCGCTGCTAATTTAATCTCCCTCCCCCTATATTAGCACCACAGGGGGCTGACCAGAGCAGGAGGGGCCCAGGCTAATCAGATCACTAGTTTGTCTGAACATTATTCTCAGCAGGATCTCAGTGGGATGTACTGGGTCAGACTGAGGGCAGATTAAATCTTCCTCCAGCTCTCAGGACCAACCAGAGGAGAGACCTGGAATTAAAGACAAAGAAAATCGGTCTGGATGGCTGTCAAGCAGGGTCGCGGCTACTGAGGGCTCTACAAAGGGGTGCTTTGAGGATCATTTCCTGGTTGTTTAGCATTGGGCCCGTTCTCTCATCCACAGAATTCCTTAATGCTCTGAGACGGGAATGAAAAGTCATGGAGCAACATCTCTGGAGTCTGACAAACTCCTTACCCTCCCTGGGTATAACCTCATTCAGCTGGGGAATGTGTGAGCTGGGCAGGGGTGGGAATTTTTCATACCCTGCCAAGTCCTCAGCGTTTTAATGAAGGGCACTGTCTTTAAATTTTAGTGAGCATGTATTGTATTATGCTTAGTATAGCTGCTCACATCTTTTGATCATTAGTATGTAATTAACTTAGTTGATTTGTCTCAAGTACTTCGTGAGATAAAAACTGTCATAATTTCGTTGAGCAAAGGAGAAAGGGATACAGAGTGGGCCGAACGATTTTCTCACGCTCTTACAGTGTGTTGGTTCCTAAATATTTTACCATTGGGTAAAATTGGGCCATCAGTTGTCAAAGTCAAGCTCTTTTTAATCTTGCCTAACTGTTTAATTTTGGGGGTCTTGGGGTAAAGGTAAAGGTAAAGGTAAAGGCCCTCCCATTGTTCATCGATTTGCTCGAGCGGGCCCAGTAACGTCTCCATTGGAGACTTTGTTGTTACTGTGTTTGGCATATCGAATACGTCACAGGGAGCTGGCCAGGCTCTGCCATGTGGGCGAGATACTCTCGGTAGCTTGCTGGGCTCTCCGAGAGGGGCGGAGGAATCGAACTCGGGTCGGCCATGTTGGCCGCTTGTAAGGCCGACGCCCTACCGCTGTGCTATCGCTCCAGCCAATTGGGTACCCTACCCAATTGTGCTCAGGGCTTACTCCTAGCTCTGTGCTCAGGGATCACTCCTGGTGATGCACAGAAGACCAACATGGTGCTAAAGATCAAAACCAGATTGGCTGCATGGTTGTAAACAACGTGTCTTCTTTGACAGATGATTGGAAGATATAGTATCTGCTTTAGAAGATATGATACAATAAGCACAATAAAATACTACTAGGCTATAAGAAAGATGACATGCCATTTGCATTTTATAACAATTTTATTGATACTATAATTCACATCTTTAAACTATACAATCTAGGTTGCAGCATGTATAGCAACCTTGATTTTGGGGGCCACACCTGGTGGTAGTTCGGTTTTACTCCTGGCTCTTGATCAGGGGTCACTCTTGACAGTCCTCAGAATATCATATGCAGTGCTGGGAATTGAACCAGGATCAGTCCCTCGAAAGCAAATTCCTTAACCCCAGACCATCATCTCTCCAACCCTTAGCAAGACTTTAAATGATCCCACAATCATTTTCAAAAAAATCTATTTTCATGTGATCCCTTTGGATGTATATGGCATGGGATGAGTTACACTGGAAAGAGGAAGACTAATCATCTAATTCTAAATATTGAAGTGAGAGATAAGATAGTGAGAAGTGTGGTGATTATAATTAATATGGAAAGAGTCAGGTGGATTTGAAATACAAACCAGAGATAAAACTGCCAGAACATGAAGAGTTGGATAGCCTAGAAACGGATAATACAAAGACTTTGGGCTCTGAGTTGAAATGGGTGTGATGCCATGTACTGAGATGGGGAACTCCGAGAGAAAGAGTGAGAAGGGAAAAATATGAAGGTGATTGATCAGGATCTTTTTTGTTCATCATTCCTTGAAGGCCGAGAGAAGATCAAGTTTTGCGTCTATGACCTGGAGTTCAGGAATTATGGAAGTCAGAGAATAACTGAAATTTTGAAGTCTTAGGGTGAAGAGTGGGAAGAGTCACTAGGGATGGAGCTTGAGGAACTCCAAAGCTTAGGGAATGAGTAAAGATTCAACCCTTTAAAGAGTAAGTAGAATTAAAAAAGTCTGTGAAGGAGCAGTTGGAGCAGAAGGTGACAAACCAGGGCAATCCTGTATACGGGACAAGGAAAGAAGGGGATGGAAATCAAGTAAGATACACAAAGATCAAAAATTATCACGGATGCAGATCATGATCACAACCACCCTGTTGTTCGTCGATTGCCTTGAGCAGGCCCCAGTAACGTCTCCTTCGTCCTAGACCTGAGATTTTTTTAAAAAGTGCCACATTCAAGGCTCTTTCAGGGTTAGGAGAATGAGACCCATCATTGTTACTGGTATTTGGCATATTGGGTATGCCATGGGGAATTTGCCAGACTCTGCCGTGTGAGCAGGTTACATTCTGTCGCCTGCCAGTTTGTCCAAAGTAATTAGTAAAGTAAAAGTAAAGGCCCTCCCATTGATCATCGATTTGCTCGAGCGGGCCCAGTAACGTCTCCATTGGAGACTTTGTTGTTACTGTGTCTGGCATATCGAATACTCTCGGTAGCTTGCCGGGCTCTCCGAGAGGGGCGGAGGAATCGAACTCGGGTCGGCCATGTTGGCTGCGTGCAAGGCAAACGCCCTACCCGCTGTGCTATCGCTCCAGCCTAGTCATTATGAGATAATAAGATGTCGCACGGCCGCAAATGCAGCCGCGAGCTTCCAGAAGCTGGGTTTTATAGCCTCTGGGTCTTGGCCATTGATGGGATTACAGGGCGCCAGGGGGGCCAGTTGGTAGGTGTGACCCCTGCCTACTGAAATTTGGAGGATCTGGGTGAAGGATGCTCAGCCCCAATCTGAGCAGGCTTGGTGATCTCAGCCCCGGGACCCGCATGCCTTTGTTCCTCTGCTGGTACCTTCATGCGTGTGGAGAGTGGTCTCAGCCTGGTAGTGGCTGGTTCTGGAGGTCTTCAGCTGCCAGAGCCCTGGTCGGGGCGGGGAGGGAAACTCAACCTGCTCCCCTCCAAGGGGCCCCGGCGAGGACAGCCAGGCGCAGGGGCAGGAGACTCTGCGCTGTTCTCTTCTGGGTAATAGTACAGCAGGTTTGGCTTTTGCCTTGTATGTGGCCAACCTAGGTTCAATCCCCGGCCCACCTATAGTTCCCTGAGCCCACCAACAATGATCCCTGAGCACAGAAGTAAGATTAAGCCCTGAGCACTGCCAGGTGTGGCAGAAAACACAACAACAACAAAACAGATCAACAACAGATGCTTCACATTGCTATGATAAGACTCGCTTTATCTTGACTTACATAGAGATAAGTTTGACATGTAGGTTCAAAAACAACAGGATGCAACTTTCTTTCTTAGCGTTGTCTTGGTGATTTTCAAAGTTGTCACTTCTGTATTTTTATGTTGCTATCAACCATGCGTTTTAAAATGTCATAAAGAACAGAAAATAATAAAATCCTTGTGACCTTCTAAAATTAGAATAAAAATCATGACAGAGTTCTTAAAGCCAACAGACAAAAATGACCAAGGTTTTGGTGTCAAGGAGAACCTTGACCACCTTAACGGGAACTGTTTCTGTGAGCCAGTAGCAAAGGAAATCAGATTAACAGTGGGTCGAAGAGTAAGAAGTTAAGAAGTGAGTGAGTAAAAAGATACAGTGATACCAGGGGGGTTGACAATGTTGACTACTAGAGAACAGGCCACATATATGCGGGTTGGTGAAGTTTATACCAAGAAAGGGACAAGGGCAAGTCATGGAAACTTTAAACTTGTTGGGACTGAGGAGAGGGAGGAAAAGCATCACATTTCAGGAAGGCTACAAGCAATGACAGTTTGGGTTTGACACAGGATGCGACACCCAGTCAACCTTGTTTAATAAGAGACTTTAAATTACACATCTTGCACCACTCTGAGGTCACCATATCCCAACTCTGGGTCAGTAATCTCTCCTTCTCTTTATAACGCACCCATTGTCTTAGACGGCATAAATTTCCTTTCATTTTTGCTCTTCATATTCCTCTCTGTGTGTCTATTTCTCTGTCTGTCATCTTCCATTATCCTTAGCATTAAAAAAACAGATCCTCCCAAACATGATAACCTCTCAGGGTGTATTGCAAACCATAATGCCCAAAAGTAGAGAGAGATTATGGGGAATCATATCTACCATGGAGGCATAGGGAGGGTGGGAAAGGGGGATTATAACGGGAATATTGGTGGTGGGACATGTGCACTGGTGGAGGGATGGGTGTTTGATGATCATTGTGTGACTGTAACCCAACATGAAAGCTTCTAACTATCTCATGGTGATTCAATAAAATTAATAAAAACAAAAAAACTTAAACGATAGAGTGAAAAAAAATAGATCCTCACTCAATAAAAATATTTTGCCTCCAAAAAATCACACATCATTTTCATTCACCTGTCCATGCAACCAAGTGCTTATCATGTGCATGCTCCGTGTCTGAGCTACTCATCACTGAGAGCAGACCTCAAGGACAGAGTGAAGAAACCTCTTTCTAGGAAGCTGGTCTGGTTGGAAAAGACCAACTGGAAATCAGAGAGTAAACCAGATGGCATGAAGCACACTGGAGAGGCGAGGAAAGGGGGCAGGAGCACAGTGAGAAGGCAGTGATACTTTTATTATTTTGTTGTTGTTGTTGTTAGTGAAACACCATGAGATACAGTTGTAGACTTACAAGTTTTTGTGCTTGAGTTTCAGTTATACAATGATTGAATACCCATCCCACCACCAATGCCCATTCTCCACCCCTGCCAATCCCAGTATCCCTCCCGCCCCCCATCCCCCATCCCACCCTGCCTCTCTGGCAGGGCACTCCCTTTTGTTCTCTCCTTTTGGGTGTTGTGGTTTGCAGAAGAGGCATTGGGTGGCAATCATGTTCGGTCTAGAGTCTACTTTCAGCACGTATCTCCCGTCCTGGGCGGATCTTCCCAGCACCCTTTATTTGGTGCTCCCTTCTCCATCTGAGCTGCCTTTACCCCTAGAGTGAGCCATACCTTTAAAGCGGGCTGGTCAGAGCAGCCTGGAACAAGTTGGCATCAGAATGCGTTATCAGACCTTCTGGAATAAAGCCAGGGAACTGACCACAACCCCGGTGGGATGAGTTCATCTGCACGAGCCAAGGCTTTGCAGTACACCTTTGGGGGACTTGGAGTTGTTTTCTTTGTATCTTATTTCATTGAGGAGATAACGTCACAGTCAGTACTGACTTTACGGTATGGGCTCACAGTTCCTGCACACGCACCACCAGCAAAGCACCCAGGGCAGATTCTGCAGGCCTGGACCACTGGGACCACTGCCTCCGTCTTCGTTTCGGGGTGTCTAAGTAACTTCCCTCAATCTCCTACCTCAAATGGCAAGTGGGAAGCCAAGCTTCCCATTCACCCCCCACATCAACCTCCACGCAAGAGGGGTGTCCGCTCTGGAAAACTCGAGCAATATCCAGGAAGCATTTGGGTCTTGTGGGTGATGGAGGGACCGGGGCTCCCCTTTGGGGGACCACAGCCAGCCCTGCTCAGAGTCCTTCGGAGCCTACGGGAATGGAGAATCACTGCACTGGAAATGCCAGCCGTGCCCTTCTGGGCCGCTAGACCGAGTTTCCAAGTGGACCTGTATTTCAGGAGCAGGTGTTTATCCAAGTAGCGTCCCCCAAGGAAAGTGCTGGCAGGGCCCATCCGTCCCTGGCTGCCAGTGTGCCCAGAGCGGCGACAGCGGGTCCGGACTCCTTTAGGAGCTGCGCATCAGTGGGCAGACAGATTGGGGTGTGGCAGTTGGGGAACTTTGGCTGTGTCATAGCGCGTTTGGTTTTGAAGTTGGTGAAACAGCCAGAGGCAGAGGGGCCACTCAGTCTGCGGACAGGGGACATTGGGGACCGGAAGGGTGGGGGGGAGGCAGTGGGACAGAATGTTCCCGAGGGAAGGGCACCGCGAATTTTCTGCAGACTACTTGAAGTGAACCAAGAGATCACAAGAAAACTAGGAGAGCGTGGTGTTCTGGAAGCCTACGGAAGACGCTTTCCAAAAATTTGAGGGGGAGGCAGCCCAGAGCTGCCAAGACACTTGGAACCTGACAAATAATGTGGGTTTTTTTTAAGGTCTTTTGTTTTTATTGAATCGCCGTGAGATACACAGTCACAAGCGGCTCATTATTGGGTTTTAATTATGCAATGTTTCAACAACTGTCGCTTCACCAGTGTAGGTCTTGCTTTTCCTACTGACACCCCCCGCCCTTCGACTACCTCTATGGCAGACAATTCTCCCTCTCTTCTCTCTCTCTCTCTCTCTGTCTCTCTCTGTCTCTCTCTTTCCGTTTGGGCATTATGGTCTGCAGCACAGGTGTTTTTTTTATTTTATTGAATCACCATGAGATAGTTACAAGTTTTCATGTTTGGGTTACAATCACACAATGATCAAACACCCATCCCTCCACCAGTGCACATTCCCCACCACCAATATCCCCGGTGTACACCCCCCCTTCCTACCTTCCCCCTGCCTCCATGGCAGACAATATTCCCCATACTCTCTCTCTACTTTGGGACATTATGGTTTGCAATACAGTGAGAGGTTATCATGTTGGGTCCTTTATCTACCTTCAGCACACATCTCCCATCCCGACTGGCTCCTCCAACCATTATTTTCTTAATGATCCCTTCTCTATTCCAGCTGCCTTCTCCCCTGTGCTCATGATGCAGGCTTCCAGATATGGAGCAATCTATCTGTCCCATGTATCTACTGTTCTTAGGACTCAGCCTCATGTTATGTTATTTTATACTCCACAGATGAGTGCAGTCCTTCTATATCTGTCCCTCTCTTTCTGACTCATTTCACTTAGCGTGCTACTCTCCATGTCTATCCATGCATAAGCAAAGTTCAAGACTTCATCTCTCCTGACAGCTGCATAGTATTCCATTGTGTAGATGTACCAAAGTTTCTTTAACCAGTCATCTGTTCTAGGGCACTAGGGTTGCTTCCAGATTTTGGCTATTGGCAGCACACGTATTGAAAGGTTGTCGTGTGTAGCCATCTACCTCGTTCCAGCCCTCTGTTCCTCCCCAGAGTGCTGATTCCAGCCCTCACTCTGCCCTGGGGAGTCTTTGTGGCTGCTACATGTGCACGGCCAGACGAGGCCATTGGGTCCATGGGAAGACAGGAGCTTGCTTGCTCCTCAGCAGCGTGTGCGGGAGGGCGCCCCTCTGAGGCACTCGGCTCCTGTCAGCACAAGCCCGGCAAGTCGCTAGAACCAGCAAGACCACAGATGGAAGGGAACGAACCATCTCCCCTCAGCAAAACACCCCTGGAACCGAGACCTCTCAGGATAGCTCCAAGGGAGCCCCTGGGGGACCCCAAGCTTGTCTCAGCCAAGAGGCCAGGTCGGGGGCTTTGCATCCCTCAAAGGCGTACCCCAGGAACAAAGCTGAGGTTCGGGCAGGTGCGTCATCCTGAGAGTCCATCCCTGGAAACACAGTGGAGGCCTGGGTGAGAAGCGCTGTGCCCGAGTCGGCGCTCAGTGCCTGCCTGGTCTGGGAAACAGTGGCGCTGGCCACCTAACAAAGCACCTGGGTAGAAGGCGGGCTGTGGGAGAAGGCGGGCTGCGGGAGAAAATGCGGGACTCTGGACTGAGGTGGACACCAGCTGAGGGGGGCACGTGGGGCAGGACCAATTATTTTATACTCCACAAATGAGTGCAGTCCTGCTATGTCTGTCGTGAACACGGCTGTGTGTAACGCTGGACATTATGCTGCTTAATCAAAGATGGTAATGGTTTTTATTTAGAACGTTCAAGGGCTGGAGCGATAGCACAGCGGTAGGGCGTTTGCCTTGTGCGCAGCCAGCCCGGCCGAGCAGGGTTCAATTCCTCCGTCCCTCTCGGAGAGCCTGGCAAGCTACCGAGAGTATCTCGCCCGCATGGCAAAGAACAACGGGAGGACAGTTTTCATTCAAAAGCCATCATTTACAAAGTTACTGATAAGGTACACTGCACTGCCCTCCTGTTGTTCATCGATTCGCTCGAGTGGGCCCTGTAACATCTCCATCATGATAGAGAAGGGAGCACCAAATAACGGGTGTTGGGAGGATCCTCCCAGGATGGGAGATGCATGTTGAAAGTAGACTATGGACCAAACATGATTGCCACTCAATGCCTCTTTTGCAAACCACAGGACCCAAAAGGAGAGAGAGAGAACAGAGGGAAATGCCCTGCCATAGAGGCAGGGTGGGATGGGGGGATGGGGGTGGGAGGGCTACTGGGATCCATGGTGGTGGAAAATGGGCACTGGTGGAGGGATGGGTATTCGATCATTGTATAATTGAAACTCAAGCACAAAAATTTGTAAGTCTACAACTGTACCTCATGGTGTTTCACTAATAAAGATTTTTAAAAAATATCTCCATCATGAGACTTGTTACTGTGTTTGGCATATCGAATAAATCACGGGTAGCTTGCCAGGTTTTGCCTGAGGGCAAGATAATCTCAGTATCTTGCCGGGCTCTCTGTGAGGGGCGGAGGAATCGAACCCCGGTCCACCCGGCTGGCGGCACGCAAGGCAAACGCCTTACCGCTGTGCTATGGCTTCAGCCCATTGATAAATTGCCAGAAGCAAATTGTAGCCCCAGTGTCCCCTTTCCTCCATAAATGCCCCACGTTTCCGTCGCACCTCCAGCCTGCCAACATGTCAGGCACGTTGTCAAGCCTGTTGGGCTGGAGACATGCTACTGTGGGTAGCGCGTTTTCCTGTCCCGAGCCAAGTCGGGTTCGATCCCCAGCCATCCCAGGAGCCAGCCCTCTCTCTCTCCCTCCTCCTTCCTCTCTCCCTCTCTTTTGCTCTCTTCCCTCCCTCCTGAGCACCGCCAGGTGTGGCTCCACAACCAAAAAATAAATACAAGTTCGGGGCGGGGGGCGGGGGAGGAGTGTAGTGTGGTGGGAACGTTGCCCGGGTTCAAAACCGTGGGAAACAGGTCCGGGCGTTCTCCAAAGCGCGGCGGCTGCAGTGCGCGAGGCGGCCGCGGGGTGGCGGGCGCGTGCAGGCAGCGACGTGTGCTCGGGCCTGGCCGCGGGGTTCCGCCGGGCACCCTTCCCTGATGCTTGCGGGCCGAGCACTGCAGCTGGAGGAGAACTCGGGCACCGGCGCTGCCCTCCGAGGAAGGCTGGCTCAAGTCCTGGAGTAGCACAGCCGCCACCTACACGCGGCCTCTGTCCCGGCGGCCCTGGGTCCTGGGCAACGTGCTGAGTGGCCCTGGGTGCGGGGTCCGCACTTCAGAGCCCCCCCCCCCCGCCCCCGCACCCCGCCGGACCCCGCCCCGGCTAGTTCTTTCTGCTGCTGTGGTCCGCTGCTACTCCCAAGCGCTCAACCCAGGCACGCTGCAGCCGTGCAGCTCCCTGCACTCGGGCACACCAGCTGGCACAGCGCGCACACACCCACCACCAACCTGCTCGCCCAGGACGCAGAGTTCTGCGAAACACAGCAGCAAACAGAAGATGAAATTGGCCTTCCTGTCCCCGCAGGCCCTGCATCTGACCCCAGCATCTCTCCCCTCCCCCTCCCTCCCCTTCTCTCTCTCCCTCTCTCTCTTGCCTCCTCCCATTCTCTCCCTCTCTCTCCCTCCATCCTCCCTCTCCTCCTCCCTCCCTCTATCACTCCCCCTTCTTCTCCCTCCATCCCTCCCTCTCTTCCTCCATCCCTCTCTCTCCCAAACTCCCTCTCTCCTTCTTCTCCCTTCCACCCTCTTTCCTTCCCTCTCTCTCCATCCCTCCCTCTCCCCCTCTTCCCCTCCCTCCCTGCCTCTCTTCCTCTTCCTGTCCTATTCATCTCTCTCTCCCTCTCTCTCCTCCCTCTCTCTCCCTCCCTCCCTCTCTCTCCCAAACTCCCTCTCTCCTTCTTCTTCTCCCTTCCACCCTCTTCCCCTCCCTCTCTCTCCATCCTTCCCTCTCCCCCTCTTCCTCTCCCTCCCTCCATCTCTCCATTTCCCTCTCCCTCCCTCCCTGCCTCTCTCCCTCTTCCTGTCCTATCCATCTCTCTCCCTCTCTCTCCTCCCTCTCCCTCCCTCCCTCCCTCCCTCTCTCCCAACCTCCCTCCTTCTTCCTCTCCTTTCCACCCTCTTCCCCTCCCTCTCTCCCTCCATCCCTCTTCTCCCTCTTCCTCCCCTCCATCTCTCTCCCTCCCTCTCCTCCCTCCCTGTCTCTCCCTTCCTCTCTCCCTCCCTCCCTCTCTCCCTCTTCCTCTCCCTCCCTGTCTCTCTTTCTCACCTCTCTTCCTCCTCCCCTCACTCTCCTTCCTTCCTCCTCTCTCCCCGTCTCTGCCCTGCTGCCCCAGCTGCAAGGGAGTTGGAATCAAAAGTCAAACCAAGCCAGCAACAAGCTTGTCCGTTCCGCTCAGACGTTCAGCCCACCTGGTTCAATACCTACCCTCACCTGAACAAGGTTTCTGGGCCCCTCCAGCGGTCCAGCCCCGCCCAGGACCGTCCCCCACCAACTCTCCCCAGGCCCCATCCTTGAGCTGCCAGAAAAACTCCGGCAAGCCAGGACTGCCTCTTCTCAGCTCCACACCCTGCAGCGCCCCACGCTACTCAGACCCCGAGGTCCTCCAGGGCTAGTGGCCCGGATGCCCCTGCCACCCCCTTGCTCTCTGCTGAGCCACCAACATCCCAGCACACTCGCCCCAGGGGTCTCCTCCAGCTGTGCATGCTACAGGAGATCAGCTTGGCCCTCCAAGTTGTGCTGTCAGGGGCTGAAGTGGTAGCACAGCGGGTAGGGCGTTTGCCTTGCACGCAGCCTGACCCGGGTTCGATTCCCAGCATCCCATATGGTCCTCCGAGCACAGCCAGGAGTGATTCCTGAGTGCGTGAGCCGGGAGTAACCCCTGTGCACCGCTGGGTGTGACCCAAAAAGCAAAAATAAATAAATAAATAATGAAATAAAAACAAGTTGCGCTGTCAGCCAGGCCTTCCCTAAACACTCAGGTTACCATGCTCCACCCATCCTGTCTTTTTACCTCCATGGCCCCTGCTGTGGCTGAGACCTGCCAGGCTGTGAGCCTGGAAACCCTGGAAGGGCAGGAGTCTCCACTGGCCTCCCGCTTGGTCCAACACTGTCTAGACCCACGCGGGAGCCTACGAGGGAGAGGCACACACCCCAAATCGGTCGTCAGGACACCTGAACCAAAACCTGCAGGGGCTTCCACGAGAGGGCCTTGCACCCCGAGTGACACATCAGCCTTCCACGTGGGCAGTGGCTGTCTGGCAGGACAGTGGCATCCTGAGTAATGTCCAGAGGTTAGTTCCTCAGTCATCGATCAGCCAGAGCGATGCTTCACCCGCAGCCGACGTGCTCTTGCTTTTCTCATTACCATGATTTACTGTCCTCTGAGCTTATTAAAAGCGGAGGCCTGAGCCCACTCTGGAGAGTGGATCCTGGGGGAGGGAGAGGGGGAGGGAGGGGGAAGGATGGAGGGAGAAAGGGAGGGAGTGCCAGCCAAAGAGCTTGGGGGCTAATTTCTGCTGTTGCCACCCAACCTGCCCTCCACCCCCCCCCCCAGGGCCCGCTGTTGATTGGACCTAGGCGGAAAGGTTGGTCCGCACCCCTTTTCAGCACACACACCCCACATCTGCCCCTACCATCACACATCACCTCCTCCTCCTCCGACATGACTAGCCAACAAAGGAGTCCAGAGGTTCCCCGCAACTGATTTCATGGCATGAACGAGGCCCCATGTCACACACTTCTCATCCCACAGTTGTATGAACTTAGATGCTCTTCCTCAGGACAAGGGTAGTTTCACACACATGTTCCTACACCGGGCTGGAGTGATAGCACAGCGGGTAGGGCGTTTGCTTTGCAAGCGACCAACATGGCCCACCCGAGTTCGATTCCTCCGCCCCTCTCGGAGAACCCGGCAAGCTACCGGGAGTATTCGATATGCCAGACACAGTAACAACAAAGTCTCCAATGGAGACGTTACTGGGCCCACTCGAGCAAATCGATGAACAACGGGAGGACAGTGACAGTGACAGTGACAGTTCCTACACAAGCAGACACACAAACGCAAGTATACCTACCATACCCTAACCAACACACGCGGCCACTCTCCCGCACTCTTCCTCCTGTCCACAGTCTCTTAAACCAATATGCGGCCTTACTCGCCAATACGCACATAGCACTGTAGCACTGTCCTCCGGTTGTTCATCAATTTGCTCGAGCGGGCACCAGTAACATCTCCATTGTGAGATTTGTTGTTACTGTTTTTGGCATATCGAATACGCCACGGGGAGCTTGCCAGGTTCTGTCATGCGGGCGGGTTACTCTCGGTAGCTTGCTGGGCTCTCTGAGAGGGACAGAGGAATCAAACCCAGGCCGACCACGTGAAAGGCAAATGCCCTACCCTCTGTGCTATCGTTCACGTATTCCTGCAAAACCCTTCACACACATGCTCGAGAGTGCACTGGTGAAGGGACGGGTGTTGGAACATGACACGAAATCATCAACAACTTTGTAACTGTGTATCTCAGGGGGATTCGTTATTTTAATCCAATTAATTAAAAAATTTTCATTTTTCATAAATGAAAATGAAAAAATATAAAAACAAATCACAGGAGTTTTTAAAAAGGAGGGAACAAGTTTGACCTAGACAACAGAGTGAGTTTTCTGGGTGCCGTTTACTCTCGCTGTTCTGTAAGGTTGAGGCCCAGACCTGGGAGAGCAAAGTAGGAAAAATCAGAAACTTTGCAGGCCCAGCTCTGTGTCTTCTAGCTTTTAAGCTCCCTGTAGAATCAAACTACAAACATTTATAATAAATATGAAAATGTAGGCGTCTCCTTTTTGAAAAGTGGTATGCTCTTTATTTTCATTTATATTAGATATGAAGTACAAAGTATGCTTTGTCAACAGACACCTTTTAAATAACACTCAATATGAATAACTTGAAAACAAAACGTATATTACAATGCAGATTACATTCTAGATGTGAAGACTGTCTTTGTGATCTAATGCTTGAGATTCTCTTATTTGAACTTCAAATATCCTGTAATTATTCTCTGCAACTCACAGATCTTATGCCTAAACGATTTGCTAAGAAAGGCCTTTTAAGGCTGCTAGTTCTAAGCGTTTTTGTCCAAAAATTATTAGATAGTCTTTATTCTAAACAAATGAAAAGCTAAATCGTTGACTTTATTGCGCTGGCCATAATTGCCACTTTATTTTCTCTTCTTAACACCCATTGTTATCTGAAATAACAGAATCTTCTTAGTGTGTTTTACAGGAAGTTTGGTGAGGTGAATGTAATTTTCATATCTAGTGAAAATCACTGGAGGTGAATTTACAAAATTGTGGGATTTCCCCTCTTCTGGTTAGCTCCTTTACTTATCAGACATTCCCGTGTCTATGCCTTTAAAAACACATGACATTTTCTTTACACAAGAATAAAACATTGGGGGCTGGAGCGATAGCACAGCGGGTAGGGCGTTTGCCTTGCACAGCTAATTCCTGAGAGCATGAGCCAGGAGTAACCCCTGTGCATCTCCGGGTGTGACCCAAAAAGAAAAAAAAAGAGAATAAAACAAATCTGGACCAGCGCAAATAGTACAGTGGGTTGGGCACTTGCCCTGCCAACCATGGCCAACCTGGCTTTGATCACCAAGCACCTCCAGAAATAATTCTAGAGTGTAGAGTCAGGAGTAATCCCTGAGCACTGCTGGGTGTGGCATCAGTTATTTTAAAGAATAAAACAAATGTATCATTCTGTAATGAGTCCAAATTACCAAGGGGCATGGTAGTGGCACTTAATTATGAACTGATATGAATCATATCTCTACTAACCCCCACACATGTTCACTTAACAGTTATTGAGAGACTTTCAAATGAGCCTGGCTTTAAAGGGGAATTGGCTACAACCCCCACTACAGGGGAACGCTCACTGCGGAACACTGATTGGCCCCATGACACTATTTCACAAGGGGAGAGGGTGGCGATCCCTTGTTACAGGCAGACATAGGACCGCTGTGGCCAAAATGCCAGTGCATCAGTAAGGGAGATCAGCAAACCTACGCTCCCATCCGGACTCCCCTGCTCCTGTCCCATGTGACCCTCTTAGACTCCCACTTCTCTTCTCCTCTCTCTGCTCAGGAGCGAAAGGATGACACACACCCTCCTATTTCTCTTTCATTATTTCATTTCCACTAGAATCAGGGATGATGCAACTCAGCCGCAAAGTACACACGTTGCACACACGAGACCTGGGATTGATCCCCAGCACTGCCAAAATATAAATAAATACATCTAACTGTGTCATGTTTGGAGTCATCAGAAAGCCTGCCAACTTGCCTGTGGATTCTGAGTGCAGCAAGGGTGACACTCTAACTTCTACTAAATACTTGGGGATAGTCACTGCTGCGAGAGATTCAGAATTACTTGGTTCTAGATAAGATCCTGACTAAGCCCACAACAAGCATTGATATCATCCAAAGTTAAGCAGAATCAAGAAAATCAAATGAAGGAAATGTTCCACACTGAGAAACATGATCTAAGGACTAAAAATTGTGATGAAGAGTCAATCTTAAGATCAGCAGAAAAGACAGGCACATCACATACATAGAACAAAAACTTCTCATCACAAACCATGGAAATCAGAAGAAAACGTACAATTTAATGGGTAAATGGTCAAGTACAATTCTATGTCTAGTGATAAGTCCTCCAAAATGAGGGTCACTGTCACTGTCACTGCCCTCCTGTTTTTCATCGATTTGCTCGAGCGCGCCCAGTAACGTCTCCAGTGTGACAATTGTTACTGTGTTTGGCATATCAAATACGTAACAGGTAGCTAGCCCGGCTTTGCTGTGTGGGCGAGATACTCTTGGTAGCTTGCTGGGCTCTCCTAGAGAGGCGGAGGAATTGAACCCGGGTCGGCCGGGTGGGCCACATGCAAGGCAAACGCCCTGCCCGCTGTTCCATCACTCCAGCCCCAAATGAAGGGTAGCATGAAGATATTTTCAGACTTAAGAAAAAGTAGAATAAATTGTCACCAATGAAACTTAGAGTAAGAAATTTTATGAAGGCTTTCACCGAGAAAAGAAATGGACACGAGATGGAAGTTTAGCTCTGCGCAGAGAAATGATGAGTGTCAGTAACTGTGAGCAAAAAGTAAAATAAAAGCGATTTTCTCATATTTTAATTAACACAAACTGTTCAAAACAGCAATGCAGTGTGCAATTTGGCACGCATTTAGAAGGAAAATGTGTGCAGAAATTACTATAAAGAATAAGAAGAGGGAAAGGAAGTGACCTGCTAGAATTTTTGCATAGTAAGAGCAGTCATAATAAGTGCATCGTAGTCAGTGAAATATTCATATCACTCGAAAGAAGACTGGATAAGTTAAAGATAGATAAATAAATAAATGCCACGTTTCCTAAACTAACCACTCGATGGGAACCAAAGAGCAAGGTGATGGATATCAATTCAAAGATGCTAATTTCACTCATGTCAGTAACTTCAAAGACAACAACTAAAAGATAAAGATTGTCCATCTACACAAATATTAAAATTTCAGGGCTGGGGAAACAGAACATGGGTTAGGTCTCATGTCTAACTTCCTTTGGATTCCTCCCCCCCCACACACACACACACCACCTCCTGGAGTCTCTCACATTCTCGGGGTGGTGATCCCACCACTTCCTCAGGCCCTGACACAGAACCCCAGCCTCGGGTAGCCAAGTATCTCTGGAGCAACATCAGAAATCTTCCCCCAATTTTTAATGTCAACTGTAAAAGAAATATTTCAACTGCATCCATAAGAAATTAACTTTAAATAAAACTGCGCAAGGTAGTCTCTAATTAAGTGATTGGAAAAAGATATACCATGCAAGCAATACATATGCAAAAGGTATCTTCGTACCAGACAAAATAGTCTTCAGAACAAGGAATATTATTGGGAATCAGAAATGCTAATTTCCAGTGAAAAACACGAGTTAAATCACAGAAAAGGCCTAACTGTTCTAAATGTTTATAAACATAATACCAAAACTTGGGGATGGAGTGATAGCACAGTGGGTAGGACGTTTGCCTTGCATGCAGCCAACCCAGGTTCGATTCCCAGCATCCCATATCGTTCCCTGAGCACCGCCAGGAGTAATTTCTGAGTGCAGAACCAGGAGTAACCCCTGTGCATCACTGGGTGTGACTCAAAAAGAAAAAAAACCATAATAACAAAACTTTAAATACATGAAACAAAACCTGGGACAAGTAACAGATGCATCACTGTCAGTAAAGACTCCAAATCTCCTCTTTCCAAAAACATTTGATGAACAACACAGCACATCATGAGAGGGGGCCTGAGTGATAACTCAGTGACACACCGTGCATGCTTTGCAAGCGTGAGGTCATGAGTACAATCCTCGGTGCCTCCCACATGTGTCGAGCGCAATGCTAACAGTCCTGCTCTCTGAGACCCTCAGCAGGACAAGCACACAGAAGCTGCGACTGAAGTTTGCAGTGCCCAGTCATCAGTGTCACCCCCATCAAGCATGTACATGGAAGCCCCACAACCAAGTATAAGAAACACAAGCGAGCATGTGTGACACTCCAATCATCACACAACTGCAGAAAAGGGAAGCGGGGAATTAAAGCAGTGAAACACTGAGGGTTTTTTTTTTCATTATAAGAGAAAAAGATTTTTGCAAATCGATCAACAACTAGAGCTGATTGACACTAATAGAGGACTCACACAACAGGAGCAGAACCCATGTTCTCCTTAAATGTCTGTGAGACGTGGTCAGCATAATGAAAGTTCGGTTACAATTTTACCGATCTTTGATCTTATTTATGTTCCATCTTTTCATTTTTTAAATTTTATTTGCGGCACCATGGGTTACAGTACTGTTAATGATAGGGTATCAGGCATCCAACTTTACAGCATCATACTCTCCAGCAGGACTGGAGCGATAGCACAGTGGTAGGGCGTTTGCCTTGCACCCAGCCAACATAGCCAACCTGAGTTTGATTCCTCCACCCCTCTCAGAGAGCCCGGCAAGCTACCGAGAGTATCTCGCCTGCACGACAAAGCCTGGCAAGCTCCCCATGACGTATTCGATATGCCAAACACAGTAACAACAAAGTCTCACAACGGAGACGTTACTGGACCCGCTCGAGCAAATCAATGAACAATGGGAGGACAGTGCTACTCTCCAGCAGAATGTCTTTTTCCCTCCACCATTATCTCAGGGCTGGAGCGATAGCACAGCGGTAGGGTGTTTGCCTTGCGCACAGCCGACCTGACCGACCCGGGTTCAATTCCTCTGCCCGTCTCAGAGAGCCCAGCAAGCTACTGAGAGTATCTCGCCCGCATGACAAAGCCTGGCAAGCTACCCGTGAAGTATTTGATATGCCAAACACAGTAACAACAAGTCTCACGGTAACAACAAGTCTCACGATGGAGACGTTACTGGGCCCTCTCGAGCAAATCGATGAACAACGGGAAGACAGTGACAGTGACAGTGATTATCTCAGTGATCTGTGGCCCATCGCCCCCATCCCCATGCCTTTGGTAAGCTCCGTTCCATAGACCAGTTGTCCTATGCTGCTGCCTTTGACCACCTGTCATTCCCTCACTGTGTTTCTTTTAAAAGACTGAAATCACACAGGGCCTAGTCTTTGATCACAGCAGAATAAAGCTTTCAATGAATAACAAGAAGTACATGTATATGAAAAATGAGCTACTTTGAATTTTAAAAGCAATTCTTTTTTATTATTCCTGGCTCTGTGCTCAGGGATCACTTCTGGCAGGTTTGGAAGACCACAGAGGGTGCTGGGGATCAAACCCAGATCTGTCACATGCAAGGAAGCACCCTCCCCACTACTGTACTATCTCTCCAGCCTCTAAAGCAATTATTTTTTCAATTTAGTCACCATGAAATGACAAAGTTGTTCATGATTGGGTTTCACTTGGTACAATGTCTCAACGCCCATCCCTTCACCAGTGCCCACTTCCCTCCACCAATGTCCCTCACCCCCATTTGCATCCCACCCACCAGTCTTCAAAGAAATTCTTAAATCAGTATTCTTCAGTCTTTCACTTGTACCTGTCTTGCATTCATCTCCACGGATGGACATTTATAACCAAGGCGGTAGAGCAACAATCTTTGTACACGTGCACACTGCCCCAGTCAGTGAATTGGGGGGTTGAGAACCCCTGCTCTAAACGGTTTATGGGATATAGAAGAAATCACAAGGCAATTCCACTCAACTAATTTGAGTTGAACGGAAAATGAAAACACATGTCAATATTTGTGTGATGCAGCCAGAGAAATTCTTAAGGGAAATGTGTAGAGGTGAATGTCATGAAAAAAAGAAATAGCTTAAAAGCAATGATAAAAGTTTCCACACTAGGAGTCTTAAAATGGAGGCAGTGAAGAGCTGAGCCAGTGAATGGGTTTAAGCACTTTTCTTGCATGCAGCTGACACCAGTTCTATCCCTGAGATAGAACCATATGGTTCCCTGAGTCCCACCAGGAGGCATCCCCAGACACTGAACCAGGAGTAGGCCCTGAAAACCACTGAGTGTGCTTCAAAAACAAAACACAAATTTAAAAAAGGATAGAAAATGTCAATAAAAGGAATAACTCTCTAACGTGACTGATTAAGAAAAAGGAGCATGCGATTTTAGTGGTAAACTAATGTCCTATAAACAAGGATGTTGGTTTTCAATGATGCATGCTTAAAATTTATATAATGTTATAAAGGAATACATCTTCAATTAAAAAAACAATGTTTTAAGGAAAAAGGAGAAACTACGTAAATTATCAAACTCAAGAATGAAAGAGAAAGCATTACTACTGATTGTACTACACTTAAAAGAATATAAAACAATATTATGCACAATTTTATGCCCATAAATTTCACAATTTAGATGAATTGACTAACGACACAACTTACCAAAACTTAAGAATAAAACATCTGAATATCAAAATACCTTACAAGAACCTGAGTTCATAAATGCTACAATTCAGATGGAAACATAAAACTCCCCCCGAAAGAGCCCAAACAATTCCAAGGAAAAAGATAGAAGGCATCACATTCCCAGGTTTTCAATCATACTATAAAGATATAACAATCAAACCAGAGTAGAACTGGAATAAAGATAGGCTCCCTCAGACCAATGTGCTAGAACTGAGAGAAACAGAGATAAATCCTCAGATATATGGATAGGTAATCTATGATAGGGCTGGAGCGATAGCACAGCGGGTAGGGCGTCTGCCTTGCACACAGCCAACATGGCCGACCCGAGTTCGATTCCTCCGCCCCTCTCGGAGAGCCTGGCAATCTACCGAGAGTATTCGATATGCCAGACACAGTAACAACAAAGTCTCCAATGGAGACGTTACTGGGCCCGCTAGAGCAAATCGATGATCAACGGGAGGGCCTTTACTTTACTTACTACTTTACTAATCTATGATAAAGGAACTGGGTGCATAAATTGGAGTGAGGAAAACTTCTTCAAATGGTGCTGGGAAAACCAGACAGGCATATGCCATGAGAGAGAGAGAGAGAGAAAGAGAGAGAGAGAGAGTGAGAGAGACTGAATCCCTATATCTTACCATACACAAGTTATGTCAAAGTGGATTAAAGACCTCAAAATTAAAAACCTGAATCCATAAAATATACTGAGGAAAACACAGGCAGAATTCTCTAGGACATAAACCTCAGAGGTGTCCTCCATTACTCTACTTCATTGGCAAATACAACAAAATCAAAATAAACCAATGGGATTACATCAAACTAATTTTTACATGGTAAAAGAAATGCAGTCTAAAATTAAAAGACAACATATGGCCAGAGAGATGGTACAGGCCTTAATGTTGTACCATTAACCTTGCATGTTGCCAACCCTGGTTAGATCTCTAGCACTGCATATGTTCTCCTGAGCTCCATCACTGTCACCAGTAAATCAAAATGACAATGAGATATCATCACACCAGTGAGAGTAGTCTACACCAGAAAGACTAGAAGTTGCATGTTGGTGGGATGGGTGAAAAAGAACCCTAGTTCACTGTTCATGGGAATGTCATCTAGCTCAGCCTCTATAGAAACAATATGAAGATCTGTCCAAAAAGGAAAAATAATGCTTCCTTATGATACTGTGATTTCACTTCTGGGCTATCTATCCCAAGAACGCAAAATATGTTTGAAAATATTTATGCACACCTATGTTCATTGCACTGACTGGATTCCACGGGACGTCAAAAGATCACGTGGACGCCCACCTACAAGATGGTCAGACTTCTGCGTCAAGACCCTGAATGATCAGTTTGAGGCTCTGCATATTCCTAGAACGAGCAGATGCCATTGGGCTATGCTAGCACGCAACAGGGATGAATGGAGACGTTACTGGCACCCGCTCGAGTAAATCGATGAGTGAAGGGGTATCAAGTGATCAAGTGATGTTCATTGCAGCATTAAGTACTAGAATAAGGAAATAGCACAGTGCAATAATATGCAGCTATAAGCAAAGATGAAATCTTGCAGTTATCAGTTAATTGAATGGAACTGGAGGGTATCGCGTTAAGCGACATATGTCAGAGGGAGCAGAACAAATAGAAGATAATCTCACCCATCTGTGGTATATATAGAGAAAGATAAAGTAGGAAAATAGATAATGTTGAATGAGGACAAACTCGTGGCTTTCAAACCTGAGACTACCAAGTAGTGGGGGGAAAAGGAAAGGAAAAGCAGACTAGAGGCACAGGAGTAGGGGTGGGGAGATTGGGCAACTTTGTGATAATGAGAATGAGTAACTTTGTTCTTTAAAACTATGAGCATTAACAGATGACTGGTTAAAGAAACTTTGGTACATCAACACAATGGAGTACTACGCAGCTGTTAGAAAAGATGAAATCATGAAATTTACATACAAGTGGTTCTACATGGAAAGTATCATGCTAAGTGAAATGAGCCAGAAAGAGAGGGACAGACATAGAAAGACTGCACTCATCGGGGGAATATAAAGTAACAGAATGGGAGACGAACACTCAAGAATAGTTGAGATAAGTACCAGGAGGTCTGCTCCACGGCTTGGAAGCCGGCAGCACATGCTGGGGGAAAAGGCAGCTCAGATAGAGAAGGGAACACCAAGTAAAGGATGTTTGGAGGATTCGCTCAGGATGCGAGATGTGTGCTGAAAGTAAACTATAGACCGACCACGATGGCCACTCAATACCTCTATTGCAAACCACAACACCCTGAAGGAAAGAGTGAGAAAAAGGGAATGCCCTGCCACAGAGGCTGGGGGGCGGGGGATGTGGTGGGGGGGTGGGAGGGCTATTGGGATCATTGGTGGTAGAGAAGGGATGGGTACTCGATCATTGCATAACTGAAACCCAAACACGAGAGTTTGTAAGTCTACAACTGTACCTCATGGTGTTTCACTAATAAAAGAAAACCCTAAGAAAAACTGGGGAAAAAAACTATGAGCGTTAACACAGCAATCACTGTTACTGCCATTGTCCTCCTGTTGTTCATTGATTTGCTTGAGAGGATCCAGTAACGTCTCCATTGTGACACTTGTTACTGTGTTTGGCATATCGAATACGTCACTGGTAGCTTGCTAGGCTTTGCTGTGCAGGCAAGATACTCTCGGTAGCTTGCCGGGCTCTCCAAGAAGGGTGGAAGAATCGAACTCAGGTGAGCCATGTTGGCCATGTGCAAGGGAAACGCCCTACCCGCTGTGCTATCGCTCCAGCCCAGCACAACAATAAATAAATGAAAAATAAACTGATTTCACGATTTAAAACTTTCCCCCCAAAGAACCCCAATCCCACTGAAGTCCTTCAGGAAATAGGAAGTGAAAACATTCTCCAAATGTTTTTAGGAGACCAATTTCCCGATACGAAGGGGAAAATTAGTCCCTACGGCCTGTGGCCTGTGGACTGTCCTGTGGCCCTAGGACTTATGGATCCTAGGGCCATTCAGTTGGCATGTGAAACTTCAAAGATTTCCCCGCCCCATGCCAGGAATCAAACCATGGGACTCACACATGCAAAGCATGTGCTCTATCACTTAGCTCCTTCCCTTTTCCCGGCCAACAATCTTATTAGCATCTGCAGTAGTAAAGTGCCCATGTTTAGATGAGAATTTGGGGTTGAGAATCAGAAGCCCGTTTCCTGCCACATCACCTTCAACTTTCTGATTCTTTTCTCCATTCGCATAATGAGCAGATAACACGCGTGTGGTATGGTTGAGTGATGGAAGAAGTAAGACTTCTTTTCAAGGCCAGAGAAAGCCAGACAATCTAGCTCAAATTAACAGCTCGCAACAGCCAGTGATGCTGGGCCGGCACCTGATGGGAGAGAAGAGATCGCAGTTAGCTTTCCTTCAACATCCCATGCACTTGTCCATGGTCAGGCACTGGTCCATGGCCAAACTCTCCTGCACACTTGAAGAATGCGCCTGAACTGTCTGTGTGCGGGGATGTAGCAGTGGCCTTTCGCTTACAAGAACCCGCTGAGTCCGTGGTTCACTGCGCCCATCCTTCCACGGGGCCAATTTGTTGGATGAACAAAGACAGGTGATTAGTACCAAATGTCAGGCACACAAATAGAAAGCAGCCACTTCATTTCCAAATTGAAAATACCTTACTGTGCTGCCTGATTATTAGGGTAATGTGTGATCATTATAAACTTTCAGAAATCGAGCAAAGTATTCCGAAGGAAACAAAAACTCACAAGAAATTTGGTTATCCTGATAAAATCACTATTTTGACACTTTTCTTCTCACTCTCTTTTTCTCTTTCTCCCTCTCTCTTTACACACAGACGATGAATGGGTGGATGCACAGACAGATTGACAAATGATAGCTAATGGATAGAGAGACAGATGAGAGAGACAGATTCGTGTAGGAAAAAAAGAAGCACACACAAACATCAGAAAATGGAATTCATGCTGTTCAAGCCATTTTGTAAGATTGCTCTGCACTGAATATTCTTGTAACTCAATCTTTGCTCACATCCTGAATTATTCTCTGAGGGTAAATTACCAGAAGCAGAATTGCTGGGTCAAAGCAAATGAACAGTCACACGGCTTAGCTGTGCACTGACAATTGCCTTCCAGAAAGACTGAACATTTCGCCCCTCGCCTGCGACGAAGTGCAGTGCTTACCATCAGGGACCCTCCCTCCTTTTTAACAATGCTTGTCCATCCCAGCGAACACCTGCGTAAGCATCGCAATTTAAAAGAGCCTGAACCCCAGCAAGTGCCACAGCCAACTGTGCAACCCACAGTGAGCACCACGGCTAAATGTGTAAGTACCTCATCTAACTGTATGTGCCACTTGCAGCCATCCACAACAAACGGGGGGAAGGGAGGGGGAGAGTCCTGCCCATTGGCTAGTCACTATGGCCTTTGTACTTCGTTTTTTTCGTGAGAATAAATTATTTGAGAGTTGCTCGGAGTTTATTGTGCTGATGGTCCTTAATCAGGGTTACAACCAAGTCAATTCCAACCTCCAGTGCTGGCTTTGCATCACTTGCCTCCCAAACTCTCTGAGTGGCTTTGGGATGGAGGGAATTGGCTGAGCCCCTGTTTTTATTGTAAACAGAGGATACAGTATAGGAGTGACAAGAGGATTGATGGCAGGGTGTGTGTGTGTGCAGAAGGTAGCACAATATCATGTGCTCGGCGAGTCCTGGGAAAATTATAAAAGAAAGATCAGTTGTCACTGCATTCAGGATGAAGGACTTAATGTTCTGTCTCGAGTCTTAGAGGAATGTCTCTAGGGTTTCACAATTTAGCTATGATTTGGGCTATTCATTTGGAATTGATTTTTGAAATCAAGAACTGTACCAAACCTTTTACTAGGAATTTTTGTTCAGCTTTATTAAATATCTTTTTGAAATTGATGAGATGATCACATTTTCAGTAGCCTTTGAATATTGGCTGGTGCGATCAATTATAACTGGATTTTCAAATGTATAATCATCCTTATATTCTTGTGTACATTGATTCAGAAAATATTTATAAAGTCTGCACTCTGTACCAGGAGGCTCCATTCTAAGCTCTGGAAACAGAAGCATGAACAAAAGGAGCCAAGTTTTTCTCATTGTGGAGCTCACGTTATGGTAGTAGGCCGAGGAAATAGAGAAATAGATGAATATCCAGGCAAAAGATGGGCATACACTCAATGCCTCTCTTGAAAACCACAGGACCCAAAAGGAGAGAGAGAGAGAGAGAGAGAGAGAGAACAAAAGGGAATGCCCTGCCACAGAGGCAGGGTGGGATGGGGGGGATGGGGGGTGGGAGGGATGCTGGGACCCGTGGTGGTGGAGGATGGGCACTGGTGGAGGGATGGGTACTTGATCATTGTATAACTGAAACCCAAGCACAAAAATTTGTAAGTCTACAACTGTACATCATGGTGTTTCACTAATAATAAATAAATAAATAAATAAATAAATAAATAAAAATGGGCATAGAGTGGGCACATTTGAGCAATGCCAGATGACTCAGGTCACTCGGAAGCCTTTGGAGAGTAGAAAGTGGCAGAGTGAGAATCTGAGTGAGGTGTGAAAAGGGTCAGTCTGGCTGCTCCGTGGAAAATCAGTTCAGAAGGGCTAGTGTGTCAGCAGGAAGAACACTGAGGTTCTGCCACTTGACCAGGTGTGAGTCCATGTAGGACTTTGGCTTGGACCATGAAGGAAGTGGTGGAGATGCGTTTTGTTTTGGGGTTTTTATAAAATTAATTTTATTGAATCATCATGAGATAGTTATAAGCTTCCATGTTTGGGTTACAATCACACAATGATCCAACACCCATCCCTCCACCAGTGCACATTCCCCACCACCAATATCCCCGGTATATGCCCCTTTCCCACCATCCCCCTGCCTCCATGGCAGACATGATTCCCTATAATCTCTCTATACTGTTGGGCATTATGGTTTGCAATACAGACCCTGAGAGGTTATCATGTTTGGTCCTTTATCCACTTTCTGCACACATCTCCCATTCCAACCGGTTCCTCCAGCCATCTTTTTCTTAGCGATCCCTTCTCTACTCCAGCTGCCTTCTCCCCTTTGCCCATGAGGCAGGCTTCCAGCTATGGAGCAATCTATCTGCCTCGTGCATCTACTGTCCTTAGGAGTCAGACTCATGTTATGTTATTTTATACTCCACAAAAGAGTGCAGTCCTTCTATGTCTGTCCCTCTCTTTCTGACTCATTTAACTTAGTGTGATACTCTCCATGTCTATCCATTTAGAAGCAAAGTTCATGACTTCATCTCTCCTGACAGCTGCATAGTATTCCATTGTGTAGATGTACCAAAGTTTCTTTAACCAGTCATCTGTTGCCAGGCATTTGGGTTGTTTCCAGATCTTGGCTAGTGTGAACAGTGCTGCAATGAACGTATAGGTACAGATGTCATTTCTACTGTGCTTTTTTGCATCCTCAAGATATATTCCCAGAATTGGTATTGTGGGGTCATATGGAAGCTCAATTTCTAGTTTTTGAAGGAATGTCCATATTGTTTTACAGAAAGGCTGGACTAGTGGGCATTCCCACAACAGTGAAAGAGTTTCCCTTTTTCCCCACAACCATGCCAGCACTGGTCGCTTTTGTTCTTTTGAATGTGTGCCAGTCTCTGTGGTGTGAGATGATACCTCATTGTTGTTTTGCTTTGCATCTCCCTGATGGCTAGCGATGTGGAGCAGTTTTTCATGTGCCTTTTGGCCATTTGTATTTCTTTTGTGATGAAACTTCTGTTCATTTTTTTCTCCCCATTTTTTGATGGGGTTGTACAATTCTATTAGTGTCTTGTATATCTGGATATTAATCCCTTATCAGATGGGTAAAGGTAAAAGGTAAGGTAAAGGCCCTCCCGTTGATCGTCGATTTGCTCGAGCGGGCCCAGTAACGTCTCCATTGGAGACTTTGTTGTTACTGTGTTTGGCATATCGAATACGTCACGGGGAGCTTGCCAGGCTCTGCCGTGCGGGCGAGATACTCTCGGTAGCTTGCCGGGCTCTCCGAGAGGGGCGGAGGAATCGAACTTGGGTCGGCCATGTTGGCTGCGTGCAAGGCAAACGCCCTACCCCTGTGCTATTGGGTAAATATTCTTTCCCATTCTGTAGGCTCTTTTGTATTTTGGTCACTGTTTCTTTTGAAGTGCAGAAGCTTCTTAGTTTGATGTAGCTCCTAGAAACTATAGGTCGGTTTAGTAAAGTGGCAGGCTACAAAATCAACACCCAAAAGTCCATGGTTTTTTTATATACAAATAACAAAAGAGAAGAAACAGACATTTAAAAAATCCCGTTCACAATAGTACCTCAGAAAATCAAGTACCTTGGAATCAGCTTAACCGAAGAGGTGAAGGACCTATACAAGGAAACTTACAAAACACTACTTCAAGAAATAAAAGAGGACACTAGGAAATGGAGACACATCCCCTGCTCGTGGCTACGGAGGATTATCATTATCAAAACGGCAATACTGCCCAAAGCACTATACAAATTCCATGTGGTCCCTATCAGGATACCCATGACATTTTTCAAAGAAATAGACAAAACACTCTTGAAATTCATATGGAACAATAAACCCCCATGAATAGCTAAAACAATCCTAGGGAAAAAGAAGATGGGTGGCATCACCCTCCCCAACGTCAAACTGTACTGCAAAGCAGTAGTAATTAAGACAGCATGGTATTAGGCTAGAAACAGACCTGCAGACCATTGGAAGAGTCGAATATTCTGTCACATAGTGATAGCACAGCGGTAGGGCGTTTGCCTTGCACACAGCCAACATGGCTGACCCGAGTTCGATTCCTCTGCCCCTCTTGGAGAGCCCGGCAAGTTACCGAGAGTATCTCGCCCGCACGGCAGAGCCTGGCGAGCTCCCTATGCCAGACACAGTAACAACAAAATCTCCAATGGAGACATTACTGGGCCTGCTCGAGCAAATCGATGATCAACGGGAGGGCCTTTACTTTACTTTATACCCCAAATATTTGACCACTTAATCTTTGACAAAGGAGCAAGGAATGTGAAGTGGAACAAGGAAAGCCTCTTCAACAAGTGGTGCTGGGAAAACTGGATAGCTACCTGCAAAAATATGAACTGTGACCTTTGTCTAATGCCAGGCACAAAAGTCAGATCAAAGTGGGTTAAAGACTTCAATATCAGACATGAATCCATAAGGTACATAGAGGAAAATATAGGCAGAACTCTCCATGACATTGAAGCTAAAAACATCTTTTTTTTTCTTTTTAGGTCACACCCAGCGATGCACAGGGGTCACTCCTGGCTCTGCACTCAGGAATTACCCCTGACGGTGCTCAGGGGACCATATGGGATGCTGGGAATCAAACCCGGGTCAGCAGCCACATGCAAGGCAAACACCCTCCCCGCCGTGCTATCGCTCCAGCCCCAAAGCTAAAAATATCTTTAAGGATGAAACAGCACTGACCATGCGAGAGGAAGCAAACATAAACAAATGGAGATGCATTTTGAACCTCTTTGGATAAGGAAGGAGAAGACCCTCAAGATTCACTGACAGATGGGCTCCAGGGAATGAGAAGAGTCACCAGGAGTGGAAGAGCTGGGATTAGAGAGAGGATCACCAAACTGGATTGGGACATGGTACGTTTGAGACACCTAGAAGGCTATCAAGTGAGTGCTCGGATCCATGCGCCTGGAATAGCATCTGGATGGGCTTCGGCACTCAGGGAATATTCCGCTCAATTCTGTTTGCTAGCATCTTACCTAGGATCATTTGGTTCTACTGGTCTACTCATATTTCTTTTTCTTTTGGGGCTTTCACCTGTCAAACCCAGATCACGCTGAAGGATAGGAGTCCAGGAACCTTCCTCTTCAGCACACTCCATAGGGCCTGGGGATGTGGCACAAGCTCCTTCTTGGCTTACAGGCAGTGACCAAGTTCATCCCCACACTGGCCCAAAGCATCGAGTGTGAGACACAGCACTGCAGCTGGTAGTACTGCTCAGTACCACCCCAGTGCCATGCTCAGCCTCCAGCCCATCTCTTGGCAAAAGTGTGGGATTCCGGGGCTGGAGCAATAGTACAGTGAGTAGGGCATTTGCCTTGCACACAGCCGACCTGGGTTCGATTCCCAGCATCCCATATGGTCCCCCGAGCACCGCCAGGAGTAATTCCTGAGTGAAGAGCCAGGAGTTAATCCCTGTGCATCACCAGGTGTGACCCAAAAAAATAAAAAATGTGTGAGATTCCCAGGCATCACCACAACAAAGGAAGAGGAGAAAGCAGTCCACAGGATCCAGACCAGGGGTCTGTTATTTGGTGAATCCTGTAAGGTAATGTTTTAGATTCAGTTCGGTGCTGGTGATGGAAGTACCATGTAAATGAGGCAAGCCCCCTACCCTTGATCTCCCTCTAATGTTTGGCTGATATGTTCAACATTGTTTGTTCTTGTCAGTTTTAGTCATTTGCTTGTGTCCCAAAAAGTAAAAAATAAAAATAAAAAATAAAATAAAAATAGCACAGCGGGTAGGGCGTCTGCCTTGCACGCAGCCAACATGGCCGACCCGAGTTCAATTCCTCTGCCCCTCTCGGAGAGCCCGGCAAGCTACCGAGAGTATTCGATATGCCAGACACAGTAACAACAAAGTCTCCAATGGAGATGTTACTGGGCCCGCTCGAGCAAATCGATGATCAACGGGAGGGCCTTTACTTTACTTTTACTAAAATAAAAATACTAGGACCAGAGCGATCAGAGGGGAAGGCTTTTTCCTTGCATGCAATCCATCTGTGTTCAAGGCTGGACATCCCATATGGTCCCCCGAGCACTGCCAGGAGCCATTTCTGAGAGCAGAACCAGGCAGGAGTAACACCTGAGCATCACCAGGTGTGGCCCAAAGAGCAAAAAAAAATTTAAATAAAAGTCATTTGTTTTTCCACACAAACCACTGATAGCATATTTTCAAAATCGAATATATGATTTTCATAATAATATAAAAAGCTGCATTTGACTGGAACTTTTCAATGGCTAAGTCATGTGAAGTTGCATGATCTTTAAAAAAATACTGCTAGTATTTGCCAGTGTTTAGGAAATTTTATCTTTTCAAAGAAGCAGCTCTCCAACCAAATGTTTTTTCAATTGTCTTCAACTTCGGTCATTTGTTTTGCCTTTTTAATTGCCCCCACTATCTTTTCTTTAGGTTTTTCTACTATTGTTTCTAAACTGTTTAATTCAATGGCCAATTCTTTTCTCTCTGAGTTAGTTACAAAAGGCATTGACTTCAGGGCTGGAGATGCAGTGAATAGGAAGGGTGTGATCCTTGAGTCCCCTAAGGCAGCCATGTGTAATCCCTTAGTGCAGTGTCAGGAATCAAGCCTGAGCACCACCAGGCAACGCCCCAAAACAAAAATGGGGGTTGACCTCTAAGGAAGTTGTCAGTGGAGTGATGCCAACTTCCCTCCTGAAGACTTAACCAGTCACCAGAGAACTGAACTAAAGTGGAAGAAAATCCTAGGTCACTGCACAATCCTCCAGCTCTTGGCATCAGACGGTGAAAATAGCTCTAACTTGTCTGAAAACGTGTGTCTGGTTTGGAGGGACAAGATCTAAAAGTGCTCCATTCAACAAGAAACATTCCTCTAATTGTCTTTTCCCTACTAGAGAAACTTCAGAGTAGAAATGAAATCAAAATAGCTAATTGTGGGGCTGGAGCAATAGCACAGCTGGTGGGGCATTTGCCTTGCACACGGCTGGCCCGAGTTCGATCCCCAGCATCCCGTATGGTCCTCCAAGCACCGCCAGGAGTAATTCCTGAGTGCAGAGCCAGGAGTGACTCCTGAGCATCGCCCGATGTGACCCAAAAAGCAAAAAAAAAAAAAAAAAAACAGCTAATTGTGACATTTTTATGCTAAAGCTGGAGTTCAATCCCCCCAAGTACTATGGGTGTAATTCTGGTGGCCCCCAGCACCACCAGGCAGAATAGAACCCCATTATCTGGCTCAGGCACTAAGCCCTCAGGCCTATACCCCAAGCCAAGTATTCCATGCGTGGTCCCAGATTCGTGAGCACTGATGCTGGGTAAGCGCCAAACCAAGTAGGGAGGTGGGGCCTTGCCACCTAGGAAGGGGGGTGGGTGACTTTAAACACAGCACGTGCTCTGAGTAGCAGTAACCCAAGAACAGACATCAGAAATCACTGCATGTATCAGGATGCAGCTCGCGGTGGAGCGGCTGTGGGTCTCTGTGTTCATTCGCGATTCCCAGTTTCTCAAGAATGAAAATATGAAGTAATAAAGATGTTCAGGCTCAGAGATGGAAAGTAGAAAAGTTTATTGCAAAGTAAAAGAGAAAAGAAAAGAAATTCCCCAAGTGGGGAGGAACTTAGTATTTAAAGAACTTTACTTAGAACTAAGTAAACTCTGGCTCTTTTTGCAGGGGTGTTATAGGGAAACTGCGTCTTTGTGTGACAGGGCCTGCAGGGAAGTTAAGGAGCAGGCTTTTCCTGTGACCCTTTGAAATGAAAATCAGGCTTTTGGCAAGTGTTCCCGATGATGCAAGGATCTAGCAGATTGTTGTATGAACATTTGCCTTAGATATTTCCCATTTTCTTAGCCTCCTTGTGAGCCTAAGCTCTGGGGCAGAATTTTATGATGAACAATTGTTAACTCCCTGTTTATCAGGAATTTGCTGGAAATCAAAAAGTGCTATAATAGCTGGCAAGGGTAAACTGAGGCCTACTCTTTCAGTATCAGCTGTCCAAACTAGGCAGTGCACTCTGAGAAATGGAGTTCAAACTAAGAGACCGCGTCAAGCCAGCAAACAGGAAGGAGCTTCTTTAGAATGTTTCTGAGAACACGCTGTTACAAAACAAGAACAGGTTGTGACTCAGGGGATGGTCCAGAGGCAGCAGGAATCTGCTCCCAGCGGAACAGAATGTGAAATCCAGATCACCACAGCCAGGTGTGGGAGCAACCCAGCTAAACGGGAGGGACCCGGCAGCACTGTGAGCAGGTGTGTGTGTGTGTGTGTGATCAATGGCATCACAGAGCAAAGGAGCAAACAGGAGCACATCACAGTGAAAGGCAAAGACTACCAGACATCCCAAAAGATCCTTTAGAACTATTGAACCTGGTTGACAAAATACGAGAGGAATCAAGTACAAACTAGTAAATAGTGTGCTGCTCGAGGCAGAATTTATTCATGTAAAGAAACACTGCAAGAAATGATCAGAGTGCCGAGCAAAATGAAAAGAAGCTGTAATTTAGGAAAGAGGAAGAGATTCGTGTCTATATAGGGCAGGGACCCGTTGGGTGTTGAGCAAGAAAATCCAAACAGCCTCTCACACCTAAATGTACCTCAGAGAAATACCTAGGTTCTGAGGATGATAAGAAAGCCCTACCTCTCTCTAAAGCAAATGAGTTTTATCACTGGAGTGATAAAACAGCAGGTACCAAGGTTCAATCCACCCCATAACTATGGCTCCCCGAGTCCTGCCAGGAGTGGTCCCTGACTACAGAACCAGGAGAAAAGGAGAAAACCATGAGCATCCCTGGGAGTGACCCCAAAACCTAAATAAATAAATATAAAATGATCCACCAAAGAAAGAAATATCAGATGAGACTTTTTATTAATGATATTAAAGGTTAGGAAAGTGGTGCAATGCTTCAATAAAATAATTACATCTGGTTGTTTAAACACTCAAAGTGTGGTGAATATCCCAGTCTCTGTTTGAAAGGGATGCGTAGAGGAACACCAGCCACAAAATGTTCAGACCCTTGTTCCTGAGGCCAAGTCAGGGACAAGAGTAAGGAAGGAGTGAGCGTCTGAAAATATGGAATGGTCCCTCTTGGAGAAGCAGCCCCTCCCTTCTTGCCCTGTGTTAAAAGCCTTTCAACACAGTAGACTCATAAATGGATTCCTATACCCATTTTTATCATGACCTTCACACCCGTAATGAGAATAGAATACCAACACAGGGGTCCAAGAGATAGTACAGGGCTTAAGGCATTTCCCTTATATGCAACCACGAAGGTTTGATCTCCAGCACCACATAGGGTCCCCCACACAGCTTCAGGAGTGATCCCTGAGTCCAGAGTCAGGAATAGGCCCTGAGCAATGTCAGCGATGGCCCCCAAACCTCTAATGTAATAATGGTAACAATAACTACAACAAAATAAGGTACCAACATAGCCCATAGTCCTGAAAGGACAGCTTATATGACAAAAGAGTTGCAAGGCCTCATGGCATGGATGCATTCACCTGGTTTGCAATGTGCCTTCTGTTGCCTCAAGTTCATGGCAATAATATTGGTAAATTAAATTGTTTATCAGAGTAGATAACCAAGGCCTGGATTCAACTAAGGTTCTACAGCTGATGAAGCTGAGGTGCTAAAACTTCCCTAATAATGTAGAATGAAGGGGCCCAAAGATACCACTCTAACTGTTACTGCACCATGGCGTGGGATATTCTTAGCCAAGCATCAAGCAAGATCTGGTGAAGAACTACGAGAGGCCCCTGTAATGATGACAGCATAATTAAAATTTCTTTCCAATGAAACATTCCTACAACAATTTAAAATTAAGGGAACAGGGAGTGCAAATCAGCTATAGAACCGTTATTTGCATACAAGAGACTCTTGGTTCAATTCCTGGAACTGCAAAAAAATTAAAGAATAGAACAATAATAATTAAAATACAAACTTCAAATCTTCAGCATTTCTAGAAGGGAAAGTCCAAATTTTGAATTACCTGAACAAGGAAAGTAAACAAATTTAAGTCGATGTGTGAAAATCTATGTGGAAAATAGAAGGGAGCTAGCTGTGAACTTAGGAACAATGTGAAAAAGGAATCACAAGAAAGTGCCCTTAAGTGTGAAAAACACTGAAAAAAATGTGCTGGCAGATCAAAACATTGTTTACCAGAAAATGACTTTAAAGATGAAGTTGGACTCAGATATAGTCTGCAATGACTCAAAGAACGGGAGAAACCTTCTTGGAAGCAGAATATATAAGGGGAAGAGAAAAAGAAGGGGAAATACAGAATCTTATGAAGCAGGATATCATTTGAAAATCGAAATATAGGGACCAGCAGTGTAAGTACAGTGGTTAGCACAGCAATACAAGGTCCCCTAAGAATTGATAGGTGATCCCTGGAGGCCCGCCAGCATTGGCAGGGTGGCTGGGGGGTCCCCTGCACCTCAAGGCCCAAGCAGCATCACATGATCAGGCCCCTATGTGGGACCATTTGGCAAAGAATCACTGGTGGGCCTTTCAAAAAAATATAAGCAAAAACCAAAGTTCAATGGATAGACCATGTACAAAAGAAATGAAAACATGTGGGCACACAGAAACATACAGAAACATTTATAGCAGCATTATCAATAAGCTACACACAATGTAGCTTATCATACAATGTAATTTTGACCACGTAAAGGAATGGAGTGCTGATCCCTGCTATAATGTGGATGAACCGTATGAATAATAGTCTGAGTAAAATAAGTTAGATACAAAAGGCCACGGGGTGTACGATTCCACGTGTATGAAATAACCAGAATAAGCAAATCCAGAGATAGAAAGTCTATTCATGGCTACCAGGGATTGGAGAGTATGGAGAATAAAAAGCGACTTCTTAAAAGATTTAGAGTTTGCGAGTTATTAAAGTGCTCTGAAATTCACTTTAGTAGTGATTCCACAACTCAGACTATACTAAAAGCCACTGGATTGTACACTGTAAGTGAATGAATGGTTTAATATATAAATTATATATCAATAGAGCTATTACCCTTGGCCCAAGAGCTATTTACATATCTTGACAATCTTACTGTGAATTTATTGAAAGCAGGACTTGTGAATTATTTACCTTTATATGCTTATTGTTTGGCAAATGGGGGATTTTGTGTTGAATAAATAAATGGGAAAAAAAGACATCTTAGGGCTCAGAGCAATAGTACAACAGATAGGGTGTTTGCCTTGCACACAGCTGACCCAGGATCAATCCCCAACTCCCCATATGATCCCTTGATCCCCAACAGGATTATTACCTGAGCACCATCACGTGTGATCCCAAAACAAACCAAAAGCATGACATCTTGATGAAACTATGATTCTGAAGGAACAAGGGAACGAGATAATCTGATATGGGTAAATTACCTTAGAAAGAAGAGAGTGGCTCTTCTGTACTCTGAATGCTTTACAGAAACAGTAACTATGTGTCACCCTTTTTTTTAGTTTTATGCATGATGGTTTACAAAACTGTTGTTTGCGTGTTTTCTCACTTCCTAAGCTTCCGATTGAAGATGATCCTTAGTATTTTTTTGCCTTTGGGCATTTGTTATTGCCCTACTATATTCTTTTATATCCCACATATGAAAGATCATCCTGTCTCTATCCCTCTCCTCATTAACTTCACTCCACATGATGCGCTCCAGATCCATTCGTGCAGGGGGGCCCTGCCAGATGAATCCTCCGGCCCGCGGAGGTGGCCCTTGGGTCCGTAGGTGCAAGGAGGGACCGACCGAATGAACACAAGACACAAGAGACAGAGTGCAGTTTAGAAACAGAGAGAAAAAGGGACAGAATAGACAAGACAAGACAGACAGGACAGGACAGGAATTTATTCAGGGCAGCAGGGGTATTATATACCTTGCGACTCAGGAAACTATGCATACATCACAAAAGGCAATTACATCACTAGGTCATGTCCATATATGGTTAGGAAAGTTACAAAGTCTATACATTTCACATACCAGGCATGAGGTAGTTACACAAAAGGGTCATGTTCATATATGGTTAAAGATGTCACAGGATCTTTACATTGTTGAATACCTTCAGTCACAAGGAGAAGCAGTAGCAGATGTTTCCCGGAGATATCTATACCGAGCTCCAGATTTGTGTAAGAGGGGCCAAGATGGTTACAGTACAGGACGTGCATCTGCCAGGGTCCGAAGGTCATGGAGGTCAGCTTCCCACACACTCGTGTAGCAACAAGATATGTGATTTCACTTTTTCTTATAGCTGAGTAGTATTTCATTGTGTGTGTTACTGTAGTTTCTATATTCAGTCATCTGTTCTTGGACATTGGGGTTGTTTTCAGATTTTGGCTATTGTGCTAGTGCTAAAGGAAACATAGGGATGCAAATATATTTTCTGAATTGTTTTTGGGAACTTGGGGTAGATGCCAAGAAGGGGAATTGCCAGGTCAATTACTAGTTTTTTGAGGTGTCCATACTGTTTACCCAAAAGGCTAGACCAGTTGACATTTGCACCAGCAGTGAATGAGTTCTTTTTCCCCTCATCCCCATCAACAAGAGTTGTTTTTGGTTTTTTTTTTTGATGTGTACCAGTCTCACTGGTGTGAGATGATAGCTGTTTTGATTTGCATTTCTCTGATGCAGAGTATTTTTCATATATCTTTTGGCCATCTGTAAGTCTTTTTTGAGGCAGTTTCTGCTCATCTCTTACCACAGTTTTTTAATGGGGTTTGGTTCTTGATTCTTTCCTATAAATTTCAACCAGTGCTTTGTATATCTTGTATATTAGCCCTTTTCAGGTGAGTGATGGGCGAATATTTCCCCCAGTGTGTGGGATGTCTTTTGATTCTGGTCATCATTTCTGTCGCAGTATAAAGGCTTCTTGCTTTAGTGTCATTCTAGTGCCTTTGCTCCCATTTGCATAGCTAAAGACATTGAATCATTGAAGATACCTCTAGATCCAATGCCATTAAGTGTACTACCTTTGTTTTCCTCAATATAATCTATGGATTTATGTCTGATTAAAGGTCTTTAGTTCATTTTTATTTGACTTTTGTGCCTGGTATTAGAAAGGAGTCTGAGTTCACTTTTTGTCTGTGAGCAACAATTTTTCCCATCACCTACTCCTTCAATTCGTGTAAATAGTCGTGGAAAAAAATTATGAAGAGAAAGATCTGACTATTACACCAATCTTCAATGTTCTTTTGACTGCAATAAAAGCCCTTATGTTCTTGGAAAGTTGGTGTGGCAGTGTTTAGCTTCACGTTGCACTGAGCAGTTGTCCCATGTTCACGAATCACGACCATCCTGTTATTCATCGATTGCCTCGAGCAGGCCCCAGTAACGTCTCCTTTATCCTAGCCCTGAGATTATATTCAAGGCTCTTTAGGAGAATGAGACCCATCATTGTTACTGGTATTTGGCATATTGGGTACGCCACGGGGAGTTTGCCAGACTCTGCCGTGTGGGCAGGCTACATTCGGTAGCCTGCCAGTTTGTCCAAAGTAGGAGTGAGATAATAAGATGTCATAATAAGATGGCGTGGCCACAAATGTGGCCGCGTGGTTCCAGGATATGCCTGATTAATATTTTAAAATATCAAAGAATGTACAACCCCACATCCCACACATTAATATAGTGTATTTCAAAATAATAACTGAAAATTGTTTGGAACTAGGATATCTCACAAACTATTCTACATCACCACCCTTACTCACAGAGGTCTTAATAGTCTTTATATACAAAATTTCTATTAAAAATGAGAATTAGCATGTGCGGCTGGCCTCCAAGGCATGGAGTAAACCTCCTTGTACTTATCTCGGCTATTCTTGGGTATTAGTCTCCTATTTTGTTACTTTATGTTCCCCAGATGAATGCAATCTTTCTATGTCTGTCCCTCTCTTTCTGACTCATTTCGCTTAGCATGATACTTTCCATGTAGTACCACTTGTATGTAAATTTCATGAATTCATATTTTCTAACAGCTACATAATACTCCATTGTGTAGATGTACACAGAGACAGGGTGGGGGATGGGGGTGGGAAGGATACTGGGATCACTGGTGGTGGAGAACGGGCACTGGTGGAGGGATGGGTACTCTATCATTGTATAACTGAAACCCAAGCACAAAAATTTGTAAGTCTACAACTGTACCTCATGGTATTTCACTAATAAAAATTTAAAAAAAAAGATAATTAGGGGCTGGAGCTCTAGTACAGCAGGTAAGGCATTTGTTTTGCATGCATCTGGCCCAGGTTTGATCCCCATCGCCCCATAAAGTCTCCTGAGCCCTCCAGGATCAATAGCTGAACACAAAACTAGGAGTAAACCCTGAGCACTGCTGGTTATATCCCTCCTTCAAAGTGACAAACAATTCATCCGGTAACAATTGCCCCCGGTAAATCAATGACAAAGTCAGCCAAAATTACAACACAGCACTCCAAAGTGAATGGAATAATTAAGTATTTGAGACTATAAAAAAATCTTGAGCCACATCTTCCAAAACAAAATGTAAACTGGAAAAAGTTAAAACAAGAAAAAATAAATTTGGGGCCAGAGCAATAGTACAGTGGTAGGGTTGCATGTAGCAGACCTAGGTTTAATCCATGCCACCCCATATGTTTCCCTGAGCCCACCGGAAGTGATCTTTGAGGGCAGAGCTAGGAGTGATCCCTGTGCACTGCCGGATGTGGCGCCAAAATAAGACAAATAAATTGAAAATAGAGGGCCTGGAGAAATAGTACAGTAGGCAGCACACGTGCCTTACGTGCAACCAACCAGGGTTCTAGCTAGTATACAACATGGTCTTCCAAGCTCTGCCAGGAGTGATCCCTGAGCACAGAACCAGTGAGCACCACTAGATGTGACACCAAAAAACAACCAAGAAAGAAGACTGATTTCACACATAATAGATTAGAAACTTAATAAATCTTCCCAAAAATTAATACTAAATCACACATGATTAAAGAGGATATCCTTAACCAAGATCATTGAAGAAAACTAGAGGTAAAGAAATAAAAATAGGATAGAAAAGGCTTGTATCATGCCAAGTGAAATGAGTCAGAAAGAGAGGGACAGACACAGAATGACTACACTCAATGTGTGGAATATAAAACAACATAATATGAGACAGGCACCCAAGGACATTAGAGACAAGGGCCAGGAATATTGCTCCATGGTTGGAAGCCTGCCTCATGAGCTGGGGGAGAAGACATCTGGAATAGAGAAGGGATCACCACGTCAATGATGGTTGGGAGGATCATTCAGGACGTGAGATGTGTGCTGAAAGTATATAGAGGACCATACGTGATAGCTTCTCGGTATCTATATTGCAAACTATAATGCCCAAAAGTAGAAAGAGAGTATGGGAGAAATTGTCTGCCATAGAGGCAGGGGAAGGGTTGGGATGGGAGGGAGATAATGAGGACATCGGTAGTGGAAAATGTGCACTCGTGGAGGGATGGGTGTTTGATCACTGTATGACTGAAACTCAAACATGGAAATTTTGTAATTGTGTCTCATGGTGATTCAACAAATTTTTTTAATAAATTTAAAAATAAGATAGAGAAGTCTTTTGGCTCCCAATACAGCATGTAAGAAGCTTGGGAATGCCCTCTCTTAAAAAAAAGGACAAGTGGAAAGCTGAATAAACTGAAAAAGCAACCGCTATTCTTAGATCCTCAAAGAAATGAACGAAAACTAGGGCAAACTATTGTCTCAAAAATTAGAGAGACTGGCAGAAACACAGAATCACAACTTCAAAAACTCCAGGGAAAACACAATCATGTAGAGGTGCCCACATCTTTGTGAGTTGGACCTCAAGGAGTTCAATCAGGTTCTCACAATGAATAGTGGAGGAAAATCACTGTACACTTCAGGAAGGTAGAGCCAGGAAAGAATTAATATGAAATAGTGCAGACTTTTCTGTTCTTTTTAGTACGGTCTGCCCTAAGGAGAAGAATGTTTTCAAACATAGTTTATGGAGTCATAGCAGTGTTAAAGTTTATGTACCAGTGTTCAAAATTACTGCACCCCACCACCCAAAGTGCCTATGAACCTCCATCACCTTTCCTAAGCCCCCTTTAGTCTGATATTCACTCCACACCCTTGCCTACTGCTAGGTAATCAGTTCTGTTTCCAAAGGCCAAGGATTTATCATTATTCTATATGGTCTATCCCCTTGTTTTGTTTCTCTGTATTACACAGATGAGTGAAATCATCCAGTGTTTGTCCTTCCTCTGACTTATTTCACTTAACATGATGCCTTCTAGTTTCATCCACATTACAGAAAACTGCGTGATTTCATCTTTGATTACAGCTGCCTAGTATTCCATTGTGCATATATTGTATATTATATTGTGTATATATCTCACAATTTATCCAGTCATCTGTTAGAATTTCTGTTATTTCCTTATCCTACCCATTATACTGTATTGCAATGAATATAAGAATTCATACATCTTTTATAATGAGCTTTTTTGTGGTGGGGAGAGGTTAATATACCAAAAAGTGGAATAACTGGGTAATACTGGATTTCAGTTCTTACTTTTTGGAGAAAATCTCCATGCTGCTTCATACTGCCTTCCACAGAGGCTGAGATGGTGAATAAGAGTTCCTTTTTCACCACCAAAACTGAATGTTTCCAGTTTCTTTGATATATTCATTCTCACTAGTGTGAAATATCGAATTGTTTTCACTTGCATTTCCCTAATAAAAAGTGGTGATAAACACTTTGTCACAAGCCCACTAGCCATGGCATCCATGTCTTTTTTGTGGAAGTTATTGTTCATGTTCTCTTTGCATTTTTTTTTTGCATTTTGGGTTACACCTGGCGATGCACAGGGGTTACTCCTGGCTTTGCACTCAGGAGTTACTCCTGGCGGTGCTCAGGGAACCATATGGGATGCTGGGAATCGAACCCGGGTCTGCCGGGTGCAAGGCAAACGCCTTACCCGCTGTGCTATCTCTCCAGCCCCCTCTTTACATTTTTGATGAAGTTATTAGTTTTTGTTGTTGATCTTTCTGCATGCCTTATGTAAACTGGAAATTAGCCACTTATCTGATGTATTATGCTCTCTCCCATTCGGTAAGGTATTTGTATTTTAGGCCCAATTTCCTTTGTCATGCAAAAATGTCTGAATTTTATGAGTACTGTTTGTTTATTTTTGGTTTTGTTCCCATATCTTCAAGAGTCAAATCATTAAAGACATCTTCATTAAAGACATGCTGGAGATTTTGCCTATGTTTACTTAATGTATTTTATGGATGTTGGTCTTTAATCCGCTTTGAGTTAATTTTTGTAAAGGGTGTAAGACACAGTTCCAGTTCAATTATTTTTTACGTGTGACAATCCAGTTTTACCCACATAATTTATTGAAGAGACTTGCCTTGATCCACTCCATGCACCCATGTCCTTTATTATATATCATATGTTGACTTTATATAAATCGAACAGTGTTAACCTCTTGCCTCTTAATTCTATTCCATTGTTCTGAGAGTCTATCTTTATTCCAAGCAACACACAGTTTTGACTACTATAGCTTTAGGTACAGTTTACAGTCAGTAAATGAAATATTGCCCATCTTCATTTTTCTCAAAATCACTTTGACCATTCATGTAGTTTCATTATTACCTACAAATTTTAGCTGCATTTGTTCTAGAATATCCAATGTAATTACCATTAAAATTCCAATGACTTCTTCAAGGACTTTGAGCAAACTCTACTAAAATTTATATCGAATCAGGAGTAGTTCTTGCTACCTATTGGGGTTTTATAAGACCCTAATCTGTACGTACACAGGAATAAATACCAAACACCAATCCCCTCTAGCCTTCCAGGAAGGGAGTGAAAGAAATATTGTCTAGACCAGTCATTCCATCTCATCCCATATGCATACGAGGAGGGAAGTCTGAGAGGCATTGAAATTCAAATCACAGGAGCATAGTCTCATTAATGACACAATCAAAGGACTCTAGACCATAGATTATCAAACTTTGTTTATCTGAATAACCAGGAGAGCTTTAAAAGTTCCTAATATCTCCCACCACTACCTCCTGTATCACCAGGGTGGCCAACTATCTCCAGCACTACAGTATCCAGAAGCATCACACTCTTAGTTCTTTGCACTCAACAAAGGGTCAGTTGGCTGAGAATTTCCAACTGGAACCCTAGATCTCCTGAGCATCACTTGGGAGTTTCCCTAAAACTAAATGAATGAATGAATGAATGAATGAAGTGCCTGCCACAGAGTTAGGCTGGGGGGTTGGGAGGGAAACTGGTGATATTGATAGAGGGAAGTGGACATTGGTGAAGGGATTGGTGTTGGGACGTTGTACACCCAAAATTAAAAATGAATCATGAATAACTTTTTAATCCAAAGTATTTTGATAGTATTTTTCCAATTTGTCTAATAACGTGGTTGAGGGCCAGATTACAGTCAGAACAATGACTTCAGAATAATCTCTGAGAGTGAGACTCAAGATTCAGCACTCTTAGGTCAGTTTTGGTGATCGCAGTGTGTGATCAATTGTTTCTGACACTCGCCTCCTTACTAGCTCGTTCCTTCCAATGGGCCACACTGTCCTACTAGTTTGCCCTCTCTTCTTATGCTGTGATCCCCTATTTGCACAATTTTAACCTGAGGCCCCTTGGAATATCCTGGGGGCCCAGAGGGGCCATCTGGCCCCTGGTTTAGAAGTACTGATCTAGAACACTTCCATTCCCCTTCACCTTACTATCATCACTATTAAATATCTATTCACCAGAACTCCTTTTACCCAGCACATCATTTTTCATTCAGCAAAAATTATAAGTACTATTAAGGGACAAAAATATGTATTTTGAATACATAAATGAAACATTAGACTCAGATATGGCAGCAATGATGGGATTACCTAATAGGGGATTTAATACAACTAACATTAATATGCAAAGGTTTCTGATGGAAAAAAGTAGACAACATACAAAATCAGATGGTCTATGTGAACAGAGAGACATGAAAATTCTGTAAAAGAATAAAAAAGAAATGTTAAGATCAAAAACACTGTAATATAACTAAAATGCCTTTGATGGGCTTATTAGTTAAATGGGACATGACTGAGAAAAATAAGATAAAGTACCAAGTAAAGAGGATCAAAAGGGAAAAGACATCCAAAGATCAAAATGTGCAGCTAATTAAAGTCCCTTAAGGTAAACCAATGGGGAGAAGTAGTATGTAAAACAATAATTCAAGAAATTTTAATAGAAATGAAAAGAATTTCTTAACCTACAAATCAGAGCAAAACTATATATCTCATGAAACCTTTTGTCTAGCTCCTGATGTGGCCAGAAATGATCCTTAAACGGGAGGATTTCAGATTCAGTGAAGTCCGTCAGCAGAAGGATGGACACTGGATGATCTCGCTTGTGCTGTATAGATGAACAAGATAAGGAAATGCTACCGAGTAAAAGAGGGATTCCTAGACTCTCCTTTACCCCAGAGTAGAGGGAGAAGGACAAAAGGAAAGAAATCTAGGGGGAAGTAAAAAGAGGCAGGTGGGTAGCAGTGGAAGGGTGCAGGGTTCAAGGGCCTCAGTTTAGAGGAGTGGTCTAACCACATAGTCAAACGACAGGGTTACCGACACTGAAAACATGAGATCCAAAATACAACAACCACATTTCAAAATGAGCCTGTCAAGGTAACAGGTTTGTGGGGGAGGGTTGGGAGGAAGGTATCTGGGGATACTAATGAAGGGAAATTGCCATTCGTGGAAGGTGGATCGGTGCTAAAATATTGTACATCTAAAAGTCAACTATCAATAACTTTGTAAATCACAATTCCTTATAAAAAGTTGGGTTTTTAAAAAAAAAAAAGAATAAAAGCAGAAAGACGAAAAGATGATCCCTAAAAGGATAGCCTGAGATGTCAGGAGGAATCATGAGTAATGTGAATGATAAACATGCAGGCAAAATGCAAGAGTCCCTAGGTTTGATCCTCAGCGCCACATATGATCCCCCAAGCACCTCCAGGAGTAATCCCTGAGTTAGAGTTAGAAGTAAGCCCTTAGGGCTGGAGAGATAGCACAGCGGGTAGGGCATTTGCCTTGCACGCGGCTGACCTGGGTTCGATTCCCAGCATCCCATATGGTCCCCTGAGCACCGCCAGGAGTAACTCCTGAGTGCAGAGCCAGGAGTAACCCCTGTGCATCGCCAGGTGTGGCCCAAAAAGCAAAAAAAAAAGTAAGCCCTGAATGGACCCAAATACCCTACCCACTAATTTTTTAATGCAAGACTAATCGTGAATTATATATGCATATATGTATATATAATTGGTATTATATATACATGTAAGATATGTATAACATATTAGGGTGTATATTTTACAAATCACTAGAAAAGAGAGGGAAATGTTTAGGAGAGCAATAAAATATTGTGAAAACAGAAAAAGAAGAAAATAGGGGGTAAATAAGACAAACTTAAATCTATCTAAAAGCCACATAATGGAAACAAGTTAAGCCATATCATTGGCACTAAAGGTAAGGGAATTAAACTTGATGATTAAGATACAGTCATGGGGGGTAGGAGCAATAATAAAACAGGTAAGGCATTTTCCATGCACCCATACCTGGTACCCCATATGGTCCCCCAAACCCTCCAGGCGTGATTCCTGAGTGCAGAGTCAGGAAAAAACTCTGAAAACCACCAGGTGTAGCCCCCAAACCAAAAATAATTAAATACAGTGATTTTCACATTATATAACAAAAGGAGAATCTAGCTACACTCTCTTCATGAAAGACACTTATATAGTATGCATCAGTATATGGATTTAAAAGAAAATGATAAAATATATATCAGATAAATGATAATGAAAGCGAAGACAGCCTCTATATTAACTTGAAGCAAAACAGACTTGAAACAAAGGCCATTAGTAAGATAGGAATTGTAAGATAGAATGTTCACTTTGGTAAGAAGTTATGCAATTAAAAACAATATTGAGTCTATATTGTCTATATTGAGTCTCAAAAGTTAAAAAAAGCAAAATAGGTGGAACTGCATGATGTAAATTCTAAACCTACAATAGCACAGCAGGTAGGGCGTTTGCCTTGCACGCAGCCAACCTGACCTACCCGAGTTCGATTCCTCCACCCCTCTTGGAGAGCCTAACAAGCTACCGAGAGTATCTTGCCCACACTGCAAAAGCCTGGCAAGCTACCCGTGACATATTCGATATGCCAAACACAGTAACAAGTCTCACAATGTTACTGGGCCCGCTCAAGCAAACCGATGAACAACGGGAGGACAGTGACAGTGACAGTGACTCTCAAAATAATGGGCATGCCTTTCTCAATTGTTGATAACCAAGTCAACAAAAGTAACAGTATGCAATATTTCAACAATGCAATTACCCGATTTGGTCTAATGGGCAAAATAGAAGTATAAAATAAACCATTAGATTAGCAATTATCTCAAATATACATGAACATTAGTGAAAAATTGTCATGTAATAGGCCATAAAGATAGCTTTGTCAAAATCTCAAAGGGGTACAAGTGCATGGCTTGCACACGGCAAGCCCTGAGCTTAAGCCCCAGTGTCATCAATACAGCCTTGGCACAGTCAGTCCATGCTGCACTGCATTGCCAAGCCTAAACACTGAACCATTAAATATCACCAGAAGTGGCCCCCAAGGCCCCCCAGAAAGGCTAAGAAAGCTCCTGTTAAAAAAATAATAGACATTATACTGAACACACTGCTTGATCTCAGCATAGTTCGGTTAGAAATTAATATGGAGAAAGTATTTAACATACATGTACGTGGAATTTAAACTCTTAAGTAGTTCATGCTTTAGAAAGGAGTTGTCTCATTTCTTAACTTGAATGACGAAGAAGGCAATCTGAGCAGAATTCCTCCCTGGGCCTGTTGGCGTCCCACAAGGACTCTCTGTGCTCAGCGTCCATCCTGGAACTCAAAGCTTGCCCACAATCAGAACTCACGCCCACAGAGGTGGTAATGGGCCAGAGAATCAAGAAGCCATCTGCATCTTCTGCTCAGCAGTTGGGCCTCAGTGATGACCTTAGGTAGTGCCTGTCCTTGCTGCACTCTCCCGACTCTGGCCAGTTCTACACAGAAACCACGTCCTGTTGTTCACTCTCAGCACGTGAGCCAAATGGTAGAGGGAGAAAGAGGAAAATGAGATAGGATTCAGGATGCATTTCAAAGAGTATGATAAAGGGCTCAGAACCAGAAATTGCTTAAAATAGGAGAAATCAAGAAAATATGTGAGTGATTTCTTCCCAGACATTTGAGTTTGGACTACTGTGTAATGACATGTTAGTGAGATTGAGTTGTCCTGGGGGGAATACTTGGAGGATAATGAATTTGAGTGACTCTTCAGTTTGATATAAATCCTACAGCTCATCAAGGATTCTCTTTATGAGACATCTTGGCAGTAGGACTTATGCGACCAAAGTCTCCATCAGAATTTGGATCTAATAAGCTATTAGGGAGTTCAAAAAGCTGAATGTACACGTGTAAGCAACAAATCTGGGAAAATCTTCTGAGGAAGCCCAGATGAATTCAACATTAGATAATTATAAATCTAGAGAGATGATGCCTATATGCAGTGATGTGGAAAATCACTCAGCTGAAAATTGGTTCTCAAAAAGTCTCATAGATAAATAAAGTCTACCCGCACCGTCAGTGTGAAAATAGTTTCCATATGTGTTTGGAATTCCTGGGCATCAGATAAACTACAAGGAAAAGAAGCCTAACATAAATGGATATGGAAAATCCCCCAGCCAGAATCCATTTCAATGGAATAAAAAAATCCCACTGGTGTGAAAAAAAAGCCTATATAGGCAATGCAGTGGAAAGGCTCTTAGATAGAACTCAACTTCATTAAATACCCAATATTTCATTCTGAAGAGAAACTGTGTGTCGTTAGTGAACAGGAAAATGTCTTTGTGTGGTGTTCACACCTTTTAAATACCAGAGGATTCACACTGGTGATAATGAAGACAAGGGAGCCAAAATGAACATTTGGGGAAACATCGGAAAATTCACGTCAGAAAACATGTCTGTGAATACGATGGAAACCCATTCAACCAGGTGTCAGTTCTTTCCTGTGAAGCATTATCTAGTCCAGTTTGTAAGGAACCCCTACGAACAATAAAGTGGTTACAGGAAAGCATTCCACTTTATGCCATAGTCACCACATTCCACAGAGAAGTCACAATATACATATCTGTAATTGATATTGAAAAGGATTTCGTAACAGTTTGATCATTCATCTAACCTTGAAAGCCATCACATAATCTAGAAGTTCTCTGCATGTGACATCCATCACAGTTCTATGCATCAGGAAGCTTACCCTGGCCAGCCATCCTGTGAGGTTAACAAATGTGAAAAAACATCAGAGCTCGCCCTTTAGTCAGCACGATATAATTAATAGTGGATTGGATGCAGAGTGAATGTAAAATGTCTTAAACCTTCAATGGAAGCTCAAGTCTTACTCATTATCAGAAAGGTCAGACTGTAGGGAAAAAACATGTATAGGTATTAAAGACATCAGAGTTAAAAGGTAATACACACGGAAGAAGACTGTGTTAGTGTTATGAATGTGAGAAACCTTCCAGGAGTGTGGAGTGCTTTTGCAGCATCAAAGGATTTACAAGTAAGTAACTGTACTGATGAGGGTAAGATTTTTCATCAGCAGTCAAATATATGTATGCTTAGGGGCCGAAGAGATAGCATAGGGGTTAGCACACCTGCCTTGCATTCAACTGCCTCTAACTCAATCCCCAGCACTGCCTATGGTCCCCGAGCACTACCAGGAGTGACCCTGAAGCACTGGGTGTGGAACCAGGAGTAGCTCCTGAGAACTTCCCTGAGTGGTCACACCCAATGCTTAAACATATATTTATTCACACCATATGTTCAGTATGGTGAATATATAAAAATGTTGTTAAAAAATTCATGTTGGAGTTGCTAGCCTTTTATATTTTTTTCTCCCAGTTACCCAGACTTGAAACCTTTAAATCTGGCTTCACGATTCCTTTACGCATATGCCAAGCCATTCATAAAACCTGGGATTCTACCTCTGTAATGTCTCCTGCCTTTCAAAGTTGTGACTTCCTGCCTTATAATGTCTCTGACTTTTTGCACAGTGTAATCTCAGTAATACATTTGTCAGAAAAATAATTTGAAAAACCAATATTTCTAAATAGAATTTGTTGCTATAATCTAATGAAACAAACTACAAAGCTATTTAAACCCCACTAGTGATTTGAGAATACTACACCAGAAACCTTATGGGATTTAATGAAAATTTGTAAACCTAAAATATCTGCCTTTAAAAATATTAAAAGCTGGACAATCAATGATGTGAGTGCTATACTTTTAGTAAGGTTGGGGATGCGGGGGCAGAATATTCTAAAGAAAGTAGAAAGAAGCACAACAAAGATCAAAGCAGTAAAAATTAAAATGGACATAATTGAAAGAATAAAGACAAGAGATGAAGGCAAGCAAAGTAGATCTCTCAAGAGGAAGATCAAAAATGAGAAAGACCTCTGCTTACTGCAGCACTTCCGGTGAAGCTTGCCTCCAACTGACATCACTGCACCTAACCTGGTACCAAAGGCAGAGCCCCTCCCTCCCAGCTAGATACCAGCAACATCCGAGCCAGACCTGCACCGTATTAAAGGCCCACACCACCACTCCTGAAGCACATAGGTGACCTCACAACATCTACTCAACAATCTACACACTGTTCTCAGTTGTGCTTCCTGTTGTCAGTAACGACAGCAGAGCAGAAAGAGATCAACCTCCAGCTTAATCCCCCAGCACCTTCCAAACACGCACGCCCAGCACAGCAAGAATGCTAGAAGACCCTTGGGGAAAACACATAGAAGCACACCATGTTCAATGAGTGAAAGCGGTATCACTGAAGTCATGAATAAACCAAAAAGCTCAGAAAGTCCCCAGACAATGTCCTTAGTGACACTATGATGAGTATTTTCAGTGAGCTCAGAGGAATGAACGAAAGCAGAGGTAGTCAGCAAAGCAAAAGAAAGATAAGAGTTGAAGTGAAAAGGGGGGAATGGGAGGGCTACTGGGAACATCGGTGGTAGAGAACGGGCACTGGTGGAGGAATGGGTACTCAATCATTGTATGACTGAAACTTAAGCATGAAAGATTGTAAGTTTATAACTGTACCTCATGGTGATTAATTAAAAAATTTTTAAAAATGAAAAAAAAGAAATGAGAAACCTACTACAATCAGAAATGACAGAAATAAAGAGCATGATAGGTGACAATAAACAGGGGCCAGAGCGATAGCACAGCGGATAGGGCATTTGCCTTGCATGTGGCCGACCTGGGTTCGATCCCCGGCATCCCATATGGTCCCCCAAGCACCGCCAGGAGTAATTCCTGAGTGCAGAGCCAGGAGTGACGCCTGAGCACTGCTGGGTGTGACCCAAAAAGGCAAAAAAAAAGTGTAGGTGGTCAAGAAACCAAGGACTGAGTCATTCATCTTAGGGCTGGAGCGATAGCACAGTGGGTAGGGCGTTTGCCTTGCACACAGCCAACATGGCCGACACAGGTTCGATTCCCAGCATCCCATATGGTCCCCCGAGCACTGCCAGGAGTGATTCCTGAGTGCATGAGCCAGGAGTAACCCCTGAGCATCGCTGGGTGTGACCCAAAAAGAAATAAAATAAACAAGCAAATAGAAGCTCTGAACAGTAAAACAACAGCAGCTAACCAAAAGATCAAGGAGCGTCACGATAAGGAGGAGACCACTAACAGCAGAAAGTAGAACCAGTCGAAAGAGAGACAAACATCACACTAGAAAACTATGGAACGAGTTCCAGAGGAACAATATAAGCATAACTGGAGTCCCTGAAGAACAGGAAGGCAAATGCAATGGAGAGACTACAGTTACAGAAGTCATCAACAAACACTTCCCAGAGTTGAGGAATAGAGTCACTGAAATCCAAGAGGCCTGAAGGGCCCCAGGAAAAATAGACCCAACAAGGAAAATTGCCAAGGTACGTTATACTCAATCCAAAGATTAAAAAAATGGAATATTGAAAGAAGCAGTATTAAAAAAGGGACTCATACGAAGGACATTCCATAAGATATACAGCAGATAAATCAAATGAGACTCTACAAGCCACAAGAGTGTAGAAGGATATAGAACAAAACTTCAATGGAATTCTCAGCAAGAAATACTCTACCCAGCTAGATACTCATTCACATTTGAAGGAAGGATGCAGAGTTTCATGAACAGGCAATATCTTATGAAACTGATAGTCTTGAAATCAGCTTTGCAAAAAAGCATTAGAAGAGTTCCTAGAAAGAACAGGAGCACATATAGCACTGAGTATGGCACTGACTAATGGTGCCCATGGCTGCCCTCTCCTAGATTAATAAAAGTTAAAAACGTAGTCATCAACAATTGCAAATTAACTTTTATTGATTTGTTTTCTGATAGTTCCACTCACCAGTTCTTTTAAGCTTTGTTGAAGAAAATAATATGAAATAAATTTGTTATTCTTTTTTTAGATTTTTATTAGTGAGACCACGGGAGAGCCTGGCAAGCTCCCCATGACATATTCCATATGCCAAACACAGTAACATGTGTCACAATGGAGATGTTACTGGGCCCGCTCGAGCAAATCGATGAACAACGGGAGGACCGTGACTGTGACTATTAGTGAGACACCATGAGGTACAGTTGTAGACTTAGAATTTTTTGTGCTTGGGTTTCAGTTATACAAACTTGTTATATTCTTACAAAAGAGGCAGGCTGTAGGGTGGAAGGGAGCCTGGGGACATAGGTGGAGGGAAGGGAACATTGACGGTGGGATGGGGACACTGGTGGTGGGATTGATGTTGGAGCATTGTTTGACTGAAACAACACCGTTATGTACAGCTTTGTAAGCCATGGTGTCTTAATAAAATTGTTTAATGAAAAATTAAAGCACAAACAAATAGTATATCAATTATATAAAGGTCATACCGGCAAGCTACCGAGAGTATTCGATATGCCAAATACAGTAACAACAAAGTCTCCAATGGAGACGTTACTGGGCCCGCTCGAGCAAATCGACGATCAACGGGAGGGCCTTTACCTTACCCTTTACCTTTACTTACATTTTGATTCTTTTGTTTGTTTGGGGGCCACAAACAGGGCTTGCTCCTGGCACTGTGTCAGGGATAAGTGCTAGTGGGGCTCAGGGGACCATATGGAATTCTGGGAACTGAAACTGAGTCTGCTGTGTGTGCAAGACAAGCACCCTACCCTCTGTACTATCTCTCCAACCCCTAAGATTTAAATTAAAATTTTTTTCAATGAGCTTTTACTAGTTACATTGAAATTTTAGGTAAAATAGACAAATTCTTCAGGAATAAATAGTATTAAAACGACTTAAGAAAAGGAGTATGAGAGCTAAGCAGATAAGGAATTTAGTTGTGTATATCCTGCTTGGTTTGATGTCTGGCACCTATATGATTCCCTGAGCCCCATCAGGAAGGATCCCTGAGCTCGGAGCCAGGAGGAGTAAGCGCTGAGCATAGCCGAGGATGACCCAAGAACCAAAAACAGAATAAAACAGAAAGAAAAAGAAAAATAGGAAACCCCAAGGGCTGGAGCAATAGCACAGCGGGTAGGGCGTTCGCCTTACAAGCAACCAACATGGCCGACCCGAGTTCGATTCCTCCGCCCCTCTCGGAGAGCCCGGCAAGCTACCGAGAGTATTCGATATGCCAGACACAGTAACAACAAAGTCTCCAATGGAGACGTTACTGGGCCCGCTCGAGCAAATCGACGATCAACGGGAGGACCTTTACCTTTACCTTTACCTGATTACTCATTGTATTAGTCATCTGTTGTCACAACAAAGCTGCTTAGCGGGTCACACACCCAGATTAAAAGGCAATCATTTACAACAAGTGCCTATTATCCTACTCAATAATCCAAAGCTCAAATTGCAATTTAACTGGTGCAGGTTTGGGTCATGCTATAAGTTAGAGACAGGACGGATGAGCAGGCCCTGGGAATGGTCCCAGGTGGTCATTATAGGGCCCGTTGGAAGGAACAATACTACCTGGGACAAACTCTGCTCATTGAGGATCACAGGCATGCAAGACAGTCAACTCAACAAAACAAGTATATTTCAATCCTCGGCATCATATTAACTAATACAAATCTAATGGCAAATCAGAAATCAAGGAGCAGGGTTGGAAGCCTGCCTCGTGAGCTGGGGGAGAAGGCAGCTGGGAGAGAGAAGGGATCACTAAGTCAATGATGTTTGGAGGGATTGCTTGGGATGGGAGGTGTGTGCTGAAAGTAGACAAAGGACCAAATGTGATGGCCTCTTAGCATCTGTATTGCAAATCATAATGCCCAAAGGTAGAGAGAGAGAATGGGGCAAATTGTTTGCCATAGAGGCAGGGGGAGGGTTGAGATAGGGGGGATACTGGGAACATTGGTGGTGGAAAATGTGCACTGGTGGACAGATAGGTATTCAATCATGTATGACTGAAACTCAAACATGAAAGCTTTGTAACTGTAGCTCACGATGATTCAATTAAAAACTTTTTTTAATCAAGGAGCAAAAAATCAACCAAGATACATAGACGTTTTCTCCTATCTTTATGGCATGAAAACGATGTGACTGTATGATTCTATTACAAAGGAGTGGCCAATCGGAGCTAACCATTCTGTGCCCAGAGAGATAATACAGCAGGAAGGACACTTGATTTGTACACAGCCAAGCGCAGTTTGAATCCTCAACATCACATATTGTCCCTCTAGCATGTCCAGGAGTGACACCTTGTGAGTTTCAAGAAAAAGGGTGTGGGGCACGCGGGAGCGTTTGGTGACTGAGAGCCGCCTCCCCAGGTCAACCCATGGCAGACAGGCAGACAAAGGACCCAATGGAGAAAATGAAGAACTGGGCCCCAGGCTGGTCAGTAGTCAGTTTATTTTTCTCTCCTCCCCAACGTAGTCCGATCTCTCCCCAATCATAGTCATTGTTTTGGTCATAGTCCAAGTCAGCATAGTTCCATCATCCTAGTCTCCTCAAAGTCCTCTCCTTCTAATCATCGTCGTCATCTAGTCCTCCTTCTAGTCCTCACAGACCCTCTCATCCTCAAAGACCTTAAAGTCCCAAAGTCTCCAAAGTCTCAGTTCTCATCCTTTTTCTAGTCGTTGACTTTCTAGTCCCCTCTTACCCTTTACAGCTTAGTTATATAGAAATCATGAAGGGAGGGGTACACAAAGGTGGGGTTGAACATTATCATATCATTATCATTATGATAACATTATCATAACCAGATGTAAAGCCACTCCTTCACGGGAAGTTCTAGGAGATTAATTCAAGGACATAATCTCATCTGAGGGTTCAGCACACCAGATTACTAGGAGATCCACTCAAGGGCGAGATTCCATCCAGGGTGTATTGCTTTCTCCTTTCCTCAGCTAGGGATCCATTTAAACACTATGGCATTGTCCTGTTGTTCATTGATTTGCTCAAGCGGGCACCAGTAACGTTTCCATTGTGAGACTTGTTACTGTTTTGGGCATATCGAATACGCCACGGGGAGCTTGCCAGGCTCTGCCATGTGTGCGGGATACTCTCGGTAGCTTTCCGGGATCTCCAAGAGGGACGGAGGAATCAAACCCAGGTCGGCCGCATGCAAGGCAAATGCCCTACCCACTGTGCTATTGGTCCAGCCCAGTAACAAGTCTCACAATGGAGACATTACTGGTACCCATTTAAACAATCATAGTAAATTGACTTCATATAATATTTCTAGTCATTTTGTATTAATATAGTAGCACTGTCCTCCCATTGTTCATCAATTTGCTCGAGCGGGCACCAGTAATGTCTCCATTGTGAGACTTGTTGTTACTGTTTTTCGCATATCGAATATGCCACGGGGAGCTTGCCAGGCTCTGCCATGCGGGTGGGATACTCTCAGTAGCTTGCCAGGCTCTCTGAGAGGGACGGAAGAATCAAACCCAGGTCGGCCGCGTGCAAGGCAAACAACCTACCCGCTGTGCTATCACCTGCTAGATTAACACAGTAAGAGATATATTAAGCTTAAAGATTAGCTCTTCCTAGAGATATCTTGCTATATATTCCAGACCACAGTTCTCAGGCCAGATTACTCTTTCCTAACCCCAGGTCCTTGTTCAATTACTTGTTTTGAGTCATGACAGAATTTGTCCATGACCATGCTCTTAATTTGTTATACTTATGGGCTGGAGCGATAGCACAGCGGTAGGGCGTTCGCCTTACAAGCGGCCAACATGGCCGACCCGAGTTCGATTCCTCCGCCCCTCTCGGAGAGCCCGGCAAGCTACCGAGAGTATTCGATATGCCAAACACAGTAACAACAAAGTCTCCAATGGAGACATTACTGGGCTCGCTCGAGCAAATTGACGATCAACGGGAGGGCCTTTACCTTACCTTTTACCTTTATGGTGCTTATTTTGTTTCCTTTCGATGCCAGGGTAGCTTTCAGCTTGCCCTGGGTCCATCCAGTCCCTTTGTTGGGACCCTGCTTTAGGAGTGCTAAGAACTAAGGGCAACTGAGGCTTAAGTCAAGTAACTATGGATGCCCAGGAGTAAATATTACTTTGGAGTCAATTAACTCCCATGTTACAAAGCATAGCATCAACTCTCTTCCTGTGTCTACACAAAAAGGACATTGCTAAGTAAACCATGCAAATAACATAAAGGAAAGAGAAAAACAATATAGGATTATTAGTGCTTGATGGAATTTGGTGTGCCTCAGGGGCACTGTTGTGAGAGTAGCCCAATAAACCTTAAGCTCTCTCTGGGAGGAGCAAGCACAACCCAATGTTATCCAACAACCCCTGAGCACAAAGTCAAGAGTAAATCCTGAACACCATTGGGTGTGGCCCAAAAGCCAAAATTTAAAAATAGGTGTGTCATAGTTGGATAACTATAAATAAATACTAATAGTCTCAATATAGGTTACTTTCAAGCATAACGAATAATGCTTCCATAAGAATTAGGGGTACAGATATCTCTTCCTGGCAGTTGCTGAACTTCCTTCGGATAGTTCCCCAGAGATGGGATAGCTGGATCCTATGATAGTTCTGTTCTTTAGATTCTTAGGAACTACCTCAGTTTTCCATAATGACCTTATACCAATTTACAACCCTACCACGATGCACGTCTGCATCCTCATCAACACTTTGTGTCTCTTGCCATTTTTATAGAAGCCATTTTCACAGGTGTGAAATAATGTCTCATTGTTGTCTAGATTTGCATTTTACTGATCATTAGTGATATAGAGCACTTTTTCATTTCCCTGTTAGACCACTGTATGTCATCCTAAGGGAAAAAAAGATATTTAAGTTCTTTGCCCACTTTTTCACCAGATATTTGTATGTTTTGCTATTGAGTTTCTTATTTGTTTCAGAAATTCACTTCGCATTAGATATACAGTTTGAAAACATTCACAAAAGTTTGCCTTTTCCTTTATTATTTTTTGTAGTCCAGAAACTTTCTAGTTTGATGTTTGCTTTTATTGTCTGTGCTTCTGATGCCATATCCAAACAATGGTTACTTACACAAATGTCTGGGAGCTTTTTCCCTGGATTTCTAGGAGTTTTCTGATTTGGGGGAGTTTTGTTTAAGTAATTGACTCATTTTAGTTCATTCTTCCAAATGGTGTAAGAGAGGCATTCAGTTTCATTTGTCTGTGTGTGGATGTTCAGTTTTGACAACACCATTTATTGAAAAGACAATCCTTTTCCCACAGAATGTTCTTTGCCCCTTGACTAATACCTACAAAGGCTTATTTCTGATTTTTTTTCAATTTTTATTTCTTTTTTAATTGGATCACAGTGAGATACACAGTTACAAAGTTGTTCATGGTTGGATTTCAGTCACATCATATTCCAACACCCGTCCATTCACCAATGTACATTTCCCACACCAATGTCCCCAGTTTCCCTAAATAAAATGAAGGTTTGTTTCTGGATTCTTGCTTCTGCTGTTTGATCTACTAATATGCCTTATTCCAGTAAACTGGTTTTGTTCTTTTAGTTTTCAACTGAAAATGTTTTATGGCACAAAGTCATACAATTGTATATTTTTCTACTTTGTCCATAATTATTGTTACTCTCATGTTAAGAAAGACTGTTTCATAACATGTCATCTGAGGGTGGAAGTACTAAAAGCCATGAGTTTAAGAACCTGAGAAATAGCATACAAAACTGAGCTTACCATGATGAGAGGCTGGTGGGGGCGCTGAGCACTGCACACTGGTGGATGGTGCAGTGTTACAATACTGTACTCATGGAAACCTATCATTAATAGTAGTATAAATCACAGTGCCTAAAATAAAATTTTTAATTTTTTTTATTTGTGGGTCACACCAAGTGATGAACAGGTGTAACTCCTGGCTTTGCACTCAGAAATTACTCCTGGTGTTGCTCGGGGGAGACCATATGGTGTGCTGGGAATTGAATGTGGGTCGGCCGTGTGTAAGGCAAATGCCCTACCTGCTGTACTATCACTTTAGCCCCCAATTCTTTTCTTTTTTAAATGAAACAGAAACCCTGTCTTATGCTTTTTACAAAAGTTATTTAAAGTGAATGAAAAATCTTAAGACTAGGCCATAATCCATAAACTACATTAAGGAAAACCTAGGCAAAAGTCTTGGACCTCAGAGTTGACTCCATAGGCAAAACTAACAGACAAAAACAGGACTACAAAAAATTTTAAAAATTGTATTGCAAAAGAAGTTCAGGTTCAAATTTAAAAAGACACACTGCTGAATAGGAGGAAATATTTGCACACCATACATCAGACAAAGGGCTAGTATCCAAGATCCACAATCCAGGAACAATGGTAAAGCCATATTCCATGGATTAGAAAATGCTGCCATCCACACCACGTCCCATTATCCCTAGTCTGGTCATTCTATGTCCTTTTCTTCTTTAGAAATTTCTGTAACCACAACTTCTGCTATTGTTAACAGTAGCATCCAATAAAGCATTTCTTACAACAATTCATTTTTCCACATTAGTCAAAAAGACTCACAACCATAGCATCATAACCAGCTTCCAAAGAACCCTGACTAGGATCAAATGAGTAAGGAGATTGAACTAATAATCAAAACTTCCAACAATGAAAATTCCAGATTCAGGTGACTTCCTGGTGAATTTTGACAAATATGAAAGAACAATTAATGACAAGCCTTTTCAAACTTTCCCAGACACTGAAGTGAGGGAACTCTCCTAATCTATTTTTGTGTGACCAAAATCATCTTAATACCAGTGAGATTAGGGCACTTCAAGAGAAGAAACTATAGGTCAATATCCCTGGAGACCACAGATACAGAAATTCTCAACAACTTCTGTTTGTTCAGGATTCAATCTTAGTAGGTTGCATGCCCCTAGGAATTCATTTCTTCTAGATTTTGTTTTTTTGCCACTTAATGTCTAGTCTTTCATTGATCATTTTGTTTGAGTCCTTTCTCTCTCTTTTTTTTTAATCTTATTGAATCACCATGAGATAGTTACAAGCTTTCATGTTTAGGTTACAATCACACAATGATCAAACACCCATCCCTCCACCAGTGCACATTCCCCACCACCAATATTCCCGGTATACGCCCCCCTTTCCTTTCTCTTCTTTGGCTAGTAAAGTTAATGTTGTTTATCTTTCAAGAATCCCAACCTTAGTTTCATTGATAATTCTATACTATGTCCTAGTCGATTTCATGTCTTTCTGTTAATGTTATTGCTATATCGAGTTGCCCGATTTTGTTGATAAGGAAGTATGCATATTTATTCAGGATAGCCTTTAAAAATCTAAGGCAGGAAAACGGAGGAAAAGTAACCTGAACAAATAGATTATTTTGCCACCTGATATTCACTGTCATCAACTGTAGGCATTGGTCTCTTTCATGTTCTGAAAGAGGGATCTGCAGTGTCTGCTCTGCCCACCATCTGTGATGACTGAGCTCTGGTAAAAATACTTCATTATTAAGTACTGATTTTAGTGTAAACAATTTTGTCTTAAAATTCAGTTAAAAATATTGCACTACTTTTGATCATTCTTCACCCCCCTCACCCCTTTTTGGTATAATTTTAACATATAACATTGTATTATTTTAAGGTGTACAACATATGTCATTTATTTCTGCTTTGAATTTTGCTACATCCTTTCTATTGGTTGTTCTTTACTAATTCTTTGAAGAGCAAGTATGTTGTTTAGTTATAATTTATCATTTTAAAGAGGTGTTTATAGTTATAAATATTCATCTTAGAATTGTTTTACTGCAACCAAAAGCCTTGGTATTTGTTTCCCTTTTTATTTGTTTCAAAATATTTTTCAATTTGTTTTTGATCTCTTCTTTGATCGTGTGTTGTTCTGACGTATGTTGTATTTGTAAATATTTGTGAATACTTCAGTTTTCTTCTTGCAATTAATTTTTTATTTCAAAGTTCACATTAGATACAACAACAGGGAAATTGAAAAAGGAAACTAGCTTATAAAGGGGGCTGGAAAAAAGCAAAAGAGCATTTTAGATGCTAGATGACAGTGAGGCCACCCAGCTCTAACTAGAAAAGTCAGTCTGCGACACTGAAATACAGAACCTCTCTGTTCATTACGAGTCTCCTTAAAGAAGATGAAAAGATGGAGTACTCCCTTCTGGAGTCACCCACGCCCCAGAACTTCTCTTCTTTCTGTTACGGTATGTTGGAGTCACCCACACCCCTTTACTCTCTATCTTTTCCTTTGACTTTATGGAAGCACGCGATCTGGGGGGGTCAATGCTATCTCCCTGCCCTTCCTCACTAAAACTACATTACTAAAAATACTAAGATGATGATGAAAAGACAAACTACTACCTGGGGTGTGTGCTTGGCAATAACTGTGATTGACAAAGTATTAACATATACAGGACTACATGCAATTTGCAGCAACCTGCATGGAACTAGAGGATAGAGGGCTCTGGGAAGTCACTAGAAGCCAAGTAAGCTCAATAAACCAAAACAATAACACAGAAGGTGCAACTAGCAACAGACAGCTCAGTAAGCCCTCAGACAACGATTTAATGACACCAGTGTGAGATATAACAATTTTCACAAGTTTTCTTTTGCTGAAGTATTTTTTAAATTCCATTCACCATTTAGTTGTAACAAGCAACATAACATAAATGATTTTGTGCCTACAAGGAGGGTGGATGGAAAATTGGGAGTCGTGGTGGAGGGAAGATCACTCTGGTGGTGGGATTGGTGTAGGAACATTGGATGCCTGGAACAACAGTGTTATGAACAATTTTGTACACTATGGTGTTTAAATAAAGTTTTAAAAAAGGTTAGGGGATAGATACATAATGATCTCTGTCATATGTAAGACTTAAAGATACACAACATGGCCGTGTGGCATTTTATGCTATTCATAACAAGCAATACAAAATAAATTATCTAGCATATGCCTTTTTGGCAGGATTGAGTGGTGGCGGGAAAGCTCAAAATAATGGTGGTGGATGGTGTCAAAATATTGACTGTAATCCATTATTGTGAGCAACTTTATAAAAATAGATTTAAAAAATTTAAAAAGACACACTGCCCCTCTCGGAGAGCCTGGCAAGCTACCGAGAGTATCTCGCCCGCACGGCAGAGCCTGGCAAGCTCCCCGTGACGTATTCGATATGCCAGACACAGTAACAACAAAGTCTCCAATGGAGACGTTACTGGGCCTGCTCGAGTAAATCGATGAACAACGGGAGGATAGTGATACAGTGACAGTGAAAAAGACATCAACACGGTAGTAAAAAGGATCTAAAGGCAGCATAATGGGGGATCTGGCCCACATAATTGAGTTTGGGGGTTGGAAGGGAGGGGGGCTAGGTTCCTGGGGGAGGGAGACAGATACACTGGTGATGGGCATGGTGTTGGAATTATGTGCATGGGAAACTATTCTTCATAATATTGTAAACCAAAATTGCAAATAATAAAAATAAAGACATAAATTTTTAAAGCATATGAAGGACTCCAAATCAATATGAAAAAAAAATCAATAGGCAAATGGGAAGAAGACATGAAGAGATATTTTATATAAAAGAAAACATATATAGCTCATATCCATATGAGCAGATGCTCAACATCATTCGCAATCAAAACTGTAAGGAAATGCCCCTTTAGAGTCATTCATTTGGCAAAATGATAGCACAGCGGGTAGGGCGTTTGCCTTGCACGCGGCCAACATGGCCAACCCGAGTTCGATTCCTCCGCCCCTCTCGGAGAGCCCAGCAAGCTACCGAGAGTATTCGATATGCCAAACACAGTAACAACAAAGTCTCCAATGGAGACGTTACTGGGCCCGCTCGAGCAAATCGATGATCAACGGGAGGGCCTTTACCTTTTACCTTTACCATTTGGCAAAAATTATGCAGTCTGACACCTGTTGGAGAAGATGAAGGACAAAAGGATATCTTATACTTTGCTCATGGGAGTAAAAGTTGGTATTACCTCTAAGTCAAATAATTTGGCACATTATTGTGAAGTTGGACGTTTGCATTCTCTATAGTGGAACAATTCCACTTCTAGGTACAAAAAGTGTCACATACAAGAATGTTTCCAGCAGCACTGATGGAAAATTTTAGTAATAATGTTGAGTGATGAGAACAAACCCAAGATTATATGGGTAGTACAATCCTCCTTTGTAAATTTCAAAAAGAAGTCAAAATAATGATTGATTTCATAGGCACATATAAAATAAAATTATATTTAAGTAAAGGATTCCCATTACAAACACAAAAATTCAGGTAGTGATTACCTTGTAGCTAAAGGAGAGAGAGCACACAGGATGGAGAATGAGCGTGAAGGAAGATGCCAATTATGGGTAATGCCTTAGATCTCAAGATGTAGCTCTTTCTATTAATTAAAATGAATAAATTAAGGCCACAGGAAAAAACAGTGGTGATGGGACCTTGTAAACCCATCACCCATCACAACAAGATACGTTCTACTGTTTGTAAAAGAAAATTGAGTCATAAGAAATTTCCTAAAGAAAACTGAAAGAGGGATAGTACAAAAAGGCAGAGCACTTACCTTGCACTTGGCAAAACAAGTTTCAATCCCTGGGGCTGGAGCCATAGCACAGCAGGTAGGGCGTTTGCCTTGCATGCGGCCGACCCGGGGTCAATTTCCAGCATCCCATATGGTCCCCTGAGGACCGAATTACTCTGGAGTAATTCCTGACTGCATGAGCCAGGAGTAACCCCTGTGCATCGCCAGGTGTGACCCAAAAAAGGGAAAAAGAGTTTCAATCCCAGACATCCTATAGGGTGCCCTGGACTCCACCAGGAATAATCCTTGAGCACAGAACCAGGAGTAAGCCCTGAACACCAAGGCATGTGGCAAAAAAACCACCCAAAGTTGAAAGAATTGATTAGCAATCCTGGTTTAGAACAGCAGATCTAACAGAGGAGTTTATTTCTGCTCCCTCCTGCAGCATCATTGAAACTGCCCTCCCATTGTTCATCGATTTGCTCGAGCGGGCCCAGTAACGTCTCCATTTTGAGACTTGTTGTTACTGTGTTTGGCATATTGAATATACTCTCAGTAGCTTGCGGGGTGGAGGAATCGAACACGGCTCAGCCGGGCTGGCTGCGCGCAAGGCAAACGCCCTACCACTGTGCTATGACTCTAGCCCATCACTCAAACTACCTCTAACAATTGTTTCCGATTAGAAGTTCACAGTAGCCAAAGAACAAAATATCTGCCAAGCAGACAGAGGAGTGGGATTTGACTGAAGCAGGCAGAGAAAGTCAGCAGAAGGAAAAAACAATGATCGCAGAGATAGTACAGGATTAAGGTTCTTGCCTTTCAAGTGGCCAATCCCCCAATTTCGGGTACCACACAGTTTTCCCAGCATCGGGACAACCCCAGAAGGACAGGCCCAGAATAGCATCACATCCTCAGAACCTTGCATTGTACCGCCACTCCAGTTGGTCAAGAATACCAACACAGGGGCTGGAGCAATAGCACAGCGGGTAGGGCGTTTGCCTTGCACGTGGCCGACCTAGGTTCGATTCCCAGCATCCCATATGGTCCCGCGAGCAATTCCTGAGTGTATGTATGAACCAGGAATAACCCCTGTGCAACGCCAGGTGTGTCTTAAAAAACAAACAAACAAAAAAGAACAGCAGCACAGACCCCCAGGTCACCTGAGCACCCCTTGGAAACCACCCCCAACCCCACCACACACAAATACACACACACATACACAAGAAACAAGCCGATATCTATAGAACTAGGAAAGCCTTCAAAATTGAAGGTGTCAGGTCTCATGCAAGGTAGAGTAATGCAAGGGACTGAAAATAGAAGTGTCAATTTAAGGTCCTATTAAAGCCGGGTTCTCAATTATACCTGCACCAGCAGCTGTTACCTCCACTCAGGAGACAGGAGATTTATGCTCTGGAGAATTTTGCCTCTTTTTTGCCACTGTAAAGCACTGGAGGGGTACCAAACTTAGGTGCCAATGGTTAAGTCAAACCTCCTGCCCCTGCGGCAGGAACTCAGAGCCAGGACACAGGTGGTAAATGTCCCCCTCCCTCCCATCCCCCACACCTGCATATTCCAGAGGAGGCCCAATAAGAACATCTCGCATGTACACTAATATTCAGAGAGATGTAGCAAAGTATGACCACGTTGAAAGAAGAGGCCCAGCCAGATCTGTGCTTCAGCGCTTGCCTTGCCTGTGTGACGTCCTGGCCTCTAGTTCCAACACAAAACGTTCTCCAAACAGGAAAAGAAAGGTGGATGGTGTTTTATGTAACCTGAAACGGGTCAGAGTTGAAATTTGAAATGCAAGAGTCAGTTTGAAAATAAACTCGAGAACAGTTCCTAGAAATTTATTGAAGAAAAAAGTTTAATTAGGCTCTCCATCTGAGAGGTTCAATAGTTAAGTAATGACGGTGCCCAGGGGCCGGGATGGGGCGCTGTGATGCAGTGGTCTGCTTCAATTGTGCAATCCTCCTGAGCACAAACAAAGCAGAGAGAGAGAGAGAGAGAGAGAGAAAGAGAGAGAGAGAGAACAGACTTAAGAGAAAAATCATGTTTAATAGATGATGCAATAAAATTCCTCAAACCAATGAATTTTAGTCTTTGTAAGAAATGAAAACATAGGGTTGAAGCAATAGCATAGTGGGCAGGGCGTTCGCCTTGCACACGGCCAACCCGGGTTCGATTCCCAGCATCCTATAGGGTCCCCCGAGCACCTCCAGGAGTAATTCCTGAGTACAGAGTCAGGAGTAACCCCTGAGAATCACCTGGTATGACCCAAAAAGAAAAAAAAAGAAATGAAAATGGGTTTTGGGGGTAGCTCCGTGGCTAGGGGTCCTGCCTGTGTCTGTGGGGCACTGCTTCACTGCTCGGGGCCACACACACACACCAGTGCTAGCTGCTCTGCTCCCTGTGCCCCCAACACCACACCTGTGCCCTCGCCAGCATGCAATCTGATGTACTATCCCAAAAACACTGCAGCCAGAGATGTGTGAGCACTGTGGCCAGGAGTGTGACCCCAGAGAGCACTATAACCAGAATGAGCATGAGTGAGTTTTGTCACTGCCAATCAAAGTGATGATAGAAGATCTCTGGGAATCTGATTTGAAAACTGGACAAGAAGGACTAGCGAACTAGTGCAGCAGGTAAGGCATTTGCCTTGCATGCAGCCAACCCAGATTCAATCTTTGGCACCGCATCAGGTGCCCTGAGCACCACCTGAAGTCACCCCTGAACACAGAGCCAGAAGAAAATCCTGAGCACTCCTGGCTGTGCCAAAAATACCTAAGACTAGGGGGCTGGAGCGGCCAACCCGGGTTCAATTCCCAGCATCCCATATGGTCCCCTGAGCACTGCCAGGAGTAATTCCTGAGTGCAGAACCAGGAGTAACCCCTGTGCATCATGGGTGTGACCCAAAAAGCAAAAAAAAAAAAATATCCAAGACTAAAACAATAAATATATCAATGGATAAATAAATGAATAAAGTTCAAAAAACAATACACTAAAATAAGGATCAAAGAAAAAATGTAAGCACGTGATACCAGGTTTGGGGGTCTTAGTCGTTGTTTTGGGGGGTTGTGGTTTTGGTCTTTGGGGTCACACTGAACTATGCTGGGGGTTACCCCTGGGTCTGTGTTCACAGATCGCTCCAGTGGGTGCTTGAATAACCATATGGGGTGCTAGGGATTGTACTAGTGGCCACGTTCAAGGGGTTTTCCTTAACCCCTGCACTCTCTCTCAACACCAATGTTTGAAATATAATGATTTTCTTTTTTTCCTCTAAAGAGGGCTGATTGGGAATGGGGAGAGGGCAGGGCCCACTGGTTTTCAATACCGGTTGAGCTATATTGAAAGTTTTATAACTTTAATTAAATTTATATAGTACTTTGATAAAACCTAATTTAAAAAAAAAACAGAATGCCTTTGCTCTGCTTACCCACCCCCAGGGGTCACCACCGTTAACTGCTGAGTATGCATCATTCCAGATGTTCTGGTCCATTCACACCATACACAAAAATCAACTCCAGATGCATCAAATGCTTACACATCAAACGTTTAGTGGACAATAGTTTTATTTTTTGTGGTGTCATGGGCGGAACCCATGGCCTCATACATGCAGTGCATGTGCTCTCACTGAGGCAGGGGTCTTTTCCAGCCCTTGCCCTGACACTAGCATTCTGGGGTGGGAAGAATCTCCTAAACAAGACCCAAAGAAAAATGCTTGGTGCGTTAGGAAATGCTAGTCCTCAAAAGGCAGTATCATTAAAATGAAAAGACAAGTCGCAGATTGGCAGATTTTTTGCCATGCGTATAAACAACTAAATAACCAAGGCAAAGAACTATGAATCATTATGAAATAGATAAGCATCACCATGAAAACAGAAAAAAAAAGATATGAGCAGCATTTCTTAGCAAAGATACACATATAGGCAGGTACATATATTTATATAGACAGAACTGGGGGGAACGGAGGCAGAGGGAGGAAGAGATGGTCCACCTTATTATTGATCAAGAAAATGCAAATCAAGAAAAGTGGGAGCCTTTCTCAAATGTCACCTTTTGCATAAAGCCTTCCCTGACCACCCTATTTAGAATCCCAGGCCCGTGGAAGCCTGACTTTCCACAACATCAGCACTGTCTCATACACTACCAACCATATGTGTTTATTCAGTTTATTGCTGGTTTTCTTCATGCCACTAAAATGTCAATTCAAGGCAGGCCAGGATGTTTGTCTGGCACAATGCCTGGCACTTCATGGACCCTTAATAAACATTTGTTGACTGGGTGGATGAATGGATTTAATAAAATAAGAACTCAAAGAGAACTCAAAAATATGATAGAAAAACTATTCAGAGGTCTATTGTGAATAAATTCTTTCAAAAGAAGCAGGCACTGAATCAGCAGATCAGAAAAGCGTGCCAAAACGAAAGGAAAAATGTATAGAGCATCATTAATTTGGAGGTATGGGCTGGTGAAATTATTTAACTTGAAGTACAAAGAGAGCTGTTTGGTTTAGCAAGCAGAAAAACAAATCCTCAGTGGGGAAAAAACCAGCAGAATGATCTGTACTTCTTCACAGAAATATTATTAGAAAACGACCAGGAGACAGTGGAAGTGTTTTACAAATTTCTTAGGGAAAGAGAGCATGACTCAAGAATATGATACTCAAATATTTATTATTCAAGAATAAATGCTCAGCACCATGAGAAAATATTCGGGGAGTCAAGTATTACTCATTAGCCCTTCTACCCCATGAGAAAAATCCTGCCTACTAGAGGATTTATCTGAATTCCGAGCTAGAGACCCCTGAGTATTGATTTCACTCAAATAGAAAACTAAATGTAACTCCAAACCTCCATCCACCCAGCAGGAGCATAACCAACTTGTAGAATCGGATGCGTTGCGGAGGGCCCGCAAAACCACTCTCCGGCCCGCGGAGGTGGCCCTAGGATTCGTAGGTGCAGGGAAGGACCAACCGAATGAACACAAGACACAAGAGACAGAGTACAGTTTAGAAACAGAGAGAAAAAGGGACAGCACTTTATTGGGGGGCTACAGGCTGTTTATATAGGGTCCGGGGCAGCCCAGTCAGGAGCAGAGGCAATATAACCATACATGGTAAAGTCAGCAACAAGAGCTAACATTCAAGGCAAACATTTGTACATCAAAAGGGTCTTATGGCAGTAGGTGCATCCTGAGCTTTACATTTGCATATCCGCATCCTGGAGGTTACTATAGCTAAGGCCAGATAAGATAACTGTCAGCCTGATGTGTGGCTATAGATCAGGCATCCGCTGAGGTCAGGAAGCCCTGGGAGACTGTTACCATTGTCTGTCCCAAGCAGTTCCTAACATGGGAACCACGGCCGGCCAGGGTCTATGAGAGGGCTCTTGGCTTCCCACAATGCATCATCCTAACTGTTGGCAAAGTCAAGTCAATACAAGGAACTTAAGGGGACAAAAAAGCATAGGTGTTCTCTTATTTCCTTGCAGGATCCCAACTGATTGCCTCTAGATGGGTACAAAAAGAGAAGGAGCCCTTGGCTTGCCTGTCTGAGGTCCTGGGTTCATCTCCATCATGGGAGGGAGGGAGGGAGGGAGGGAGGGAGGGAGGGAGGGAGGGAGGGAGAAAGAGAGGGGAGAGAAAGGTGAGGGGGGAGGGGAAGGGCTTAGCAAGGAAAGAAACAATGAAAAGAAAGTCTCCAAAGTCCCCCAAGGGAAGAAATACTTGCATTGAGCTCAGCATTCCTTTAATCACACTACTTCCTTTTTATCATTTAAATTCAAGTAAAACCAAGCCTGATACTCTTTTCTTTTTGGGTCACAGGGAAAGATATTCAGGGTCTACTCCCAGCTCTGTGTTCAGGGTGGCATGATGTGCTCAGGATCAAACCAGAGTCAAAGACGTCCAAGATCAGCACACCAAGTCCTCTACTATCTATCCAGCCCAAACATGGGCCTATTGTTATAAAATTATTTCTGGGTTGCTCACTGTCTTCTATGTGGACTCGGGTATAAAAAAAAAAGACTGGAGGGGCTGGAGCGATAGCACAGCGGGTAGGGTGTTTGCCTTGCACGCGGCCGACCCGGGTTCGATTCCCAGCATCCCATATGGTCCCCTGAGCACCGCCAGGAGTAACTCCTGAGTGCAGAGCCAGGAGGAACCCCTGTGCATCGCTGGGTGTGACCCAAAAAAGAAAAAAAAAGACTGGAGTGCTGCACAACAGGTGTTGGCCACATTACCCCCTAAAATTTCACGGTGATGACATATTGGCGATTTATTTCTTTGCCATACCTCAAATGACTTCGATTTTTATAATATGCACTATTTCCCTGCCCACAAACAATAAAACCATAGTCTAAAAAAATTAAGAAGAAAGAAGTTCCCTTCCTTGTGTGCAAGCCCACACAAAGAAAGTTGTTTATGACTGTACCTGTTTTTTGTTAGAGGAAAAAATGAAAACAATATCAATGTTCATTTTGGAAGAAGAATTCAAGAAACATTGTGGCATTTTCAAACAGAACTACAGTTCAGCTAGTTAAAAAAAGAAAGTCAGATTCGAAGATTTCCAGGACAGAATGATGTTTCCAGGAAGATGCTGTTTGTAGGTTCCCTTGAAAGGCCACGGAGGCGTCGGCGCCTGCCCATGGGCTAGTGCGGAGGAAAGGTCAGGAGCCTGATAATTGGGACGCACCTGCGAGCTGCCAGTACCGTGTGCATCAGGAGCGGAGCGCACGCCAGTCTGTAAATCCACCTCGGGGCCTTGCCATGTACTAATTGCCGGATTCCGGTTCCCTTTGCTTTGAAGACAGATGCTCAGCTGGAGAGTTTAAGGCGTAGAGATAGGTCGGCACTGACAGGGGGAGAATCAGGCCGTAGCTCACCGCGAGGAGCCGACGGAGTCGACCCTGCAGTTCCAGGCCTGGTGGAACAGGTTGGCAAGCTCTGGGATGCTGTTTTTCACAAAACGCCCCTGAGAACAGCTTGAGAACGTGGTGGCATTTGTTTACAGCAACACGAGGGGTCCCGAAGGCCCTTGGGAAAAACTTGGTTGGGAGAGGCAAGTGTTTGGGGGAAACCAAGGCAGGAATTCTCATGGAGGTAGGGAGCGGAGGATTGCGTGGGGGAGGGGCTAGTCTTTCCTGGAGTGGCTGAGGCTTACAGCCATGAGGGTCTGACTGCAAGGGACTAGGTCCCGCCTGACACCGCCAAATAGGCCAGAGGCAGTCAGCGACCTGTCCCTAACAAGGCCTGCAAGAGGTTTGTGGGGAGCTGTCAAAATCCCTTTCCTTGGCAAGAGGAGAGGCAGCGTGGCGGCCAGGGTGGTGGCAAAACCCACTGCTTTTTCCCTTTCTTTGAGGAGCAGTGTAGTGGGGGGGGGGGGGCTATGATTCGGGCCTGGTGACCCACCTCCAAGTTTTATTAGTACTCAGTGACAAGACAAAGGGCATTGCTACAGTGACCAGCAGAGAGGCAACACAGAGATCCATGATCCAGACAGCCCCTCTTAGGATACCGAAGCATCTCCCCCATGACTAATACCATACTGGGGGGTTGACAGTTTGAGAAAGAGCCTACAAGCTTGAGTCAGCTAGACTAAGTTCCAGAAAGAAAAGAACTTTCATCAGAAAGCCCTAGCCAGAGACTCACATGTCACGGTGAATCTGTGACTGGATCGGGCCAGTGAATGTCTGCCCAGAGAACTGCATGCTGGAAGAGAATCTCTCCCTCCCTCCCTCTCTCTCTCTCACTCTCTCTCTCTCCCTTCCTGCCTCCCTCCTTCCCTTCCTCCTACCTTCTACCCACACCACAACCTGCAAGAACCAATTAACTCGGGGCTGGAGTGATAGCACAGCAGGTAGGGCATTTGCCTTGCATGCAATCGACCCAGGTTCGATTCCCAGCATCCCATATGGTCCCCCAAGCACTGCCAGGAGTAATTCCTGAGTGCAAAACCAGGAGTAACCCCTGAGCATCACCTGTGACCCAAAAAGCAAAAAAAAAAAGCAATTAAGTCATTAGTGACTGCCTACCTCAGGAAGATGAAATTTGCAGACAACAAAGTCAAGAAAAGGAAAGAGAGGCAGAGTTCTTCTAAAGCCAGCTCCGGCCTTGGCAGTTTATTGACTCAACAAATGTGTTTTGTGCTCAGGCTAAATTGAGCATAGTGGTGGGTTCCTACCACTTGTCCCTTAAACTGCCCTCGCTACTTCAGAGCACAGATATATGGGGTCCCAACGTCTACAGCGCTTTCCTCAGACCACCAACAGGGCAGAGTTAGTCTGTGTCAGTTCTCCAAAGCTCCTGTTACAAATCTGCTTCTTTCTTTGGGGGGTCACACCCAGCGATACACAGGGGTTATTACTGGCTCTGCACTCAGGAATTACTCCTGACAGTGCGGGGGGGGGGGGGCATATGGGATGCTGGGAATTGAACCCGGGTCGGCCGCATGCAAGGCAAACGCCCTACCCACTGTGCTCTCGCTCCAGCCCCAAACCGGCTTCTTCATCTTTGACTATTGTCCTCTTCTCTACTTCAGCGACTACATTCTGATGATTTCCGTTCCCTGATCACTTCAGAAATTGGCTGGGATCAACCCCATCTCATGGCTTGTCTCATTGTTTCGGGCATTCTCCCTCTCCCTCCCTCGTCCTTCAGAAGCTTCAGCTGCTAGTTCTTCAGAGGATCTGATGGTGCAGCCTCGTCTTTTGTCCCGGGCCACAGCACCTATGGCCACGGGTCACACTCAAGCTCCTTGAGGGCTCCTCCAGATTTAATATTTTGTGGAATCAGAAACAATATTTGATTCTGTACTATTTCTCTCTGATTATTGCTAGTATATGAAAATGCAATTGATTTTGTATGCTGACCTTGTATCCAGAGACAAAGGTTCTAAGCGTTCTCTGGGATGCTTTTTTCAGGCACCACGATGCCATCTGCAAATAGGGAGTTATGATTTCATAAGGCCAACATTGATAAGACTTAAAAGATAAACAAATCCATGATTATAGCTGGAGACATCAACAAGTCTGTCAGTAAATTATAGATCAGACAGGCAGAAAATCAGTAGGGAGACAAATGAGCTGTACAGCACTATCAATTAACTTGACCTCATGGATATTTATAAATATTCCACGCAGCTCTTTCAGCACCTAGCACAGCCATGGATAATGGTTCCAAGAAACATCTGAAATGTGTCGCAATTCCAAAGCATCGGTTACTGGAAAAAGTGACCCATGTGTTTGCTTGCTTATCCATATAAAAATCCTCATAAGCTCCTCATCATCATTTTCCTAGGAAACAGGCTTAGCATGCTTTGGTAGGAAGAAGAAAAGAACATCTTCGTCAAAGATTCTCTTGCATTGACATTAACTATGATCGATCCAAGCTTATAACCTATGCTGCTGGTTGTATAGGTACCACTAGGGTTGTCAACAAAAGAGAAACTCCTCTCTGACCTGAGACCCCTGAGAAAAGTCTTTGTGGGCACCAAAGAAATTCCTGATCTGGTCCCCAGCGAGACCTCACCTGCTAGCCTGATCACCCCATCGAGGCGAAAGATATCAATCAGACTCATTTGGAGATGGTGTGTGACCTGGAGAGATTTGGGAATATCCCCAGAAGAGTGACATCTGGCCTACGACAAACCCAATTATCTCTGCCCTGACAAAATGTTATTGGCATCAATCATTTTTATTAAAGCGAGAAACCTAGGAGATGGGTGCCCAAAGAGAGCACTGGGTCAATGATCTAGCACTGAGTGGAAATGAAGTAGTATGAACAGAATGGGTTTGTGGGGTTGGGGTGTCCTGGTCTTACTCCTGGCAGGCCTGGAAGATTCCATGTGGTGTCAAGCTGGGCAACTACAATGCAAGGCAAGCACTTGAGCCGCTGTACTATCTCTCGGGCCCTGCTAGCAAGGGGGTTTTCATCTTTAAGTAAAGATAATACAGCTCAAAAATTAAGTAAATTCAATATCTCATCCAACGACCACAGAATAGACATTCTTTTCAGACTAGCATTGAATGTCCATCAAATAGACCACATCGTGGCCATAAAATTCACCTTACAACTTTGCAAGAGTAGAAGTCGAAGTTTGTTGACAGACTACGGTAGAATTCAATTAGATATCTAACCAGGAGCATAGTTAGAAAATCACCAAATTCACTAAACAACATACTTATAAATAACATGCTGGTCAAAGAATAAAGCAATCTTTTAAAAATATGTTTGACTACATGAAAATTAAAATATAACTTATCAAAATCTGTGGGATGCAGTAAAATCAGTGTTTCCTGGTAAATTTGTAGTATGAAATATCTGTATTCTAAACAGAGATCTAAAACCAGTAGTCTAAGATTCCACTTTCGAAAAGCAAAAATTGTCAAAAGCAGAGCAATTGTCAAAGTAAGAGCAACTTAAGCTTAAAACAAGCAAGAGGGAAAAACTGGAGCAGCAGCCAATGAAACTGAAAACAGGAAAATAATAATAAAAATCAGTGCAATTGAAAGCTAGTACCTTGAAAAGATCCATAGAACTTTCATCATATAGCCCACGGAAAAAAAAAGAGCAAAAATCCATAAATTACGAATATCAGAAATGAAAGAATAGCAAACACTAATTATCCCCTGCACTAGAGGATAATAAAGGACTATTGTGAACGACACTGCGCCCCCCCAAATTCTATAACTTAATAAAATTGATCAATTCCTGGAATGAAAAACTACTAAATTCATGTGAGGATAAGTAAATAATATGGAGAGGTTTGTGGGTATGAACTACTTTGAATCAATAATAAAAATACATTTTCCAAGCCGGAAAGTACATACCTAGATGCTTTCATGATGAATTGTACCAAACACCTAAGAAAGAAATGATACCAATACTCTATAATCTCTTTCAGAAACTACAAGTACACAGGCTACGACTTTGCCACATCAGCAGTGCGCAGGGCCCATCCCTGGCTACGCACTCAGTGATCCCTCCTGGCAGGCTCTTACGGCCACCTGGGGCCCCGGGGACCTTACCTGGGTGAGCTGTGTTCAAGGCAAGCAACCCAGCCACTATACTATGTCTCAGGCCCCAGCCTGAGACACATATGACACATTCTCTGGGGCCAGAATTACAACCATCCCAAACCAGAAAAATATCAGAAGAATGGAATATTGAAGATCTATTGGAAAACTATAGATCTCATGAACATAGAGGCAAAAAGTCATCAGCAAAATAAAAGCAAGTCATATCCAGCAATGGATGAAGACCACAACCAAGCATGATTTATTCCAACTAGCGCCAGCAAAACCAATCAATGTAACGCATCAGTTTAACAAGCCAAAGGAGGAAATATATTTTCCTGTTTTCAGTTTCATTATTTTTATAACCATAAAAAATAATGCAGAAAAAGCATTTGACAAAATTTGTTATCAATTAATATCTTTAAACACTCTCAGGAAGCTAAGACTTGAGGCTCAATTTCAACTACCCAGTTTTTTCCTTTAGGTTTGTGCATCAAATTTTGCCTTTTATATCAAAAGCTATTTTTACTCAGCACCAACTGTTGTTTATAAAATATTTAAGTGATCTGGTGATATTGCAAATTTGTGGTTAACGTAGTTCATTCTAGTTTTATATCTGTCAGACAACTTGGCTAGGAGAAAATTAGATTAATCCAGCTAGAGACGGCAAGTACTTTAACCTGAAATCAAGTTTCTTTCAAATTAATCTAGTTATTGGGATATAGCCTTTCAACATCGCCACTCAAGTCCTGGAGTGTGGCAGGGTGCTAGCAGGCTCCTTCTGCGTGTGCGGTGGGCTCGGGAACTCTCCTGCTGTTCCCAGAGTTGCCCAAATGTGCACACACTACCCTCTCTGTTGTGGTTTCCCAACCCCTACCCCCAGGGCAAAACGGAATCAAATACCAGGCTCGGATTTCTGGGCTTCCCTCCTCTGTCAGATCTTGGCCTGTAAATTCTCCTGCCTTGGAAATTTTTTTGTTCCCGGGCAGATTATCTTAATACTCTTTCAGCCCTCCCAGTTGCTCTCATCTGGAGAACTGATGTGAAACCAGTGTATTTGCTGTTGCTAAAAGTAACATTCGAATTCTGCCTCTTAGACTGGATCCACGTTTACTTGGTGGCCCCGGACAGCAATCTGAGTGTGCTGGGAGAAATACCTAAGTTATTGATACGGAGCATTGAATGTTTTGCATCAATAATGTATTTTGATAGGTGACCACGTTGGGCTGGAGCGACAGCACAGCGGTAGGGTGTTTGCCTTACACGCAGCCAACATGGTCAACCCGAGTTCGATTCCTCCACCCCTCTCAGAGAGCCCGGCAAGCTACCGAGAGTATCTCGCCTGCACGGCAGAGCCTGGCAAGCTACCCGTGATGTATTCGATATGCCAAACACAGTAACAACAAAGTCTCCAATGGAGACGTTACCGGGCCCGCTCGAGCAAATCGATGAACAACAGGAGGACAGTGACAGTGACAGTGACCACATTATTGTTCTCAGGCATTTGCTAGCATCCATGTAATAGAACAATAAAGTCAGGGTCACTGCCACGTGATTTGTGGTGTCACCCTCTGAATGGAGTCTATGTCCTTGTCGCTGTGACCTCAGGCCCTCTGATTGCCTTGGGCCAAGGGTAGGGAAGTGAGTTGAGCCACAAGGAACCAAAGCTTGGAGAACCACGAGTAGCTCTGCGATGCCTTTTCGCAAGGCCACTCTGTGGGCACTTCCTAGAGAAGGGCTCCTTCTGCCATCAGCGTCTCAGAGCTTCTCCCAACCAACATGAATGAAATGGAATCAAGACACAAAACTTTCTCACAACAGTGGAAAACCTACCAAAGGATCATGGAGAACCACCGGCCCCAGTTGTTTGGATTCTGGTATCTTTTGGCTCCTGGCTCTTTGTGGGTTTGGTATCTTTGTGCTGCATATATTTGTATACTCTTTATTTGACTCATGGGTTGGAGCAATAGCACAGCGGGTAGTGCATTTGCCTTGCACGCGGCTGACACAGTCGACCCGAGTTCGATTCCTCCACCCCTCTCGGAGAGCCCGGCAAGCTACCGAGAGTATCTCGCCCACACTGCAAAGCCTCGTGACGTATTCGATATGCCAAACACAGTAACAACAAGTCTTACAATGGAGACGTAACTGATGCCTGCTCAAGCAAATCGATGAACAACGGGAGGACAGTGACAGTGACAGTGATTTGACTCATACTTTCTGCCTATTTATGCCTCTCGGAGAGCCTGGCAAGCTCCCCATTGTGTATTTGATATGCCAAATACAGTAACGACAAATAGGTTTCATTCCTCTGACCCTGAAACAGCCTCCAATCGTTGGGAAAAGACGAGTAAGAAAAGGCTGTTAAAATCTCAGGGCTGGGAAGAATAGACACGTTACTGGCACCCGCTTGAGTAACTCACCGATTAACGAGATGACAGTGATACAGTGATTTGACTCATAGTTTGCTCAGATCCCTGCTTTGTTTATTCATTGAGGCTGAGCACGAGTCCTGCTCGCTCCTTCGCTTTGAAACTCCACCTTCCCCTACAATAAATATCTGCCTTGGACGAAGACCTACTGCATTTCATTGTGCGCATCAAGCTCTGACTACAGCAGTCGTTCTAGGAGTCACCCTCTGAGCTAGGTTGGAGGAGTTGCCTCATTTGACTACGTGGACACCAGCTCATGCCATCTGTGGCTCAGCCTCAAAGACGGCTGAATTAATGCAACCTGCAGCCCAGCGTCAACGTGTAACGGAGAACTTGAAGAGGTTAAGTCACTCATGTAAAGCTGCACATCTGGCAGCTGGGAGGTTAAGGAAGGGTAATCCTTCAGGTGACAGGCAGTTGGGCCAACCAGATATCAGTGTATCCAGAACACTTAGGAAAATTGTACCCAGGTCAATTCAGTTGTGGGAAAGAGACTTCCCCTACCCCAAGGTTCTGACACAGTGACAGAAACTCTTGGGAGTCTGCTTTGGAGCTGGGAGCTGGGATGAAGATTTATCTCCAGCCAGAGGCAAAATCCCCCCAGGATCAGCCAGCTCTCTTTGTTTGTAAGAACCCTGTCCTGACCAACAGATTTTCCAAGTGTCCTCTGAGGCTCCCAGTACACCCCGTGGTGTCCACATCTGTCCAACCCAAGGGCTACCCTTGTTGGCTACCAGTTTAAGGACCCCTCCCCTGAGGGTTTACTGAGTGAGTGCTCCACTCCACACTCTCAGCCTCAAATATCAGGGCCCACTAACAAGAGAAACGGTTTGGTTCTGCAAATCTAAGGGGACCTTCCCATGTCTGGGCGATTTTGTCCTCCCCGGGGGTGTCACAATGGTGAGATACTGTCTGTTCCCATTCCACGTGGCTCAGAGGCATTCATCACCCCCATTCTGCTCCAGACACACCCCCATCCTGTCCAGAGACCCCCTTCTGCTCCCCCCGTCTTCTCCCCTGCCCACCATGTCTCTTGACCTCCCCATTGCTGGGCATCGGGAACCCCCGAGCTGCTAAGAAGTGATGCAATCTATTCCCAACTCCGCCACTTAGCAGGGGCCTGTGTCCCTCAGGCCCCTCTTCACTCTCCTGCAGTTACAGGCCTTCAACTTCATGTCCAGAACACAAAGCGGCGGGGACAGGGGTAGATTGGCAAAGGATACACCAGAAAAGCAGATACAAAAGGTACCTGGGAAGAGAATGTGGGTGCGGTGAAAGGAGATAGTGGGTTCAGAAACAACGATCTGGAAACACAGTTTAGGAACCTCAATGGCGTGCATAGAATCAAGCTTAGCTGCTTCGCAACTTCGTTGTGATAAGCTGCAAAAGTCAACCATTGTGCACCACACAACTTCGTAGCTCTTTGCTCTCATACTCCCCTTAGGCAGATAACTCTGTGTGAGGAGATGGGGGAGCAATTGGAGGTCAGGATCACTGAGAAAGAAAGCCAGCAGCGTGAGGGTGGGTCATGGTGGGCCAACAGAGTCTGGGATGGTGCAGTTTCTAGGGCTAGAGAAGCTCTCTGTTCTCAGCTCCTGACAGCGTCACCCTTGAGCACAGTGAACGCAGGGATTGGAGCCAGCTCCTGTCTCTTAGGAGACTTGCCTCTTACAAAGAGCGAGGCCTAGGGCTGAGACCCAACTTCTTTCTAACTCTGGCCTAGAACTCTAGCTTAATATGTCACAGAGATACACAGGACTCGAATACGTTTTCTAGATGATATGCAGAATCTAAAGAATCAACATTTGGCCGGGGCTGGAACGATAGCACAGCACGTAGGGATTTGCCTTGCACGCAGCCGACCCGGGTTCAATTCCCAGCATCCCATTTGGTCTCCCAAGCACTGCCAGGAGTAATTCTTGAGTGCAGAGCCAGGAGTAACTCCAGTGCAACGCCATGTGTGACCTAAAAAGAAAAAAAAAAGAATAAACATTTGGAAGGCAGGGTGATGGCTCAGAGAGTGGGTTGGGGCAAGGGTGGGGGGTTGGAGTGTATACGGGAGCCCGGATTTGATCCCTGGCTTCAAGTGGTACCCCAAGCATTACCGGCTGTACGGCCGTTCAACCCCCCCAAAATCAATGTCTTTTCTCACCAGGCTACAACAGATATTTCTTGACACCCTGCATTTTAACCATGAAACACCGCAAGCAACTAGCAGATGGGGAACAAAATTCTGGGGGCGGGGGTTGTTGTCGCATCTGAGAGTCTTGAGGTGGTTATGATCCAGATCAAAGTCATGCTGACAAAAAAGAGAAAGAGTCTGAGCCAGAGCGAAGTTAAACAGTCAAGATTGATCTGTACAAAACGATTGCAGCGAGGGAAAGGAGGTTCCAAGAGAGAAGAGGGCTTGATTCAGACACAAGGAGAACAGTTGGGACTGGGAGCCAGGGAGTAAGTTGGTTGTCACTGATGGAAATTCCTAAGAGGAGACTTCAAGTCTGGAGGGATCCTGGTGATCAATGATCAGGATCCCAGTGATCAATTAACACCTGGGGGTGGTAGGAGTGAGGAGGCATTTGCTCAGATATCAAGGATGGAGAATTCACTTTAAAGGGACGTAATAGGGTTCTAGGAAGATTCAACATGAGATTCAACAGAGACTGTACTATATCCCTCTCCCTAGGCCATTCTCTGTCTCTGTCTCTGTCTCTCTGTGTGTGTCCCCGTATCAGTTTGTCTCTCCATACTGCATCTGTGTCTCTAATCTAGCCCTCTCTCTGGGTCTGCATCCAGGGAACTTGGAGATGCTCTGTGACTTTCAGGACCGGTTATAAAATCTTTCAACTCTACTGTGAGTTCCACCATTGTTTCTCATTATAGAAGTCTCCTGAGGCTGCTGTTAGGAATTAGCACAAACTGGGTGGCTTGAACAAGTATAATTTATTATCCTAATGTTCTGATGGCTTAAATCCCGAGATCAATGCTTTGGCAGGAATCTTTTTTTTTTTTCTGAGGGCTGGGATGCCAAATCTGTTCCATGCCTCGCTCTTAATTTCTGCTGGTTTGCTGCAAAATGCCAGCCTTCCTTTGTTGGGAGAATAGTACTCTGATGTCTGTTTTTATCTCCATATCGAGGTCTCTTTGTGTGGGTGCAGTGTCTAGATGATTGTTATAGACACTGTCACACACAGAGGCTGCACCTCCAGGACTTCTTCTCACATAATGGTGACTGAGGACGAAAGAGATATACGGTGAGCACTGCACTGCCTTGCATGTGGCCAACACTGGTCTGATCCCTGGCACCGCATATGGTCTTCCAGGCCCCTCCAGGAGTACTCTCTGAGCACAAGAACCAGAAGTGATATATGAGCACGGCCAGGTATGGGCCCAAAATCCAAAACAAACAAAACAAAGTAATAGTGATCCTCCTTCCGAGTAAGGCAACATTGTGGAGTCTGGCGGTTTCAGTTCCAGTGACTCAGGAGGAAGGAGCCACCATTGGAGACATACAGTGATCGCAGTCCTCTGGCCCACTTCGAAGTTCATATCTGATCCCATCCTTCAGACTGCCGTCCATGTCTGGGTCAGCTCCTGAGTAGGCCACTGTCATGGACATTCTGGGACAACCCAGGGGACAAGCCATTGGACAGGTGCCCAGTGCTTAGTCATGACTCCAGAACTTGGCGGAACAGTTGGGCTGGGCTGGGTGGCACTGCAGTTACCAAGAACCCCAGTGTCAGTGCTTCCCATGGCGAAGCACATGCTGTCACCTGTCACATGCTCTATGCTGCGGGCCATCCACAGTCGTGGTGACGAGGCTGAGCAAGGCCTCTGCTCATGATTCCACACTGTCCTGGGCAGAGAAGAGGGTGTGTGTCCTCTTGTCCACCATCACGCTTATGCTCAGGACTTACTCTGGGCTCAGGGATCATTCCTGGTGGTGCTCCTGGAACCATATCAGTGACAAGAGTGGAATCAGGGTCGGCCCATGCAAGGCAAACACCTTAACCCCTGGATCATCGCTCAGGTTCTTCTCTTCATTTTTCTACCTGGGAGTGAAATGCTTTCCTCGCTGACCACAGCTTACTGTGTGCCTGGCACAAGGAATATCTGGAGCTATTTAGAGGACAAGCGGTTTTAGGAAACCTGGGAGTGACTCCCCTTTCTTCTCTTCCCGGCTTTTCAGGGCACACTGTGAGGGTGACCAGTTGTCCTGGTTGGCCAAGGCAAGTTATGCATTCCAACCTGAATATTAGCCATGTTCAAGAATCCCTGCTTGGACACAGGTTCTACAGTGCTCCTTCTCATTGGTAGGAAGAGAGAAAGTCTGCAGGGAAGTAGGCGAGGTTTGGAAGGGAGACACTGCTGAGCCATCTGCCAGCAGGATCTCCTAATGGCACTCTCTGTCTTATTCCCCGTCAATCACATGGAAGTTTCCTTTCTTTTGGGGGTGGGAGACATGGTCCCCATCCAGTGGTGCTCAGGGCCTATTTCTGGCTATCTTCAGGAGTGACCCCCTCGTGGTGCTCAGGGAACCCTGTGTGGTGCAAAGATCTGGACTGGGGTGGGTGGGGATGATGTTTTCTCACCTTACCCAGTCTCAGCTGAATACTGGGGTGGGGGAGGGGCACGTGATAGAGCACTGCAGAACAAGAGCCCTAGGAGAGCCCAGAGTGGCTATGGTGACAGAAAGGGGTTGTCACGGGAAGGGAACTGATCAGGGTGAGTGTCAGGGGTCTGTTCTGCCATTCACAGCCCCAGAATTCTTTCTGTGGCAACTCTGGAATCTTAGGGGGAGGGATCCTTAGCAAGAAGAGGGGCCATCATCAAAGGTATCTCACTGAGAACCCCTCTTTCTCCTTCCCTCGACCTTTCCTGCCAAGTGAGAAAGCTGGAGCCATCCATAAAATCAGGGCAGGACCATTTACCAGATACAGCATGGGAACTCCAGTCTCCAGGCGAAGGCAGGAAAGCCAGCCAGCACCCCATCCTGGAACGGGGGAGGGCAGGGTCCAGCTGAGGACAGGCCCTGATCGAAGGAGACAGAGTTGGTCATGCCCAGGCATGCTTTGGGAGGACACCCGATCTCCCGGGACAGTATGAAGAACAGTACTCAGGGACCACCTGGCCAATGTGCACAGAGGAATGAAGCCAACACCGCACTTCACTTCCTGGCTTGGCAAAATGAGTTGTGAATGGAGGTGGGAAGGAGAAGGAGGTGAGTGGACCCTGGCGGGCGGGTGACTGACCTATTCAGGCAACACTATGAGCAGAACAACTCAGATGTCATGTGGATACACATTTCGGAGTTCAGGGCCTCTAGCCCGGTCACCCCTGAGCCCGGCACTGGAAGAAGATACCGCTGCCTCCATCTGGACAGTGATCCGCAGACTCTTTCTCCTGCCTCTCCTTTTGGGCACTCACCTCCACAGTTCTGCCTCAGTCGCGCCTCTAGCACACCACTAGGGCTAGGGCTGGCTTCCAGTTTCCCGCTTCCATTCTTGCCCCTTCAAATCTCCAGCGAGAGCCAGAGCCATAGTAGAGTGCACATAGCAGAGTTGGGTTCGATCCTCAGCATCCCATATGATCCTCCAAACACCACCAAGAGTAATTCCCGAGCACACAATCAGGAGTAGCCCCTGAGCATTGTCAGGTGTAGTCCAAAAATACCTTGACTACCTTTAGAAAATAGAGTTCCACTTCCTGTCACCCCTTTGCTTTCATGCATGTAATGATGTTACCTGCACTTGGCATGATGCTGAATTTCTCTCCACAGACCACGGGCCCTATACAACCTGTTTTTCCCAGTCTCATCTCTAGAGCGTTGTCTAGGGGGTAACTCAACTCCCTGCCCCAGGACCTTTGCACTTGCTCTTCCTTCTCCCCGGACCCTCCTTTCCCTACTCTGCTGCTATCTATCTGCCTTCTTATCCTTTGGATCTGGCTAAGCCCCCTACTTCTTACCAATTCTCTCCTCCCAGAACCCTATCCATGTCTTACACACTCAGATATGGTCAAGCATATCTGCACATAATGAAGTGCACTATCATGTCCGTTGGCTGGCAGAAATGTGACCGTGTCAGGAAACATCTCTCCTGGCCGAACAGAAAAACTGTGTGTGTGGCTCCATCTCACACACTCACACATAGATATGACACTTGCTCAGGTGTCTCTGTGGCAAACAGACGTTCTTCTTGCTCATAAAATATCTCCAGAGGGACCAAGGATGCAGCTCCATGGTAGCATGTGTGACTCACATCTTTGATCATGACCCCTACACCACAATCATGACCTTCCATCACCACCACCACCGCAATAAATACAGGAAGAGAGAGAAGTAGTCAGAGACACTCTGCGGTCAGCTTAGTCTCCATCCCCTTCTCAGAAACGGAAGTTGACACTTCATGATGTCAAGTTCAAGATTGGATGGATAGTCCAGGGCTGCAGGCACTTGCTTTGATTCCGGGCACTCCATATGGCTCCCCAGATTTCACCAAGAGTGATCCCTGAGCACAGAGGCAAAGTAAGCCCTGGGCACGGCTGGCGGTGTCCCCAGCACCCTTCTCCATCCCCCATGTCAAGTTCCTGTTCCAGAGTCATACTGTAAAGCTACAGAGCCAACAGGCTGACGGTGCATCCCTGCACACCAGCACTGGACTCTCAGCACCTCATGGCAATGAGCCTGAGCTCAAGATCCAGGACAAAGAGAAGGGAGCACCAAATAAAGGGTGTTGGGAGGATCCGCCCAGGATGGGAGAAGCATGCTGAAAGTAGACTATAGACCAAACATGATTGCCACTCAATACCTCTTTTGTAAACCACAGCACCCAAAGGAGAGAGAAAACAAGGGGGAATGCCCTGCCACAGAGGTAGGGTGGGATGGGAGGGATGGGGGGTGGGAGGGATACTGGGATCAGCGGTGGTGGAGAATGGGCACTGGTGGAGGGATGGGTACTTGATCATTGTATAACTGAAACCCAAGCACAAAAATTTCTAAGTCTACAACTGTACCTTATGGCGTTTCGCGAATAATAAATAAATAAATAAATAAAATTTAAAAATAAAAATAAAACGACCCAGGGCAAGAGACAAAGCGACCCAAGGGCGTGTGAGGAAGCCAGGTTTATTTGCACCCCAAGCAGATGGTGGAGTTGTATTCTTGAAGCCCATCTTGTTCCCGGACTGGGATTAGTAGTTTGTGTGGGGCGATTGAGAAAGCAAATCGGCAGTAGAAACTGTCGAAATTGGGTCAGGGAAAGAAGGTATATGGCTCGCCTCAGTAATCTTTTCAGATTCTTCCGAGGGTGAGCAGAGTCCCTGGGTGTGATAAGTTCCCGAGTTTTCTCAGAGGCCTATTGTTTGCTTCTCCCGCTCCATCCTGGACTAGGGCCAGTGGGAGAGTCAAGAGCATTTGTAGAGAGAGGCTACCTCAAGAGCCCAGAGCACGTGCTTTGTGTGCCGAAGCCCAGGATTCAAACCCCCAAGTTGCCCCCAGACACCCCTGGAGGGAACTGTCCTGCGTCCTGTGTCCTCCCGTTGTTCATCGATTTGCTCGAGTGGGCCCAGTAACGTCTCCATTGGAGACTTTGTTGTTACTGTGTTTGGCATATCGAATACGTCACGGGGAGCTTGCCAGGCTCTGCCGTGCGGGCGAGATACTCTCAGTAGCTTGCCGGGCCCTCCGAGAGGGGCGGAGGAATCGAACTTGGGTTGGCCATGTTGGCTGCGTGCAAGGCAAATGCCCTATCGCTGTGCTATCACTCCATCCCCTGGAGGGAACAAAAAAATGAAAAAGAAATTGGTGGGACATAACATTTGTGAGGAAAATGATGGCGTCTCTAACTGCTTCCCTGCTCACAGGATGGCACAGAACCAGCTAAGCAACTGCGTGTGAGGTTAGGGGGTAAAGGGGCATCTTAAGAGAGCAGAGCAGAGACACAGGTCCCAAGAGGGCACCTCCCTGACAAGCCCTGCAGTAGAAACACAGGGAAACAAGTTCTTGAGGAACTGAGTCACTTAACGAAGCCCCGAGAAGGACCAGCCAATACAGACTCACAGGACACTGAGAGCAAAGGGTCCTTGGGGGATGCTGGGCTACCCACGAGAAGCTCACGTGCTTCCCGAAGGGGGTCGAAAGCAAGAAACAGCCGTGCCCGGTGGAATGTGAAGCTCAGTTTAGGTGGTCTAGTTCAACCTCCTCTACGACAAGGTCATCAGCGTGCAGAGAGCCACCTCGAACATTCCAGCTCCCGGGCCCTGCAGAGTTGCAGGGCGGATCCATTCACTGCTTTGCAGCCTTCCCTTCCTTTTAAAGGTGTCTGGGCTGGCATTGTCCCCGTCACACAAAGGCCTTGTCCGCTGGGAAAAGGACTGCTTCGCCAAAAATCAAAGCTGACAGGAGAGAGACAGAGAGACAGAGAGAAGGAAAACGCCTGCCATAGAAACAGGCTGGGATGCGGGGTGATGGGAGAGAACATGGGGACACTGACACAGGGAAATGTCCACTGGTGGAGGGATGGGTGTTGGAACACTCTAGGACTGAAACCCAACCGTGAACAGCTTTGCAAGGGTCTACCTCACAGTGATTTGATGAAAAGAAAAATTTTAAGTTGACAGTCAAGATTTCCATTGACTGTAATAGCTGAGTGGCTTTTCGCTCCCGAAAAGGCACCGAAAGGGGCTGGAGCGATAGCACAGCGGGTAGGGCGTTTGCTTTGCACGCGGTCGACCCAGGTTCGATTCCCAGCATCCCATAGGGTCCCCTGAGCACCGCCAGGAGTAATTCCTGAGTGCGGAGCCAGGAGTAACCCCTGTGCACTGCCAGGTGTGACCCAAAAAAAAAAAAGGCACCGAGTAGGTGCCACTCTTGTCCCCATGTGTTCAGCTTGCAAAGGAAAAGAGAAGTGGAGCTGGCTTCTCTTCGATTTTTGTGGAGCTAGAAAAGAATGTCAGTGGAAAAAACTATCACCTCCCTAAACTATGCAAAGTTTGCCCTGAAGATCTTACAAGCCAGATTCCTGGGTTCTGCTTCATGGAGGTTTTCCTCAGGACAACAACCCGATGATCAAGAATCACTGTCTCTAAGGACTGGTGGCCGGACTTAGGCACTTCGGTAGAGGAGGAGTAACAAGTTTGTGTGCCAGAGCTACAGACACGAACACTTTTTGTTACCAAGTTAGCTAAACTGAAGTATGGTACCTGCCACAGACTTGGCGGGGGGAGGGGCAGGGAGAGGTAGGGAAGGGGTGAGAGGGAAGTGGGCATTGGTGGAGGAATTGGTGCTGGTACATTGTATGCCTCAATCAATCATGAATAATTTTGTCACTCACTGTAACGCAATAAAAATAAATCATATAGGGGCTGGAGCCATAGTACAGCCAGTAAGGCATTTGCCTTGCATGTGACTGACCCGGGTTCAATCCCCAATCTCCCATATGGTCCCCTGAGCACTGCCAGGAGTAATTCCTGAATGCAGACTCAGGGGTAACCTCTGAACATTGCAGGGAGTGACCCTCAAAGCTAAAAAGATGAAATAAAAATTTTAAGTAATGTATGAGACGACTGCTGGACTAGAGTCATTACCGACTGGATTCCACGGGACGTCAAAAGACCGCGTGGTCGCCCACCTACCAGATAGTCAGACTTCTTCATCAAGATCCTGAACGATTGGTTTGAGGCTCTTCTTCGTGTTCCTAGAGCGAACAGACACCATTGGGCTACACTAGCACGTGACAAGGACAAATGGAGACGTTACTGGCGCCCACTCGAGCAAATCCACAATTAACGGGAAGTCAAGTGATCAAGTCAAGTGAAGTGATCAAGTAATGTATGAAATAAGCTTCAAATATTTGCTTCAACACTCAGTTTAGGGGGTGCTTCCTACTTCCTCACCCACTAACTGCCTGTTTGCATGGGGCCATTTGGTGTTTGCTGCAGATCTGCTGAATGTGTCACCAAGAAAATCCTGGGGAAATGAGCAGACAGATGGAACCGGACCAATGGCCTGCTCTCCGAGACCCTCCCAGCCTTGGGGGAAACTAGCGGTCCCCAAGAAAGAGAAGTGTACCCCTGTAGCACATCGAAGGCGGTACTTGCTCCAGGCTCCAAAAGGCATGGAGGGTCACGGAGATAGCACACAGGTTAAAGCGTTTGCTTAGCATGTGGCTTTGGCATGACACTGGTTGAAGTCCTGGCACCACGTATGGCTCCCCAAGTACCACCAGGTGCGGCCTTCAGCACAGAGCCAGGCGTGGCCCCAAACCTCCAAATTTAAAAAGTTGTGGAGGAGGCAAGTGCATCACTCAACAAGACGTGTGGATGCCTCACATGTGGGAGCCCCTCTCACACTGCATGGTCCTCTGATCACCACTAAGAGTGACTCTGAGCACTGAGTCAGGAGTCACTGCTCCTGAGCAATGTGAACATGGGCATAAACTACCCCATCCAAAAGAAACACAGGAGATAGATCATACAAGGTTCCACATGGCCCCTGGAACCCCCACCGCCACCGAGCTGAACAGCATTGTACCTCGGGCCCTCGCATTCAGCTTTCTGGCCAGCTTGGCTGAAACTCACTGAAAGAAGCTCCTGTGAACCCCCAGAGCAGCCTTGAGAGCCGCCCTCACCCCCATTCTAACAAAGCCTGGAAGAGGCCAACAAGTGACAGGTGACAGTGCTAAATTTTGGACGTGAAGGAGCTGAAGAAGTGTGGCATGTGACTGAACCTGAAGCCGTGCCAATGCCCTGAGGAGTAATGCTTGGTGTAGATGAAGAATCACAAGGGAGCAGAGTGAGCGGCATGAAGGCATGTCAGGGAACTGAGTCACGGAGATAGTTCACCCCACCGAGCCTCGAGAGCAGCTCATTGCTAGCCCAGACCCAGAGGTGTGGTGGGGGTGTCCTCAGGAGCAACACTTGGCCAGGAAGCCACAGGGGACAGAGATGCCAAGGATTATTGAGCACTGGTCCCTTCCATCCCATTTAAATGGGCAGGAACCCGCAGTGGACAGCCAGAGATGCCAAAAATTACTATCCACTCTTCCCCTCCCTCCAGGCCAACTTGTTGGTGAACGGATTTGGCACCCCAACGGGGATGCGGAGTGGACTAGGCTGCTGCCATGAGGAAGCTGATGGCCAAGGACAGTGGGCTTGAGAAGGGGCATGGCAAGTGGGCAGGGGCGACAATCAGTGTGCTCATCCCGAGAGATTTGCTGAACACATACTACTACTCTGAACACATTTGCTGAACACATACACTCTCCACACACATGAAGGTACCGGCAGAGGAACAAAGGCATGCGGGTCCCGGGGCTGAGATCTCAAAGCCTGCTCGGATCGGGGCTGAGCATCCTCCACCCAGATCCTCCACCTTTCACTAGGCAGGGGTCACACCCACCAACTGGCCCCCTGGCGCCGTGTAATCCCATCAACAGCCAAGACTCAGAGATTATAAAACCCAGCTCCTGGAAGCGCGCGGCCGCATTTGTGGCCGCACAACATCTTATTATCTCATTTCTACTTTGGACAAACTGGCAGGCTACCGAATGTAACCTGCCCACACGGCAGAATCTGGCAAACTCCTCGTGGCGTACCCAATATGCCAAATACCAGTAACAATGATGGGTCTCATTCTCCTAACCCTGAAAGAGCCTTGAATATGACACTTTTTAAAAAAATCTCAGGGCTAGGACGAAGGAGACATTACTGGGGCCTGCTCCAGGCAATTGACGTACAACAGGATGGTCATGATCATTGTGATCATGATACTACTACAGTGCTGGCGTTGAAGACTTGCCCTGCTAAAGCCCAGCTGCGGATGAGTTCATTCGTTCCTGTGGTCAAACCCGCTCTACTGACACTGGTTTCACTTTATGGCAGACTCAGAGTGAACACCGGGCCCACCCATATCCACAATCCCTGTAGCAGAGAGGGGCTCCCTGTGCAAAGGCCTAGATTGGCTCCAACTCACTTCACGGCCTCCCTTGTTCTGCTTCTGCTGGGAGAGCCCAAGGACAGACCAACTGGCACCATCTCTCTGCTCCTTGTCTCTTGTGTCCTGGTGCTGTTGAGTGTATGAGCCCTGATGTCCACCCCCTAGTTCTCCCTGCCCACCACCTCTCCTCTGGCCCTAGAGTTCCCTGGAAACGTGCTTGGCCAGACCCCTCTGTTGGGAGACTCAAGGGTACAACTCAAGGATACAACTCAAGCATGCAAGCCAAGGATACAACCCAAGCATACAACCCAAGGATACAACCCAAGGATACAACTCAAGGGTACAACCCAAGGATAAAACTTAAGGGTACAACCTCAAGGATATCAGGGCTCAAGAGATCCTTGGAGACCCCAATCGAGGCCATTTTCTCATGGGACAATGTGGGACCTGGGGCCTGACCAAGCTGCCACAGGAGCAGCAGAGTGACTAGATGGAGTCTGATGCAGTTACATCTCCCCAAAGAAGCCTTGAAGTTCTAACCCCAGGAACTGAGAATGCAAGTATATTTGAAGATAGAGTCTTTAAAGGGATGGAGAGTTAGTACAGGGATTAAGGTGCCCACCTTACATGAAGCTGACCCCAGTTTGATTCCTGGCACCATGGATGGTCTCCTGAACTTTGCCAGGAGTGATCCCAGAGAACAGAGGCAAGATGAAGCTTGGGCCCTGCTCAGTGTCACCAGAAACTGAAGAACAAACAAAAACTATGTGTCTAAGGTCAGGGAAAGGAGAACAGCGAGCTAGTCACATCTGTGTACTTCTAAGTAGAGAAGTCTTGACACAGATGTTTCAAAAAGGGAAGCCCTTGACCGTGATCTAAGACTCCCAGATCTGGAATTCAAAGACAAAACATTGTCATGGCTTAAGCTCCTGGACTATGGCACTTGGCTATGGCAGCCAGAGTGTGTTCCCCAACTAGGCCTTCCACCGGCAGCCTGTTCTCTGCCCCGAGTGGCCATCACCACACTGCCAGGTCATCAGGGGAACTGAGCTCAGTAGACGAAGAGAGTTAGCCTTGAGCTCAGAGAATCTGAGGTTGCCTTCTCCTCGGTCCAAGTGGACCTCAAATGATCCACCTAAGCCCCCAGGGTGTTGAGGTGCCCATCTGGAAAGTGGAAAGAAGGATGAAACAGAGAGAAGTACATAGGGGTGGCACGACTGAGACCTGGGTCACTGTTCTGGGAGACTGGGAAGTCTCACACACATTTGGCCAGGATGCCTGCCAGGGGTCATGTACCAGGTTATGGTGCGCTGGCCCACTTGACCAAGGTGTTTGCTGGGGTTCAGCCACTTTAGTGGCAGTGCTTGACCACTCTTTGGCCTGTGGGGCTGTCACCATCTTCACTGTACTGCTCACTCCTCTATGGTGCTGGTACAGCCATATCTGTGCTGTGACGGGAGCTCACTCTTGACCTGGGGGGTCGCAGAGAGCAGAGCTGTCGGAACAGTACCTAGATGTGAACTCCCAGCATCTTAGCCTCCTCCAGACCCCAAGGACCTTTCTGAACCCTGGACAGCAGGGGAGATTTCCCAGTGGGCTTATTACACTAGTTAGGAGTGTGGTGAGAGTACTCAAGGAGTCTTTCCATTCATGTCACCTTAGCTTGGTCCCTTTGATTGGCCAAAGCTAAAGGGACCATCTTGGAGGGCCTTAGGCGCCCCCCTGCTTCCCAGGAGACACTGAAAGAAGTAGGAGAAACGTTTCTAGGAGCTCTCGCTTAGGTCGACCCCACTGGAATTGGGCATGTGGTCAAAGTTGCCAACAGCAGGGGATGGAGTGCTAGTCATGCAGGCCGGGCACGTACCCTCCACGCAGCCTAGCCCCGTTCAGTACTAGACACTACATGTGTCCACCTGAGCAGCTCCAAGAGTGATCCCTGAGAACAAAGATCGGAGTAAACCCTGAACAAACAAAACAAACAAAAAATAAAGTTAGAAAACAACGTTGCCAATAGTAGAGAGACAAGTGTCACAGTCACCGCCTTTAGTAGAGGTGTTTGAGGCCAGGACTGATTTCCCCAACAGCCTGAAATCTGGTCACATGCTTCATATCTGATCTCAGGCTGGAGTACTGTGACTCATTACAAAACCATGATAACCAGGGACTCACACGGACCAGGCAGTGCCAGGGATTCACTTCAAGGTCTTGTCTATGCCAGATATGTGCTCTAGCATGTAAACTATCTCCACGGCCCAAGACTGATCATTTTTTTGTTTTTAATTTTTATTAGTGAAACGCCATGAGGTACAGTTGTAGACTTACAAATTTTTGTGCTTGGGTTTCAGGTACACAGTGATCCAGTACCCATCCCTCCACCAGTGCCCATTCTCCACCACCACTGATCCCAGTATCCCTCCCACCCCCCTTCCCCCCCTAGTAGGGTTTTTTATTGATTGATTTTTTTTATTAGTGAAACACCTTGAGGTATAGTTGTAGACTTACAGATTTTTGTGCTTGGGTTTCAGTTATACAATGATCAAGTAACCATCTCTTCACCAGTGCCCATTTTCCACCATCACTGATCCCAGTATCCCTCCCACACCCCATCCTCCCATCCCACCCTGCCTCTGTGGCAGGGCATTTCCTTTTGTTCTCTCTCTCCTTTTGGGTGCTGTGGTTTGCAAAAGAGGCATGGAGTGGCAATCCTGTTTGGTCTATAGTCTACTTTCAGCATGCTTCTCCCATCCTGGGAGGATCCTCCCAACACCCTTTATTTGGTGCTCCCTTCTCTATCTGAGCTGCCTTTTCCCCTAGGGTGTGCGGCTGGCCTCCAAGCCATGGCGTGAACCTGCTGGTACTTATCTCGGTTATTCTTGGAGGTTAGTCTCTTATTTTGTTACTTTATGTTCCCCATATGAATGCAATCTTTCTATAAGACCTGATCATTTTTAATCCACGGTGCCAAAATCATTGTTTCCCAGTGATCGGAACACTTGCCAAAACTGTAAGATAACCAGACCCTAGCGAGGACAGTGCCCAGGCTCTCAGGGGATAGAGCTGATCCTTTTGTCAGGAGAGAAAGCTTGAGTGGCTCCAGGAAAAAAGAACTCTCCGTTCACACAGGAAATAAGTGCAGGAGGTTAAGTGTACCCCCTTGGGTGTCCCATCCACGCCGGCCAACACTTACTCCTAACAGCAGCTCTTTTCCACTGAATCACCTTTGGGTTCGGTTTTGGGTGCCAGGGATCAAGCCCAGGTGAGGCCCAATCATGACACAACACCCCCCCATTTCCTCCATTTCCTCTAGCTCCCAAACTTTACCATAGCTGTTTGCATCTTTTACCTCACGCTTTTTTGGCCCTCGCTATTATTTCCATGAACTATCAGGAATTCCTTCCTGCTTCCATCACTATGTCTAGAGAATCTCTTCCAGCTCACCCCTGCTTCTTCTCGACCAGCCCAGTAGACCTGTGAAGAAAGGATCATCTGATGAATTGGCGTGGAAAGCCTAAGAGCCCACCGAGAATTCCTACCAGCAGGAGGCTACCAGCATCACATGTTAGCACGTGGGGCCGAATCCCCCTCTGTAGCTGTCAGTACTCCTCAGCCGGGTTGCAATCCCGTTTGTAAGGGCGCTTTGGAGCTGGACTGGGAGAGAAGAATGCTTTAAAAAATCCCCTGCATTCCCTTTTGTTATCTCTCTCCTTTTGAGTGCTGTGGTTTGCAAAAGAGAGATTGAGTGGCAATCTTGTTCGGACTATAGTCTACTCTCATCACGCATTTCCCATCCTCAGAGGAACCTCCCAACACCCTTTATTTGGTGCTCCCTTCTCTATCTGAGCTCCCTTTTCCCCTAAAGGAGAGAGATAACAGAAGGGAATGCCCTGCCACAGTGGTAGGGTGGGATGGCGGGAAGAGGGGTGGGAGGGATACTGGGACTGGTGGTGGTGGAGAATGGGCACTGGTGGAGGGGTGGGTATTCGATCATTGTATAACTGAAACCCAAGCACAAAAATTTGTAAGTCCACAACTCTACCTCATGGTGTCTCACTAATAAAACTTTAAGGAAAAAAAAGAAAAATTACATCATACAATAAAGAAAATAATCATAGCACACTACATTTCTCAGCACTGAATAGTATTTATGGAAAATATAAATTAAAATACTTAGAAGGGATGGGGAGAGAAGCTAAAATGAAAAGTAGGCTAATTCTTTTTAAAAGGTAAGGTAAAGGCCCTCCCGTTGATCATCGATTTGCTCGAGCGGGCCCAGTAACGTCTCCATTGGAGACTTTGTTGTTACTGTGTCTGGCATATCGAATACTCTCGGTAGCTTGCCGGGCTCTCCGAGAGGGGCGGAGGAATCGAACTCGGGTCGGCCATAATCCCCTGCAGTAGCGGGCTTGTCCAAGGGAGAAGACAGGAGTCCGGTAGGGGCAGGTGGGGGGCATGGTGCCAACTCGGGCTTGCCGGCAAGGATTGTTTTCCTGTTGGCCATTTCCACCTGTGTGTTGAGTGGGCAGCTCTGAAAACCACGGGTCCCTCATCATCAGAAGGCCGGGCCCTAGAGGAAGCTCGTGCACCCACAGAGGTGGCAACTGATGACATCAAGGCTCTCTGCAGAGCTCAAAGCGCTGTCCTGGTCCCGGGTTCAAAGGGCGAGACAGACAGTCCGGGAGCAGGCACACTGTGTGGGAGACCTGAGCTGCTTCACCCACATTGGCCCAAGTCGCCCGAGGGGCAGGCTGGTCAGCACCCCTTGATCTTCTGCCTGCTGATCCTTTGACTCCGGCCAACCCACAGTGCCAGTGAGGAACAAAAGACAATGATTAACATGGCTCTGGGCAGGCCAACCAACATCGAACCTCTGCTCTTGGCAGCGGCGCGACCTCTGTCTTTTTTGCCCACAGCTTGTGTGAACCCGACTGCCCACCGCCTGGCACAAAGCAGATCCCAGGCAAACACAGTGCATGGCCTGGGCCCAGCCGAGCCCCCCTCCCTCCCCCCCCCCCCAGGGCCCCGGCTTCTTCGCCTCCATCCATCACTGCTCGCACATTATTTTGGCATTTGACAAAATAGTAAGAACTTCCTTTTGCTTTTCCCCGGAGATTACGATCGGAAAGACCAGCTCAATGTGCAAGATGTTGGAAATAAAAACGAACAAAAAGAAAACAGGGCTCGCTCCCCGCCACCCAAACATAGCCCCATTTCCCATTGTGCTCCGAAGCCTGCCTGCCTCGAGTCTATTAATATGTATTAGTTGAAGGCAGGAAATGATTGTTTGGGTCAGTCAAAGTGGCTGGATATTAGCACTCGCAAATGGCATGTCCTAATTAGACATTTAGCCAGAAATGTAAATATAAATATATTGCAGTTACTCACAGTGGAAGTACGCTCTGCTTGTTTAAAATAGCACTTCGGTCATCCAGTTTTCCAACACCCATTCCTCCACCAGGGTACGTTTCCCAGCACCCGTGTACACTGTGGAACACTGACTTAACCCTAATCATGAACAGCTTTGGAAGGGTCTATCTCACACCGATTCAACACAAAATTCTTTAAAAAAAAAAAAAAAGTAGAACTTTATTACTGGAAATATATAAGGGACAATTCTCCATGTCTGTTCAGACGCTAAAGCAGCCTTCTTTTCTTAGGGTTTTGGGGGTCACACCCGGCGATGTTCAGGGGTGTGAACATTGCTCTGTGCTCAGGAATCACTCCTGGAGAGCTCGGGGGCTCAGATGGGATGCTGGGGTTCGAACCCAGACCGCTCGGGCACAAGGCAAATGCCCTACCCTAAGCAGTCTTCTAAAGGACCTCGTAAGTGCCCTGCCACAGAGGCAGGGTGGGATGGGGGATGGGGAATGGGGGGTGGGGGGTGGGAGGGATACTGGGATTAGTGGTATTGGAGAATGGGCACTGGTGGAGGGATGGGTACTCGATCATTGTATAACTGAAACCCAAGCACAGAAACTTGTAAGTCCACAACTGTACCTCATGGTGTTTCACTAATAAAAATAAATAAATAAATAAAGTAGCACCTGCCTCTCTTGTTCCAAACAATAAATAAATAAATAAATAAATAAATAAAATAAAGGACCTCGTAGTGCCACCAGGAATAAATCCACCATCTTTTTTTTTTCATGGTTTGCCTGATTTTGATCATTTTGACTTCTGCTACATGTGGGTGCTAATGGGTCCCCCAAAACCTTAGTGCCTGAGTTCTTTAAGATAATGACAAGTTGTGGGCTTGCCAGGGAGCCCTAAGGGCTCCCCATTCTAGCTCCGGGCAAGGCGTCCCCACTTCTTCCCTTGCTTCTGTGCTTGCTATCGTCGTCCTGACCAGGAGGCAGACAGTCTCACACGTGTTTGCAGGGCTTGCACACTTCAGTTGGGGATTTACAACTAAACCCCAGCTTGGCAAGGGTGGCACACTCTTCTGTGATGCTGGGGATCTCCGGGATCACACTTGGACATTTGAAGCAGTGGAAGGGAGCAAACTCACAGTATCACATTTTGTAGGCACCTTCCCACTGAGGCATATCCCTGCCCCACTCCAATCCTTTGAGGCAACAAACACTTAATCACTTAACTTCCCGTTAGTCGTCGATTTGCTCGAGCAGGCGCCAGTAACGTCTCCATTTGTCCCTGTCGCGTGCTAGTGTAGCCCAATGGCATCTGTTCGCTCCGGGAACATGAAGGGGCTCAAACCGATCGTTCATGATCTTGACGAAGAAGTCTGACCATCTGGTAGGTGGGCGGCCACGCGGTCTTTTGACATCCCGTGGAATCCAGTCGGTAACAGCTCTAGTCCAGTGGTCGTCTTTAAATCTCATTACGTGACCAGCCCATCTGATTTTCGACACCTTGGCAAATGAGACAGTGTCCCTGATTCTTGATCGTCAACAAACATTCTTGAGGCAACAAACAATAACGTTATATGGCAGAAGAAGATGAGCACAGGATGGATAGATTCTTTGGGGTCATTACTATAAAGTAATGCATGCAAAATTCTTTTGAATGCTTTGTCTTAAGATTCAAGGGCACGGTAATTGTCCTCATTAAATAATTTTTTTTTTCAGTTTCTAGTGCCTTTTCCCACATAAAGGTTACTGTGAATTATCACATACATTAAAAACACATTCATGGGGGCTGGAGTGATAGCACAGCGGGGAGGGCATTTGCCTTGCACGCGGCCGACCCAAGTTCGGTTCCCAGAATCCCATATGGTCCCCCAAGCACCACCAGGAGTAATTCCTGAGTGCAGAGCCAGGAGTAACCCCTGTGCATCGCCAGGTGTGACCCAAAAAGAAAAGAAAAAAAAACACATTCAGCTGGGTGGGTTTGAGGCAACAAACCCACCCAGGTGAGAGCTCAAAGGACCAGGGTAGAAAGCTTTGCATGCTGGTGCCCCTGGTCTAATCCCTGGCACCACACGATACTCCCAGAGCACTGCCATGCCAGTAGCCTCAGTAGTATTATATGATTATTAATATAATAATATTATTAATAATGGGCTGGAGCGATAGCACAGTGGTAGGGCGTTTGCCTTGCACGCAGCCAACATGGCCGACCCGAGTTCGATTCCTCCGCCCCTCTCGGAGAGCCCGGCAAGCTACCGAGAGTATTCGATATGCCAGACACAGTAACAACAAAGTCTCCAATGGAGACGTTACTGGGCCCGCTCGAGCAAATCGACGATCAACGGGAGGGCCTTTACCTTTTTACCTTTTTACATTTAAGTAGCACAGCGGGTAGGGCGTTCGCCTTACAAGCGGCCAACATGGCCGACCCGAGTTCGATTCCTCCGCCCCTCTCGGAGAGCCCGGCAAGCTACCGAGAGTATCTCGCCCGCACGGCAGAGCCTGGCAAGCTCCCCGTGACGTATTCGATATGCCAAACACAGTAACAACAAAGTCTCCAATGGAGACGTTACTGGGCCCACTCGAGCAAGTCGAAGATCAACGGGAGGGCCTTTACTTACTTTTACTTTATTATTAATAATAGTATTTTTATTAACAAAAATAATAAATGTGTTTGTTGTGGGGGGGGGGACCACATCAAAGCTATGCTCAGGGCTTACTCCTGACTCTACACTCAGGAATCACTCCTGGTGAGTTTTGGGGTGTGCAGTGCCATGGATCAAACCTGGATTGGGCGCATGCAATACAAGTGCCTTTCTGGGTGTACCACCCCTCTGGCCCCCCATAAATTTAGAGCACATGTTTGGCATGCAGCAGGAGTGGATTAAACTCCCCACATCACATGTCCCCTGAGCACCACTTGGAGTGACCCCAGAGCCCTGAGCTAGAAGTAATCCCTAGATAAGGCTTCAAAACAAACAGATGACTAAACAAATAATCTAGACGCAGGTAAATCTACTGGAGTAGAAGGTGTGTAGCGTTAACACTGCCGATTTTTCCATTTGGATTTGGGGGTTTACATCTGCAGGACATAATGCAAATGTATCCACATATGGATAGTGTCAGTTTCCTTTGCCACTGAAATACATTTGATACATAATGTATGTACTCCTGGATGCAAAGGCACTATAGCACGGTAGCCCTGTCCTCCCGTTGTTCATCGATCGAGGGGGGGCCAGTAACGTCTCCATCGTGAGACTTGTTGTTACTGTGCTTGGCATATCGAATATGAAAGGGGGAGCTTGCCAGGCTTTGCCGTGCGGGCGAGATACTCTCGGTAGCTTGCCGGGCTCTCCGAGAGGGGCGGAGGAATCGAACTCGGGTTGGCTGGGTCGGCTCCGTGCAAGACAAACGCCCTACCCGCTGTGCTATCGCTCTAGCCGAGATGCAAAGGCCAGAGGAGTGTAAATAGAAACAAGGCATCAATTTCCAGAAATGTGGGGGTTAGATACTAAGTCAGAAGAGAAAAAAGGAAAAATATTTTCCCCTTGGGGCCCCAGGATGACTCCCTGGCAAAGCGCCTGCCACGTAAGCCTGAGGCACCACGAATTCTGTGCCCCGCACCACCTCACACGCCAAGGGTGATGCCAGCAGCTCTACCGTTCAGGATCTCAGTGCCACCACCGCCAAATATGGGATCCTCACTGAGGACTGCAGACAAAACTGTGTGCAAGCACAACTAAATGCCCCCTGACACACCCTGCCACATGTGTGTGCCGCCTGCAGTCTGACAAGAGAGGAAAGGGAAGGGAAATTTGGGGGCGAAGGGATGGATGTTGGAACGTTGCCTGACTGAAGCCCAATCATAAATATATATAACGTCTTTGTCACTGCAGATCTTGTAGTGATTCACTGTCACTGTCTTCCCCTTGTTCATCGATTTGCTCGAGCGGGCCCCAGTAACGTCTCCATTTTGAGACTTGTTGTTACTGTGTTTGGCAGATCGAATATGTCATGGGTAGCTTGCCAGGGTTTGCTGTGCGGGCGAGATACTCTCAGTAGCTTGCTGGGCTCTCCAAGAGGGGCAGAGGAATCGAACCCGGCTCAACCGGGCCGGCCGCATGCAAGGCAAACACCCTACCACTGTGCTATCACTCCAGTCAATTTTTAAAAACACCTTGTTTTTTAACCTTAATACCAACACTTTTTTCAAAGGGGCCACCCACTCCCTCGAGGTAATCAGGGGCCCAGGGCTACTCCCAGCACAATCCAAGAAGGTACAAGCCCTGTGGCGCACAGTGCTCAGGGTGGGGGGCAGGCCCAGTAAGAGGCACCCACGATGGTAACTTGAACCGTCTCCTCAAGCCCCATACAAGCAGGTTTGGGGGGGGGGGACCACAGAGACAGTACAAGGGTGAAAGTCCTTGTCTTGCACGGAGCCAGACATGTGTCCATCGGCATAGTCCCTGAGCACCACCAATAGTGATTCCTGGACACAGTCAGAAGGAGCCCTGAGCACTGCCAGGTGTGGTCCCCCAAACACCAGAACAAACAGGTTTTGAAATAACGGTTTAATTCCCTTCTCCTTTCCCTTTGCTGCTGCTGTTGTCATTGCTGGTGGGATGTCTGGGGGCACGTAAGGGAGGGGCAAGGCAGAGATCACACTAGGACAGGTGGGGCCCCGGGATGCTGGAAATCCAACTCACTCTGCCAGGCTGGTGCTCCACAACTGAGTCATACAGCACTGCTCCCTGCTACAGAGAGAGAGAGAGAGAGAGAGAGAGAGAGAGAGAGAGAGAGAGAGAGAGCTTGTTTGGGGGCCACACCCAGCAGTGCTCAAGGGTTAATCCCGGCTCTGCTCTGAGGGTCACTTCCGGTGGTGCTTGGAGGCCCACGCTGCTCCAAGGATGGGACCCGGGTCCCCCACATGCGAAGTATACTGTTTGAGCTACCTCCCTGGCCCTGTATGTTGCAAACAGCACTCAGGAGCACTGTAAACTGCCGTACCTAAATTATTATTATTTTTTATTATTTTTTTTCTTTGGGTGTCACACCTGGCGATGCACAGGGGTTACTTCTGGCTCTGCACTCAGGAGTTAGTCCCGGTGGTGCTCAGGGGACGATATGGAATGCTGGGAATTGAACCCGGGTCGGCCGCGTGTAAGGCAAACGCCCTACCCGCTGTTCTATCTCTCCAGCCCCTAATTTTTTTTTAATTTAAGCGCTCAGGAAGTTTTCAATGTACCTAGAGACCTTTGCTCCTGCTACCAATCACGTTCTGAATTCTTCAAATATTGTAGAAGAGTGTAATGACGGTGAGCGCTTTCCATGGCTCCGAGTCCGTGGCAGACACGCTGGGAAAGCCCTGTGCTGTCTTTCCCAACTCCGATCGTTGCCCAGAGCTCGCCTCCAGCCACGCGCTCTGTTCCCTCATCCTGGCCAGCTCCACACAGTGGCTTGTTTCCCAAGTGTGGCCACGGCCAAGAAGCAGAGCTGTCATTTGGTTTCCATTGATCGTTCTGATTTGGTTGCCGTCTCCTGTGTATTTAACACTTGGACGCCCCTGGGCGAACCACCGGAAGCTCACCCTGGAATGTGACTCCATCAAGACAAACGGCAGGCTGGTGGCGATGTGGGAATGACTTCTTGTCTTCCTTGTGTGTTTATTTTTGTCATGGAAGCACCTGAATGACTAAACTGTTAATAATAGTTTCAGGCATACAGTTTTCCGATGCCAAACCCTGGTCCAGACTCCCTCCAACAATGTACCAACATTCAGAATGGAGTCAATTTGCATCCTCATTTCTACAGCACTGATGTGTCCAAGGCCCCTGACCCTTGCCCCTACATGACCTCCAGTCCACCTCCTCTCACACCCCTCCTCCATTTCTCTCCTTCCTCGGCATTTTCTTTTCCATAATCTAGGGCCAGAGTGATAGCACAGTGGGTAGGGCATTTGCCTTGCACACAGCCGACCCGGGTTCGACTATTCTGTCCCTCTCAGAGAGCCCTGCAAGCTACGTAGAGTATCCCACCCGCTGGCAAGCTCCCCATGGCATATTTGATATGCCAAAAACAGTAACAACAAGTCTCACAATGGAGACGTTACTGGTGCCCGCTCGAGAAAATCGGTGAACAACAGGATGACAGTGCTACGGTGCTAATCTAGGGCCAACGGTTTGCCCACCTTCTGTTCCTTTGTCTTGTTAAGAAATATACCAAAGGGGCTGGAGAGATAGCACAGTGGGTAGGGTGTTTGCCTTGCACGTGGCCGACCTGGGTTCGATTCCCAGCATCCCATATGATCCCCTGAACACTGCCAGGAGTAATTCCTGAGTGCAGAGCCAGGAGGAACCCCTGTGCATCGCCGGGTATGACCCCCCCCAAAAAAAAGCAAAAAAAAAGATATAAGTTGCTCCGTTCTTACCCATAAAAAAATTTTTTTAAAAAAGAAATATACCAGAGATAAGTGAAAACTGAATGAGTACACAAATGCTGGCCGACTTTGACCGTGAGTGTGGAAAGGTAGGACTACAGCTGAATCTTACGAAGACAATGTTCATGAGAAACAGCCTCGTTCCTGACGCCCCATTCGCTCTCAACAGAACGACCATCTCCGAATGCAACAGCTATGTGTACCTAGGTCGAGAGGTCAACATGACAAATGACCTGGCACCCGAGCTGCGCAGGAGGAAGAGAGCGGCTTGGAACGCCTTCAAGAACGTCGAAGAAATAGCTAAGAGGACGAAGAACCTCCGGCTCCGGGCACATCTCTTTGATTCCACTGTTCTTCCTGCATTAACATATGCCTCAGAGACCTGGGCCCTACGCAAACAGGATGAGAACGCTATTCAGGTCTCCCAAAGAAGAATGGAAAGAGCTATGCTTGGAATATCACGTTTCACTCAAATGAGAGAACGAATCCGGAGTTCTGACATCCGTCGACGATCAAGGATCAGGGACGCTGTCTCATTTGCCAAGGTGTCGAAAATCAGATGGGCTGGTCACGTAATGAGATTTAAAGACGACCGTTGGACTAGAGCTGTTACTGATTGGATTCCACGGGATGTCAAAAGACCGCGTGGCCGCCCACCTACCAGATGGTCAGACTTCTTTGTCAAGATCATGAACGATCGGTTTGAGGCCCTCCATGTTCCCGGAGCGAAGAGATGCCATTGGGCTACACTAGCACGCGACAGGGACAAATGGAGACGTTACTGGCGCCCGCTCGAGCAAATCGACGACTAACGGGAAGTTAAGTGATTAAGTGATTAAGTGAAAACATCCCGATTTTGCCCTCCTTCTGACTTTCTTCACTTAACATGTTGACACACTCCAGTTTCACTGACATTCCAGGGATCTGCATGGTTCTATCCTTCCTTGTGGCTACATAGTATTCTATTATCCACATGTACTGTCTGAAGCAATAGCACAGCGGGTAAGGTGTTTGCCTTGCAAGCGGCCAACATGGCTGACCCGAGTTCAATTCCTCCACCCCTCTCGGAGAGCCCAGCAAGCTACTGAGAGTATCTCGCCTCCATGGCAGAGCCTGGCAAGTTCCCCGTGACGTATTCGATATGCCAAACACAGTAACAATTGTCACAATGGAGACGTTACTGGGCCCGCTCGAGCAAATCGATGAACAACGGGAGGACAGTGACAGTGACAGTGACATGTACTGTAACTTCTGTATTTGCTCATCTACACTCAGACATTCGGGTTGCTCTTCGATCCTGGCTGTTGTACTAAAATGCTGCAATGAGCATAGGTGTGCACGTATCTTTTCAAATGAAAACGTTTGTGTTGGGGTGGAATAAATATCAAGAAGTCGAATCAAAGATCGCAGGGCTTTTATTTCTTCCTAGTTTTTTTTGTTTTTAATATTTTTATTAGTGAAACACCATGAGATACAGTTACAGACTTACAAATTTTTGTGATTGGGTTTCGGTTATACAATTATCGAACACCCATCCCTCCACCAGTGCCCATCCTCCATCATCATGGGTCCCAGCATCCCTCCCACCCCCCTTTACCCCCCCCATCCCACCCTGCCTCTGTGGCAGGGCATTCCCTTTTGTTCTCTCTCTCTCCTTTTGGGTGCTGTGGTTTGCAAGAGAGACATTGAGTGGCAATCCTGTTTGGTCTATAGTCTACTTTCAGCATGCTTCTCCCACCCTGGGAGGATCCTCACAACACCCTTTATTTGGTGCTCCCTTCTCTATCTGAGCTTCCTTTTCCCCTAGCACAGGTGGTTGGCGTCCAAGTCATGGAGCAAAATTCCTGGTACTAATCTCGGCCACTCCTGGGTGTTAGTCTTCCATTTTGTTGCTTTATGTTCCCCAGATGAATGCAATCTTTCTGTGTCTATCCCGCTCTTTCTGCCTCATTTCGCTTAACATGATACTTTCCATGTAGTACGACTTGTATGTGAATTTCATGACTTCATCTTTTCTAACAGCTACATAGTACTCCATTGTGTAAATGTACCAGTTTCTTTAACCAGTCTTCTATTCTCAGGCACTCAAGTTTTTTCCAGTTTCTGACTATTGTAAATAATACTGCAATGAACAAACAAGTGCAGATGTCACTTCGACTATACATTTTTGCCTCTCTGGGATATATTCCCGGGAGTGGAGCAGTTCAATTCTTATATCTGGAGAACCCTCCATACTGTTTTTCATAAGGGCTGACCCTGGCAACATTCCCACTAGCAGTGGAGGAGAGTTCCTTCTCATCACAGCCAACAGTCCTTTTGCAATAGGTCATACTCATTGGTATAAGATGGTATCTCACTGTTGTCTTGATTTGCATTTCCTGACACTTAACGAATGCTTTTTCATATGCCTACTCACCATCCTTCTGTCCTTTTCAATTCTGATGGTATTATTGGATTGTTTTCTTCCTGAGGTTTGTTAGTACTTGATATCTTTTGAATATATAGCCCTTTATCTGACATATTGTATGCAGATATTTTATCCCATTCAGAGAGTTTGAATTTGATCCCTAGGTAACCCAGGAGCCCTGACATTCTGGGACTTTCTGTTCCTAAATTACTAAATCTGAGTATCAGATAGACATTTAGACTTGGTTTGGATAAAGCCAAAATCTCCCCAGGCCTCAAAAAGGCTTCAGATAGGATGGGAAGAAGACAAGTGCTATAAAGTGATTTCCCAAGAGCGGTAAACTTTCAGGTGATGGCAGTAGAAACGGAGTCAGATGAACCAAAAGATCCCGGAAGGGCCAAGAGGGTCAAGTGTGCTCCAAAGAATAGGGCCGAGTTCCAAGCTTAACTACCTAGAGTACCCTGCTTTGCAAGAGAGTGGCAGGGAGGTTTTGGAAAGAAAACAGAGCCTTGGACTTCACAAGATGCAACAAATCTCATGGGGACCTCGGTGAGTTAGTGAATTCCCAGAGAAGCTGAAGGTAAAGCTCCAGCCTTTGGGTGTTTGCAGGGGGTTGAGGGATGAGATGCCCATTAACACTCAGAGCAGCTGAGTTGCTATTTCTTCCTTGGGAAAATAAAGTTCGATTCTCTTGCCCAGAAACCCAGAAAACATTTCCAGTGGCCCTCAAAGCTACCAAAAGACCACATGTCCCTTGGGGCTGGAGCAATAGCACAGCGGGTTGGGCGTTTGTCTTGCACGCAGCTGACCTAGGTTCGATTCCCAGCATCCCATATGGTCCCCTGAGCACCACCAGGGGTAATTCCTGAGTGCATGAACCAGGAGTAACTCCTGTGCATCGCTGAGTAGGACCCAAAAAGCAAAAAAAAAAAAAATCACATGTCCCATCTATTAGGAGAGCCATGAGCAGGAGGGCCAGGAATTGGTGGCGATGTGGACAAACTGCATCACACACACACGCGTGTGTGTGTGTGTGTGTGTGTGTGTGTGTGTGTGTGTGTGTGTGCATGCACGCATGCTCATGCACTGGGAGTAGAAATATTAAATAGTTGTATTCCTCGGTGGGGGAACCCAGGAATACTGGGGGGAGTGGGAAGTAGTCCCACACCAAGGCACATGCACAAAGATACTTCAAGACATGGGCCATGGGGCTGGAGCGATAGCACAGTGGGTAGAGTGTTTGCCTTGCATGTGGCCAACCCGGGTTCATTTCCCAGCATCCCATGTGGTTCCCCGAGCACCGCCAGGAGTAAGTCCTGAGTGCATGAGTCAGGAGTAACCCCTGTGCATTGCCGGTGTGACCCAAAAAGCAAAAAATAAAAAAGACATGGGCCACAAAAGAACTCACACAGCATGTCCAGAGGAGCATTTGCGACTAACTCAGATGCCCACCCACTGAGGAGTGGCTGCACACGGTGACACAGCTATAGAAAGGAATGGGAGACCGACCATCCCACAGGGGAGCCCTGAGAACATCCCCCGGAAAGGAAGCCAAGAGGAAAGACCAGTACAGGCTTCTAGACACTGAAAGTAGAACAGAGGTCCCAGGGACCGGTGCGGGGTGAGAACAGGGAAGACAGTGGCCTCTGGGGGTGGCCACAAGGATCTGTAAATGGACTAAACTCATCAAATTGCAGAAATCCCAGGTGCAGAATCACCGTGTTCACACACAGAGAGGAGTCTTCGCTGGGGTAGCTCAGCAGTAGAGCACAACAAAAATGGGAAGCTCGTGGGGACTCCCACCCCCTACAAATGCCCCGTGGATGAGTTTGTTCAGGCTGCCATAAGGAAGCACTGGAGACCGGGCAGGGAAGGAATGGAAGTGTGTTTTCTCATGTGGCTAGAGGCCCGAAGTCCTTGCCCAAGGGGAGCTGCCCTGTCTGACGTGTCCTTCAGGGCCGGCAGATACCTTGCTCCTTCTGCATCCCCACCCCATGCTCTTCTCTTTCTGCACGGCTCAGTCCCGATCTCCTCAGCCCCTAACACCCCTCCTGGGAACAGTCTCCTCCCTCCCCCCCACAGGGCTCAAACACAGTTGGGAGTTTTAAAACAACCACTAGTTGCTTCTCTTTATAGTTGAGTCATCTCTGTGTGTGTCTCCAAAGAACAGCGTTTCCTCTGGACGGTTTATGAACTTTGCTTAAATGGAATCATCTGGCCTGTTTCACTCCACAGAACGCCTGTGAGATTCACGCCCGCTGCTGTGGGCAGCTGCACTTCATTCCTGTCTATTGTCTGACTAGACCACAAGTTTGTTTTGTGTTGTTGTTTTGTTTTGTTTTGTTGTTTTTGATCCGTTCTCCTGCTGACGGACGTTAGGGTGGCTTCCACTTTGGGCCCGTCGTAAACATTGGCTGTGAATCCTGGTCCTGCCACATCTGCCCTTCGAGCGTTCCTGCCTTCACTGCTCATAACGTTAAACGCTGCGCCAAGGTGACTGTGCCAACACAAACTCCCCTGAGCAAAGCTCTTCCCAAACGTCTTCAGTGCTTCGAATTGTCACTTGTCCGCTGGAGCTCAAGCACCTCGGGCCCTCATCGTCATGAAAAGGTCCATTCCCAGCTGCGAGTGGAGCTCCGTGCAATGAACACAATTCCCCTGTCTGACGCCCTGGGTTGGATTCTTCCGCCTTTTATTGTCCTAACCGAAGAGATTGGGCATCTTTGCACAAGCTTTTTGGAGATTAGACAAGCTCTTTCATGGATTAATTGTTCACTTGGGGACTTTTTGGTACACAGTTGTCTGATTTTTTCTTCCTTCTTAACTTGTAGCTGTTCTTTATATGTTCTGGATACAAGTCCCCTGCCCCATTCTGTGACTTGTCTATTTGACTTTCTGTGAGGAAGAAGGGTCACACCCAGCAGTTTTCAGGAGCCTTGGGTCGTGCCTGGCAGTGTCTGGGATTGTACAGTGCCAGCGATGGAACGCAGGCGATCATACATGCAAGAAATGTGCTCTGCCACTTGCGTCATATCCCTGCCCCAGTACCCTGTGCCTGTGTGTTGATGAACAGAAGTTCTTGATTCAAATGCGGTGCAGTTTATCAGGCCTCTTGTGGTTAGTGCTTGCTGCATGCATCTTGATTACAAAGTCCCTGTCCTAGTTGTTGAGGATACGCCTCTATAGCATCTTTTTAAATAGTCTTTGTTTCGGGCTGGAGCGATAGCACAGCGGGTAGGGCGTCTGCCTTACAAGCGGCCAACATGGCCGACCCGAGTTCGATTCCTCCGCCCCTCTCGGAGAGCCCGGCAAGCTACCGAGAGTATTCGATATGCCAAACACAGTAACAACAATGTCTCCAATGGAGACGTTACTGGGCCCGCTCGAGCAAATCGACGATCAACGGGAGGGCCTTTACCTTTACCTTTTGTTTCGGGGCTGGAGCATAGTACAGCAGGTAGGGCACTTGCCTTGCACGTGGCCGACCCGGATTCAATCCCCATCACCCCATACGGTCCCCTGAGCTCGCCAGGGGTGATCCTGAGCACAGAGCCAGGCATATGCCCTGGGCACCGCTGGGTGTGGTCCCCAAGCTCTCGAAATAAAAGGGTCCTTGTTTTACCTTGTTAGCTTCTGATCCCAGTTCGCCCGGAACTTGGTGCTTTTCATGGTGCTGGGCAGGGCTGCCATTTCATCTTCCCTATGCAGTTCTCATTTCTTAGCGTTGTTTCCCATTTGTCCCATTATAGTGACACAGTTGTCCCAGGCCAACTGTCCATATATGCTCTTACCGATGACTCCTCGTCCTAAGCCCTCAGCTGTTTCTTCTAGGTCAGTAAACTCCAAACATCCCATGGTAAAAGTAGCTTCACATGCCAGACTCACCTCTCTGCATTCCCTTGTCTCCCAGAATACTTTTTTTTGGCTACACCCAGTGCCGACCCGAGTTCGATTCCTCCGCCCCTCTCGGAGAGTCCGGCAAGCTCCCGAGAGTATCTCGCCCGCACGGCAGAGCCTGGCAAGCTCCCCGTGACGTATTCGATATGCCAGACACAGTAACAACAAAGTCTCCAATGGAGACGTTACTGGGCCCGCTCGAGCAAATCGATGAACAACGGGAGGGCCTTTACCTTTACCTTTTACACCCAGTGGTACTCAAGACATACTCTTGACTCAGTGCTCAAGGGTCACTCCAGAGGTGGTCAGGGGAACGTAAGGTGCTGGGAATAGCACCCGGGCCTCATGAGCTTAACCCAGATGACTCCAATACCTCAGCCTGGGAATTGTTCACTATCGAGTCAGCGCACTGATGCCTTCAAATGATTTTTTTTAATATCCTGAGGGGCCAGTGAGGTAGTAAACAGGTTAAGTTGCTTGCCTTGTACATGACCTACCCTCGTTCCATCGTCAGCACTGCCTATGGTTCTCCAAGAACCTTCAGGAGTGATCCCTGAGCACAGAACCTTGAGAAAAGCCAAATGTGGTCCAACCACTACCCCCAGAATATAGCTCAGTGATGGAGTTCTCGCCTTGCATGTGTGAGGTTCTAGATTCCATCCCTAGCACAGAAAACAAAAAATAATGTATTTTTTAATTATCTTGGAGCCTAGGAGACTCATGCATTGACTTGGAAGGCCTGCCTTGCAAGCCTATGGTCATGAGTTCAAATCTCTGGTGTCTTACATATGCTAATCACAGTCCTGACAGCTCTGCTCTTTGACTCTGAAATCTAAGATGTCTCTGACCCCTGATGCTACCAGTCATTTCTGGCCACACCTCATCTAAGAGTATATGAGCCCCACAGACTAAGAATAAATTGCAAGCACATAGCCAGGAAATGTGACTTTCAACAAAAGCACATGTGAGCTCCACAGTGATCCCCAGCGAGCATCACAAGCATAACTGTGTACCTCCGTGAAGAGTGTGACTCCCAGCAAGCACATGTTACAAGCACCCAATTAAAAGACGGCTAAATTTGTTGCGCACCATCTCCAAGTGTGTGAGCACCACGTGTCTGTGCAGTAGCAACATCGACAACAAGAAATGGAGGGGGAGAAAAACCAAGTACTTGATTAATTAGTGAACATCTCAGCCACACAACTTCTCATGTCATTCCTCTGTGGTGGATGAAGGAGTAAACACAACGAATGAGCAAAACCAAAATGACACAAGCAAACCCTTCGGCTACAAGAACAAAATAATGGTTCCCAGAAGGGAAGGAGAAGGAGAGTGGGAAAATTAGGTGAGGGACCCCATTGGAGGGTGATGGACAGAAGCCAGGCTTCCGGTGGTGACCACAATGCAGTGTAGACAGAAGCTTCTAGCTGAGTCTGTGCCCGTGAACCCTACCAAACCTTACACAAAGGCTCCTCTGACTAGGAAACAAACCCTGGGACCAGGGAGATAATTCAGAGGACAAGAGCACACACTTTGCATGCTGTAGCCCCAGGTATGATCCCTGGTACTGCACCACCAGGCATGTTCTCCCAAAATCAATTAATTTAATTAAAGCCTGGGCTGGTCACGTAATGAGATTTAGAGACGACCGCTGGACTAGAGCTGTTACCGACTGGATTCCACGGGATGTCAAAAGACCGCGTGGCCGCCCACCTACCAGATGGTCAGACTTCTTCGTCAAGATCATGAACGATCGGTTTGAGGCTCTTCATGTTCCCAGAGCGAACAGATGCCATTGGGCTACACTAGCACGCGACAGGGACAAATGGAGATGTTACTGGCGCCCGCTCGAGCAAATCGACAACTAACGGGAAGTTAAGTGATTAAGTGATTAAAGCCTGGGAAGGACTGGGTGATGTGCCTCAGTGGTAAAGCCTTGCAGGGGTGAGGCTGAGAGGTGGTTTCCAGGCACTGCCCTCCATGCCGGGGTGATCCCAGCAGCCCTGCATTTCGGGCTGCCCAGGGTGCCAAAACTAGAGGAGTCCGCCCCTCATCAGGGAAGGAGGTGAGGGACATCTAGTACCTTTGAGAATCATTCTATTTGCGTGTTTGGGAGCCATACTCAGCGGTGTTCAGGGACTACCCCTGTCTCAGCGCTTGGGGTCACTCCCGGTGGTGCTCGAGGGACGATGCAGTGCCAAGAATCAAGCCCAGCACTCCAGCACACAAAGCTTGCACTTCAGGCCTTTGGAGCTGTTTAGTCCCTCGGCCCAAATCCAGTCCAATGGTTTCAACAGGGCCTGCTCAGATGTAAAGGTCATGATCACATCTACACAGCTTTTTCGTTAGAAAAAAACAACCTTTGAGGAAGGATAACCCGGCTGCTAGGGGAGCTTGCTCTGCATGCAGCCAACCAGGGTTCCATCACCGACCCCCAGTATGGTCCGGAGCGGGCCAGTGAGCCCTGAGTGCAGAGCCAGAAGTAAACCCCGAGCACAGCAAGACGTGGCCGCGAAGCGAACAAAGAAAAACTAAACACGGCCTCTTAGGGTCAGAGAGATTGTGCAGTGGGGAGGAAACTTGGGTGCCATGACCCTGACTCCAGCCCCCGGTACCCCACAGCCAGGCGTGATCCCTGACGAGAGCCAGGATTAAGTCCTGAGCATTGCTGAGTGTGGCTTCAGAAGCCACAAAAGTGGGGGGAGCACTTTTTATTAAGGGGTAATGGACATCCAGTGTCGGCCCTTAAGTCCACTAGTCTTTTTTTTTCTTTTTGGGTCACACCTAGCAATGCTCAGAGGTTATTACTGGCTCTGCACTCAGGAATTATTCCTGGCAGTGCTTGGGGGACCATATGGGATGCTGGGGATTGAACCCAGGTTGGCCACGTGCAAGGCAAACGCCCTACCCACTGTGCTATGGCTCCAGCCCCAAGTCCACTAGTCTTAACTACTGTACATCAGTTGCCTTTTTCTCGGGGGGGGGGGGGTCCATCCATATAGCCACCAGACAGAGGAGACGCAGAATGTCCTCAGAGATCTGTTCCCCTTGCCAGTCACGCCCCCCACTTCCGGGAAATGCTATTGCTATAATTCACTTCCCCTGGGGGTGGGGGGCTTGAACTTTATTTGAAGGCACTTTGAAGGCACTCACTCCTTCAATAGTGAGCCTTTTGTCATTCAACATGGTGGCTACAAGCGGCACACACACACACACACACACACACACACACACACACACTGTGACCTGCCTGGGGTCATCATCTACACCCCCATGTGAATAAGCCCTGGACTTGCGCCCCCTCTAATCTAGAGGCAACCACTCCTAGACGTATTCCAGGTTTACTCTGGCTGAGTCCTGCTGGGGTGGAATGCCTGAGGGACCAGGTAGTGCCCATCCTTGACAAGTCCTGCTCAGTCTGGTCAGGGGTTGTTACCAAATAACCAAGTCAGATCTAAAGGTCACAGTCACATATAAAGGTCCAGAATATGCACACTTTCCTTTAAAAAAAAAAGTTTTTCTTATTAAGGGGTAATGAACACACTGCATCATGTTTGAAGTCCCCGGAAGGAGCCCTTATGAACATCTGGCTTGTGCTTGGTACCATAGACACCTTGAGAGTCGAATTACTCCTGCAGTATATGCCTAGCGGGGCATCGTTTCTTGAGTCTTATGGAGATCGCACTGACGTATCGCGTTGGGACAAGTTGAAGGAACACTGCACAGTGCCTTAACCTCCGAGTACTGTGAGCTGACAAGCACTATCAGCTCTGTTAACTGCCATCAGCTCTCACAGAGACACAATTTAAGGGGACAAGCATGTGCTTGTGACAAGAACCCTCGCGACCTCCTGTCTGAACAACTTGCAGATAGAACAGGGTCTGAGAGGTAGCAGAGGTAAAGGCACGGGCCTTGGCTTCGGCTAACCCGGCCTGATCCCCGGCACTCCAGATGGTTCCCTGAGTCTCATTGGGAGTGATCTCTGAGCACAACCAAGAGTAAGCCCTGAACACCTCTGGGTGTGGCTCCAACACACACACACACACACACACACACACACACACACACACACGGTTCAAATCAAGCAAATGTTAGGCTGGAGAGATGGCTGCGTGTTTTGCATGGTAATAAAAGCAAGAAAATGAATAAAACTCGGGATCTCCCGGTTTCTCCTCCCAGCAGGGACTGAAAGCCCCATTTGCTACCCTGCCCGCCTTGCGGGGGGTGTCTCCTTTTTCTCTGAGCCACTCTGGAGAATATACGGCAGTGTCTCTATATTTTTTCTTTTTTTTGGGGGTCATGCCCAGCGATTCTCAGAGGATCCTCCTGGCTCTACATTCAGGAGTTACTCCTGGCGGTGCTTGGGTTATCATATGGAATGCAGGGTATCGAACCCAGGTCGGCCGCATGCAAGACAAATGTCCTACCCACTGTACTATTGCTCCAGCCCCGACAACAATGTCTCTTAAAGGCTTTTCCCTACTGACCAATTACCCACCCTGATTTGGGGTGAATTTGTGTGTGTGTGTGTGTGTGTGTGTGTGTGTGTGTGTGTGTGTGTGCATGCGCTGTCAGAATTCAAACTCAGGTCTCATGCACACAAAGCCTGCGCTTTACTGTGAAGCCACTTCGTGGTTCCACCTCGATTTGGGGAGAAGCAGGGGCAAAGTGATTGGGTCACACCCCGCAGTGCTCAGGACTCAGTCCTGGTGGGGCTCCGTGGAACCTAGTCACATGCAAGGACCCCCCCACCTCCATGTGCTGGACCATCTCACCCCATCTCCGGCCCTCCAGCTGGATGGCTTTAGGGGAGACCTTTCATTTCCTTTTCAATCTGCTTGTGATTATGCCGATGTTTTCGCCTGTTGTTTTGGTTTGATTCAGGGTGCCAAGGTGTGAACCCAGCAAGCTCCAGGCATGATTATTTCTTAAACTTTCTAGTTTTTCTTGGGCCGGTGTTGATGTTTTATTCTGCTAGGAAATCACCTTATTTTCTACGATTCCAAAGTCATTGCCCTAGAGTTTTGATAATAGCTTTATTGGGCGATAATGAGCAAACCATACAGTTCACCTACTTAAAACACTCAGTTTAGTATTGCAAAGCCTCACCCCTATCTCATTTTAGAACATTTAATTACCCTCCCCCCCCCCAAAAAAAAAGTCATTAGCACTCATTCTCCATTTCCCTTCCAACCAGCCTCCCTTTTCAGCCCGGGCAACACAAATGATCATCAATGGGTGAAAATCATCTCTGGTATTTACACACAATGGAATGCCAGCATCAAAATAAATGAAGTCAAGTCACACAAACAATATGCATGAACCTCCTCCCAATGTGATGGGGGGGGGGGGGGGAGATTCAAAAGACTGCACTGTACAATAGGACTTTTTTATAAAATTAATTACAACTGAAATTTTCTGTTAGCTCCAAGGATCCCCTGCAGGTATTCACGCCCTCTTGACCATCTCCCCGAGGCTGAGCCTGTCATTCCTGCTAATGAAGGGATGGGTGACGGGTGATGGGATTTTGCTCTTCCTGTTCCGCTGTTTCCGTTTACCTTATGGGCTCTCCTCTCCCATTCTCTCCCATTCACCCCCTTCTATCTCTCTCTGCCTGTTTCTCTCTATCTGTCTTCCTCTTTCTCCCCCTGCCTCTCTGCATCTCCTTCTGTCGCTCTGTCTCTCTGCCTCTGTCTGCCTCTCTCTCCCTCTGTCTCTCTGTCTGTCTCTGTCTGTCTCTCTGTGTCTTGGTCTCTCTCTGGATCTTGCTCTCTCTCTGTCTCCGTCTCTCTCTGTCTGTCTGTCTCTCTCCCCCCTCTTTCTCTCTCTGTCTCTCTGTATCTCTCTGCCTCTCTGTCTCTTTCTCTGTCTCTGTTTATCTCTGTCTTTCTGTCTTTCTTGCAGTCTCTGTTTGTCTCCCTGGCTGTCTCTCTCTCTCTGTCTCTCCCCCCTTCTCTGTTTCTCTGTCTGTCTCTTTCTCCCTCTCTCTCTCTATCTCTGTCTGTCTGTCTCATCGTCTTTCTCTCTGTCTCTCTTTGTCTCCCTGTCTGTATCTCTCTGTTTCTCTGTCTGTATCTCTCCCCCCTCTTCTCTCTGTCTCTCTGTATCTCTCTGCCTCTCTGTCTGTATCTTTCTCTGTCTCTGTTTATCTCTGTCTTTCTATCTTTCTTGCTGTCTGTCTCCCTATCTGTCTCTCTCTGTCTCTCCCCCTTCTCTGTCTCTCTGTCTGTCTCTTTCTCTGTCTGTTTATCTGTCTGTCTCGTCTTTCTCTCTGTCTCTCTTTGTCTCCCTGTCTGTATCTCTCTGTCTCTCTGTCTGTCTCTGTCTGTCTCTTTGTATCTTGGTCTCTCTCTGTCTCTGTCTCCCTCTGTCTCTCTGTCTGTCTCTCTCCTCCCTCTGTCTCTCTCTGTCTCTCTTTATCTCTCTGCCTCTCTGTTCCTTTCTCTGTCTCTGTTTATCTCTGTCTTTCTGTCTTTCTTGCTGTCTCTGTTTGTCTCCCTGGCTGTCTTTCTGTCTCTCTCCCCCCTTCTCTGTCTCTCTGTCTGTCTCTTTCTCTATCTCTGTCTGTTTATCTCTGTCTCTCTGTCTCGTTGTCTTTCTCTCTGTCTCTCTGTCTCCCTGTCTGTATCTCTCTGTCTGTCTGTCTCTTCTTGAATGAGTCAAGCTGCCATGTGGTTTACTGGGACCTAGGATTGAGGACCGGCTTCCAAGCCCTCCACCCCCACCCCATCCCCCCAGCCAGCGACTGTCCTCCTGACAAGATAGGGACAGCCTGGGCAACACCTTGCCCCGAAGGTCCAGCAAAGTGGCCTGGCGCCCTGAGCCAGAGCTTGGGGCCAGCGAGTGGCCCGTCTTGGGGGCATTACTGCTCATCCTGCAGTGCTCTCTGCTTCTAGCAGCCCAGTCTGGGAGCAGCGCGAGGACCTGGAGGAGCCTCGCGGCCGCTTGCAGTACCTGTATGCCATGAGCAGTCAGCGGGAGTTTCCATCCCCACTGTCCCCCGCACAGGCCCGGAACGAGACAGCTCTGCCCCCTGAGGCTGGCTCTGATCCCTGGATCCACAGGCAAACTCCAGTTGTCCCCCAGCCACGCGTGCGTGAGCACCCCCAGAAGATGTGATGCTGGCACTGTGCCAAAACAGCTGCGCCAGCCTCAGCCGGCTCGCGTGGGCAGTGGAGAATGAGAAGCGGACAGGGCAGAGGGGCACCCGGGCACTGAGCTCTTGGCAGACACCGAGACGGGACTGCAGCGTTCCTGTCACCCTAGCCCTGAAGCAGCCAGAAGGACCTTTTTGTTTTGGCTTTGAGGCCACACCTGACAGTGCTCTGGGCTGACTCCAGGCTCTGGACTCAGGGACTAGCGGCGCTCAAGGGACCATATGGGGTGGCGGGAATCGAACCCAGGTCGGCCGCACGCAAGGCAAATGCCGCACCCACTGTATAGCTCTCTGGCCCCAAAAGCATTATGGCCAAACTGACTTTGTGGACCCAGAACTGATGTCTGATGAGACCCTTACTGGCTCCAGCAGCGGCCTAAAGAAGGCTGGACCCCCGCAGGAGACAGGGCCCCGCGGGAGCTAAGGGCTACGATAAGGACGTGAAGGTGGACACCAAAAGTTCCAAGCTCTCCCCTTGACAACACCATAGCAACGGACTCGTCTCCATAGAAAACCCCACATGAGGGCGGATTGGAAGAAACCTTTAAAACCAGCTCCACAGGCAAGCGGAGAATTGCCCCCATGGCTACTACAGAAGGGGACTCCCGACTCTCCCTCCTCCCTCTCTCCTTCCTCCCTCCTCCCTCTCTTCCTCCTCCCTCTCCCTCCTTCTCTCCTCCTCTCTCCCTCCTCCTCCTCTCCTCCTCTCTCCGTCCTCCCTCTTCCTCCTCCTCCTCTCCCTCCTCCCTCTCTCTCTCTTCCTTTCTGTCTCTTCCTCTCCTTCTCTCTCACAACCACTCTCTCCCTCCTTCCCTCCCTCTCTCCCTCCTTCCCTCCCTCCCTCTTTCCCCTCCCTCTCTCTCTCCCTGCTTCTCCCTCCCTCTCTCATCCTTCTCTCCCTCCTCCCTCCCCCTCTCTCTCCCTCACCCCTCTCTCTTCACTCTCGTTCTCTCTTTCTCTCTCTATCCACTCTCTCTTCCTCACAATCTCTAAATAAAACCGTTTTATTTCACTTCTCATCTTCTCCTGAAAGAGTTTTCAAGATTTACTTATTGCATCTCTGTGAGATAGACCCTTACAAAGGTGCTCATGATTGGGTTTCAGTCACACAGTGCTCCAACCCCCATCCCTCCACCAGTGTGAGTTTCCCAGCACCAGTGTCCCCAGGTTCCCTCCCATCACCCCCCCACCTCTATGGCAGGCACTTTTCTGCTCTCTCTTTCTCTTTCTCTCTCTTTCACCTTCTTTCTCTCTCTCTCCCTCCACTCTCTCTTCCTCACAATCTCTTAATGAAACTGTTGTATTTCTCTCGTCATCTTCTCCTGAAGTTCTTCTCTGTCAGGGAAGGCCACATTCCTGGAGGTTTGGAAAGAATTTTGGACCAACTCTCCTTTCCCTACACAGGCTAATTCTGCACACACACACACACACACACACACACACACACACACACACACACTGAGAGCTCAGGTGCCAGGGTCATTCGCCAAGCTGGAAAGACCAAGTGGTCCTTTGATGAGTGTTTCTTGGGGTTGGTGAGATGCTTGGAACAGACTCTCATCACGCCTACTTTCCTGAACATGTGCACTTCCCAGGTGACTGATTTGGGGACAGAGAGGAAAGCAGTGGGTTCCCTCTCTCCCCCCCCCTTCCCTCCACAGAAGCCCTCGACGGCAGTGGACATTGGAGCTAGCACATGTGCAAGCATAAGCGAGCATAACCTCAGGGAGCACTGAGGTTGGGTTTGGGAGCACCCCTGCCAGGCATCACAAGGGCAGCAGTGACAGGAAGTGGGAGGAGGGAGGGGATGAGAAGAGAGGCAGGAAGCCGCAAAGCACTGACTCGCCTTGCGTGTGGAAATGCCGGGATCAGATGGCCAAAACCACCCAACAAATCAACATAAAAGGGGTCGGAGAGATCATACAGCAGGTAGGGTGCTTGCCTTGCATTCGGCCACCCCGGGTGCAATGCTCTGAATCCTACATGCTTCCCCCAAGCACCACCAGGAGAGATCCCTGAGCACAGAACCAAGAGTTAATTCTGAGCAGCGCCAGATGTGGCCCAGAAACAAACGAACAAAAAAAAGATAAGGATGTAAGCATCACAACATTTCTTTAGTAAAGAGCAAAAGGATCATTCCACGGCACTCAGATGAGAATGTCGCCCACTTCTAGCGGGGTCCTTGGCACAGTGGGGTGCATCAGTGGCTACACTCTCCCCTTCCTACGTGACAAGCCCTAACGTAGGTACCAGATGCTGGCGGCCACCATCCCAGGCGCCCTCTTGGTCTTACGCTATTCTTCAGGATCAAAAGGCAAGAGACTGGAGAGGGGGCACTGTGTCACTCAATGAGCTGCCTTTATATGCTAAAGTAAATATATGCAGCTGAGCTTCATGATATAGAAGTTAAGAGTGGGCCCAGCATGGCAGGATTCAAGAAAACAGCAGGGCTAGCCCAATATTTGGAAGTGGCATCTTTCAGCCTTCTGCTAATGTTTCAGCACGGAAATGCCAGCCCCCCTGCATGTACACAAGTGAGGCTTTGGACGAAGGACAGGAGCATCGTATGTTCTACACATCTTGCAACAGGAACTGTCAAGCGTCGCAATCAACACAGCCCCATTATCACCGCTGACGCGCTTCCAAAAGACGGTTTCAAACAAAACCCCACCACGGGCCTGGAACAAAATACACAGCCTGGGAAAACGTGCCTCTCCTGATTCCTCCCCGGACTGACAAAACCAACTGCGGCCCCAGGCCAAGCAACAGGAAGCCGCTTTGAGCTTTTCCTCAAATCCTCCCAGTTGAGAAACAGACTGGGGACTCTACGGGGGTGGGAGGGGGGAAGCCCCTTCTAGCCCGAGGGATTTCGTTTTCCTCCAGGGAAAGTTCTAGCTGTGAACCTCTGGGGAAAACGCTTGTATCTTAGCATGGTGTGAGAGGCAGAGATTTCCCGGGAGGGAAGGGAAGGCCTGAAAAAAAATCAAATCCCAGACCAGTCCAAAGAGGGAAACCAGGTTAGGCTAAGAACAGCGTGGATGGTGTGTGAAACCCGCAACGCTCCTCCTTGCCGGAACCCGCCATGCCTCAGTGCCCCCAACACACTCATTCTCACCCCTTCCTTCTCGCCTGCATCCAGCGCCCTACACGGTCCCAGTGAAACGCTTCTCCACCCCCATCCCCTTGGAACAGGCCCTGACAACTGCTTATCCCCACACATGGGCACCAAATCCACTTGATTTTTCTCCTCTGTCCTTTCCCCATTCACTTGCCAGGAACTGAAACTCGCCGGCGGACATCCCAGCCCAATCTGCCCACAGCGGGAGCTTCTTCCTCCTACGAAAGACCAACTCCTGGATGTTGTTTGCCAGGTCTCTGCCGGTGGCTAGTTAATAGTTGGACGTCACCATGTCCCGAGATGCCAGGCTTACCCCCCCCCCATCACTTCCCACGGCTTTACTGACATGAAGTTCGTGGCCCATAAGATGCACCCATCGAAAGTGTCCAATTCTCAGGATGGAGAAAGTACAGTAGGGAGGGCGCTTGCCTTACCTGCACATGCCCCAGTATGCTGTCCAGCATCCCCTGATGAAGGCAGGCAGGTCGAGGGGGAGGCCCTTCCCTCGAGGCAATGGCAATGAATTTTCCAGGAAATAATAATATCAGTATCTCTGAAGTTGCAAAAAGCCAACCTTGCAGAAAACAGGAACTCAGGCCTGATAAGACTTTTACCCAGCCACCAACAGACCGAGAGAAGGGTGGACTAACTCCTACTGACTGCAAACTGAAGTAAGTTTTGAAGTAGAGACATCTGAGTCCTCCAGCTCTGCTCCTTTTTCAACATCACTGTGGCCAACGTGGATCTCCTGAGCTAAATATAAAGTTTACCGCCAACTAGCCCCAAAGAAGCTGCCTCAATTCTGATGCAGATGACATTGACTCTGGATCCCATTTTTGGAGTAATGTCTTCTACCTCGTGGAATTAAGCAGCTCTCCTGCGTCTGGACCCCCAATTCACCTGCTAGTTAAAAATTTAACTCTATCTGTATCACCCTATTTAAAAATTTAGAATTCCTGGAGCGACATCTCATATCCTACGCCACTGATAGACCACACTGATGTAAAGCAGCGGGCAACCAATCTTGATTCAAAAAATATTAGCACACAAGGCTCACCTCTAACAACGTGTCAGTAAACTCCTAGGCAAGGGCGTCACAGCTCCAGAGTGAGATACAACAATCTTCACACACTTTTTTTCTAAGATAATGTTTGGGATCATTTTTATCGAATTATTCATAACAACCAACACAAAATCGATTATTTAGGGCCTGCTATTGGGGTAGGCTTAGGGGGGTGGTTGGGAAAATTCAAAATAATGGCTGGAGGGAGGTTTAAGGTTGGTGGGATTGGTGTTTGAATATTGAGTGGAATAAATGATTGTGAACAATTTTATAAAAATAAAATTGAAAAGGTTAAAAAAAAGCATCTCTCTTGGGGTTGGAGAGATAGCACAGCGGTAGGACGTTTGCCTTGCACGTGGCCGACCCGGGTTTGATTCCCAGCATCCCATATGGTCCCCTGAGCACCGCCAGGAGTAACTCCTGAGTGCAGAGCCAGGAGTAACCCCTTGCATCGCCAGGTGTGACCCAAAAAAATAAAAAATAAAAAAATAAAAAATAAATTAAAAAGTATCTCTCTAGTGTTCTTCCAACTCGCGGGATTAAGCATTTCTCCATCCCATTACCTCTTTGACAGCGCCCATCATATCATTATCCCCACAGTTCCTCTGCCATTAAGTTTCTTCCTACATCTTTTCTTCGTCGTTTAATGCTTGTCTCTCCTCACTGGAACTGAGGTAGTGGGACTTCCAGTACTGTTAATGAGAGTTTCACGACTGCATCGTTCCAATACCGTGCCCACTGCCAGGGTGCCTGCTTCCTACCCTCCACCAATGCCCCCAAAGACCCCTGCACCGCCCAAAGCCCCTCCCCCACAGGGAAACTCAGTTGCGTGGACGAGTCTCTAGTCGTGATGCCTTTGTCCAGATGTTGTTCTCTTGCCCCACAGATGAGACAGATCATCTGTATGTGTCCCTCTCTCTCTGCCTGCCTTCCCTCGGCATGATCTCCTCCGGTTCCATCCACGTAGCCATGAACTGCAAGATTCCTCTTTGTTCACAGCTTAGTACTATTCCACTGCATCACAGACCACTGTTTCTGGATCTCGTCATCTGTCCTTCCACACTTGGGGTGCTGCCAGATCGTGGGCACTGTGAGCAGTGCTGCAAGGGGGCTGGGGGCACAGATGTCTGTGTCATTGCAATGACCAGGGCTGAGGCATGCGCTTGGCTGCAGTACTCACCCGCGCTTATACTCTTTTAGTTGGGGTAGTTGCACACATGCTGGCCAAGGGTCACACTTCCTACTGCAGTGCTCCTGTCTTTCTGGGTTGTGGGGCTCACACACCCCACCCGATTGCAGCAACGATGACTTCGGATTGCTGTGGATCAGACAATGCTCGGGGCTTGTGGGAGCACCTGGGAATGGAATTTGCAGTCTCACACTTGCCAGAGACTCTCTAAGCCCCAACCCTCTAAGTAGTCGATATTTTTGGTGCTCTTGGAAAATGGAATTCCGTTTCCTTTCAAAAATTTGCGAAGATATACACAAATATAGCAGTTTTTGTATGGGGAGGCCCTCCTTACATCATTCCACTGTTACTGAACGCATTTATCCTAAGTTTTATTTGGAAATTCTTTGGGATTATCTATAAAAAGATCGTAGCGTCTGCAGTAGCTGCCAGTCTGGATGCTTTTTCTGACTTAATTGCCTTGGCTAGAACTTTTAGTACAAGAATGAATAGATACGCCACACACAGGGATCTTTGTTTTGTTCTTGAACTTAAGGAGAAAGCTCTGAGTTGATTATCTGTTGCTTCCTAAGTACCTCTCCAATTGAGTCCCAATTTTCTGAGTGATTTCGTCATGAAAGGGTGTTTTAATTTTAACAAACACTTTGCATGTACCTATTGAAAGCTGGGCTTTTTTGGTCCCCTTGGATTTTATCAACAGACTAGTAAAGAAAAATGCTTTAAAAATAGATCAAAAGTGCTCCAGTGAAAATGCTCCGCGAAATGGGTGCGGGGGTCTATTCTGGTGGCAGCAGGGAGGGAGAAAGGTCGCCAAGCCGGGCGGCTGGCCCTTCCCTTCCCAAGCAGCCTTTGGATCCACAGGAAACTAAGCCAGGGGCCAAGAACAGCCAGCGCCCCCCCCCCCCCCCAACCCAGTGCCGTCCAAAACTCCTGTTGCGCCTGGCTATCTGCCAACTAAACCCTGACCCTGGGCTGCAGGGAGCTCTGGTTGGCAGCGCTGGCCGATTGCAAGCACCAGTCACTTTATCCAAAGTAGCTCGTTAGCGACGTGCAAACTGCCTTCTGCCATAGGGCTTCAGAGTCACCCCGGTCCCCTTTGTCTGAAAGCTCCAGGTCTTTGGGGGTTTCTTTTTTGTACCGCGGGATGGTTCACAACGTACCAATACTCAGGCCTCGGTGTCACCGTGCCCCTAGGAGTCCCTCGATCCCCCTCTCTCAGCCCCTCGGCCCACCCCGGCTCCGTTAGCACGCCGAGCTCCAGATGAATGCCAGAGCTTAGCGCTGCCTCTCTGGATGGTATCTCTGCATTAGTTCTGATCCGTGGCTAGAGCAAAGCTTGTACTTCTGAAACCTTGATTATAATCAACCCGAAATACAGAGATTCCGTATCTCCCACAGATTGCAGACAGCCCACTGATTACTTTTGGGGAAGACTGATTAAGAAACTTTATTACAGAAAATGAATGCATCCAGCGTCCCCAAATACATTTGTGACAAGAACCGACACGCGGGAGACACAGACAATAATTGCTACATCCCAGCCTTGTTCTGTTCAAAGGCTAAAACATCACTTAATAATGGACGGGGTTGGAAGAGGCGGTTAGAAAAAGCAGGTACTGGACTTCGCGTGGCAAAAACGGTTCCGCGTACCAGCACACACCGTGGGCCTAGAGACGAAATCAAGCCCAGACCTTCCACGGTTGACAACCTGTAGCACACCTTGGGCAGCTAATGGGCTAAATGGCCGTCACTTGAGTGTCTGGAGAACAAAATGCTTAATCCTAAATCACTCAACAGACTCGCCACTTGCCACTTGTTCTGCCCTGGTGGAAGCAGAAAACCGCCCATCTCGTCCTTGCCCTTTCATGCGTGGATGGCCTAATTGTACCCGACCAACAGGCATTACTTAGCAAGAAATCGCTCCTTTGTGCTCCCAGCTGAGCCTCTCTTCTGTTTCTGCAGGCCAGAGGCCTGGCTGGAAGCAAACAAGGCCTGGCTTCGAGAGACAAGTGGTCCTGGCTAGATTTCAGGGCTGGGAGTTTTTGTTTGTTGTAATGAGCAGTCATTTTCTAGAAACCAGAAAAAACATCTAGGAGCCAGAGCGCTAGAACAGTGGGCAGGGTGCCTGGCCTTGCACGCTGACCCGGGGTTCCATCACTGGCTCCACATAGGGTGCCCCCCCAAGCCTTGCCAGGAGTGATTTCTGAGCAGAGCCGGGAGTCAGCCCTGAGCAAGGTATGTGTGTGGCCCCCCAAAAAACAAAAACCGTTCTGACTGGCTGCGCAGCTCAGAGGCTAGTCCAGGGCCCAGGTACTTGCCTTACAACGCATCTAAGCAGGGCTGGATCCCAGTATTCCACACGGTCCCCGGGCCCAGAAAGGAGTGATTCCCGAGCGCAGCTAAGACTAAGCCCTGAACAAAGTTAGATGTGCCCCCCAAAAAACCCAAAAAGGTCAGAAGGCTGAGGACAGTACAGCAAGGAAGGCGCTGGCCTTACACATAGCTAACTCAGGTTTGATCCCCAGCATCCCATGTAGTTGCCCAAACACAGCCAGGAGTAATGCCCGAGTGCAAAGCCCTGAGCACTGCCAAAAGGGGCCCCCAAAGGCAAAAAAGACCCAAATGAAGATGGGGCCAGTTATCCAGGTCCTGCCAAGGGGGCAGATACACCTCCCGTCGGGGTTCCAGAGGGAATCTTCTCAACTGTGGTGCTCAGCAACACCTCCTCCCAACCCCACACGCGGCCACTGGCAGGTCAGACATGTGTCCACCAATGGTAGTGGCATGACTCAATACTGTGCTCACCACCACCCCCGGCAACGATACGCCGCACCCTTCACCAACACGGACCACTGAAAGATGTCCGCCCACTCAGTGGGCTTTCAGAACATCCCACTCCCCAGCAACGTAAAATACTAGCAAAGGGCCTGCTAGCCTGCCTGGTGGGAGGGTGGAGCCAGCACGGGGACCCCGAGAGTTGGGGGTCCTTCAGGGAGCCGCAGCCAAACACTGGGGTTGGGGCATAGATGCGATCCGCTCCACACTCGGGGTGAGTCACAAGGCACCGTGCAGGGTGACTCGTTTATGGGAATGTCCAGCTCACTCGCCAGGATCCTGATCCCCCACCCCCGTATCAGAGGCCTGCCCCTTCTGACCTGCGACAAGTCAACTCTCCCAGCCCGAGCTTCACCTGCTTTTAGCCCCACACCGCCCAGACCCCACTCCGTGGCTCTCGGTGGCCCTGTTCCCTCCCAGGCGAGCTGGCCACACTGACCAGGCACAGGGTTTCCTGGGAATCTGGGGGCAGCGGCCACGCCTCCCGAGAGCGCTGAGGATCAGAAACAGACTCGGTTTCCAGAGAACGGCTTGAAAAACTTAATACTGTTTATTTAACTTCAAAAACATCTCAGCATTCTAAACATACACAAAAAATAACAGAAGGTTGTAAATCGTTTAGTACAGGTTTCGAACTTTCATTGGTACACTGGCTCTTGGCTGTGCTGTCCATGAGAGCTCTACAGTCGAACCAAGTTGTACTACCCCACAGAACCCAAGAAACTCCACACACTTTCTCATGCCGGCTGACCCCTTGCCCTTTCCACAGCTAAGAATGGCAGCAGAACCCTCTAGCACTATATACACCAGCAGACGGGCTGCAGCCCCACTGCCGTCCACCTGGCCACCTGCCCGGCGCACAGCCCCGCGCCGCTGCTCCACGCCGAGCCGCCAGCAGCAAGTTTGTCTCCTGTCGTCTCGCTTTCCTTCTTTCTTTTTACAAACTAGAGATATATACAAGTAAGAACTCAGGAATTTCTAGCCCATAACCACAGTTAAACACCACCTTAACGAGTGAAAACAGAAAATGCCGAAGGACAGTTTGAAATGCCTTGTCACACCAATAGCAAAGTGCACAGAGTGAGAACACGAGCGAGCCTTTCCTTCTTCAAAATGCTGGGAGGGTATGTACAGCTTTGATACAGTTTCAGGGTATACCCCGGACGCCCATGGCCGCGGCGTGGAAACCACTGACAAATCCTAGAGCACTTGGAGACTAGATGGGATCATGAGTGAGATTAAACCTAATGAGGGCAACGGACGGGCTCAGCGCAGGGGTGTTGATGCGGTGCTCCCTACTCTAAGGGGCTCTCGAAGAGCCGGAGCAACCGTTTATTCGTCCTCCTCTTCCTCCTCCTCCTCCTCTTCCTCCTCCTCCTCCTCCTCCTCCTCTTCTTCCACCTTTTTCCTGGCAACTTTGGCAGGCCCCTTCGCGCCATCAAACTTCCCTTTCGACTTATAGTCGGCGACGTCCTAAAAAGCAAAGGAGGGCGCACAGCGCATGAGCAGGGGACCTCGCGGGTGGGGACAGGAGTGACAGCGCCGTGATGAGCCCTGGAGGCAACCAGAGTGGCCCCTGAGCACCCCCTCACCCCAGCCGTCCGTGTCCCCCAAAGAGACCAGTGGAGGGGGCTCCCGCGGTAGAAGGGCGCCCTCCCCCCACCCCGAGGGACCAGGGCAGCTGCCCCCAGCTCACCTTCTCGTACTTCTCCTTCAGCTTCGCCGCCTTGGTGTTGTAGGGCTGCTTTTCGCTGTCGCTCAGATTGTTCCACATCTCGCCCAGCTTTTTCGCCACGTCCCCAATGGAGATGCCCGGGTTTGTGGATTTGATCTTGGGGCGAAATTCGGCACAGAACAGGAAGAATCCCGACCTTGGGAGAGAAAAGGGGACAGGCGACAGTGTGAGGAGGACCGACCTGCGCACACACCCTTCGGAGCCCAGCACCCGGCCGGCCAACTCTGGCCTCACGAGCACCCGTGTTAACGCACGCACATCCTCCATCCTGGCCTCCTCCCGTTACAGCCCAGCGCCCAGCAGGACACAGAACACAGTGTACCCGGGGGCGGGGGGCACCGCACTTGAGGCTCAGAAACACCTGCTTTCCCAGCAGCTCTGCCAAGGACCCACGCTCCTGCAAAAGCAGCAGCCACCTGCCCACCTGTGGGGGGGGTCACCCACCCCCACCCCAAGCTCAAAAGCATCTCAGCAGCCACCAGAGCCCAGCAGGGGCTGGGACACGCCCTCGAGCACCCTCGGGTGAGCCCCAAACCAGCCTTCGCGCCAAGGAATCTTTTCCAACAGTTCCGAGCAGAAGGCCCGTTTCCGCCCGCTCCACCGGAACTTACGGTGGTCTTTTGGGGGCATTCGGATCCTTCTTCTTCTTGCCGCCCTTCGCCGGCCCGTAATCCTTCATTTCCCGGTCATAGCGCACTTTGTCGGCCTTTGCCATCTCGTCGAATTTCGACTTCTCCTTCCCAGACATGGTCTGCAAAGGACAGGACCCGCTGGTTCGGCACGGTGCCCAGCGAGCCCCTATCCGGCCGGCCTTCGGGGAACTCTTGCGGCCCCTTGGCCCAAGCGGCCCAAGCCTTTCCAGTTGTGCAGCCAGGAAGCACGAGCCGAACAGCCACCTGCAGCACCCCCTGAAGCATCCCCCTGGCCAGGCCGCCGGCAGGATCCCGGGAATACCTACCTTCCACCTCTCGGAGCACTTCTTGGAGAATTCGGCAAAATTGACCGGCACTTCGGGGTTTTTCTTCTTATGCTCTTCTCTGCACGTCTGCACAAAGAAGGCATAAGCAGACATCTTCCCCTTGGGCTTCTTCGGATCCCCTTTAGCCATCTTAACTGTGGAGGAAGCAGAGAAAAAATGCTACAGGTCAAAACCCTGGATAGCAACAGGCCAGGCATGGGGCAAGAGGGATGTCCGTCCCGCCCAAGCCCCCTTCTCCCGGAGGTCTGATGGCAGCGGCTGTGAAAACAAGGAGTGCGGAGCAAATCCGCGGCACTGTCGCGTGTCATTTAACTTTTGACCAGCATGAAGCGCCAGTTGCTGCTCTAGGAGATCAAGTTCTCCAAATGGAAGCGACCCAAGCCGGCTGGCTGCGTGCCCCGTTTCGCCCTAGAATGAAGATCAGGGGGCACAAGTGGGTGCCCCGGGGAGGGAAGGGCTTGAAGACACCTTCGGAGGAGGGGGAGGGAGGGATGACTTTCGGGCTCGCCGTCATCTGTGCGAGCGCGTTGGGAACAAAAATATTGCCTGGCCGCTGCAAGAGCCAAGCAAGCGGCAGAGGCGGAAAATCGGGCACCTGGGAAATCGCGCTATTGTCGACGCGTCTGGGGGTTGGGGAAAACGTGTTTCACGTTGCACGGAGGTGGCCTGCCCAGTGGGCCGCTGGCCCGGCTACTGCCGGTTCCGAGGTGTCGCCATCTGAATAGCGGGGGAAGGGGGTGGACACCCAAAGGTGTCGAGAGCCTGCCGCCGGCGGCCGGCGGCATCCGCCTGTCCAGCCGGGCGGACTTTTCTGCAAAGTTTCCAAATGCAAAACCCGCCGCTGCGGCATGTCATCGTCCCTGTCCCACCCCCCCAGCTTCCCGCCATCTTTTCCTTTTCTCACACCCAAGGTCATCCTGCAAGAAGGGAGCGTTTCCCCCGCGGGCGGGCGGCTGCGGGGGGCGTGCGGCTCCGGCCGCCGGCGGCGGCGCGGGTGGGGCGGCAACCGGGCGCCCCGAGCCCGCCGCGGGCAGCGGCCCCGGGCTCGGCCCGGCGCGGGGGGTTCGCGGGGGACCCCCCGGACTTCGCCTTCCATCTTGCCGCCCACCCCCCCCCCGCCTCCCGATCAAACAAAGTGGCCCCGCCAACGGCCGCCGCCTCCCCCGCTGGGGGGCGGCGGCGGCGGCCGCGGTGCCCGCCGAGCCGGGGCGGCCGCGCCGGTCCCCGCCGGCAGCCGCGGGAGCCTCGGAGCCCCGCTCGCTAAAATGGCTGATCGCGCGCGGCCGGCGGGCGGCGGCGAACAAAGCGGCCCGGGCCCCACGCCGCCGCCGCCCGCCGGCCCCCACCCCGCCCCGCCCCGCCCGGGGCCGCGGGGCTGCGGCGGCCGGACCCCCCCGGCGCGGCGCGGGCTAACAAAGGCGCCCGGGCGGCCATGGCGCGCGGCGGCGCCCCCCGGAGCCCACCCGGCCACCGGCGCGCCCGCCCTGCCCGGGGCCCGGCTCGCACCGGCCACGGCGGCGGGAACGGCGGGAACGGCGGCGGCGGCGGCGCGGGGAGCGGCGGGCGGGCGGGCGGGAGGGAGGCGGGGGGCGGCCGGCGCGCGCCCCCCCGGCCCGGGCGCTCCTGCGACGGCCATGTTCGTACCGAGGCAACGCCGCCGCCGCCGCCGCCGCCGCCGCCGCGGCGGGCCCAGCCGGCCGGCAGCGAAGTTTGCCCGCGCCGCGGCCCCGGGCGGCCCCGAGCGGCCCCGAGCAGCGCAGCCAGCCCGGCCCCCGGCGCTCCGCTCCGCTCCGTCCCGCCCGCCCCGCCGGCCGCCGCCGCCTCCGACCCCGCCGCGACGGTGCCCGGCTCGGCCGCCCGAGGGGAGCCGCGCCGCGGCCGGGGAAAAGTTGCAACACCTGGATGGCTGCTCCGCGGCGGGCGGGCGGGCGGACCGGCGGCGGCGGCGGCGGCGGCGGGCAGAGCGCGGGACCGGGAGCCCGCGGGGCCGGCGGCGGCGGAGACGACGGCGGCGGCGGCGGGCGGGAGCGCTGGCTGCAAAGTTGTGCGGGCGGCGCGGCGCGGCGCGGCGCGGCGCGGGCCGGGGAGACGTACCTGTATTGTTCGCGAGTCCGGGCAGCGCAGGGCACGACGCGCGGCTCGGTGCTCCCCAGCCTCGCGCTAGCTGCCTCCACGAGAGCCGCCTGATTGGCCAGCGGGCTCCGCCGTTTAAAACAGCCTCCTCGCCAGGCCATTGGCTGCGGGCCTCATGCATATTAAACAGGCGCGGCCGCCCATTGGGCGCGGGCGCCGGGATCATTCATTCAAACCCAGCGACCCGCCTGCCCGCGGCGGGGCGGCCCCCGACGAGGCTCATCTTCTCGCTTTCTCACGGCCGCGCCGCCCGCCCCTGGCCGCGCGGGGCATCCCGGAGGACTCGGCCCCGCCGGCCCCGGCGCTCTCGGCCTCCGGCGTGGGAAGGCGAGGTCGCGGCCGGCGGAGCGGCCCTGGGCTCCCGCCGAGCCGCGGCCCGGGCGCCCCCGTGCTCGGCCTCTGGCCCCCAGGCAGCTCCCTCGCCGCGGGGCGTCCCCCCCGGGGTCGGCAGGCCACGGGCGAGCCGCCAGCCACTCGGTCCCCGGCCCGGCGCGCTCCTAGGCGATCTCGCGCGTGTGCTCGCTCCGGAGCATTTCGGGGTTTCGCTCCGGGACGCCCCTCCAGCGAGCGGCCCGGGCTCTTCCCGGCGCCAGCCCCGAAGTCTATTCCTGCCTCTAGCGGCGCCTGAGACGCGGAACGCGGACTCGGGCAGAAGCGGAGGAAGCGTGAGAAACTGTAGCCCGGGGGTCCCAGTAGCCCCCGCTGCCCGGCCTCTGTTCACACCCGCCGTCCCCCCCTTTACACAGCCCCTCGGTGAAGGATGAAAGTTCTTGGGATGATGATGTGGATCGCCTCGGATTCCCCCCCAACTTGGTTTCGGGGTCACCCCCGGCGGCGCTCGGGGCTTAATCCTGGCTCTGCGCTCAGGGATTGCTCCTGGAGGGTTCGCGAGACCGTGTGGGGTACAGGGGTACGGACCGGGCTCAGCCAGATTAAACACCAGTGCCCTTGCCCGGGGCTTGGACTTTGCCTGGCCGCTGAGCAGCCTAATGGGTGGGGGGCGGGGGGGGGGGGTGGCGGCAGGGGTTGGGGCTGCATAGGGATTCAGGAACGGTTTTCACGAGGAGGGGGCTTGGGGGGTGCATAGAAATGATTAGGGATTGGGGCTGGAGTGACAGCACAGCGGGTAGGGCGTTTGCCTTGCACGCTGCCCACCCGGGTCGACCTGGGTTCGATTCCCAGCATCCCATATGGTCCCCTGAGCACCGCCAGGGGTAATTCCTGAGTGCAGAGCCAGGAATGACTCCAGTGCATCGCCGGGTGTGACCCAAAAAGCCAAAAAAAAAATGAATAGGGATTTGTGGGTTGCCCAAGTCCGGGGAGTGAGTGTAGAAATTGAATATAAGAGGATGCGGCCAGTCACACGGGAGGGAGAACTGTCCCCTTTCCGAGGTTTGTTAGTATGTACGTACCCCTTTGAAGATGCAGTAACTTGAAGACACAGTAACTTGAAGCCAGTGAGAGGAAAGCTGAGGGGTTTACCTTGTATGTAGCTCACCAGGATTCACTCCCCTGCCCCAAGCAGGAATGTTCCGATTCCTGAGCACTGCTGGGTGCGCCAACCCCACCCCCATAAAAAGATCTCAGCCCTTCCATGGTTGAAGTACCACCCACAACTTTCTGGGACAGAGCGGAAAAGAAGAGCCAGAAGTTCCCTTTGTGAGGCACTTGGAACCAGCAAGCCAGGTCTTCAGAATTCCCCTTTTAGGAATAAATAAGTTTCCTGAAGCAGTTTTCCCCAAACTGGTCGCGTTAGAGGTGTGCAAAGAAGCAGACCTCTGCATAAATCACGTGCCTCCCTGTGCCCCCCCCTTGACAATGCCTCCGAGCTGCCTGAGCTAGCCAGAGGTCCCCTCCATCATGAGCGCCCCCAACTGGCAGGGTCCACATGGACCCTGTGGGCACTCAGCAGCGCAGAGACCCGGCCGCCTTGCCTGCTTCCCTCGGGGCTCCTGGATTCCCCCCTAAGTCTTGGGGAACCTGCCACTGTACACCACATCCCACACCCTGCAAAGATCTCATGGCAGCCAAGACTCCTTCCAGAATCCCGTCTCTCTTCCTCCCAGTACTCCTGTGCCCCTGGGCCAGAGCCAAGAGGGTCCTCGCAATGAGGACCAGTGCTCCCTGGCCTTTCTAGGGCCGGGCTGTAAGCAGGCCTGGGGCAGCTCCTGCCCAGAGTGTCCCAGTCACACCGGAAGCTGTCCTTTGCAGCTTTGAGGACTTAGGGGTCAACTTCAGAGTCCCGTCTCCCCCTCCCCCCCGGAGCAAATGGCATGGCCATCCGGCCCAGAACAGGCAACTGGTGAGCGGCACCCCCGGAACCTTCCCACGGGGGGCGCAGCTGGGAGCCCAGATCTGGGACATCCCAGCACAGTGACCCCAGCACAGTGACCCCAGCCCAGCCAGCCCAGGCGGCGCCCTGGGGCCCACGACACTGTGTGTCTCCGGGGGAGAAAGGGCTGTGAGGCACAGCCACTCCTCGGAAACACCCCAGCTCTGGCCTCACTGCCGGTCACCACCCTCGTCCTCAGAACTTCACAGAACTGGACTCTGACGTCGCCGAGCACGCCGAACGGTGGTTGCCATGGCTCCCTGTTCCTGACTGTCACAAATGCACGTATCACGCCAACACTCCTGTCACAAACACAGACCACACCAGCACTGCATGTTTTCCTCAGGCTCTCAGATGCCTCCTGTCCTTCCCCGCGAGCCCCGGTAGGGAGGCTCCGCACAGCCTCTTCGGCTCCTCAGCACCCCCTATCTGGGACACAGGCCACAGCCTAGCACACTCCTCCCTTGGTGGTGGAAACTGCTGCTTGGATTCCTGTCTTGTCTGCCTGCCGAGAAAGCACAGGCGGGAACGTAGGTGGAGAGACGGCCGGGCAGGAAGGCACAAGGCAATGGCCTGGGGCTCCGTTCCCGACTTCCAGACTGGACCCACCTCTCATCCACCCAGCTCTGAGGCGATTCCACCCACTTCCCCAGAACCCTGCAGTTCCCATCTGCCCGTTTCCTGACTGTGAAGGGGGGAGGGTGTCTGCTGGTCAGAGGTCACCCAGAGGTGAGCCACAGGCCAGTCTGGAATGTACATCAGGCCTGGGAAAGAGAGCTGAGTCCATGCTCTGCTTACAGGAGATCTGGGTTCAATCCCCGGCACCGCCTGGTGGGTGCCCAACCCCACCAGGAACGATCTCTGAGCACAGAGGCAGCTGGACGGAGGCCCCAGTACTGCCAAGGGTGGCCCCCAAACCAGAGAGAGGAGGGGGGAAGAGCGTCAGGGATGTCTGGACAAGGCCTGGCCTCAGGCCCCGAGGCAGTTTGCTTCCTTGGTTTTCAGCAAATTATCAGTGCCCAAGGCTTGGGGACAGTTCCAACCAGTCAAAGTGAAGGGAGCTCTGGATCTTCCTGGAAGCATCTGGAGTACTTCAGTTACCTGAGGCCCAGCACGGGGCCAATATGGAGAAAGCTTTTGAACCCCAAAGGTTCTGGGGTCTCCTCATCTTTTTTCTTTTTTTTTTTGCTTTTTGGGTCACACCTGGCGATGCTCAAGGGTTACTCCTGGCGGTGCTCAGGGGACCATATGGGATGCTGGGAATCGAACCCGGGTCGGCCCCATGCAAGGCAAACGCCCTACCCGCCCTACCCGCTGTGCTATCTCTCCAGCCCCTCCTCATCTTTCAACAAAGATGACCTCCCCCTAGGTCACGTCATTGTCCTCAGAACTTCATCCCCTCTCCCCATCCCAGAGGCGCATTGAAGCAGCCGCCTCCAGAAACAAGGGAAATGCAGCCATGGGGGCTCAGGCTATAGAAACATTGAATGGGTTATTTAGCATGAAAATGGGATGCTAGAGACTCCAGGTAAATTCTGGGACGTTTGAAAGGCCAGCTACAGGCCCACTGGCCAGTCCCACCCCTGGGCCCACTACCTCTGCTTCCAGGCCTGGAGGTGACCCTCTACCTGCCTTGCCTGGGCGTTTAGGCCACCCTCGCCTTCCTAGCTGACTCGTTGAGCAGTGAAGTGTGGAGAACCTTGGTGAACGGAAGCGTTTTGAAAGCTGGGTTAACCTCTAGCCTCGCCTCCACGGGGCAATGAAGGCGCCATCGGAGGCCCTGAATAAGCCGGGTCTGAAGCCTGACCCTTTGTGTCCCCTCAGGTCTACCTTGGGTAGCTTCATGGTGGCCAGAGGGTCCGCTGTGGGCCCCCCGGGGCACTGTCCCCACCAGAGTATCTTCACAGATCTTTCTGATGGTGCCTGGACCTCCAAGAGCCTCAAGGCCATGTGACTTGGGTTCCTATGGCCCTGGGCATCCCCAGAGGCCAGTTGCTCAGCCTTGATCCTTTCACGTGCTCGAAGCTGGGGTGCTGGCCCCTAGGTGACTCCAAGTCCCTGCCTGCCTTACCCATCACTGGCTCAGTGGAGAGGGGAGGTACCCTTGCCTTGCTGGGGGAGCAGGCAGCACTGGGAGGCTCACACCTGCGTTCAGAATAACCCTGCCCTATCATCCCTCCCATGGCCCCGTCCCACTTAAGAGTGTACTAGAAGGTTCCAATCAGTTCTTCACTGGCTGTCTCCGATCCTTCAGACCTTCAGAACCCACGCCTCTAAATGCCTTTTCTTTCCTTTGTTGGATGGAATCACCATGACATACACAATTTCAAAGTTGTTCATGGGTTTGATAGTGTTTCAACACGCTTTCTTTGTTCACCAGTGAACCGTTCCTTTACCACCAAGGTTCCAGGTTTTCTCCCCACCATCCCTAGGCCGCCTGTATGGCAGACAATGATTTTTTTCCTCTCTCTCCAGATGCCTTTTCTTCCTTCAGACCGAAGCAAGTCCTGCAGAAGATCGCCCCTCCAAACGGCACTGCAATTGCAAACTACTCCACACTTCGTCCTTCTGATCTTCAGTTTCCTATAATGGAAAGGGGGAGTGGTGAGGGGGAGAGAGAAAGAGAGAGAGAGAGAGAGAGAGAGAGAGAGAGAGAGAGAGAGAGAGAGGACATACAGCAGTAAGGGCACTTGTCTTGCACAGGCAGACCCAGGTTTGATCCCTGGTACCCTATATGGTCCCCAAGCACCACCAGGAGTAATTCCTGAGCACAGCCGGGTGTGGCCCCCAAAACAAAACAAAACAAAAAAGAAAAACAAGGAAGAATGGAAGACTGAGGTCCCTAGGGACATCGATGTTCTTCCTTTTGTGGGGTGTGGGGGTGTATCTTCTGGACAAGGTTGGGAGACCATGCGGTGCTGGGGACGGAACCCGGATTCGAGCACGCAAACACAGCCTGTGGATCAGACCTTTGGGCCATACACGTGGTACCAGCTACTGAGCTGTTATTTGCTGCCCTCCCAAGCATCACAGAACCCAGGCCTGTCTCAGAAGGTGGAAGCTTCCTTTTCCTCTCCCTCCTTCCCAGTTTGTGGCACGGAGCAATGAGGCCAAGTTCTACAGCAAACAAGGTTTCCTCTGGACCTAACCTTGACTGCTTGTCCACCCCACTGCAGGGTGGGGGGGACGCCCCCATGATCACAGCTCAGATTGCAATCTAGCGGGCAGATGCCCCCGCCACCCAGGTGGAGCAGAGCCAGCCAAGGCCAGGGCAAGGCTGGATTTGTGCCGGTGACTGGTGACCGCAGTGGCAGCGGGGACGGCTTTGGGTGGGAAGGGGTTCAAGGCCCAAGCTGAGCGAGGTTTCCATGGGCAACCAAGGTACACGTTAAGCCAAGCCTAGAAAGCAGCGTGAGCAGAGGCAGGAACAGCTGCTTCCTGAAGCCCCAAGGGCGAGTCTGAATCACTCAGAAACCAAGGCGGCAGTGGCCGGTTCTATCCTGGTCATCTGCACATTCTCACCGCCTCTAGACCATTGGGAGTGGTGGCAGGCATCTGAGTGGACAGTGCCAATTCCCAAGAGAACACAGAACGGAAGAGGAAACATTCCCTGGAGCCAGGGACAGAGCTGAGCGGGGCCCCGAGGGTGGGGAGGAGGCCCCCCACTCCTCCCGCCCAAACACCCAATTGTAATCTTGTCTGCAGTTACCCACCCACACAGGCCCACCTGGGGACTTCCGCTCCCTCCCCGGAAGTGGGGCAACCTGCTGTGCCTTCCCTCCTTCTCCTCCCCAGCACCCCGTCACCCTCATCCTTCACGGCCCGGCTGCCTTGGGGAGACTGCGGGGCAAGATATAGGGCCCAGGAACTCGGGGTGAATGCAGGGCTGAGCCAGGAGGATGCAGTGGAGGCTGGTCCCTCCTCTCTTTCACCTGGGGGTCCCCCTCCTCACAAGGAAGACCATCTGGCTGGGGAGGGACAGTGAACACTTTGAGGACAAAGCCGGGGTCTGGCTGCTCTAGGACCCCACTCCCAGAGGAAGCCTGGACAGTCCCCTTTGACTGTGGTGAGCCCCTGAGCTGCCCTGCAGGTGGGGAGGGGACCATTCTCTTTTTCCCTAAGCTGATGGGCGTTGTGTGCCAGCTGGGTCTGGGGCAGCCAAGAACAGCCCCCAAAGGGAAATAGCATGAGTGTGGGCAGGTGGGCATGTGAAGAGCTATGCCCCTGGCACTGGATGCCTCCTCCTCACCTCCACTGCCAGGAGGGCTCACCACACCCGATTCTCCAAGCCAGAGACCTCAGCGTCCAAGCCTCAGTCACGGTGCTCCACATGAGGAGCACCCCTGCGGAGAACTGCATCTTTCCAGATCCCAGCAAGGGGACACTCAGTATAGTCATGGCCCGAGCCAGGACCGAGCCACTTTCAGCTTGTGGGTCCTCCAGGGGAGAACCGTGACACCAGGGACCAGCTCTACTGATGAAAGATGCCAGGAGAGAGCGTTTTGCCCTCTGTAGAACGGAACGTGTTTGTTTGGGAAATGGACATTCTGAGCCAGGGCCGAGCTCATGCTTGCATTTTGCTGGAGGTTCCTATTAAGGCTTTCTGTTGGGCAAGTAACTGCATTTACAGATCTGATTCTCCAGAACATCAGCCCTAGAGACAGACTGGCAAGCTTTGGGAGTCTTCACAGGTTCCTGGGGTCTTGGAACCCTCCTAAAGATACCTCTGCACCTCACTGATCCTCTGTTTCTCCTCTGGACAGACAAGGAGCCGTGCTAGCTTCCAGATGATCTCTGGGGTATGTTCCAACCTTCTTATCTACTGGAGTACAAGGGACTCAAAGGCAGTGATACACCCGCATTCTAGCCTGTCCCCATAGTTTTCCAGAGGGGAGCTCAGGGCATATGGCCTGGATAATAAACACATGGGTGTATGAGTTGGCTGGGTAAAGGTCTCTGAGCAGGTGTGCTCGTAGTCACTCGGAAGGAGATGTTTGTCTTCATCCTGAATCTCCTTGGGTCATCTGTTCCCAGCATTCCAGGCAGCTTTTAAAACACATGCAGATGTGTCTTCTTTCAGGGCTTTCAACTAAAAAGTCTGTTTTTTTCTCCAAATCCATGTGACTACCATCTCAATCTTCCACTGTGGTCCCGCAGGATTGCTGGTTCATTCACAAAAAAAAAAAAAAAAAGGATAATCAAAGTTGATAAGATATGGGTGGAAATCTTGGAAAATATAAACCACAAGGCCCCAAGGTTTTTTTTTGGGGGGGGTGCTTTTTTGGGGGGGTCTCACCTGGAGATGCACAGGGGTTACTCCTGGTTCTGCACTCAGGAATCACCCCTGGCGGTGCTCAGGGGACTATATGGGATGCTGGGAATCGAACCCGGGTCGGCTGCGTGCAAGGCAAACGCCCTACCCACTGTGCTATTGCTCCAGCCCCCAAGGCCCCAAGTTTTTGGAGAACAGGAGAACAAAACTCCAGGCTGTGACAAAGCTGTTAGGTTGTATTTTGTTCCAGAACAGCTTGCGAGGTGACTATGTATCGTCTGGACTCTTAAGCTCCCCCTCACTATGATCGTGCCATGTTTGGGCGTATTTTGGAAACACTGAAGCCCAGTATTTTGTCCAAGGATGCCAGCCGTCACACACAGACCTTGGGACTAGATACACCCTGTCTTTTCGATCGGCCCCGGCAGCTGGTGGACCGGAGTGGGAAGCAAACGAGGAGAGGGCTGGCCACACTGCGCCTTTCCTGCGTCAGTCACCAACTCAAACCGATCCTTCGGCCTGCTCGCCGCCACAGAGACAAGACCAGCAAAAGTCCCACAGCTGGAGGGCGATTGCTGACTTCATCAGCCGAGTGACCTGCCCGGCACACCCCCAGCCAAAGGTCCCAACCTCAGCCCCTGAGCCCAGAGGCCTGCAGGGAGAGTGGCAGCCGCCAGCCCAGCATCCTCCCCCTTGTCTCATCCCTCTCGCTCAATCCTGTGCATTCAACCTCCTAAATGGTCAGTTCTGCTTCCCACCGCTCCTGGGCCATGGTCTCCGCTGCCCTGGCTGGTCCCTCAAACTCCCCAACTGTCCATTGCTCTCTAGTCACAGCTCAGATTCAAAACCTTTCGGGACACTCCACACCCTGAGATAAAGCCCCAGATCCCGTGCCTGGCAGGTGCCTGCAAGCAACTCCTGGCCCTAGCCCAAGACTTCACTCCTCCGGCCTAAGAGCTGGAAGCCCTGCGCGTGTCAGTGGATTTGGTAACCCCCAGACTCCGCCCTGAGGTCACAATGGCCTCTCCTGCCTGTGACTTTCTACACCATCCACTGCCCTCCCTGCAAAGAGCTTGGTGCTTCTAGAACCAGGAAGGAAACGTGGCACACAACTGGATGAATGGAACGGTGTGGAGGGATGCTGAGTGCAACATCTCAAAGCTTGGGGGAAGAGACTGTGTGAGATGAGACCGTCGCAGTAACCTCTGGGAAATGCCTCCCATTAGCTTCCCGCTTTTAATGAAAAGGGCTGGGTAACAATAATGGTGGTGATAAGCAGGACTTATCCAGACATCGGGTATCTAGAACCCCGGATCGGGGCAGAGAGAGAGAGAGAGAGAGAGAGTCAAATTCTGGGTCACCTCTGGCTCACTGAGCTTGCTCATGATTATGTGATGAGCTCAGGAGAGGCTGCCAGCTAACTGAAATCTTTTTACGGTGCTTTTCAAATCACCTCGGAGAGCCCGGCAAGCTACCGAGAGTATTCGATATGCCAGACACAGTAACAACAAAGTCTCCAATGGAGACGTTACTGGGCCCGCTCGAGCTAATCGACGATCAACGGGAAGGCCTTTACCTTTACCTTTACCTTTCAAATCACCTCTCAGCAAGCCAAAGTGTTGGCCAGCTATGATCACAGAATGTTACAGGTGAAAGGAAAGGCCATCAGCACCCGGGGTGGACTTTTCTAGATGGGACACTCGAGTGCCAACAGGACCAGGGGCCGACGTCATGTCCCAGCTCACGGTTCTGGGCTGAGCCCGCTGGTGGGCACGGTGGAAGAAGTGGGCAGATGGAAGTGGCCATGCTCTGACATCAGATGTGGGTCCTGCTTGTGATGCACATCATTCTCTGGGGTCAGTGCGATCGTTCATTGAAGGTGGACGCAAGTGTGGGCAACTTACTGAACCTTGGCCCACTACCCTGTCAAATATATCAAAGGGGTGAGATGGGGAGGGAGCCCCTTGGGTCCTCCTGATGGAGTCCTGTTGTCCCCAAGGTCAGCTTGTAGGTGCATGTTCACTGTACGAACTCAACATTCCCTCCAGAAACGTCGGGGGTCCCCACAGCTCAGCATGTGTGATTAAGGGAGCTCGTTCTGGTCAGGAGTCATCCCGGCGTAGTTCTTTCTTGGGAGCTCAGGGTGTTAGGGCACGGTTCTGGGTCTCCGACTGCAGACAAGGACCACACAGGAATGCAATCAGCAAGCAGGCAGTTTATTAAGCTGGCTATCCAGGGTCGTGCACACGCAGACAGCGACGCCCAGGTCCCGTGTGAGAGGTCAGACCCCGACCTAAGGTACAGGGGTTACTTGTATAGGCCCAAGTCGGCCGTTACAGCAGATTTGAAGGTCACAATTTACGTAAGTGCCCGCTCCGGGCTTCATGCGTTATCCGGGTCCGAGGGCTGAGCCCGGACTGTGACAGCCATCTGTTTCATAGCTCAGGGGCCTGTACATTCCTCCCAGAACAAGCAGAAAGTTCCTCCTGGAACAAGCAGATAGTAGAGGCCTGAGTGGAAACTTTACTATCTTCATTGTCCCTGGCCCAATCCGAGGCTGTCCGGGCCTAACAAGGGGTGGGGGTGGGGGCTCCCAGGACCACACCCAGTGATGCTCAGGGATCACTCCTGACTCTGCACTCAGGGATCACTCCTAGTGGCGCTCAGGGTATGACATGGGGTGCCGGGGATTGAACTCGAGTGGGCCGCATACAAGGCAAACACCCTAACTGTGGTCCTGTTGTTCCAGCCCCAAGGTGCCCAATAGAGCAGAATCGAGGGAAATGCCAGAGCCGACACCCCCCGCTGCTCTTTCCCAATGCCCAGCGTGTGCCACCTTCCCAAGCAAGCCAGTGCAAGCCCAGCTATCCACAGCCCCGCTGGGCTCTTCTAGCAAGACGAGATCGTAAGTCATGTGGGCTTCGAGTCTGCCCTTTCCCATGATGAAGTCACGGAGTTGGGGCTCCCAGACCTTGAGCTGGAGAAAATAATCATGCTGTCCATTATTTTAATGTGTGCGGATGTTGAGAAAGCCACTGCGAGGAGAATTTGGAGTAGCTGCTGAAGCCTCTAATTCTTGCAGCTAAGAAGACTGTGGAGCCGGCCCTGCAGACCCTAACTGCCAAGACGCTACATGGCGCCTTACGTGGCAAAGTGAAAACCCAGGCCAAACAGTCAAGCTTAGGATCTCGAGACGGGCACATCACCCTGAAGTTTCTGTGTGGATCCTAAGAAGGGCAAAGGCAGGGGGCAGAGCCACAGAGATGGAAAAGGCCCCTGTAGCTGGACTAGAGAGCGAGGTGGCGATCAGGCCTTCTAGCTTGGACTTTGGTTTTTCTTTGGTGGGAGACAGATGCTCAAAAGTCCCTGATGCTCTCCCAGTGATTCTTGACTAAGTGGGCCCAGCAGGTCAGTGCCCAGGCCGAGGACTCCTGGCCCCCTGGGTGTTGCTGCGGGTCTCCAAGGTCAGGAATCGGACTGGGATGAGAGGCATGCAAGGCAGACGCCTTAACCCCTGTGCCATCTCTCTGGTCCCAGGAAGCAGATCTTGAAGGTTTGCAAGATTTGGCCACAAATCAAAGGGTGCCACCAGCTGCTGGAGAGGGCAGATCTAAGGAGGGTATTCTCCCCAAGACCACTTGATTTTACCCCTCAGGTACTGACTACAGACTGCCAGCCAGAGCCCAGCGAGGTTCTGTTGTATTGAGTTACCTGGCTTATGGCAATTTGTTATGCCAAGTCCTGGGGGTTAGTAAGGGCCTTACAGGTCTAGTCCTGGAAGATTTCCACGTTTTCTTGGTTAGTTTGGACTCCAGACCCCTCCCGAGCTACTCCTTGCTCTGTACTGGGGAGGGGGCACTCCTTGGAGAGTTTGAGGATTAAACCTGTCCCCCCTAGCACCCCCCCATCCAAAACATATCATCTTGCCTGCTAAGCTAGCTCCAGCCCGGTGTCCACCCACTTTTAGCAAACTTAATGGCTTTTCCCGTGACACCATACCTCCTGGCAGTGACAGAGAAGGGCCAAGTAGAGGGATAATGATAAAAAAAGGGGGGGGGGGGGCAAATCCTGATCCCAAGCTCCGGGGTCACTGCCTCCTCTAATCCCCTTCATGGCCTCCTCAGCCTCGGTCAGCACCTTCACCAAAATAGCGTTAGCCATCCTGAGGCAGGCGAGTTAGGCTGGGCTTGCAGCCGGAGTGACACACCTCTCTCTGCTGGCCGGGTATGTGCAGGCGCGGGACAGAAGGCCAGCTCATTCCTCCTCGCTTTCCTGCTGCACTAACACCATCCCAGCAAACGGCAAGCCAGCCAGTGCAGCCTCTCCATGGATTTTCTTTCAGGCCCCAGTTTCTGTTTCACACAAGGACCGCCAACTGTGTGAGACATGGCGAGGCGCAAATGAAGTATTTGTTCCTGAAGAGCACAGCCCTTGAGCGGGTTGTGGAAACCTAGGACTTGGGCAGGAACCAGTCTCCCCAGGGTGCCTGGGGCTGTCCGGGCCAGGAGCCAGGCAGGAGCGGATGGTGCGATGAAAGAGCTGGGAGCGTACCCCAAATACGAATCCCTGATATTATCAAACGGACCCCGATGGGAACACAGCCAAATCCAAACACGTTTATGAGTCTTCTCGTTAGATTTAAAAATAGTGACAGTCACTCATGCTTAAAGTTGTTTGGCCAGGGAGTAAGGGGGAGCAGAAAAGATTACAGTCAAGTATTCTAGTCCCCTTTTGCCCTCTGACATTTGTGAAACAGCCCAGACAGACAAGAGTTGGGTTCTCTTTCCCCCTAAACACAGCCCAGCAGGATGGCACTTTACATGAAACGATGGGGAACCGCCAAAAGAAACAAGCGAAGGGACCCCAACCCTTTCTCTCCAGAGGTTTGTAGGTCTAGGCACCAGACACCAAAGCGACAGCTGTCGTCGTAACTCAAACGGCTCTTTCCAGGCTTTCTGGCCTCTTTCTTATGCTCCTGGGGTGAGACAGAGGGTCAACGAGCACAATTTTGAGAGTTGGAAAAAGGGAGGCCAGGAGCCGGGCGTGCTCCAAGAAAGAACAAAGCGCCCCGGGAGGCCCGGCCTGAGACCAGCGACCCGCCAACCCTGTCAGCTGCCTGCTCCAGCTCCAGACTGCGATGAGGGCCACTCGGCTCCAGCAAGCGGGGAACAACTGTCGTGCCACGGCAAATGGCATGAGCAGGGGCTGTGTCTGTTCCTCGAGGACAGCGTCTGACCCTCTGCTCAGGAGAACTCATGGTTCCTCCTTCCTGAAAGGAAGTAGACAATGAAGTCCAGTGGCTGCTGCCTTCTAGGGGGACAGTGTGTCCACACAAAACAGGCCGGTCCTCATGGGAGCGGCAGCTCTGGAACCAACCTTGTCCCTGTTTCCCTGTCCATTGCTTCAGTTTGGTCTCCCAGTAAGAGCAGGCCCCATTTACTGATGTGCAGAGGCCCATCTCTGACCTGACCCAGCCTGCCCTCCCTCCCTCCACCCATAACTCCTTTCATCCATCCCTCCCTCCATCCGCCCCTCCTTGAACACTCTGCCAAAAATGTAGGGTTGTGTGTCTACATGTGTGTGTTTTTGAGAGAGGGCAACAGACAGAAGCAGAAACAGAGATGGAGAGTCTGTTTCCAACACACACACACGTGATATTGTTCTGCAGAACATGTTCTGTTTCTTCCTCACAGCCCGAGGTGCGAGAGTCCTCCTGCCTTTGGTGCTCTTGAGTGGGTTGCTTGGACCCACTCAGTAGCTTCTTTGTCCCAGCAGCGGACAAGTGGCTAACTGCCAACCATCTGTTGATACAAGGAATGTACAGTCCCTCCGGCGTGTCCCTGAAGCAGACACAGCAGCCCCCAGAAACCAGGCCCCAAAAGGGCACAAGAACCTTCGACGATGTGATTTCACGAAGGAATCAAAGAAGGGGCCACGCTCCTGCACATGTCCCGGGCAGCACGGTATTCCCTCATTTAAAGAATTCCATCTGCAAAGGCTTCTTTCCTAATACATCACTTGGACATCTGCGGAGCACAATTTGGAATGGAATTTGGAATTTGGAATGGGGGTACGATTCAATCAATCCACAGGAATTCTTAGACAACGGGGGTTGTCAAGGCACACTTGATATATACAGAGGGAAAGGATGGTACAAAGAGCAATGTGAAGATACTACCCTTGGAGGTAGGAGCGCTGTGGCCACAAGCCAAGGGATGCCCGCGCTCCTGGAAATGGAGGCGGCACAGAGGAGGGAGACGGACCATGCCTGCTGATGCATCTGAAACTTTGAATTGGCAGCCATGGGGCACTGAACCTCCCTTTGGAGACTGGCAGAATTTCCCAGGCGATGCCCAGCAGGACTTGTGCTGGCCACTAGGCAACGGTAGCTGGCTGCCCACCGCCCGCCCCCCCTCAGCACAATGGTTCCCCTTTCTCTGCGTTCAGCCGGCTCTTGGCATCCAACTGCTGATTTTTGCCAATCTGACATGTGTGTCCCTTCTCTCATTGTTTCATTTGCATTTCTCTGATTACTAACGAATCTGCGCATCTCTCAGCCGACTCACTTGCTAGCCTTTTGGGTTCCTCCTTCTGGGGATCGCCTATTCGCATGCTTTGCTCATTTTCCTGTTGCGTCTGTGTCTTCTCGGTGGGCAGGATTTCCTCGTATATTTTCTCTATTAATCCCTGGTCGGCTTCAAACAGCAAATATCTTCTCCCCATCTGTCGTCTGCCTGTCAACTATCTGTGGCGTCCTTCGTGGGAAGGAGGAACCCTTCATTGGAGGTGGGGGGAGCTTATCTATGAAAACAAGGCTACAAGCGAAGGAACGACAGGGTAGGGAGCACTGTGAGAACCACGTGAGTGTGAAGGCGCCTCTGACCATGGCAGTGGGTCTCAACTCCAGCACACACTGCGGTTCCGGGGGTGCCACTGCAGCCAGGGAACGATGAGTACACAGGAGTGGCTGGCAGGGGGACAGGGGCCGACACACCTTGAACTTCTTTAGGTTTGGGGGTTCACCGGCTGTCCTGAGGGCTGAGCCCTGGTCAGGAGCTCCAGAGTCACTCCTGGAGGGGCCTGCTGGACCCTCTGAGCGCCTGGAATCAAACCTGGGTCGGCCATGGGCCAGGCAAGCACCTCCCCTGCTGTACTATCGTCCAGCCCCACCATTTACTCCAGCCTTCAAAAGCAGTAAGGCACAGAGGACGGGGATGCAGCATATAGTCACGGGGTGCCAGTGCTGCAATGAACCCACATCCCAGAACAGCACAGGAGAGAAAAACAACAACCTAAGCAGCAACAGCTGGACCTAGGTAACTGCACAGGGTGCTCTCCACTTCCTTGCCTACACCCCCAACGGAACACATAGACCCCCTCCCCAGTGCCGGGGACCCCTTGGCACCCTGACCTGAGCCTCACATCCATGTCGGTGGCTTCAGCAGAAAGGCAGCAAGAGAACAGACAACGGGTTAAAGACCCTTTGGTACATCTATGCAATGGAATACTATGCAGCTGTTAGGAACGATGAAGTCATGAAATTTGCTTATAAGTGGCTGGTCATGGAGAGTATCATGTCGTACTTGATCATTCGTGCTTGTACCATCAGGTCCTCGATGGATGCATCTGATGCTAGCGTACGTGCATTGAAAGTACAGACGATCATTTTTTGTCTTCCTTCGTTGTGGCAGCCTAGGTCGGCCTTGAGATTTTGTCGGCCTCTCCTTTCTCATCCTTCTCAGTGCTGCCATGTCGGTGAAGCCTTCAGGGTCAGGTGAATGAGACCAGTTGTAGTTACTGGTTTTGGCATATCGAATACACAGCGGATAGCTTGCCAGGCTCTTCCGTGCGGGCGGAATACTCTCGGTAGCTTGCCAGTCTTTCCGAGAGGGATAGAGGCTTTTGGGGTGACCTCTAATCACCCTTGTAGGTGTTACCATATTTGAACCCTATCAAATATGGTACGACAATTCCGGAAGATGGGTATTTAGTGTCTTATGATGTGTCCGGAAAGCGTCCTGGAGTGTGGCAACGGCTGGGTAGTGGAAGTAGTGTCGAGAGTGGAAGTCTGCCAGTGGGGTATTTATCTGGGTAGGGTGGGTCTCCTGTGCACAATTCGATCCCTGGATGGTTGATGGAAGCAGACAGGGCAGGGTAGGGTGGGGCTCCTGATTAGAATCCCTTTGTCACCTGTGGTGGTGGGAGCAAGCAGAGAAGCTCTGTCCCTGGGTCCGCCGAGCCTGGAGTCCAAGGTCTCAGAGAGTTCCGCTTATCTTGTTCTGTGGGTCTTCAGTTGTGCGTGGGTCTCGGCCGGAGCTGCCGCGCGGGTCCGGAAAGCGTCCTGGAGTGTGGCAACGGCTGGGTAGTGGAAGTAGTGGAGAGTATCATGCTCAGTGAAATGAGTCAGAAACAGAGGAACAGACATAGAGGGATCGCACTCATTTGTGGAATATAAAATAACATAATATGAGGCTGACATTCAAGGGCAGTAGACATAAAGGCCAGGAATATTGCTCCATAGTTGGAAGCCTGCCTCATGAGCTGGGGCAGAAGGCAGCTGGAATAGAGAAGGGATCACTAAGACAATGATGGTTGGAGGGATCGCTCAGGATGGAGATGTATGCTGAAGGTAGTTAAAGGACCAAACGTGATAACCTCTCAGTGTCTGGGTTGCAAACCATAATGGCCAAAAGTAGAGAGAGAGTATAGGGGAAATTGTCTGCCATGGAGGCAGGGAGAGGGTTGGAATGGGGGTGGGGTATAGTGGGGACATTGGTGGTGGAGAATGTGCCCTGGTGGAGGGATGGGTGTTGGAACATTGTATGACTGAAACTCAAACATAAAAGCTTTGTAAATGTATATCGCGGTGATACAATTTAAAAGAAAGAGGGGGCTGGAGCAATAGCACAGCGGGTAGGGCGTTTGCCTTGTGTGCGGCCGACCAGGGTTCGATTCCCAGCATCCCATATGGTCCCCTGTGCATCACCAGGTGTGACACAAAAAAGGAGGGAAAAATCTCTAAAAAATGAAAGAAAGAAAGAAAGAAAGAAAGAAAGAAAGAAAGCAAGCAAGCAAGCAAGCAAGCATCCTGGGAGCCACCCCCAGCCTCACCAGGACAGTGCACCTTGACCCAACAATGTCATCACGTCACTCTCTCCCTCTTCGCCTCCTCCTCCTCCTCTACCTGGGGGAAGTAAAATCAGGGAGGCAAGGGGGAGGAGGGGGGAGGGGAGAGGAGAGGCAGGGAGGAGAGAGGGAAGGGGCACTGAGGAAGGAAAACTAGAGGAACAGGAAGTGCTGGGCTGCATGTCAGGATTGCAGAGTTGGTGGCCCTGGAGTCACAGCCCAAACAGAAAAAGAGCGGCTCAGCTGAGTAAGAGGAGACCCCACTCCCCTTCCACAGTGCCCCCTATCCCACTTGGCACTCTCTATCCTGATTGCAGGGGATCCAGGGTGCGCTGGGACGCCCCCACTATGCGGGCTGAGGGTGCCGTATGGGCAGGCAGGAGGACTTACCACTTGGCTGGCCTGTTGTTCCCTGAGCCTCTGGCTGCCATGTTCTCAGCAGCTGCCACCACCTGTCCCTGGGCCCTGCCAGTCACCCCAGGAATCTCACAGGTGCTCATGCCAGTGAACTCCCAGGCCTGGGAGTTCCCACTTCCACCCTCTCCCATTCTTCCTCCTTCCGTCCCTCCCTTCCTTCAGCACACATCTCCCATCCCGAGCAATCCCTCCAACCATCTTCCCTTCCCTTCCTTCTTCTGTTTTAGTTTTGGGGCCACACCAGGCTGTCTTCAGCCGTTACTCCTGGCTCTGTGCTCGGGGATTATTCCTGACGGTCTTGATGGTGCCAAAATCTAACCCGGGTCTGCTGTGCTCAAGGCATGAGCCTACATCTGTAGTGTCTCTCCGGCTCAATCCCTCCCTTCCTTCTTGCTTCCCCTTCCTTCCCTTCCCTTTCCTTCCTTCCTTCCTTCCTTCCTTCCTTCTCTCCAATTTTCATTTTCCTTCCTCCCTTTCACTCCCCTCTTCCGTCCTCCCTTCCTTCTTTCTTTCCTTGCCCTTCGTTCCTCACTTCCTTTCTTCCCATTTCCTTCCTTTCTCTTCCTACCCTCCTTCCCTTCACTCTCCCTTCCTTTCTTCACCACTCCCTCCCTTTCCACTACTTCGATCACGATCACAATCATGACCATCCTGTTGTTCGTCGATTGCCTCAAGCAGACCCCAGTAACATCTCCTTCCTCCTAGCCCTGAGACTTTTTTAAAAAAGTGCCATATTCAAGGCTCTTTCAGAGTTAGGAGAATGAGACCCATCATTGTTACTGGTATTTGGCATATCGGGTACGCCACGGGGAGTTTGCCAGACTCTGCCGTGTGGGCAGGTTACATTCAGTAGCCTGCCAGTTTGTCCAAAGTAGGAATGAGATAATAAGACGTCGTGCGGCCGCAAATGCGGCCACGCAGTTCCAGGAGCTGGGTTTTATAGTCTCTGAGTCGTGGCCATTGATGGGATTACACGGTGCCAGGGGGCTAGTTGGTGGGTGTGACCCCCGCCTACTGGAATTTGGAGGATCTGGGTGGAGGATGCTCAGCCCGGATCCAAGCAGGCTTGGAGATCTCAGCCCTGGGACCCGCATGCCTTTGTTCCTCTGCCGGTACCTTCATGCGTGTGGAGGGTGATCTCAGCATGGTGGTGGCTTGTTCTGGAGGTCTTCGGCTGCTGGAGCCCGCTACTTCATCCTTCCTTTTCTTTCCTTTCATTCTTTTCTTCCTGCTTAGACTCTTTCCTCCCTCCCTTTTGTCTGTCCTCCATTTTATCTGCCCATCCTTCCTTCGATTTCTCTCATCAATCTTTCCCTATATACCCCCTTGCTCTTTCCCTGGCCGTGTCTCTTCCTTGCATCCAGATGTCACTGGAGCTCTCAGGACCCTGCGGGCAGGGAGCTGTAACCAAACAGGGGGACAGGGCACCCCTCATCTCCATGGTGAGGTTGCTCAGTATTGCCCTTAGCTTCCCCAAGTTTTCTACTTCCAATCTCCAAACTCCCCAGGAGAGCTCTGGCAGTCTCCCTTCCAATAACCTGTCAGTGGGCCTCAGGACCTTGGCACATGCTCTCCCAACTCCCACCAATCAGGGGGAGGCACTGAGCCTAGAGCAGTCCTAATGCATCTCCCTGACCTCCCTGGCTTCGGAGACCTGCAGCTCATCTTCCCTTCCCCCCCACTTTCCTTCCAAGTCAGCCCCAAGTCACGTGTGGCTGTGGTGCTGGCCCTCACCACTGCAGCTTGCAGGCACTCAGCAAACTGAGCCTGCAATTCAGCCACTGGGCCCCAAGGTCTCAGCCCCATCACCCACATGCTGGGACTCCAGACTTAATTGTCCCCGAGAGATAGTACCATGGGTAAGGTGTTTGCCTTGCATGCAGCTGACTTGGGTTGGATCCTCAATGCCCTGTACACTTTGGCAGGTGCCCAGGGGAGTGATCTGTGAGTGCAGAGTCAGCCACCTGAAGTGCCGAGTGTGCCCCCCTATAGAAGGACAGTCCACTGATCTCACTGCAGTCATTCATTCCAAACTCACGGTGGAAACACCCCAAACGTCAGTCAATCTGGGCACAAAAAAGCAAGCACAACGTGCCCCAGAGACAGGGCGAGAAAGCGCCAGGGGCTTCACAGCTTACTCTGCATGCTGTCCCTGACACTGTCTGAAGTACTGCAGGTTCCCTAAGTCATTTAGGCCCCTGTAAAATGACTTGAACCTGTTAACATGAAGTAAAGGGGCTCCTCTTGCCACAGCATGACGGCACGGAGTGTACACATGTACTTTGATCACTTGATCACTTGACTTCCCGTTAATCGTCGATTTGCTCGAGCGGGCGCCAGTAACGTCTCCATTTGTCCCTGTCGTGTGCTAGTGTAGCCCAATGGCATCTGTTCACTCTAGGAACACGAAGAGCCTCAAACGATCGTTCATGATCTTGATGAAGAAGTCTGACCATCTGGTAGGTGGGCGGCCACGCGGTCTTTTGACATCCTGTGGAATCCAGTCAGTAACAGCTCTAGTCCAGAGGTCGTCTTTAAATCTCATTACGTGACCAGCCCATCTGATTTTCGACACCTTGGCAAATGAGACAGCGTCCCTGATTCTTGATCGTCGACGGATGTCAGAACTCCGGATTCGTTCTCTCATTTGAGTGAAACGTGATATTCCAAGCATAGCTCTTTCTATTCTTCTTTGGGAGACCTGAATAGCGTTCTCATCCTGTTTACGTAGGGCCCAGGTCTCTGAGGCATATGTTAATGCAGGAAGAACAGTGGAATCAAAGAGATGTGCCCGGAGCCAGAGGTTCTTCGTCCTCTTAGCTATTTCTTCGACGCTCTTGAAGGCGTTCCAAGCTGCTCTCTTCCTCCTGCGCAGCTCGGGTGCCAGGTCATTTGTCATTGCACATGTACCAGCTGGTGGCAAAGCCAGAAGCCCCAAGCACGCCCTGGACCCCACCTATTGTCTGGAGGCATCAGCAGTGTCTAAACAGGGTAGTCTCTGGAGACTAAGAGCACAGCTTCCCCGGGGCAGTGACAGCGGCTGGGACAAGCCCTCTGGCATGAAGAGCAGGTTCCAGAATTTGGTCAAGGTGCTGCTTCTCCAACTCTGCGCCTACATTCAACGCCACGGTGTTCGACATGTGAGCATGGTGGCATGGAGCCTCCAGCCACCCCACCTTGCCCCTGGGCCCTTGTCTTTTAAAAAAAATGTAAAAAAATTATTTTCCTAAAGTTGTTCACAATAATTGATGACAGTCAATATTTCAACCCCAACCCCACCACCATTACACCTTCCCACCTCCATTATTTTGTATTTTCCCACCACCACTCAAGGCTGCCCCACAGGCCGATGCTAGATCATTTATTTTATATTGCTTGTTATGAATAGCATGAGAGGGCTGGAGTGGTGGCACAGCAGGTTTTGCCTTGCACGCGGCCGACCCGGGTTCAATTCCCAGCATCCTCTATGGTCCCCTGAGCACCGCCAGGAGTAATTCCTGAGTGTATGAGCCAGGAGTAACCCCTGCGCATCACCGGGTGTGACCCAAAAAGAAAAAAAAAAGAAGATGAAGAATAGTATGAGATGACTGTAACGGTCTATCTCACAGTGATTCAACAAAAAAAGCAAAAAAAAAATGTATGCGATGTTGCATGACTGCGAAATTGGCCGGGTGCTACCGGAATTCTAAAATTTTAAATAATTGGGGTCCGGAGACATCTCTGCTGTGAGTTGCTGATTCCGAGATTCATTTATGAGTCTCTGGATCATGTTTGCTAATGCGCTTAGATGGCACCCGGATGGGCCCTTTCTTACTCCGCAATTCACACCCTGTCCGCAGCCCAAGGTCTTTCACAGGAAACGCAGTTGCGAACTGAGCACCCGAAGCTGTAGGCTGACCCTTCCTTCCGGCTCGGACAGTGCCAAGGAGGGCGAGCGAGGGATGTGGTCTGGCCCAGGCTGGAAAGTGGCAGGGCGATGGCAGGAAAGCCCAGCTGCCGTCCCCTCGTGAGTACTTTTGCCATCCCAGTGACCCATTCTTTCCCACTTCCCGTCGGGGACAACCCCTGGGAATCACTGGGAGTTCTGGTGGCTCAGAAGTGCAGAGGTTGGGTCTCCCTCTCCACATGCTCCTCAGCCCTGACTACTGATCACACCAGACTCCCCAAAGGTCCCAGGCCGGGCCCAAGCCGATGCCCATGACTCTCAGACTGTCCCCATGCCGTGAGCACAGCAGCACCGGCTCCCTCGGCCTGCAGTTCCCAGAAGCAGAAGAAAAGGGCAGCACCGAGTCGCACTCCGGGCCCCTCGTTCCCTGGTCCCTGCGTGTGTGATGGGGGGGTCAGGGGCAGCGTCGAGGGGCCCTAGTGGAAGCATCCTGGCCACTGTAACAGCTGCTCGAGGCCAGAGTCCCTCGAACAAGTGCAAGTTCGCAACTGCGCTTCCTGTGAAAGACCTTGGGCTGCGGACAGGGTGTGGATGGCCCTAACCACCAGCATCCTTAGAAAAGGGTATTTGGGTCTGGAGCAATAGCACGGTGGGTAGGGCGTTTGCCGTGCACGCGGCCGACCCGGGTTCGATTCCCAGCATCCCATATGGTCCCCTGAGCACCGCCAGGGGTAATTCCTGAGTGCAGAGCCAGGAGGACATCACCCTAAACATCACCGGGTGTGACCCAAAAAGCAAAATAAATAAATACATAAATGGGTATTTATGACAGAGACATAGCCGAGGAAGGTGGTGGAAGACGCGGCCGAGGCCACAGGCAAGGAGCCGATAACCCCCACCGCAGCCAGAGGGACCGTGGTCCTGTCCCGACCCGATTTCTGCTCAGTGAAACCCACTCGGGGCTGTTAGACTCACGAGGCAGGAGGGAAGACGTTTCCAGGACTGTGGGCATCCAAGTTTGGGGGGGAATTTCATAAGGCAGCAACCCGGAAAGGCCCCGGGCTCGAGAGCAGGCCCACCCCCAGGACTGCCCCCAGTGGGACGCTCAGTGGAGTCACCTCTCCACTACCCAGAAGGCAGTCCTGGCCCAGCCATCTCCAGATGCCAGAGACCCCTGTGTGCTCGGACTGTGTGAGGAACCCCAGGCTAACCACTTCCCCATATGGGGCTCCCCCTCCCGCACCCGAATCACTGCAACAACTTCCTGCTGCCTTTGCAACTTCCCACTTTGGTTTCAAGATCTAAACGGGGCAGAAAGGATGTGAGATTTCGGGGGGAGGGGTGCAAACTTCGCAGGGAACGTTGCTTACTAGGTTTCCCTGTGTAGGCCCGTGAGGGTGGGGGGGGGGGTCACAGGGCATAACCGTGGGAGGCGCCTGGTGTGTGAAGACATGTAGGCCATGAGCCCACGAACATGTTGGTGTTGTGGTACTTGTCAGGGGCGGGGGTATGGGCCCCTAGGCCCGGGGGTTTGTGGGATGGTGAGGGCTGGTGTGTGCAGGACATGAGGAGGGTGTGCATGAGTGTATGTGGGGCTGGACACATGACAGCAGGGGGGGCGGTCTCTCATGCAGGAGGGAGCAGCGCGACCTTGTCATCCAGGCTCCAGCCGCGGGGCCCTTTCCTGCCTCTGCAGCCCTGCCAGCTCCGTGACGTGGGACTTGGCACGGCAGCTGACACACCTGGTGACAGCCGGGGGAGGGGGGGAACCCAGGCATGCCTGCTCGCAGGATGTCACCAGCCTGGTGGCCCTGACTCCAGGGTGTGCTTCCTGCTCTGGGCAGCCCACCAGGGCCAGACCGGCCTGTGACCTGCAAGCTAAGGAAGAGGAAGTGGAGGGCTCCCAGCTCCAGACACGCAGGGAATGGGTGGGCGCCACGACTGCCCTCCTCAGAGGCCCTGCTGACACTCTTCCAGGCCAGGCGCGGCCCCACGGGAAGTCCCTGGTCAGCTCTGGTGCCTCCGTGGCAGCGTTTTCCCCGCATTTTCCCTGCGGGGAAGCGGTACAGAGGCTCCAGCAACACGGCCAGGGTGTGTGCGAGCACCACACGAAGGAGGGAGCCGGAAACTGTGCAAGCGGGGAGCAAGGCGCCAGGGAGATCGGCACCCCACCCTTTGGGTCCTCTGAACCCTCAAATTATGGTCCCCTAGAGGAGCAGGTGGGGAGGGCGTGCAAGTCCTCCAGCCTGGACCTTCTGGGGGGCGGGCTCTGTTCACGGCTTAGCTCCTGTGCCTCTTCTGAGTGCCAGCCTCTCCCTGCCCTGTTCTCTCCCTTCCCTCCCTATGCCAGTCCCCACAGAGACCTCACTATTTCCCGGGTTGCAGAAAGAAGAGGGAGGCCGCCGTCATCCCTGAGCTGTGCTCCTTCCTCTGCCCGCCCCCCGCCCCCCAGTGGCGCCTCCCTGCTGGCCTGGGCGTCTGTCCCTCTTCCCACCTGAGTCCAGGGACAGAGCTTCTAGTGTCAACGGAACCCGTGGGGGCTGGGGCGCTGGGACACGGGGAATCCCACGGGCGCTGTTGGCTATGGCCCCAAAGAAAAGAGGCAGGAAGGGAGGACGGGAAGAAGGAAGGAAATCATTGCAGCTCAGTCACTAAGTGCCTTCACAGCGGGAGAGTGCTCTCGTCTTCTGAAGAAGCTGAACTCCCTTATGAAAAGTTCGGGTCGAGGAACATCCCTTAACTGCATCTGCAGAAGACTCAGGCCTGGGCCTTGTGAGCGTAAAGGTAGAGGAAGGAGGGCGGGAAAGGGAAGGAGAGAACTAAAGAGGGAGGAAAGAGAGGAAAGAAGGAAAGGGAGGGAGGGAGGCTGGGAGGGAGGGAGGGAGAGAGGGATGAAGGAAAGTAGAAAGGAAGGGAGGGAGAAACAGAGGGACGGAGGCTGGGAGGGAGGGAGGGTTGGAACGGAGGAAGAGAGGAAGGGAAGGAGGGAGGGATGAAGGGAGGGAGGGAAGGAGGGAGGGAGGGAGGAGGGAGGGAGGGAGGAGGGAACAGAGGAAGGGAAGGAGGGAGAGAGGAAGGAAAGAAAGAAAGGAGGGAGGGAAGGAGGGAGGGAGAGAGGATGGAAGGGAGGGTGGGAGGGAACAGAGGAAGGAAGGGAGGGAGGGAGGGTGGGAAGAAATGGAGAAAGAGAGGAAGGGAAGGAGGGAGGGATGAAGGGAGGGAGGGAAGGAGGGAGGGAGGGAGGAGGGAGGGAGGGAGGAGGGAACAGAGGAAGGGAAGGAGGGAGAGAGGAAGGAAAGAAAGAAAGGAGGGAGGGAAGGAGGGAGGGAGAGAGGATGGAAGGGAGGGTGGGAGGGAACAGAGGAAGGAAGGGAGGGAGGGAGGGTGGGAAGAAATGGAGAAAGAGAGGAAGGGAAGGAGGGAGGGTGGGAGGGAGGAAAAGAGGAAGGAAGGCAGTAAACCCTGAGTTTTGCCAGGTATGTCTCCAAAGCAAAAGGATAATGCGGTGTGATACCATGGCCAGTCGTGTGCCTCCCCCCGAGAAAGCACAAACACTAATGCAAAGTGTCCTGGCACACACACACACACACACACACACACACACACACACACACACACAGAGCACAGCACCAAAGCTAAGAGTAAGAGTCCAGACCCTGCAGCCTTGAGTGTAGTGAGTGCAGTCACCAAAGCAACAGCACGCACACAAAGGGAGAGTGATGGGGGGCAGGGCCCCAGAAGCCAACGTGAAGGCAGGCCGCTGATCAAGTCTGGGGCGACAGGACCCTGGAGCATAAAAGGGTCGCAAGGTCTAGGAAGTCCCGCGGGGAGTAAGCCGGAAGCAGGAGCCCACGGCGGCCCTATCGAACACGGAGGTGGAGGGGCTAGACTGGCTGTCGGGAAGGGCAGAAGAGACGACGGCGTTAAAAGCGTTAAAATTCTACATTTGACAACCGGAGCTGGCATGGTAGACTGAGGCAGGTAACGGGACGGGAGGCAGACATGGGTGGGTGGGGGCCAGGCGTGGGCTCAGTGACAGCACGTGCCTCACGCGTGACGCCCCGAAACCATAAAACCGATTTTAAGGGGGAGCAATTACACCGCTAAAAACACCTCCGGTTCTTATTACTTATAAACCCACAAATACAAAGGCTTGCCAACTCCGCCGCGAGTGGAAAAACTGGGCAAACCACCCCGGAATGAAATAATCAAGTCAACCCCCCCAGGAGCTGGGTTGCCAACTAGCGGGCCGGGCTCCACCCAAGCGTGGGCTCGGAGCAGACGGGGGTGGGGGGGGGCAGAAACGCTCACAAAGCAGACACCGAACTGCTCAATTCAACGGGTGGTCCGAGAACCACTCGGGGAGCAGCGCAGAAAGAAGGGGTTGTGTGGGGGCTGTTGCTGATGGCAAAGGGGGGTCTATAGGTTGCTTCTGAAACCAAGGACGTTAGTGATTTAGATGTACTGCAGAATGACATGGAATCGTGGCATAAATGTAGGTGTCCGTGGGCAGAGTCAGAGCAGCGCATAGGGTGCCCATTGCCATTCACTCCCCAGCCACGCAAGACTTCCCTGAGCAATGCCAGGGGCGAACCTTGAACCCAGAGCCTGCAGTCTGCCCTGAACCGCTTGGAGAGGGTCCCCCAAACACACAAAAATATGTAAGCGGCCAGCCTGTGGCGGCGTGTGCACTGGCTAGGCACAAGGGAACATAGAAAATGCTCAATGAAGGATTTATTTTTATTTATTTATTTATTTGCTTTTTGGGTCACACCCGGCGATGCTCAGGGGTTACTCCTGGCTCATGCACTCAGGAATTGCTCCTGGCAGTGCTCAGGGGACCATATGGGATGCTGGGAATCGAACCTGTGTCGACCATGTTGGCTGCGTGCAAGGCAAACACCCTACCCGCTGTGCTATGGCTCCAGCCCCTCAATGAAGGATTTAGAGGTAACAAGTATCACAGCAGCAAGGAACCCGGGAATGGTTTTGCAAAAATAACAATGCTGTGTGTGTGTGTGTGTGTGTGTGTGTGTGTGTGTGCGCGTGCGTGTGTGCATGTGTGCGTGGGGGTGTAAGTGTGCATGTGCAGAGAGAAAAGGCAGAGACCCATGAGGCCAATATGGTGAAACACTGGTGATGGGGAAATCCGTGGCAACGGTCTCCGGTCTCCGGGAGTTCTTTGCGCTATTTTTGCAACTTGTCTGTGAGGGCTCGCTGACTGGAAATCATTTCAAAAGGAAAAGTTTGGTTTGGCGAAAAGAAATGATCTCAGGTCGGCCCTGGGTGCAGAAGTAGACTGCAGTGCTCCAGTAAGACTCACTGTGGTACGCACGGCTGCCCACCCGTTAGTGGGTTTTTGCTCGGAGCTATGCTGGGCCCCAAACAAACAAGGCCGGGTTTGGTGACTCACCGTCAGCCTTAATTTTCTTTCCCACTTGGCATTTTCTCATCGGTCCTGATCCTTATTCTTCAACCTCAGGCTTTCGAGCAATGAAACCCGTGTTCAATGCCACATTGCTGTTTCGGTTGAGAGAGTCACCAGACCTCGTCTTTGGGACGAAGCCTTCGCACTTGGCCTACTTGGGTGCCACCCCGAGGCCTCCCTGGAGGAGGGGACAGGCAGGGCAAATGGCTCCTTGTCCTAATTCCGGGAACCCCTGGATCTCTCCTTTCACAGGTCAAAAGAAATTTAGCTATGAGTTGGGTTGATGAGCTGGAACTAGGGTCCTGGATGGGGGGGAAGGGGGAGGTGGCCAGAGAGGAGTAGCTACTGGCAGGAAAGGTGGGAAATCTCCAGAAGCCGGTAAAGGCAAGGCAAAGGATTCGCCCCTGCAGAAGGGACCAGTCCTGATGACACCTTAACTTCAGCCTGGTGAGACCCGGTTCAGACTTGTGACTCCAGACACGGGAAAGGAACGTACGTTCTTTTAAGCCAGAAAATTGGCGTCAGTCGGTTCCAGTGGCATGACTGTCCAGTGTGAAGAAGGACCCACCCTTTCTCCAAGGGGCTCCCTTGGGGGGCTCTGACCTCAGAAGACACCGTGAAATGTTTGAATTCCCTCAGACAGGAGATGGTGAGGGTCCAAGGAACCCCGTGCAAGGCCTCGTGGGCAGACTCTGGGGGACTAGCATGGGCCCGGTGGAAATATAAGCGAGCGTTCCCACGACGGGTGGGGGCGACGAGGGGCGTGGAACGTGGTCGTTCAAGGCCTGGAAAGGGAAGGACGGGGACACTTGGCACCTCGGGGCCTGTCAGAGTACACGTGTGTTGAGCATGCAGGGTAGGGCTCAGCTGTAGAACATGCACTGCGGCCCTGTTTGGGGGGGGGGGCTGCGGAAAGGAGGAGCAACAGCCTAAGGTGGTAGGACACCTGCCGTGCAGGCTTTCGTGAGGTCACAAGTTCGATGCTGGTGCCAGCCCATCTCACTGGGTGGGAGCCTGGCTCTGTGACTACAATCCCTGGAGCACGTAGTAGGTGATTTCTGACGCTCCATGGAGGAGGGGGAGTCCAGGCAGAAGGCGTACGCAGGGATGGAAACATTCCAGATGGTGACCCTTGCGTTACACACACCCCTGGCCACGCCGCCGAGCCCCTTCAGGTCACCGGCTGGCACCTCTACAGTGCCGGACTGCCTTTGGGTTAAGATCTCCGACAGGCTCGGAGCACACACCGGGCTTGGAAAACCTCCTGGAAACTCATCTGGAAGCCTCCATGGGTTTTTTTTCCCCCACTAGCTCAAACTACAGAAGAGGCTGATAGGAATGTTTTGGTCCACAGACGGGTGGGTCTCCCCAGGGGGGAGCCCCCCCGAACACAGATCTGTCGCCCTACCCCAGCCGCCGTGCAAACAGAAATAGCATCCGCGAGAGGCAGGGATCAGTCACCAGGTAGCGGACGTCAGAGCAGGGTGTGGGGGCGCAGAGCGAGGGGGCCTGGGGGAGCTTGTCACCGCATCAGCCCCTCCTGCGCGGTCGGCTCCCTCCCCTCCGTCGCTCCTTCAACTCAATCCATTACCTTCTGTTTGCAGCCTCTTCAGACAGTTTTCCTTGGCTTGATGCCAAGCCAATTTGAATGAATTTTCCAAGCATGACCCTGTGAGTCACTATATTAAATGCCTTCCAGATAGTTCTCCTTGCTGCATACGCGACCGACCATCTGCAATCACAATGAGGTGCCCAGCACAGCGGGGCAGAGCCCGGGAGGGATGCTGATGCAGGCGGGGAGGGGGGGGCGCCCTGCACGGCATCCTTTATATATCTACCTGGGGGCCACACCTGGGGGCCACATCAGGGCTCAGTCCTGGCTCTGGGCGCAGGGTTCAGGGCCCATAGGTAGTGCAGGAGCTTGAACCCGGCTCGGCCACTTGCAAGCCCAGTGTGCCTCCACCTCCACCATCTCTCCATCCCCCACCCCCCGGGAGGGGCCGTGGCAATCTTTCCGAAAAGAGCATTTTTTTTTTTCGCTTTTTGGGTCACACCCGGCGATGCACAGGGTTTACTCCTGGCTCATGCACTCAGGAATCCCTCCTGGCAGTGCTCGGGGGGACCCTATGGGATGCTGGGAATCGAACCTGGGTCGTCTGTGTGCAAGACAAACGCCCTATACGCTGTGCTATCGCCCCAGTACCCCGGAAAACAGCTTTCTTGATCCGACTGGCACATTCGGTTGTTGGGTCTGTGGCAGCACCCTTGTGGCCACCTCAGAATGCTTCCACATTCCCGGAGAAACCCTGTTCTCCTTAGCTGCCCGCCCCCAGCTGACTCCCTCCCCTCCCCAGTCGCTGGCCCTGCAGATGAAAGGAATCTGCCTTCCAGATGACAATGGGTAAGGGGCACAGAGCCGGGCTGAGATGGAGGGGCTGACCAGATCCTCGACCTCGGAGCATTCGAGGTGGGGAGTTACCAGCCTTTCCCCCTCCCCCACACCTCTAGATAACTAGTCTTTCTTGTGCTTGCAGCCACCCTCTGGGCCAGCCGGGCAGGCGCGCTCCCCCCAAAAAAGGAGAGGAAAAGCGCTCCTTGGTCCATTCTGCAAAGGAGGCTGGAGGGAGATGCATGATGCACATATGTTGACATAGGCTGTGCCTGTATGCTGACCCCCATGCACACTGGCAAAAGCACATACCGCCCACGTGTGCACGCAGATCCTCTCGTGTGTGCCCACGGGCGCACCCACGCCCACATCCGCTCACACATGCATGCATGTCCACGCATGTGCATACTGACACAGACATGCTCCGGCACTTAGAAGCAGCAGAACTGCTTAAGGGCACGGTGGTTTCCGGAAGTGGCCCCTTCGCTCTCCACGGTTCTCCTTGGTCTTTCGCCAGCACCATGGCGAGGTTCTTAAAACCCCAGCTTGAGCGGGCAGCGGGGGTGGAGGGGGGCTCCCACACCGCCCCCCCCCCACAGGAGCTCGGCTCTACTCGGCTCCTCTCAGTGCCCAGTTCAGCCCGCCCCACTGTGAGATTCACTGCTCAGGCCCCGGCTTCTCTGCTCACTCTGAAGAGACCTGAAGACACGGAGCATAGGGTGCACACCAGTGGTGCTGGGGGAGGGGTTCTGGGGGTCCCCTCGGGGCTCTCACGTGCTAGGTGTTTGTTCTACCTGGTGGGAGGAAGCCCCGCCCCTGCTCCCGAAAAGCTGAGTGTTTGCATCTCACATTTGTATACAAAATATCCGAACAGTTACCTATCAGAACAGATGGCAGATGCCTTAGAAGGTAATTGGGTTCCTTCCCAGGCCAAAGGCTCCCTCTGAACCCTCTCGCCAGGGGCCTGCAAAGTCTTCACCTTCTTGGTAGACAGTTACTAGAGCCGCGGGAAAGGTCCTGTGTCCTGTCTGATTGAGTCTAATGTGTCTATTCTGCCTTTGGCCACTTGTCCGTTGGGTGGTTCTAAGAGCCCATGCCCTGGCCCATGCTGCCAGATCCCATCTGTTTTTCTCTAAGAACTGTCCCAGGTTACCCCTTCTGTCTGGGTCTGCTCTGTTTAACTCAGTAGGGGGCCGACACCACTCTTGGGCAGAGAAATCCCTAGTTTGCTCAGCACTGCTTGGAGAAAGGAGACGATTCTCCCCTGGAGTTGAGGCTTCACTATGGAGAAGCACGACCACAGCGCTGAGACTCACTCGAGGCTGTCACTGTGTTTGTGTGGCCATTCTGGGGCAGACACAATCACTGTTTGTGTGGCCATTCTGGGGCAGACACAATCACTTCTTCAGGGTCCCCGAAGTGCTCTGGGGGGCCAGGAAGTGGAGGAAGCACCGGCGGGGACACATGCTTACAGATGCATCCTTGGAAGCAAGTGAATTTCTCAATAAACACCGTTGTATTCCCTACGCTTAAATAATGTTGCATGTTACATAGGGTTTCAAAAACATTGCTGCGATGTGATTTTAACTCGGATGAAGCCCTGCCTATTTTTCCTGTGGATTTAGGATTGTTTGTGGATTTAGAATTGTAGCATTCCACAGGCCCTGGCAATTTCTGTTTTTATTGTTCTGTTATTTGTGCGGGGAGGTACACCTGGCAGGTGCTCAAGTCTTAATCCTGGCTCTGCCTTAAGGGATCACTCCTGGCAGCCTCGAGGGACCAGGTGGGGTGCAGGGACTGAACCTGGGTGGGCAGATTGCAAGGTGAACTTTTCCTGCCCCTTCTGTTTCATTTCCAAACCATAACCTATAGTTGTCCCTTCCTATTTAAAGCTCAAGTGTATGGGCTTGTTTGTTTGACCTCCTGGGCTCAGAGCCTCACTAAGGTGATTATTTCCTTTTGAGTAGCTGAGGAAGGAAAGAAAGGCTCACTCTTTGGTTACAATTTGACTAAGAGTCTTGCAAATCAAAACAAGGTTCCAGCCTCAGGGCCTGAGCCTTTGCTGCCTTCAGTTCCTAATAGAGAGGCTGAGAACCTGGGCTTTGGGGTGAAGAGGTGGGGAGTGGTCCTACCCCACAATACCTGGGGGCTATTTCTGTTTCTGTGTTCTGGGGTGACACCTGATATGTCAGCCACCAGGGGATGTACCAGATGCTGTGTTCAGGGGAAGCACCATATGCAGTGTTGGGGAGTTTGCAATTCAGGGGTCCTGAAGAAGTAACTGTGTCTGCACCAGAATAGCCACACAAACACAGTGACCGCCTCGAATGAGCCTCAGCGCTGTGGTCATGCTTCTCTGTAGTGAAGCCTCGACTCCAGGGCGGAATCTTCTCCTTTCCCCAAGGGGTGCTTAGCGAACCCCCCAACCCCTGCCCCCCTCACAGTTCCAGCCCCCTGTTCACATCAGAGGGGAAGAGGCCTCCTGAGCGGACAAAGCCACAGCTGAACTCCAGTTCCCGTTTCCTAGCTCAGAATCCCACATCTTTGCTCTTCTGCTCTGATAATCACATAGAGTGAAATCAACCTTGGACCCAGGCCACTGGGGCCAGATAAAAGGAAGGTGAAAGTGCAGCCGACTTCAGTGAGTGTCTGCTAGCAATGAGCGACTGCACATAGGAGAAGCTGCTGTGTCTCTTCGGAAAACTGCAGTCGGATGCAGTGCCGGTAATTCCTAAGAAAGCAAGCCCTGCAGAGAAAGTGGAAAAGAATTGAAATGAGTTCGCGTGCTCCAAAGGCCCAAGGAAATGAATGGTGTTTTTGCCACCGTCTGGATGTTATGTTCCAGAACTATTGTGTACTTGCCCTGAGGACCAAATCAGAGCAAATGCAATGAACTTCCATCACAGAGGGAGAGAATGAAATGAACTCCAAAGAGGAACTTAAAGGAGTAGCGCTGTCGACTAAGGCCATTCCTCAGTGATGGCCCTGACAAGGTCATCAATTGCTCTCCCTCCTCTCTTGGGACAGGGACCAAGTCAGTCTTGAGCCACTGGAATCTGAAATGCTGTGCAAGGAGGTGACTCCGGGATTGAAGGCACCCATGCCTCTTGACACCTCGTGGGGGAGGGTCCAGACACCGGAAGTGGACCTACTCCCATAGCATTTCCGACGGGTCAAGCCATGTACTGGAGACAGAGCCACTCTGGTGGCTGTCCTCCTGGAGGCCACAGCAACTGCTCTACCAAAGAAGCAAGTGAATGGTAGTTGGCTTAATGGCCAGTGTCATGAGCAAGGTGTCCCTACAGCTCAGGACCTGGGATTCTCTGACCTGAGATGATAGAGTGGGATGCTGCAGATGTCATTAAGTCAGGGATCTTCGGGCTGTTTTGGTCTATCCTGAGGGGCCAAATGCAACCACTGGCCTTAGAAGAAGGATGTGAGGGTCAGAGTCAGAGAGAGAACAAGAGCGAGAGAGAGCAGAGAATGCTGTCCATCACTTTGTTGTTTGGAGGAAGGGGCCATGAACCAAGGAATGCAGGTAGCTCCTAAAAACCCCACTTGTCTCTTGTCATCCCGTTGATCATCGATTTGCTCAAGCGGGTGCCAGAATTGTCTCCATTCATCCCTGTAGCATGCTGGCATAGCCCAGTGGTGTATTGGAGGCTCTTTCAGGGTCAGGGGAATGAGGCCCATTATTGTTACTGTTTTTGGCATATCGAACACGCCACGGGGAGCTTGCCATGCTCTGCCGTGCGGGCAGGATACACCAGCTTGCCGGGCTCTCTAAGAGGGACGGAGGCTTTATAAGCCTCTAAAAGCCCCAAAAGGCAAAAAGAGTTGGGGATTTTGAGGAACTCCTTCTTCTAGAACACCTATGGTTGTGTGTAGGGCTTCTGGGGAGGGAGCCCCGATTGTGTGTGCTGTCAGAGAAGGGCTAAGCCATAAGGATAGGGGTTCCTGAAATCATCAGCGAAAGGCATTTTTTTCCCATTTTTTTTAAGCTCTAGCACAGCGGGTAGAGAGTTTGCCTTGCATGCGGCCAACCCGGGTTCGATTCCTCTGTCCCTCTTGGAGAGCCTGGCAAGTTACCGAGAGTATCCTGCCCACATGGCACAGCCTGGCAAGCTCCCTGTGGCGTTTTCAGTATGCCAAAAACAGTAACAAGTCTCACAATGGAGACGTTACTGGTGCCCGCTCAAGCAACTCGATGAACAACGGGAGGACAGTGCTATGTTGCTTTTGAACCTTTGTTTCTCCCTTGCCGTGCATCTTTAAGTCCTACATATGAGAGAGATCATTCTGTATCTATTCATTTCCTTCTGACTGACTCCGCTCAGCATCGTTTCCTCCAATTTTATCCTGTCAGAACAAATTATGTGGTTCCGTTCTTTCTTAGAGCCCAGCAGACATTTTATCTTATTTTATTTATTTATTTTTTATTAGTGAGACGCCATGAGGTACATTTGTAGATGTACAAATTTTTGTGCTTGGGTTTCAATTATACAATGATCAACTACCCATACCTCCACCAGTGCCCATTTCCCACCACCACGGATCCCAGCATCCCTCCCACCCCCCATCCCCTCACCATCCCACCCTGCCTCTGTGTCAGGGCATACCCTTTTGTTCTCTCTCTTATTGGGTGTTGTGGTTTGCAAAAGAGGCATTGAGTGGCAATCATGTTTGGTGCATAGTCTACTTTCAGCATGCTTCTCCCATCCTGGGAGGATCCTCCCAACACCTTTATTTGGTGTTCCCTTCTCTATCTGAGCTCCCTTTTCCCCTAGCACGTGTGGTTGGCCTCCAAGCCATGGAGTAAAATTCCTGGTACTAATCTCGGCCATTCTTGGGTGTTAGTCTCCTATTTTGTTACTTTATGTTCCCCAGAAGAATGCAATCTTTCTATGTCTATCCCTTTCTTTCTGAGTCATTTCGCTTAACATGATACTTTCCATGTAGTACCACTTGTATGTAAATTCCGTGACTTCGCCAGCAGACATTTTAGAGCATTTCCTTGATCCCTCCAATATGAAAACAAAGTCCTGGGTTAGAATGTACATCAGTAATAGAAGACTTGCCTTGCATGTGCGATCCTGGTTTAGATACTTCCCCAGAACCACAAAATAATAATAATTAATAATAATAATAATAATAATAAAGGGGCTGGAGAGATAGTGCAGAGGGTAAGGTGCTTGCTTGTCTTTCACACACATCAACCTGGGTTTTAATCCCCTGCTTCCCACATGACCTACTAGGAGTGATTCCGAGCAAAGAGCCAGGACTAAGCCCTGAACACTACCGGGTGTGGCCCCCGAAACAAAATCAAATCAAATACAAAACCAACCTTGTCCCCTTACATGTTGCTTTTGCTTTCATCACCCTTGACCTCCAGCTCATTTAGCCTTTTTAAAAATTTTTTAATTAATTTATTTATGTTTGCTTTTTGGGTCACACCCGGCGATGCTCAGGGGTTACTCCTGGCTTTGCACTCAGGAATCATTCCTGGCGGTGCTCGGGGGACCATATGGGATTGCTGGGAATCGAACCCAGGTCGGTCACGTGCAAGGCAAATGCCCTACCCGCTCTGCTATTGCTCCAGCCCCATCATTTAGCCGTTTAAATGATGATTTTATCTGTTTTTATATAGTCATCATGATTTGCAGTATTTTTAATATCAGAGTTTCAGGCAAGCAATGTTCCTACTCCACACTCACGACCAATATCAATGCCCCGTCACCAGTGTTTCAAGGCCCACTCTCCCCCCCTCCCCCATCTGCCTGGTAAGCTTTTCAAAAACCTATTATAGCTCAGGTGACATGTTTATAACAATGCGAATGCTCATTGTCTTGGAATTTAAACACCTTGATTTACAGCGTTGTTTATAACACAGTTGTTTCAGGCATCGGTTTCTTCTTTTCAGAAACATAGATACTTCATAGCTACCCCTACCCCACAAGACTCATATGAAAGCAAAACCTGGAGAACAGAAAAAGTCAGATGCAAGAAAAACTGGTTCATGGCATTTGATCTGCTTCCGGACTTTCTGGGTTTTGAGGGTCTGGCTGCCTCCTTTGTCTGTGCATCAAAGATTCAGCGTTGCTGTCGTCGTCGTCGTCGTCGTCTTCGTCGTCGTCGTCGTCTTCGTCGTCGTCGCTGTTCTTCCTGTTCATTCTCAAGCAACATCAGCAATTTGGTCTCTTCCCAGGCTGGGAAGAGCCTTTGTTATGGTTTTTGCTTTCAAACCTCCATTCCCCACAATACTGAGGTCCAGTTTTCCATCATCCTTACTTCTTATAACTTTTAGTCCTTGCAAAAGCATATCTCATAGACTTTGATAAAGAGGTTTTTCAACACAGTCCAGTAATTTCACTCTTTCAAGTATTTCACAATTTCACCTGATTTGTTTTTCTCAGGAAAACATGTAAAGTCCCTCAAACTTGTAATATTTTCTATCTAGTTTTGGAATCTCTGACATACTTGGGGTCTTTCAAATTATCTTCCCAAGAATGGTGGCTGTTTCAAAATCTGGAAACAACCCAAGTGCCCTAGAACAGATGAGTGGTTAAAGAAACTTTAGTACATCTCTACAATGGAATACTATGCAGCTTTTCGGAGAGGTGAAGTCATGAAATTTGCTTATAAGTGGATAGATATGGAGAGAATCATGCTAAGTGAAATGAGTCAGAAAGAGAGGAACAGACATAGGACTGCACTCATTTGTGGAGTATAGAATAACATAACATGAGGCTGACACCCAAGGACAGTAGATACAAGGGCCAGGAGGATTGCCCCATAGCTGGAAGCCTGCCTCATGAGCAGAGGGGAGAAGGCAGATGGAATAGAGAAGGGATCACAAAGAAAAAGATGGCTGGAGGAATCGGTCGGGATGGGAGATGTGTGCAGAAAGTAGATAAAGGACCAAAAACGATAACCTCTCAGTGTCTGTATTGCAAACCATAATGCCCAAAAGTAGAGAGATACCATGGGGAATATTGTCTGCCATGGAGGCGGGGGGAAGATGGGGAGATTGGTGGTGGGGAATGTGCACTGGTGGAGGGATGGGTGTTTGATCATTGTGTGATTGTAACCCAAACATGAAAGCTTGTAACTTTCTCACGGTGATTCAATAAAATTTTTCAAAAAAAAAAAAAGAATGGTGGCTGTTTAAGTCACTGGATTATGCAATAACCAAGTATTTCCAAATCACCACGTCTTGACAGGGCCATGCCATTGTGTGTGTCCATGCTGGTGAACTCCAAAGTGCCATCGTGACATGTCTTCGGGTCTTCATTGTACTCTTTGTGATTCCCTTCTGGGCAGTAGCAATGAGCCGGACCATAATAGACCAAGGACACCTGGTCAGGGGTTTTGATGCTCAGAAGAGAATTTGAGGCCTTGATATCTCCATGTGTGGACTCATGCTCATTCCATGCTCATGCTATATTCTATTCCATCTAGACAATAAGTTACATCAACTCATCCTCAGAAAAGTGCTAATGACCCCCCAACTGTGTGGACTCATGCTCATGGTTATATTCCAGAATATCCATCCAGACAATAAGTTACATCAACTCATCCCCAGAAAAGTGCTAATGACCCCCCCAACTTAGTTCAATCCAGTCTACCTTATCATTCACTGCCACCCACTCTCCCCCTCCTTACTCGGCATTTCCAGTTCTATAACCAGGGTTGAGAGTTTGTCCTCATTTTAAACCTTCCATTCCCTTGTCTTATTTCTCTGTATTCCACATGAGTGAGATCATCCAGTAATTTTCCTCCTACCTCTGATTTACTTCATTGAATATGATACCCTCTGGTTCCATCCAAGTTGTAGCAAACTGCATGAGTTATTTATTTATTTATTGCTTTTTGGGTCACACCCGGCGATGCACAGGAGTTACTCCTGGTTCATGCACTCAGGAATTACTCCTGGCGGTGCTCAGGGGACCATATGGGATGCTGGGAATCGAACCTAGGTCGGCTGCGTGCAAGGCAAACGCCGTATCTGCTGTGCTATTGCTCCAGCCCCGCATGAGTTAATCTTAAGGCTGCATAGTATTCTATTCTCTATATAAAGCACCACTTTTTTATCTATTCATCTATTGTTGGACATTTAGGGTGCTTCCATGCCCTCGTTACTGTACCTACTAGAGGCTGCAACGAACACAGATATGTACCTATCTTCTCAAATTAATGCTTTTGTCTTTAGGAGGAAGAAATCGATAAATGGAATCACCGGGTGATATGGAAGCTGTATTTTTTTTGAGAAAATCTGTATAATATTTTCCATAGAGCATGACCAGACAACATTCTCGCCAACAATGAGTTCATTGGTTGTTTCTAGTCCCCATATGCGTATTTGGGCCAAAGTTAGTGATGCACAGGGCTTACTCCTGGCTCTATGCTCAGGAATCACTCCCGATGGTGCTATGGGGACCACATGCAGTACCAGGCACCAAATCCTTGATGACTGAGTACAAGACAAGCATCCTGCTACCTGTCTTATCTCTCAGATCCCGTTTCTGGCCTTTTGATATCTATCCATCTCACTGGAATCTCACTGTCATTTTGCTTTTCAATGAGCTCTTTATCTGATGTTTTATGTGAAAATGTTTTATAGGTAAAGCGTCTTCCTATTTTAATCCAAGTACTTTTGTCATATAGAAACATTTCCATGGTAGGGGGCCCACCAGGCAGTGTTCAAGGACAACTCCTGGTTCTGCACTCAGGGGTTATTCCTGGTAGTACTCAGGGGACCTTATGGGGTACCAGGAATTGGACTGTGTTGGCCACATGCTGGAGCGCTAGCACAGTGGCTAGGGTGTTTGCCTTGCTCGTGGCCAGCCCGGGTTTGATTCCTCCACCCCTCTCGGAGAGCCCGGCAAGCTAGTGAGAGTATCTCGCCTGCACAGCAAAGCCTGGCAAGCTACCTGTGACGTATTCGATATGCCAAACACAGTAACAGTTGTCACAATGGAGACGTTACTGGGCCCGCTCGAGCAAATCAATGAACAATGGGAGGACAGTGACAGTGACAGTGGCCACATGCAAAAGCTTTAATTGTTGTACTATCTCTGCAGCTTCAATTTGATGTAGTTCCACTTGTTTTTTATTTTATTTTATTTTGCTTTTGCCTCTGAAGTCAAATCACTGAAGACACCTCTGAGGTTCAGATCCTGGAGTTTGCCTGTGTTTTTCTCACTGTACTTAATGGATTCTGGTCTGAGCTCTAGGTCTTTAATCCACTTTAAATTGAATTTTGTGTATGGTATGAGATATGGATTGAGTTTCTTTTTTTTTGCATGTGACCATTCCGTTTTCCCAACACTGTTGGTTGCAGAGACTTTCCTTGCTTCAGCTCCTTTGTCATAGATCAGCTGTTCATAAATCTGAGTTTGTTTTTGAACTCTCAATTCTATTCCATTGTTCTGAGAGCCTATCTTTATTCCAGTTCCAAATCCAGCCAACCGGCCTTAAGTACTTAAGTAACTGTTTACCTCCTTTCTGTTGCTATAGATTTTCTTGCTCTGGACTTTCATAGCAATAGAATCTGCGGTTATGCGTGGTCTTTTGTGTATGATTTCTTTCATATAGCAAGTATCTGGGTTTTTTGAGGGGGAGTTGGGTCACACCCGGTGATGCTCAGGGCTCTGTGCTCAGAAGTCACTCCTGGTGGACTCAGGGGACCATGTGGGGTGCGCCCAGAATTGAACCAGGTCAGCTGTGTGTAAACACTATACCCACTGTGCTATAGCTCCAGGCCCCTTTCTTTCTCTTTCTTTCTTTCTTTCTTTCTTTCTTTCTTTCTTTCTTTCTTTCTTCCTTCCTTCATTCCTTCCCTTCTTTCTTTCTTTCTTTCTTTCCTTCTTTCTTTCTCTTTTTCTTTCTTTTACTTTCTTTTTTCTTTTTCTTTCTTTCCTTCCTTTTTTCTTTCTTTTACTTTCTTTTTTCTTTTTCTTTCTTTCCTTCCTTTCTTTTTTCTTTCTTTTACTTTCTTTTTTCTTTCTTTTACTTTCTTTTTTCTTTTTCTTTCTTTCCTTCCTTTCTTCTTTCTTTCTCTTTTTCTTTCTTTTACTTTCTTTTATCTTCTTCTCTTCCTTTTTCTTTTTTTTCTCTTACTCTATTTTTCTTTTCTTTCTTTCTCCTTTTTTCTTCCTTTCACTTTCCTTTTTCTCTCTTTCACTTTCTTTCTCATTCCTTCCATTCTTCCTTCGTTCCTTCCTTCGTTCCTTTGTTCCCTCCCTCCCTCCCTCCTTCCCTCCCACCCTTCTTTCCTTCCCTCCCTCCCTCCCTCCCTTCCTTCCCTCCTTCTCTCTTTCAATCTTTCAGGTCTCCTAGCTTGAGGGTGATGCTTAAGGGACTAGGGTGTGGTAGGGATCAAAGCCATGCCTTTATCATGCAAAATCTGCTCTCTAGTCCTTTGAGCTACTATCTAGGTCCTAGTCCTTTAATCTAGCATCTTGGCCCTTAGCTTGTGTTTTCAAAGTTCATCTATGTCATAGAGTGGATCTGTACTTCAGTCCTTAGAATGACAAAAAAAAATTTCACTGAATGGATAGAGCAGTTTATCCATTTATCTGTTGACTGGGATTTGGTTGTTTCGGCCTTTTGCCTAGTATTTAATACTGCTCTAAACATTTATGTACAGTCTATATCCTAGCTCAGTCTGCTTGATGGAGACCAGCTAGGAGATTTGCTGTTCTGTGGTGTCTGCAGCTGTATACATTTCTTTATCTATTATCAGTTTGGCTGGACAATAAAGCCTGCTGGGCTGTTGGCCAGGCTCGAATATAAAGGTCCCAGAAGGAACTGCTTCTTAAAGTTCTAGGAAGCAGACAAAAGGACCACACAGTTGGTGCTGGATGCGAGGAACCAGCAATTTGGTCCCTACCAGAAAGATATTGCCAAGACTGCTTGGAAGGCAGCATTGTGAGTTGAATTGTGTTTTCTCCAAAGATATGCTGAAGTCCTAACCCTAGCTCTGTATGAATGCGAGTTTTAAAACTCCAGTGATTGGGAAATCGGGTTCCTTACAGATGTGATCAAGTTGAGTTCATCCTCGGTTAAAGTAGAGCCTGGCGCCAGTGACTGGTGTTCTCACCAATGACACAGTGAAGGGCCGGCATGCAGAAACCAACGAGAAGGAGGGCATGTGAAGACAAAGGCAGATACTGGAGTGCTGCTTCTAGAAACCAAGGGAAACCAAAGCTTTCTGGCAGCCACCAGAAACAGGAGACAGGCCTGCCTCACATTCTATCCTAGCACCTTCAGAAGTGGCACGGCCTTTGGTCACTGCTGGGTGAATGAATAAGCAAATACAGCTCACGTTTGAAGCGCAGGAGATGCGAGGACACAGAGTTGAAGCTCACGAAGGCCTGAGGGTTGCTCGAACAGCTGGGCAACTGCCACCAGACCCATTTCTGGAGTATAGAACCTGCAGAGTAGGTTCGTTAAGGAATCAAGGAATACTCATTTGGGGGGACAGGCCACAGCCAGGGATATTCAGGGTCTATTCCTAACTGTGCTCAGGAGTGTCCTCTGTGGCACTCAGGGGATCATATGTGGTGGCAGGGATTTGACTTGCGAGAGGCGAGGAAAACGCCTTACTCCCTGCAGTAATGCTCCAACCTAAAAGGACACTCCTTTGGGCCACACGCCACCTGCATAGGGCAGGTGGCACCTGGGCAGAATAGGGCAGAAAAGACTCCGCCATAGTCCCAAGCTAAGGGAACAGAATCCTATACCTTGGCAAGCTGGTCCGTCAGGACGGAAGTTACAGCTCTTTACCACGTCTCCCATCATTCCGTGGAATATTCCAAATGTTCCAAATCAGTTGGGGCACTACACATAAAGGAATGCCGTCAGGTACGTGTAAACTTGCCTCAGCAAGGAGCCAATTGACACGGAGTGATCTTCTCCTGAGCCGTGTTCTGTGGCAAGAGTGCCTTCTTGAAGCATGTCACTGCAGGGGAGTTACTTTCATTTCCTTTGCCTGCTGCTTATAAATTACCACTGACTTGGTGACTTCAAATAACGCAGACTTAGTCTCTTAAGTGTCCCTACGTCAGAAGCTAAGATCCGTCTCCCTCAGCCATGGTGTCGGTTGGTCTGCCCTCCCCCGGGAGGATTTAGGGAAGAATCTGTTGGCTTGTCTTTCCCAGAGTCTAGAAATTCCCCATGCTCCTTGACTCACGGCTCTCGCCAGGCTCCAAAGCCAGGAGCCAAGCACCTTGCGTCAACGGTCCCATCGCCTCCGTGTATCCCGTCTGCTGCCTCGGTCCACCTGGACGCTCTTGAACTCGGTCTCGCCGGAAATGTCTCAGACATTCACCAATTCTCAATTAGGCTTCCCAGATCAGTGTGAACCTTCTAGCAAAACAAACAGAGGTGAATACATGTGCCTGTGGAAGTGAGGGACTCCAGGATCGCCTTTTCTGCTGCTCTGAGTTACGATGACACCACTTAGAGCTGCTCAGGCAAGGGGCAGATGGCCACCACTGCTCATAGGCCTTGGGGGACCCCTGAGCAGCAAGTCAACCCCAAATTCCTGGAGTCCTGCCTGCAGATCCTTTGCCTTTCTTTTGTTTTAATTTTATTTATTTATTTATTTATTTAGGTCTTGGGGTCAGCCCTGAGCATTGCAGGATGTGACTCCCCCCCCCCCAAAAAAGAATACTTTCCTTAGAGGAAAGAGTGTGAAGATTATTGTATTTCACCCAGGGGCCATTAAGCCCTTCTATAAGAGATCACGAACATGTTGTGAAAGGTTGAGCCTTGTGTGCTTTTAGCCATAGCACAGCGGGTAAGGCGTTTGCCTTGCATGCGGCCACCCTGGCTGACCCAGGTTCGATTCCTCCACCCCTCTAGGAGAGCCCGGCAAGCTACTGAGACTGTCTCGCCCGCATGCCAAAGCCTGGCAAGCTACCCATGACGTATTGGATATGCCAGACACAGTAACAACAAGTCTCAAGATGGAGATGTTACTGGGCCCCCTCGAGCAAATCAATGAACAACGGGAGGACAGTGCAGTGCTTCAGTGATCTGGGGACCACAGCCGGTGGTATTCAGGGCTTATGCCAGGCTCTACGCTTGATCACTTGACATCCTGTTACTCATCAATTTGCTCCAGCGGGTGCCAGTAACGTCTCCATTCATCCCTGTCGCATGCTAGTGTAGCCCAATGGCTCTACACTGAGGCATCAAAACTTCTTTCAGGGGCATGAGGGCAGCCAGCCTGCCGGAGCAGGATCATCCTGTGTCCTGCCTGACTGCCCAGCGCAAGCCCCTCATGCCCAGGCTGCCTCCATCCCATCGAGGAGATCCCTCGGTGACCCCACACTGCCAGGCCTTAGCTGGCTTCCAGCTTTCTATGATCAAGGCCCGCAGACGGGTCTGCCCCGTCTCCACCCTGCCCACCAGCAGCCATTTTATCTGCATCCGACGCTTTTCCCTGCTTCGAGACAAACCGGCCCGGGCCACCTTTGTGCCTCTGCTCATGCCATTCCCTCCGCCTGGACCATCCGTGCAGGGGCTCTGATGCTGCGCATGCGCTCTGCTTTCAGCGCATGTTGGTTTGAGAGCAGGGAGGAGGCGGTGCATGTCTCGGTTGGCACAGGAACCCCGCCAAGGAAGGAAACGCCAGTCCCCATTTCGTTGCCAATATTCAAACCAAAGTTCCGAGATAACAACAAAGTGCTCAAGGTTGCCAAGCTCGTGGAGGACGGAGCCTAAGAGGGCTGCATCGGGCCCCCAAAGATACTCATATCCCAACCCCCAGAGCCGGTGGCTTTCATTGTGTGTGTCTGTTTGATTGGGGCCACATTCAGCAGTGCTCAGGGCTTACTCCTGACTCTGTGCTCACGGATCACTCCAGGGGGGCTCAGGGGACTGTACGGGGTACCGGGGATCAAACCTGGGTCTGCCCAGGCAAGGTGAGCGCCTTCCCGTGTACAAACCAAGGTGTCGAAATAGAGGATCCTGATCTGATCCTAGGTGAAGCCACACGTCCTTCTGAAAGGGAGACAGGTTCGACCCTGAAGAGAAGGACATACATATCACCATGGAAGCCAGGGCTCAGGGAGATGCAAGGAAGGAACGGGGACCCAGGAATATGAGTGGCCTCGAGCAGCTGGCCAGGGCAAGGAACCACTCTCCCTAGAGCCTCTAGAAAGAACACAGCCCTACCCACCAGGCCCTGATTTGATAGTCACGGTCCTCCCGTTATTCATCAATTTGCTCGAACGGGCCCAGTAACGTCTCCATCGTGAGACTTGTTGTTACTGTGTTTGGCATATCGAATACGTCAGGGGTAGCTTGCCAGGCTTTGCCATGCGGGCGAGATACTCTCAGTAGCTTGCCGGGCTCTCTGAGAGGGGCGGAGGAATCGAACCCCACTCAGCCGGGCCCTACCGCTGTGCTATCTTTTGTATTTCATCACCTTGAGTTACAAAGTTCCTCGTGACTGGGTTTTGGACCTACGCTGTTTCAATATCCATCTCTTCACCAGTGTCCCCTTCCCTGCACCAGTGCCCACCCCACTCGTCTGTCTCCCACCCACCAGCCTGCCTCCATGAGGGGCACTTTTCCATAAGTGTGGCTTGCAGGACTGTTGCCAAGAAAGATTTTTTTTTTTTGCTTTTTGGATCACAGTTGTCAATGCTCAGGGGTTACTCCTGGCTCTGCACTCAGAAATTACACCCGGCGGTGCTCAGGGGACCATAGGGGATGCTGGGAATCGAACCCGGGTCGGCCACATGCAAGGCAAACGCCCTACCTGCTGTGCTATCGCTCTGGCCCCAGCCAAGAGGGTTCCATGCAGAACCCTTTACCACCTTTCAGACGCCCCCGTCAAACGCTTCCCTCCCCTGCAGATGTAGTGCCCCCTTCCCTGGCCAGCATGCCTTTATTTTTACCCAGCGAGATCCATTGTCAACTTGTGATTTTCGAAACGGGAAGGGAAGAGTTGCCCGTTGCCTTTGGCCAACGCTCCCCGTTTGATTGGCTGCAGTGATTGCAAGAACCTCACATTAACTGAGTCGGAATGGAACCAGCAGGCCAGGCGCACACTTAAGCTTCTCCCCACAGAGCTTCCCCAGGTCACAGCCCTGGGACCGTCCCATCACCATTCCTTCCAAAAGAAAATCTGTCTTCCTTAGTGTCCAGGAGTAGAGACGGGGGGAGGGGGGGAGAGGGAGAGAAGGCAAGCATCTGCCATAGAGCCATAGAGGCAGGCTGGGGTGGTGGGGTGGGGTGGTGGGAGGGAAACCAGGGACATTGGTGGTGGGGGATGGACACTGGCTGGGTCTTGGAACACTGTATGACTGACACCCGACCATGAACAGCTTTCTAACTCTGTATCTCATGGTGACTGGATTCGCTTAATCACTTAACTTCCCGTTAGTCATCGAGTTGCTCGAGGGGGCGCCAGTAACGTCTCCATTTGTCCCTGTCGCGTGCTAGTGTAGCCCAATGGCATCTGTTCCAGGTGACTGGATTAAAAAATTTAAAAAAAAAATCCGTCTTACCTCCGTTATTTTTATTTATTTATTTATTTATTTTGCTTTTTGGGTCACACCCACCAATGCACAGAGGTTACTTTACTCCTGGCTCTGCACTCAGGAATCATCCCTGGCGGTGCTCAGGGGACCATAGGGGATGCTGGGAATCGAACCCGGGTCGGCCGCGTGCAAATCAAACGCCCTACCCGCTGTGCTATTGCTCCAACCCCACCTCCGCTATTTTTGCCCCTCTCTGTGCATCTGAGGTTTTGTTCCTTTTGTTGCGTCTGGGGGCTACACCTCGTGGTGCTGAGCTCTGTGCTGGGGGATGACTCCTGGCAGAGTCTGGGGAGCGTTTATGGTACCAGGGATCAAAGCCACGGAGCCAAGAAAGAACACAGAAAGAACAGAAAGAACTCCAGAAAGAACACAGTTCTTTCTTCCTCTCTGCTCCAACTCCATCCTCCACGTCTCTGTTAGGCTTCCTTGTTTGCTTTCGAGTTTCTTTTTCTAAAAAAAAAAATATTTCTTTCTTGGCTTGCTTTATTTCGGAGCCACACCCAGCTGTGCTCAGGGGCCACTCCTAGCTCTGAGCTCAGGTGTGTCCTCTGGTGAGCCTTGCAGGACCCTATGCGGTGCCAGGGATCAAATCGCAGTTGGCTGAAGGGCTCAGGCAAGGCAAGTCTCGTGCTGCCTCTCAGCCTCCTGCTATTGATTGCAAAGGCCTGTGGCACTGCGACACTAGAAACTCCTTCAGGAGGGGACTGAGTTGTATCCTTAGCAACTGCCAGCGGCTCTCAAACTCAGGAACGGCTAGATCCAGCTTAGTGGGCTGGTGGGCAGTGGGCGGCCGCCTTGCCCGACACTACGGCTATATAAGTGCTGATGACGCTCAGAATATTTCTCCCATCCCCAATTCGCCTGTGAAACCCTCTCCCCATAAATGTGATGACGTTCTATTAGGAGATGGGGGCCCCCACGGCCCTGGGTGGGGGGAGGACAGCGGGGAGGGCTCCAGCCTCGCAGGCAGCCAACTTGGATTCAATTCCTGACACCTCATAGGGTCCCCTGCGCCCCAGCAGGAGTGACCCCTGAAGGCAAAGTAAAAAGTAAGCCCTGAGCACTCCTGGGTGTGGCCAACAGCAAAAACTGAGCAAAACCACAGAAAAGAAGTCAGAGATGCAGCCATTCCACATCTGTCCCTTTCCATAGCCAGGGAAAACAGGGATCAGGAGGACTGCACAATGGTTGGAACCAACCACACGTGTGTGTGCGGCTGAGGGTAGGTAAGATAGATAAGGGACCAGTATGACAATGATAGCTGGCAATAATCACGCTGGACAAGAGCTGAGGGTTAAAAGTAGGTAAGGGATATCGGTGAAGGGATACTGGTGAAGGTATGGATGTTTCATTGTATGACCGAGACTTCGAACCAAAAGTTTTGTAACTGCTCTCACGGTGATTCAATTTTTTTTTTTTTTGCCCTCCCGTTGTTCATCGATTTGCTCGAGCGGGCCCAGTAACGTCTCCATTGGAGACTTTGTTGTTACTGTGTCTGGCATATCGAATACGTCACGGGGAGCTTGCCAGGCTCTGCCGTGCGGGCGAGATACTCTCGGTGGCTTGCCGGGCTCTCCGAGAGGGGCGGAGGAATCGAACTCGGGTCGGCCATGTTGGCTGCGTGCAAGGCAAACGCCCTACCGCTGTGCTATCGCTCCAGCCTGGTGATTCAATAAATAAAATTATAAAAAATGAAAAGAAAGAAAAGATTAAGTCATGAAATTTACATACAAGTGGTACTACATGGAAAGTACCATGTTAAGCGAAATGAGTCAGAAAGAGAGGGATAGACACAGAAAGATTGCATTCATCTGGGGAACATAAAGTAACAAAATAGGAGACTAACACCCAAGAATGGCCGAGATTAGTACCAGAAATTTTGCTCCATGGCTTGGAGGCCAGCCACACATGCTAGGCGAAAAAACAGCTCAGCTAGAGAAGGGAACACCAAATAAAGGGTGTTGGGAGGATTCTCCCAGGATGGGAGATGCGTGCTGAGAATAGACTTTAGACAGAACATGATTGCCACTCAATGCCTCTTTTGCAAACCACAACACCCAAAAGGAGAGAGAGAACAAAGGGGAATGCCCTGCCACAGAGGCAGGGTGGGATGGGGGGATGGGGGGTGGGAAGGATACTGGGATCCGTGGTGGTGGGAAATGGGCACTGGTGGAGGGATGGGTATTTGATCATTGTATAATTGAAACCCAAGCACAAAATTTGTAAGTCTACAACTGTACCTCATGGTGTCTCACTAATAAAAATTTTTTAAAAAAATAGGTAAGAAATATTGTTGATAACCTTTCAGTATCAATATTGCAAACCACAATGTACAAAAGGAGAGAGAGAGAGAGAGAGAGAGAGAGAACACCTGGTAGGGGTTGGGGTGGGGGTGATGGGAGGGAACCTGGGGACACTGGTGCTGGGAAACTCACACTGGTGGAGGGATGGGGGTTGGAGCACTGTAGGACTGAAACCCAATCATGAGCAGCTTTGGAAGGGTCTATCTCACAATGATTCAATAAAAAAGTGTTTTTTTTACATTTTTATTAGTGAGACACCATGAGGTACAGTTGCAGACTTACAAATTTTTGTGCTTGGGTTTCAATTATACAACGATCAAATACCCATCCCTCCACCAGTGCCCATTTCCCACCACCAAGGATCCCAGTAATAAGTTTTTTTTTAAAAAAAAGAAAGTCATGGGAGGGATACTGGGATCCGTGGTGTTGGGAAATGGGCACTGGTGGAGGGATGGGTATTTGATCATTGTATAATTAAAACCCAAGCACAAAAATTTGTAAGTCAGCAGCTGTACCTCATGATGTCTAACTAATAAATAAAAATTAAAAAAAAATAAGAAAGGAAGTCAGAGGGGCTAGAGCGATAGCACAGTGGGTAGGGTGTTTGCCTTGCACGCGGTCGACCCAGGTTTGATTCCCAACATCCCATATGGTCCCCCGAGCACCGTTAGGAGTAATTCCTGAGCGCATGAGCCAGGAGTAACCCCTGTGTATCGCTGGGTGTGACCCAAAAAGAAAAAAAAGAATTCAGCGATGGAGAGATGGCCCAGGTGTCAGGGTCTCGCCTTCAACCACCCCCAGCATCAGTTATGGTTCCCTGAGCCCCGCCACAACTGATGGCGCAGAGTTAGGAGGGAACCCTCAGCATCACGAGATATGGCCCCAAAATCAAAAGAAAAAGAAAAGAAAATGGGCCTTTGGGAGGTGACTAGGCCATAAGTCACACAGCTGGGTATGACACTGGATTGGTGGTCTCATCTAAGCAGTCTGTAGTCCCTTCCCTCTGCCATGGAAGGACAGAGAGGGACAGTGCCAGCCATGTCCCAGGACTCACCCATGCCCACTCCCTGAGCTTCAACTTCCCGCCTACAGAACTGTGAACAGCATGTGCATTTCTCTCATCTGTAAGCTGTTTATTGAATCACTGTGTAGACTGTTACAAAGCTGTTCATGATCAGGTTTCAGTCATACAGTGCTCCAACACCCATCCCTCCACCACTGTACACTTCCCGGCACCAGTGTCCCCAGGTTCCCTCCCATCCCCCACCCCCACCCCCTGCCTGCCTCTTTGCTTCTATTTTAGCAACCCAGGTCTTTATTTTTTTTACTTTAGAAAATTTTGCTTTTATTGCTCTTACTATTGGAGTCATATCCATATATGTCATGGAAGCCAGTAACTATGAAGTGTTTTCTTTCAATGTATTTAATTGATTTGTATCAACTAAATTTGGGGGATTATCATTTGCCAATGGTATATGATTCCAATTTTATTGTTTTCCTTGTTGCTAACCATTTTTTTAAATTTTTATTAGTGAAAAACTATGAGGTACAGTTGTAGACTTATAATTTCAATTATACAATGATCGAGTACCCAACCCTCCACCAGTGCCAATTTTCCACCACCACTGATCCCAGTATCCCTCCCACCCCCCATCCCACCATCCCACCCTGCCTCTGTGGCAGGGCATTCCCTTGTGTTCTCTCTCTCTTTTTGGGTGCTGTGGTTTGCAAAAGAGGCATTGAGTGGCAATCATTTTCGGTCTATAGTCTACTTTCAGCATGCATCTCCCATCCTGGGAGAATCCTCCCAGCACCCTTTATTTGGTGCTCCCTTCTCTGTCTGAGCTGCCTTTACCCCTAGAGTGTGCGGCTGGCCTCCAAGCCATGGAGTAACCCTCCTGGTATTTATCTCGGCTATTCTTGAGCAGCCCAAGCCTTACTCTTTCTCCCCCCACAACCCACTTTATCTAGACACCGTGGTTTACAAAGTCGGTCCTGATGATTTGTTCCAGGCATTCACTATTCCCACACGAATCCCACCATCACTGTCACCTCCCCTCCACCACTGTCCCCATTTTCCCAACCACCTCTCAAGCCTGCCCCCATAGCTGGCCCATAATGCTTAATCACTTGATCACTTGACTTCCCATTAATCATCGATTTGCTTGAGCGGGCACCAGTAACGTCTCTATTTGTCTCTGTTGCGTGCTAGTGTAGCCCAATGGCGTCTGTTCGCTCTAGGAACACGAAGAGCCTCAAACCGATCATTCAAGGATCTTGATGAAGAAGTCTGACCATCTGGTAGGTGGGCGGCCATGTGGTCTTTTGACATCCCGTGGAATCCAGTCAGTAACGGCTCTAGTCCAGCGGTTGTCTCCAAATCTCATTACGAGTCCAGTCCATCTGATTTTTGACGCCTTGGCAAACGAGACAGCGTCCCTGATTCTTGACTGTCGATGGAGGCCGGAACTCCGGATTCTTTCTCTCATTTGAGTGAAACGTGATACTCCACGCATAGCTCTTTCGATTCCTCTTTGGGAGACCCGAAGCCCATGCATTTCTACGAAAACAGAATCAGGCCCATAATAATTTATTTTATATTGCTTGTGACCCCAAAGGGCTAACGAATTGATCAAAAATATTGCCGTAGAAGATTTGTGAAAATTGTTGTATCTCACCATGGGGAGACACACATTCTTCCTTTAGCACAGTGAAACTTCCCCTGGGTGGGTGATATCAGCAGGGGACCTTGGGCTGCCCCCCAGATCGCTCCCAGTGGTGCTCAGGAAATTCCGCAGTGCTGGGCTTTCAACTGGGGTCTGCCACAGGCATGGTAAGCATGCAAGCATCCTTCTCTGCCCTATCTCTCTGACCCCTTGCCAAGGAGCAGGCAATATATTTTTTTAATTTCTATTTTTTAAATGAATCACCGTGGGATACAGTTACAGACCTACAAACTTTCATGCTGATGTTTCAGTCATACAATGATCTAGTACCCATCCCTTCAGCAGTGCCCATTCTCCACCACCAATGATCCCAGTATCCCTCCCACCACCCCCAAATATTTTTTTCAATTGAGATTAAATTCACACAAAATGTAAGAAATTGTAATACATACTAAAATGAATCTTCCAAACATGATGCTCAGTGAAAAAAAAACAAGACAGATATAGACAAATATTATCATATTTATCGAGGGAGTACTAAGCAGTGAAGCTGGTAGAGATAGAAAGTACAGTCAGGGTACCGGAACGATAGTACAGCAGGTAGAGCATTTGTCTTGCACGCAGCCAACCCAGGTTCGATCCCCGGCTTCCCATATGGTCTCCCAATCACCGCCAGGAGTAATTCCTAAGTGCATGAGCCAGGAGTAACCTCTGAGCATCGCTGGGTGTGACTTTGCAAATTTTTTTTAGGAAAAAAAAAAGAAAGTACAATAAGGTTTTTCCTAGGAGAGAGGGGGGTCCTGCAGAGGTCCTACTTTATAGGGTGGGAAAGCTCTGGCAATTAATGGGGGTAACAGTTATAGGAGAATGTCAATGTGCTTAAAGCCACTAAATGCATTAAAAATGGTTCAAAGGGCCCTGGCCAGGGCTCCATCGGTAGCCCCACTGAATTCAGTGCCCAGCCACTGCCCACACCCTGGCTACCAGCTTCAGGCACAGCCACTGGGATCTGAAAGCCCCTGGCCAGCCCCATAACCAAGTGTGCAGTTCCCGGTGACCCCAACAACAAAGGAGAGAGGAGCACGCAGAAACAGGCTTAAAGGTGAATTGTATGTTATGAATATTCTCCACCATAAACGATTTTTAAAAGAATACCAAACTTGCCACATTCGCCTTTCCCGAATGTACTTTCCGGTGGCTTCCAATGCATTCACAGGGTTGTGAAATGACCACCATAATCATCTTTAAAGCATTTTCATGGCTCCAAAAAGAAACTGCACATTCATTAAGCAGTCATTCCTCATGACCTCTCCCTCCCAGCTCCTGGCAACCACTAATCTACTTTCTGTTGCTATGAGTTCCCCAATCTCTGTTTCACAGAAGCAGAGCCATCTGATACGCGGTCGCTTGCGTCTGACTTCTCCTGCTTAGCGGAGAGCTTTTCAAGGTCTAACCGTGCTGTCGCCTAGCTCAGTTTTCCATTCTTTTTGAAGACTAGAGAATATTGCATTCTACCAGGGGCCAGATCTTGATAATCTCTCTGTGACTTAATAGACACTTGGGTGGTTCCATATGGGCTGTTCTGAATAATGTTGCATTGAACGTCCATGTGTGTGGCCACCTTGTATGTGGAATATTTTCACTTCTCTGGGGTAGATGCCTAGCAATGGTCCTGCTGGCTCACTGACCCGTTTAAAATTTGTAAAGATGCACCATGAGGCAGAAGCCAGTGCAAGCCTAGATGTTTACAATAGATAATTGGGAACCAAAAAGCCAACAGCAATACAAATCATCACCTTTTGCTCTTTTGTTGGTTTGGGGGCTGACAGCAGCTGTTTTACTCATGGCTCTGTGCTCAGGGATCACTTCTGACACACTTGAGGAACCCTATGGGGTGCTGGGAATTGAACTCAGGTTGGCCCCGTGCAAGACAAGTGCCTTACTGGCTGGAGTATAGGTCTGGCCAGAAACACTCCTCTTTTTAGTGTCTATTTCCCTTACCTGCCCTCCCCAACTGCTCTGAGGTTGCTGCCATCATGAAATGTACTAGTGTGAGTTTTACAAGTGACCACCCCCCAACACCCAAGCAGAGTTCCAGTGGAGGGGTTTATTGATCCGGAGGTGATTTTTGCTGTGATGTCTCTAGTCTCTGTCAGAGTCTCCAGCCCCTGGGCCTGGCTGTCCTCACCAGGGCCCCCTGGAGGGGGGAGGGTTGAGTTTCTCTCCCCCCTCCCCGCCCCGAGCAGAGACCCAGCAGCTGAGGATCTCTGGAGCCAGCCACGGCCATGCTGGGACCACTCTCCACATGTCTGGACGGGCCTCATGCATGAAAGAACCGGCAGAGGAACCCAGGCATGCGGGTCCCGGGGCTGAGGTCTCCAAGCCTACTCGGATTGGGACTGGGCTTTCTCCACCCAGACCCCCCATCTTCCAGTAGGTAGGCGTCACACCCACCAGCTGCCGCCAGCGCCAGGTTGGTCCCATCAATGGCCAAGACGCAGAGACTATAAAACCCAGCTCCTGGAAGCGTGCGGCCGCATTGACAGCCGCACGACAACTTATTATCTTATTTTTCCTTTGGAGAATCTGGCAGGCTACCAAAAGTATCCTGTCCGCACAGCAGAGTCTGGCAAACTTCCCGTGTCGTACTCAATATGCCAAATACCAGTAACAATAATGGGTCTCATTCTCCTGATCCTGAAAGAGCATTGAAATGGCTCTTTTAAAATCTCAGGGCTAGGAAGAAGGAGACGTTACTGGTGCCTGCTCGAGGCAATCGACGAACAACAGGATGATCGTCCGTGATCCTCTCTAGTCATCCCTTTAGGCTGGAAAATCTTTGCCTCAGACCTGTTGAATGAAAACTAAAGCCACCTGTGGTAAAGTTGTTCCCACAAATCCTGATGAGAATTTGTCCACTCTTAACACGCACCTAACTAGTCTGTTATTGACTCTTCCTCAGCCTAGAGCCATTCCAGTGAATCTTTTTGAAGACATCGCACTTAAATTTCAGGGTGATTCAACAGCAGCTGAATACTTCCAAGAGCAACCTGTAACGATTTCTCCATTTTAACAGTCGTTGCCCTGAAACATAGACCTGAAACTTGTGAGTTTCAGGGGACTCCCTAGTTGGAGATTATAAGGAAGCAAAAATGCTTTGTGTTGTTGGTTTATTCTGTTCTCTCTCTCTCTCTCTCTCTCTCTCTCTCTCTCTCTCTCTCTCTCTCTCTCTCTCTCCAAGTGAGGCAAGCCAAGCCTAAATAAGACCTACTCCTCTGATCAAGAATTAGCATCTGTACTTCCAATCAACCCACAGGAATTAGCATCTGTACTTCCAATCAACCAACAGGAAGAGGCCATAAAAGAAGAAAATTTCACTTTGCAAATTATTATCAGTTGTTCCCCTGTCCCTGTCCCTGTCCTCCTATTGTTCATCGATTTGCTTGAGCGGACCCAGTAACGTCTCCATTGTGAGACTTGTTGTTACTGTGTTTGGCATATCGAATACGTCACGGGGAGCTTGCCAGGCTCTGCCGTGCGGGCGAGATACTCTCGGTAGCTTGCCGGGCTCTCCAAGAGGGTGCGGAAGAATTGAACCCAGGTTGGTCGGGTCGGCCGTGTGCAAGGCAAACATCCTACTGCTATGCTATCGCTCCAGCCCCAAATTTTAATTCAGAAACCAACACCCTTTCTAGTGCTTCCGCCAGAGAAAATCCAGTCATCCCTGTTGGCTAAGTGACTAGTCTTTCCTGTCATTTAGTTACAAGCAAGACCCTTGATGCTAGCTACCAACGATTCTGCTGGATACAAATTTGGCAAAAGAAATGGCTACCATGGGGAATGCCAACTGGTCCAGGCTTTTGGGAAAACAATATGGATAGTGCTTCAAAAACTGGAAATCAAACTTCCATATGACCCCCCAATATCACTTCTGGGAATATATCCCGAGGGTGCAAAAAAGCACAGTAGAAATGACATCTGTACCTATATGTTCATTGCAGCACTGTTCACAATAGCCAAAACCTGGGAACAACCCAAGTGCCTGAGAACAGACGATGGGTTAAAGAAATCTTGGTACATCTACACAGTGGAATACTATGCAGCTGTTAGGAGAGATGAAGTCATGGAATTTGTTAGTAAGCGGATAGACATGGAGAGTATCATGCTAAGTGAAATGAGTCAGAAAGGAAGGGACAGATATAGAAGGACTGCACTCATCTGTGGAGTATAAAATAACACAACACGAGACTGACACCCATGGACAGTAGATAGAAGGGCCAGGAAGACTGCTCCATAGTTGGAAGCCTGCCTCATGAGCGGGGGTGGGGGGGAAGCAGCTGGAATAGAGAAGGGATCACTAAGAAAATGAGGATTGAAGGAATCAGTCGGGATGAGAGACGTGTGTTGAAAGTAGATGAAGGAGCAAACCTGATAACCTCTCATTATCTGCATTGCAAACCATAATGCCCCAAAGCAGAGAGTATGAGGAATACTGTTTGCCATGGAGGCAGTGGGAAGGTGGGAAAGGGGGGGGGGTATACCGGGGATATTGGTGGTGGGGAATGTGCACTGGTGGGGGGATGGGTGTTTGATTATTGTGTGATTGTACTTCAAACATGGAGAAGCTTGTAACTATATCTCACGGTGATTCAATAAAATAAACAAATAAAAGGAAAAAAATAAATGGCTACCATGAGAAGCCCTTAGAGTTGGAAGGAGCAGTTTCAGGAGTGGCCCCAGAGGGCCACTGAAGGCAAGAGGCCTCTTTTAAGGGGTGTGTGGTATGTATGTGTGTGTATGTGTGTGCGTGTGTGTGTGTGTGTACGCACGCGCACTTGTAAGTACCACAAAGAGGTATGATGCCCAACAAATACCTGAACTGAAAGCTATGAGCCCAACCCAGCTGGAGTGCAACTCCCAGCAAGCGCATATGCAGACTCTAGAGAGGAGGTCCCCATAGCAACAGCATCAGCAGCAGCAACCAGGGGATGATTCTGTTCATGAGTTTGTGGACTGTTTGTTTTTCCCCCACTTTTTGCTTTTGCTTGTTTTGTTGCAAGGCCACACCTGGCAGTGCACAGGACCTAATTCCTCTGAGTTCAGGGATCACTCCTGGCAGAGCTTGGGGGACCGTATGGAGTGCCAGGGATCCAACACAGGTTGGCCACATGCAAGCACCGTGTCACAAGCACCGTGTCCAGGGGAGTGCTTGTGAAAGCGGTAAGTGAAGAACTGAGTAACAGTGAAAGGTTTCTGACTCTGCAGTAGGACTGCAGTGAATTCCAAACCATGTCATGAATTTCTCCTGTTGGATTTCTTACTTTGCATTTCTTCAGCAAAAGGACACAAAGGGTTGCAACCGGACAAAGCTCAAGGCATCTTGGGGGCTGGAGAGAAAGTGCAGTGAAGTAGGTACTCTGCCCCGCTTTGATGGACACAGAGCCAGCAGTAAAACCTGAACATCCCCGGATGTGGACCCGAAAAGAACAAAAACCTGGAAAAAACAAAACAAAACAAAACAAAAGAACAGAAACCTGGAAAAAAAACAAACAAAAAACCAAACCAAACAAACAAAAAAAGAACAAACCTGGAAAGATCTAGATGGCCTTGATAAAGCACGCCTCCTGAGTGGGTTCCTTCTGGCGCCTGGTCTCCCAGGTTTGAAGAGTGCAAGGTCAACTAAGGGATGAGAACAGTGGATAGGACATTTGTCTTTCGTGCAGCTCATCTGGGTTTGATCCCTGGCATCCTATATGCACCCCCCCCCCCCCCGCCGAGACCATCAGAGTAATCCCTGAGCACAGAATCAAGAGTCGTCCCTGAACACTGCCGGCTGTAGCCCACAAACCAAAAAAGAAAACCAAATAGGTCAACGAGAAGCTGCTGGTTTCGAAGCCTGGGGTCCCAGGGGCCGAGGGCAAAGGCTGAGGGTGTTCAGCGTGGCCACAGGGCAGTCGCAGCCCTGACTGATGAATAACATAGCAAACTCGCTCGGCTTTGCTCGAACAATCCTGAAAGGTGCTGCCCTGGCCCACAGCTGCTCTGGGGTTCCGAGGGGCCATCAAAGGGGTCTGGACAGTCAGGTCTCAGCACCCGGCAGAGACCAGCTCACTCTGCCCCGGTCAGGCTTTTCGATCTGTTCTACAAAAGGCAATTACTGCACGCGACAGGGACAAATGGAGACGTTACTGGCACCCGCTCGAGCAACTCGACACTTGATCTACAAACGGCTCAGAAGCTGCTGCTCAGAGCTGGCCCTGTCAGCCTGTGTGGCCCACAGTGGAGCTTCACGGCCTCACGAGGCTCTGAGGACCCGTGTTGTTCCTCTTTTTTCTGTTGATTCTGGTTTCTTTGACTCTGTTTGCCAGTCCCGACATAGGTTGTGTGCCAAGGTGACTGGGCGGCAAGGCCACGCGATCTTTGAGTCAGGGTCACAGCCGGGAGCCGCTGTCACCACCTGCCCTCAGCGACACCCAGCACGAGCCCATGTGAGAGCCCAGCATTGGCTTTGGGGAGCCCCTTAGCGTCTCGGGGAGCCAGGGAAGGTGAGGCGATGCCCCCTTTGCTCCTCTCCAGACCCACTCCTGGGGGCTGGGCCTAGTCCTTGAGCTCAAATTTCAAGGCTGATCCTTCCAGGGCTCTGGCCCTCTGGCGACGAAGCCCTGCTTCCCCTGACAGGGCCTTTGTAAACAGGATCAGGAGGGATTATGCTTTAGAACACCCTGAGAAAAACAAGCGCGTATGTTGGAGTCCCCTGGAGGCCTTCTTCTGGATTACTCATGAGGACCCAGTTCTGTCTCTTCTAACCTGTGGTACACATCCCTCTGCCCAGGGACACAGCCCAGGGCAGGGGGCCTCTCCAGGGAGCTGACAGAATGAGTGGCCCTGGGCAAGCTGCTTTGCAGTGCCTCAGTTTCTTCAGCTGTAACATGGACCAAAACAGGTACTTCTTCGTACAGAGTCACTAATCCCAGCTGAGTGGCAAAAGCTCCTGCCATTGCAAATGGAGGCCCCAAGTCCGATGCCCAACACCGCCTCACATGCCAAAGGCCAGCACGGTGGCACAGCATCGCTCTTTGGGATGCCCAGTGCTCCCACACAGTGTGTGGTGTCTGGTCCAATGTAGGCAAATATTTAGTAGGACCCAAAAGGTCATTCCTATTTTGGACAAACTTGCAGGCTATCGAATGTAGCCTGCTCACAGGGCAGAGTCTGGCAAACTCCCCGTGGCGTACCAAATATGCCAAATACCAGTAACAATGATGGGTCTCATTCTCCTAAATAGCCTTGAATATAATTTCACGGCTGGGATGAAAGAGACGTTACTGGGGCCTGCTCGAGGCAATCGACGAATAACAGGATGATGAAATGAAATGAAAAAAGGAGGAGTGTGAACCAGTCATGACAGTCACATGCACAACAATGGGAGGGGACTGAGAAGGGCACTGATCCTATTATAGGGGACCCCACTTATGGCCTCATCGAACCCTCATCATATCGGGTGTTAGGGTGTCAACACGAGCCCTGCCAAGATACAGACACTCATGGCACAGCACTAGGTCACCGAGTTTTGAGGACGTTTTGGAACTGAATTCTGGTAAACATTACTTTTCTCTTTGTTTCTAGGCCAAATCCTGGGACACTCAGGGGCTACTCGGCTCATTGCTTGGGGTTTACTTCCGGTGGTACTCAGGGGACCACAAAGCACCAGGAGTCCAACCCAGGATTTCTATGTGCAAAACATGAGCTCTTCCTGATGAGTTTGCTCTCCTATCTCAATTCTGGGAAAATACTTCCTGAGATTTGGGTATATAGGATCACGATCACGACCATCCTGTTGTTTGTCGATTGCCTCGAGCAGGCCCCAGTAACGTCTCCTTCGTCCTAGCCCTGATATTTTTTTTAAAGTGCTATATTCAAGGCTCTTTCAGGGTTAGGAGAATGAGACCCATCCTTGTTACTGGTATTTAGCATACTGGGTACGCCACGGGGAGTTTGCCAGACTCTGCCATGTGGGCAGGCTACATTCAGTAGCCTGCCAGTTTGTCATATAGGTTATATAGGATAATGGAGCAATATGCACTTCTCATTTGGTTTTTCTTTACAGCTTTCTTGAGATGAAATTCATGTCCTTTATAATTCACCTTTTAACATTCACCTTCTTTCTGTCTGAAGAGATAAGTCATGTGTCTTGCATGCAGACAACCCCAGTTTGAATCCCTGGCCCCACTTATGGTTTCCCTGAGCACCACCTGTGCTCACTCCTGAGCAAAGAGCCGGAAGTAGTCCCTGAGACCTGCAGGGGGACACCCACCTCCCCTCCCCTTACCAAATTATATTTATTTTATATGTTTATTTTTTTTCTTTTTGTTACACTTGGGTACCACAAATGACAGTGCTGGGAGGCCATGCTGTGTCAGGATTAAACTCAAAGTGTTGAAATCAGATCTCCTGCCCTTATAAAATTCATTTTCTCCAAGTGTACAATTCAGTGAGCTTTAGTATATTCATAAGCTGTGCAATTGTTGCTGCTATCAAACTCCAGGGCACATCCGGCTGTGCTCAGGGTTTATTCCTAGCTCAGGAGTCACTCCTGGAAGTGCTTAGGGGGCCCTGAGGGATGCAGGGTCCTATGGTCACTGTTTCATACTTGATGAGGAACTCCCAAATGATTGGTCACAGGGGTGATAAAAGACTTTGGCTATAGACTGAATATCCATGTCTCCCCAAATTCCTGGCTGAAATCCTAACTTCTGAAGGGATGGCTTGCTCTCCCAAATGAGACCGATGTCCTTAACAAAGAGATCCCGAAGAGCCCCTTGTTCCGTGCACCGTGTAAGGACACAGGGGTCACCTAGGAACCGGAGAGAGGTCTTTAGCAGACACTCGCCTTGGACTTCTCAGCACACAGGTTGGAGTGAAAACTTCTGCAGTCCATAAGCTGGCCTGTCTGTGTGTCTGTGCTGTTCGGCCATCGCAGCCGAACGTCACTGAGCCCGCGATCCTGCGTGAGGGACATCTTCACGCCCCCACCGACTCTCACCATTATGTCCCTTTTGGACGGCAGCCTCCCGAGTGAGTTGGCAGGGCCGTCACAGTGCTCTCTTTAGAGAGGATTTACTGGTTCCAGCGGGCAAGGCCCCAAGCTGGGAGGAGCCTGAGGAGAAAGGCTTAGAGGGCAGGTGAATCATTCAGAACTTGTGGCAGGTGGTCAGATGTGTCAGGAAGCGAAATGGCCTCAAATGAACCTATCTCATCTTGGCAAAAAACAATTTTCCCCTAAGTGCAGTCTTCACATCATCGGCAGTTACCAGATGGCGGGGTTGCCGTGACCTCACGCTCCTCAGCCTCAGCCTCTCAGGGGGCGGGGAGCAGGGTCACAAATGCAGATGCTCAGGAGTTACTCCTGGCCTGGGGCTCGAGGGTGACCCCTGGTGGTGTTCAGGGGTTCAAATGTGGTTCCGGGGATTCCAATCAGTGTTGGCCACATGTCAGGCAAGTGGTTTCCCCTCTGCAGTATATCTCTCTAGTCTTAAGAGATTTCATCTTAAAAACAGGCTATGGGGGCTGGAGTGACAGCACAGCGGATAGGGCGTTTGCCTTGCACGCAGCCGACCTGGGTTCGATTCCTGGCATTCCATATGGTCCCCTGAGCACCGCCAGGGGTGATTTCTGAGTGCAGAACCAGAGTAACCCCTGTGCATCGTCAGGTGTGACCCAAAAAGCAAGAACAAAACAAAACAAAACAAAAAACAGGCTATGGGGGCTGGAGTGATAGCACAGCGGGTAGGGCGTTTGCCTTGCAGGCGGCTGACCAGGGTTCGATTCCCAGCATCCCCTATGGTCCCCTGAGCACTGCCAGGAGTAATTCCTGAGTGCAGAGCCAGGAGTAACCCCTGTGCATTGCCGGGTGTGACCCAAAAAGAAAAAATTAAATTAAAAAAAACACAACAGGCTGGGGGCGGGGGGCTGGAGCAATAGCACAGCGGTTGAGGCGTTGCCTTGCATGTGGCTGACCCAGGTTCGATTCCCAGCATCCCATATGGTCCCCTGAGCACCGCCAGGGGTAATTCCTAAGCGCAGAGCCAGGAGTTACCCCTGTGCATCACCGGGTATGACCCAAAAAGAAAAAAAAAACCCAGGCTGTGGGCCATACCGATAGTAGGGAGTTTGCCTTGCATACAGCCGACCTGGGTTCAATCCTATCTATGGTCGCCCGATCCCTCCAGGAGTGATTCCCTAGATGAAAAGCCAGGAGTAAAGCCTGAGCACTGCCGGGTATGGCCCCCAAGTGAAAAAAAAAAAAAGCAAAATCGCACTGCATGTCCGAGTTGGGAGAATAAAAGAAAGAACTGCTTTAGGGCAGCCTTTCTGATGCCAAGAGGAGCAGGAGTGGGACTAGAGGCTGTGGAACCAGAGACCAGCTGGCCCAGTGACGCTGAGGCGAGGTGGTGACCACTGGAACCAGATCAGAGGCAGTGGTGGCACTGAGGAGTCCCCAAGACACCAGACAGCGAACATCTCCAAGCGGAGCATTTCACCATCATTTCTCACAAAAAGATAGTCTGGGAGAAAATTCAAAGGTCAGAGATTCCAAAGGAAAATCCCCAGAGGGAGGTTCCATTCCTGTGCTCTTCTCCCTGCCCCCTAGAGACCTGCAGGGACTTGAGTGTCACAAGCAGTTCAACCAATCGTGTCATTTCAGAGTGGAGAGAAATACCAAGCACGACATGGCTGTGCTTCCAGACACTTTGGCTCCAGCCAAATCGAACACCAAGAAACAAGGAAGGCATGGGAAGGGCTCCACCATCCCACCGGATGTGACGTGATTTGGCACAGGACTCAGGTCCTACTGGGTCTCCCAGGGCCTGCAGGAAGGGATCCATGCGTGTACCTTGGTCTCTGGGGACATCAGCATTTGGAAGTCATGCCAGAGAGGTGAAGGGAAGGCACAGTAGGCAGCTGAAACCCCAAAAGAAGAGGCGAGGAAGATAGGAGGGCGTGAGCTTCCAGAGACAGCTGGGTCATCTGTTGGCCTGGTCCCGCTGGTAGTGGCCAGGCAGTGGCCAAGGGTACCAGATGCTTTCCACCCGCAGGGGGAACCAGCAATCAGGACGGAGCCATCACAAGGCTGGAAGAAGCGCAGGAGGGTTCCTCCGTAGGGCTCTGGGGTGCATCCGGGTCCTACTGACCCCCAGCATTCTGAGCTGCTTCTGCGTGAACCCTCTAAATAGAGAGTTCTGCAATGCGCCCAGGGAATCCATTAGCATTTCTCAGTCAGTAAACTTCCCAGTTTTTCACAGGAAGCTCCCTGCTGAGTCCTGAAATGATTAAGCGGGATCTGATGCAAGGGCAGGTGATGGTGTCAGGCCCCTCACAGCTGTGGGCCGGTGCCACAGAACCCAGAGCCAGCTACCAGCTGCCCTTGTTCTCCTCAGCCACCTGAGGTCTTGGCTGAACCAGCAGGCACTTGGCCTGTCCCTCTTCAGAGAAGGAACGAGCTTGACAGGATGCGTCTATGAAGCCTGGGCGACTCACTGGCTTGCAGCGCGATGAGGCAAAAGTCATTTTTTTCCCCTCTCTCTGAAGATTCGTTGTGCTAGCTGTGAAAGCGTGACACTAACAAACACCTCAGTGGGTGACACAGGTGACTGTGATTGGCATTCCGATAGCCAGACAGCTCTGAACAGCTAGGGACCTTACTCAGTCTTGCCCCATGAACCCATTTTATAGAGAGGAAAAACAAGGCCCCAAGAAGAATGACCTGCTCAAAGTCTCCGTGTGGTCTCCCAACACCTCCTGCTCCTTCTAAAACCCGCTCGAAGGCTGGCGGCCTGGACACACCACGGCCGGGCACCACACACCTGCCCCAAACAAAATGCACCAAGCCCCAGTGCCCGGGCACGTGTGCTTCCGGGGCAAGAGTCTGTCAGTGGATGGAGAACAGCAAGCAGGATCAGGAACAAGAGACCTTTAAATGGGGGTGCATGGGGCCAGCATGGCTTTTATGAATTCCTTCACAAATACTTTCTCTGGGGCCATACCTAGTGGTGCTCAGGGACCACTCCTGGCTCTGCTTGCAGGGATCACACCCAGCAGTGCTCAGTCAGGGCCCATTCTTGGCTCTGTGCTCGAGAGTGAAAATTGGTGGTGCTCAGGAGGTCCAATGTGGTGCAAGGGATTCAAAGGGGTTGACCACATGCAAGGCAAGCGCCCCTCCCCTTGGACCCCCTCTCCAACACCCATGGGGCTTTTTAAAATGATATATGTTAAATTTTTAAATATATATAATATATATTAAAAATGCACGGCAGAGCCTGGCAAGTTCCCCGTGGCGTATTCGATATGCCAAAAACAGTAACAATAACGGGTCTCATTCCCCTGACCCTGAAAGAACCTCCAATATGGCAGCGTTGGGAAAGACGAGGAAGGAGAGGCTGCTAAAATCTCAAGGCCGGGATGAATGGAGACGTTACTGGCACCTGCTTAGGTAAATTGATGAATAACGAGATGACAGTGATACAGTGATATTAAAAATATATATAATACATATAAGTAAGTAAGTAAAGGCCCTCCCGTTGATCATCGATTTGCTCGAGCGGGTCCAGTAACGTCTCCATTGGAGACTTTGTTGTTACTGTGTTTGGCATATCAAATACGTCACGGGGAGCTTGCCAGGCTATAATACATATAACTGTATATAATTATTTAAATTTAAAATCATATCTCTACATACAGATAAAACCCTGGCCTTTATGGGAATAACTGGGTAACAATTCCTCAATGGTATAGCCCGTTTGACATTCCTTCTAGCTATGGACTTGATTTAGAAATGCAAGATGTGGACATCAACCCTTGAAACTGTCAACATGTTCAGCTTTAAAGAAGCAAACTCTTCCATACAGAAATTCAAAAAAGAGGGCGGGGGGTTGGGTGGGTGAAAGGGGCCAAAGTGAGCGAGATGGCTGGAAATTGGACTTTCTGTGAGTACACGGAAGTGGAATCCCGCTGTGCGCCTGCACCTACAAAATGCAATGAACCAAACTTACTTCAATAGTTATTTTTTTAAAATCGGAACTAAAAGGTCAGTAATTTACATATGAATAAATAATTTCACAAGGAGGTCAATAAAGATCTAAAAATATCATCTCTGATTTACAGTGAAAATAAAAGTAAAACATTCAGCTTTGTGGGACCTCTAGTCCCTGGTAACACAAAAGCAACCCTGGCCACCGGGGTAATGCATGAATGGCATGGCTGTGTGCCAGGGAGACTTGGTCTACGGACACTGACGTTTGAAAGCTGCTTCCTTCTCTGCAGGACATCATTTTTTCTTCCTTTTCCTTGTTCTGAAGCAATTTGAGATTCCCAGTTAGTGCCTCGCTCCCAGTCCAATGTACCAAAAAAGCCTCCAGGAACAGGGCTAGTAGGAGTCATTTTAAACTGTGCCCTAAGGGGCCAGGAGTAGGGCTCAGAGTTAGGGCATAGAGCTCACATGTGAGGTCCTGGGTTTAATCCCTGGCGCCACACACCAAAACGTGCAACATCTGTATTGCAAACCATAGTGCCGAAAATGAGAGAGAGAGAGAGAGAGAGAGAGAGAGAGAGAGAGAGAGAGAGAGAAGTGCCTGCCATAGAGGCAAGTGGGGTGAGGGGTGTGGGGGTGGGAGGGGAAACTGAGGACATTGGTGCTGGGATATTACACTGGTGTTGGATGAAACATTGTCATGACTGAAACCCGATCATGAAAAGCTTTGCAATGCTCTCACGTTGATTCAATAAAATAAACAAAATTAATATGACCCAAAAAAGTGTAACCAAAGCTCTCCCATATATTCCCAGCGATTCAGGGAGAGCCATACAAGAAATAAAAACATCATCCACGCAAAAACTTTCAAGAGCGTGTTTGTGAACTGAAATCACGCTAGGCGCAAACTGGAAACATTTGCTCAGGTCCTACGGACCAAAGACACGAATCCAGCCACTCAGCGGCTCCAGGCTCTAACCGAAGAGCTGGACCACATTTTCCCAAGCACAAACGGGCCATCCCGCAGCCACAGATCAAATAATTTCTCTGTGGAAAATGTTCACAGTCACAAATCTACAAGAGAGAAAAATCTCCATGGAGGTCCAAGGGGAACACGATGCATTGGGGGGTCAATTTCCTTAGGAGGAGTTCCAGAATTCAATAGAGGGTAAACAGGATGGGTCAATTTCCTGGGTGTGAATTTCACATCCATTTCAAAGAAAAACAAAAACAGCTAACTTCTTGAAGTTACCTAGTGTCCTGGGCCAGGACACAAGATACAATCACAAGATACAATTTGCAGTTGGAAAACAAGTTCGGAAATAGCCTTTCTGATGCGATCTGGTCAACAAGATGCAGAACCAGGAGATCTGTGGAAAGAGACAGAAAAGGTGATAACAACATCCAGCCACCTGTGAGGGGGATGCCCCCAGGGGGAAGGATGTGCCCCCCCCATCCCTCCTGGGCCAGGAGGCCTCAGTAGGTTATCTAGCAAGGCAGGAAGTGTAGCCCCGAGCCAGCCAGGTCAGAGGGAGGTCACTGGGGACCCTGGGAATGACAGGCAAGCGGGGAGCACAACCTGCAGAGGCCAATCCAGATCATGCGGACTGGTGTGGGCCCCACACAGGAAGTCGGATGCCCCGGGAGCTCCATGACTTGGGCTGACGTGTAACCCTGTTACATGACTTGGGCTGACTCGAAGGTAGCGAGTAACTTGCTGCTAGTTGAGTTTGTAGCTGTCCTCGCTGGTTCCGGGGGGGCCACAGGCAGAGCTGGGGCTGGGTACAAGGTTGCCCTGAAGGTAGCATTAACCGGACTTGGGGAGTGAATGCGTGAGACCCAGAGAGGGGGCCCAATAACGGGCCTTCAGCCAGATGGGGCTGTTCGGAAGAGTAGCAGTGTGATCCGGGGGACAATGACGGACCCTTCAGACAAAGTCATCAGGCGGCGCAGAATGGGACTTGCACTTCCTTACCGGGGTGAGGGAGAGAAGCGAGGCTGGAGTGGCTAGGAAAGGTGTTGTGGGGATGAATGACCCAGGAGAGGGCCAAGCAGAAGGAACAGAGTGAGCGGAAGCACAGAGGCAAGAAGGAGCACTGAGGATACTACATGGAAAGTATCATGCTAAGCGAAACGAGTCAGAAAGAGAGGGACAGACATAGAAAGATTGCATTCATCTGGGGAACATAAGGTAAAATAGGAGACTAACACCCAAGAATGGACGAGACTAGTACCAGGAATTTTGCTCCATGGCTTGGAGGCCAGCTGCACATGCTAGGGAAAAAGGCAGCTCGAATAGAGAAGGGAGCACCAAATAAAGGGTGTTGGGAAGATTCACCCAGAATGGAAGATGCATGCTGAAAGTAGACTATAGACCGAACATGATTGCCACTCAATGCCTCTTTTGCAAACCACAGCACCCAAAAGGAAAGAGAGAACAAAAGGGAATGCCCTGCCACAGAGTCAGGGTGGGATGGGGGTGGGTGGGAGGGATACTGGGATCATTGGTGGTGGAGAATGGGTACTGGTGGAGGGATGGGTACTTGATCATTGTATAACTGAAACCTGTTAGGTCATGGCTCTGGATCTCTGACTGCAGACAAGCAGCACACAGGAATGCAATCAGCAAGCAGGCAGTTTATTAAGCTGGCTAGCCAGGGCTGTGCACCGCACAGAGCGACACCCAGGTCCCGTGTGAGAGGCCAGACCCCGACCCAAGGTACAGGGGTTACTTATATAGGCCCAAGTCGGCCGTTACAGCAGAAGCCCGCGCACTCCTCAGCCAATAAGTTCATAATTCGACACACTTCTTCCTCCAATCCCACTAGACTCATGTGCTTGTCCAGCCTATAGATTTGAAGGTCACAATTTACGTAAGTGCCCGCTTTGGGCTTCACGCGATACCCGGGTTCGAGGGCTGAGCCCGGACCCCTGACAGCCATCCGGGTCCGACTGCTGAGCCCGGACCCATGACAACCATCTGTTTCATATCTCAGGGGCCCATATATTCCTCCTGGAACAAGCAGATAGTAGAGGCCTGAGTGGGAACTGTACTCTCTTCTTTGTCCTTGGCCCAGTCCGAGGCTGTCCTGGCCTAACAACATGAATCACCCAAGCGAGCGTTCAACCTCTCCAAGATACCATAAAAGCATGGCCTTGGCTCCATTGACATCAACGGCTCCCCACAGAAGCCACGACCAGGGGGACGGGGAAGAGAGAAGAGAGACTCTGAGCTGGTGTCCCTCCTTGCCCGGCCCTGCTCTCCTGGCCTCTCTTCACACCACACAACAAGGGATCTTCCCCAAGTGCCAGGCAGGCTCCCAGCCACCCCCTGCTGAGCCCCCACTGGTTCTTCACATCTGGGATAAACAAACAAACACTGTCTTCCCGTTGTTCATCGATTTGCTCGAGCGGGCCCAGTAACATCTCCATTTTAAGACCTGTTGTTACTGTGTTTGGCATATCGAATACATCACGGGGAGCTTGCCAGGCTCTGCCATGCGGGCGAGATACTCTCAGTAGCTTGCCGGGCTCCCCGAGAGGGGTAGAGGAATCGAACCCGGTTCGGCTGGGCTGGCTGCGTGCAAGGCAAACGCCCTACCGCTGTGCTATCCTTCCGGAAAAAGCGTAGTTGACTCAGGGCTATGCGCCTCCAACGTCTTCAGTGCTCCTTTTTTTTTTTTTTTAATTTTTATTTAGTGAAACACCATGAGGTATAGTTGTAGACTTACAAATTTTTGTGCTTAGGTTTTGTTAGGACAGGACAGTCTCGGACTGGGCCAAGGACAAAGAACAAAGTACAGTTCCCACTCAGGCCTCTACTATCTGCTTGTTCCAGGAGGAATATACGGGCCCCTGAGATATGAAACAGATGGTTGTCATGGGTCCGGGCTCAGCAGTCGGACCCGGATGGCTGTCAGGGGTCCGGACTCAGCCCTCGAACCCGGGTATCGCGTGAAGCCCAAAGCGGGCACTTAACGTAAATTGTGACCTTCAAATCTATAGGCTGGACAAGCATATGAGTCTAGTGGGATTGGAGGAAGAAGCATGTTGAATTATGAACTTACTGGCTGAGGAGTGCGCGGGCTTCTGCTGTAATGGCCGACTTGGGCCTATATAAGTAACCCCTGTACCTTGGGTCGGGGTCTGGCCTCTCACACGGGACCTGGGTGTTGCTGTCTGCGTGTGCACGACCCTGGCTAGCCAGCTTAATAAACTGCCTGCTTGCTGATTGCATTCCTGTGTGGTCCTTGTCTGCGGTCGGAGATCCAGAGCCGTGCCCTAACAATGTTAGTCAATTTCCGTTCAGACTCACATAACCAGTGAGTGGCACATCCATGCAGCTCCCCCTGTTCTCTGACTCAGTTTACCCATAGCAGGTGATAATAAGCGTGTGGTCAGACAGGCTGGATGCTTGCATAGACATCAATGGGGATGTCCTAACAGTGGCGTGGAATGGGTGAGTGTGTGGGGAGGGGATGAGAAGGATTGGTTCCTGAAAGGGGAAGCAATGGAAGTGCCCGTGGAAGACCACGACCAACACAAGCTATTGGGGCGCAGAGCGTGCCACTTTCTTTCTTTCTTCTTTTTTTTTTTTTTTGCTTTTTGGGGGTCACACCTGGCAACGCACAGGGGTTACTTCTGGCTCTGCACTCAGGAGTTACTCCTGGCGGAGCTCAGGGGACCATATGGGATGCTGGGAATTGAACTCGGGTCGACTGAGTGCAAGGCACACGCCGTACCTGCTGTGCTATCTCTCCAGCCCTGAGCGTGCAACTTTGAACCCATGCCGTTTTCCGCGCTGCTCTTCTGTGGCTCTCCTTGGGAGGGTGAGTGGGCTCTGATGACCTGAGGCGCTGTCTCCAGGCCCAGTGCTGGTTTCTTCAGCTGGAGTCTCCAAAAGGCTTCATTCAGGGAGACTTCGCTGCTGGGTGAGTGAGGGAAGGTGTCCCCACCCCCACCCCCCAAATGGCGTGTTCAGAGGTGATGGTGAGCTTCTCTTCCTGCCGAGGCCAGAGCTACCTTGGCAACAGCACAAAGACGTAAACTATGTCTTGCCAAGTGTTTATGCAAATTCCACATTAGCTTGCCTGAGCACTGGAAAGAAATGTCCAGAACGGCGTTGCATTAGAAAAACACGCAGGTAAAAGGTTTTGCCCTGCTTGACTTGGCACGCCGGCTCCCGGTAGCCGGCTGGGTGTTCTGCATTCGCGTCACCCGGGAGGCGGGCTCCTTCCCATGCTAATGAGTCTGGAAGCTAAGCGCTGGCTGACCACCGGCACTGGGCACCTTCCGCCTTTGTCACCGCGGCCCCTGCTCTCCTTATCGTGACTGCTGTGTGCCTCCTGGGGGGAGGGGGAGTGCGAGGAGTGCACCTCAAACCCCGAATGGCAATTCCAGTAAGAGGGATGAAGGAGAGGGGGACTCGTGATGGCCTGGTGATGGGTGGCATTCCGCGACAGGACAGGCTCTGCAGAACCAGCCCGCTCACCATGGAGTCCTGTTCCAGGCAGGCCCCCTGGGTTTTCTGTGGCCACCTCTGGACCAAGGAGACTCTGCCTACGTGCCCAGCCCGATCTCTCCCCGTCTCCCTAGCTCTGCTTACTGCCTCGGCTCCCAGCTCCTCAGGCAGCATTTCTGGGGCCCGCCACGGGGTGCACACAGCAAGCCTGAGGCTCCCTGGAGACAGGCAGCAAGGCCAAGCTTCTGTGCTCTCTGCCTAGTGTGTCCCCCTGAATGGGACTGTGTGTCTGCGGCCTCTCCTGGGGGCTGTGGTCTGTTTCTCTCCTCTCCTCCTCCGCCACCCGATTGAGGATTTTTTTTTGTGGGGGGGGAAGGCAGGGGAGGGTCCCAAGTGGTGCTCAGGAAGCCCGAGATGCAGTGTTCCTGGGTCCCTGTGGTGTGTGGGGTGACGTGGGCTACCCCAGTAGGGCTTGGGGACTTCCTGGGATACATTGGCGAAGCTCAGGGAGCCAAGTGGTGACAGGGATCAAAGGCACAAGGCGCAGAGGTTAACACCTGGACTGCTCCTCCGGGGGGCCCTAGCACCCTAGCATGAAGCCAGGGGGGGTCTGAGAGCTGGAAGAAGGGGAACAGAGGAACAGAGAGTGCAGAGGGCGCAGGAAGTCGGGCCGGAGGAGAAGGAAACTGTTCCCTTATTTTATTTGATCATTTTTGGGCCACACCCAGCGATCTCAGGAGTGACTCTTGGCTCTGTTCCGGGGACCCTGTAGGATGCCGGGGATCAAACCTGGGTCAGGCTGCGTGCAAGGCAAGCTCGGCCCCTGCTGTGCTGTCTCTTTGTCCCCAAGGAACACTCATTCTCTTCTTTTCCTCCCATTCCCTTTATTGTCATCCTTGTGACGGTGGGGACGACACGCACCTGGCTGTGGTGGTCACCCGAATTGCCCATCAGACTGTGGTGCTCACACACATGCTCGCTGGCCACCAGGTTTACTTCCAGAGCTTGCTAGGGCCCTTGAAGCTTGCACGCTCTGAGCTGTGGCACTCGTCCGTTTTTATCGTTGGGGTGCTTCCGCGGGTTGTACCCCTTTTGTGGTGGCGCTCCCACAGTAAGCCTGAAGCTTCTCCGGACTTACTCCTGGCTCTGTGCTCAGGGATTACTCAGGGATCTAAGCTCAGGGACCGTAGGCGGGGGGGCTGGGATTTGAACGTGGGCAGGCCAAGGGCAGAAAATCGTTGGCAGTGCGTTCTACCTAGGTTTGGGATTTTCCCGTTCACAGACCAGTTCCACAAGGGAGGATGCAAAAGCCAAGTGACAAACGCTGGGGACACAGACAGCAGAGATGGGCTGAGGTGTGGGCCGCCAAGGCACTGCAGATCTCTAGGTAGCCAATCAGAGTAGATGATGGGATGGCTGGGATTTGGCCCCAGCAGATAAAAGGCAGCCCCCAGCCCCTTATCTTTCCCCTCCCCCTCCCCCCGCGCTCCCAGACACTACTCGGGGGCAGGCACACAGGGGCAAGTACAGGCAGGGTACAGGGCTCGAATACCCAGGTTGCGACAAGGCGCTGAGCACAGGACTCTCATCCCCACGCATGTGGCCCTGTGGAGACAAGGAAAGCGAATGCGGGATAGAGAGAGAGGAGAGAAGTTGTTCCCAAGACAGGGCAGCGTGGGACAGGACCGGTGACTTAGTTCCCGGAGGCGAGTAGACTGCAAGGGACAGCACTGGGAAGTCGATCATAGGACTGGGCAGTATCAGCGACAGGACTGGTGACATCATTCCTGGGTAAAAGAGAGACCTGGACATCTGGGGAGGGCCCTGGACCCTCCTACCTTTATCTGTACAATAGCACTGTCCTCCCGTTGTTCAGCGATTTGCTCAAGCGGGCCCAGTAACGTCTCTATTTTTGGGACTTGTTACTGTGTTTGGTATATTGAATACATCACGGGTAGCTTGCCAGGCTTGGCCGTGCGGGCAAGATACTCTCAGTAGCTCGCCCGGCTCTCTGAGAGGGGCAGAGGAATCGAACCCGGCTCGGCCGGACCAGCTGTGTGCAAGGCAAACGCCCTACTGCTGTGCTATCACTCCAGCCCCTCTGTACAATAAACTCTAATTTTCACATACCGCCTTTTGTATGCAAATCTTTCATACAATTCTCAAGAACCCACCAGCTGAGGAAAATCGGCTTTCCTGCTAACAAAAGGACAAGAGTCGAAGCACTTGCCTTGCATGTAGCTGATCCTGGTTCCATCCCTAGCACCTCCTAGGGTACCCTGAGGACTGCAGATGTCTCACCTGAGCGCAGAGCCAGGAACAGCCCGAGCACTGTGGAGCGTGGAGCCCAAACAGAAGAAGATGCGTGCGGAGAGAGCTGAGTTCCTCCCCCGGTGAGCACATGTGGGGTCCCCAGGCACTTGACCTCAGGGTCTGCCCATTTGCAAGGCCGGAGCTCTCAGCCCCCACGCTATTCCCTCGGGCCAGGAAACATTGATTAGAATTCACTTTCGGGGGTTCCTTTTATCCCTAGAGTGTTTTCCCAGACTCCCGAGAGCGCAGGCAGCGTTGCTGCTATGCAGAGTGGTTCCCAGACTAGTGAATTTTTCTGGCAAGGAGATTGCTTTCTTTCTCTCGCTCTTGTTCCTAATGGGCGATCTGTAGGGTAGCGCCCGACTTTTTATTTTGCAAAGTAAGCACATTAAACAAAACACTAGAATCTTCTCAGGAAAGAAAGAACTGTTGTATGCCTGAAGCAGCCCGGGACTTGAGGAGAAAGGTCGCGGCACTCAAAGTTCTGGGAGGAGGAGGGGGGACTCCCTACTTGCCACAACAACTTCATTTTTCTCTTTTGACCTGGGACTGGTGAGGACTTGCTTCAGCAGGGCTCTGGGGTTGGAGCCATCCCGGGGAGCTCCCGCTGAGCTGCGGGGAGCCTTTGTCTGCAAAGGGGCCACCAGGGGAGCGAGCAAGAGGGAGTGCATGGGGGGGGACCCTCCCCTACAGGACTGGGGCCCTCACAGGAGTTCGGAAGGAGGCTACAGTCCAAGACCAGGAACCCACACTGAGGCCCGGCCACTTGGAGCCCATCTCCTGGTGGGAAAGTGTGTTCTTACAAAAGCCTGGAGCAGGGGCTGGAGCAATAGCACAGCGGATAGGGCGTTTGCACGTGGCCGACCCGGGTTCGATTCCCAGCATCCCCTGAGTACTGCCAGGAGTGACCCAACCCCGGTGCATCACCGGGTGTGTCCCAAAAAGAAAAAAGTAAAGAGCCTGGAGCAGACCACTATCCTTGCCACCTTCTCCGCTGGCTCAGGGCTGAGGAACGGTGGGAAGGAGTTGCTCAGAGCAAATGGTTTTCCTGAGAGGTTCTGGAAGGGCGGAGATGGGGAGTGGCAGAGGGTGGGGGGGAGGCTGAGCCAGGAGCGGCTTCCTAGAACTGCATGCGGCAGTGGCAGTCAGGCGAGGACGGAGGCGCGCTTGGCCATGCTGTAGAACTTCCTCGGTGGATTTCGACTCCACGTTCTGCCAGTTCCAGGCTTCCCCGGTCTAGCGGGCCCGGGGCCTGGATGGCATCCGCCCTCTTACACATGCGCAAACTTATCTTAAAAGAGCTTAATCTAGGCCAGACCCCAGCTGGGGCGTTCCGCAGGGCCACTCTTATCTGGGAGGATGACTGATCCGACTTGAGCGATCCTGGGATGGCCTTGAAGTTGCTTGAGGCCCACAGCCAGAGGTTCTCAGGGCTTCCTCCCGGCTCGGTGCTCACACTTCAATCCTGACTGTGCTCGCAGGGGGGCGTATATGGTGCTAGCAAGCGCCCTGCCCCGTCCTATCGCTCCAGTCCTGCCTATATATTTTTTGTTTTTGCTTTTTGGGTCACACCCGGTGATGCTCAGGGTTTACTCCTGGCTCTGCACTCAGGAATCACCCCTGGTGGTGCTCAGGAGACCATATGGGATGTTGGGAATCGAACCCGGCTTGGCCGTGTGCAAGGCAAAAGCCCTACCCACTGGGCTATTGCTCCAGCCCCCCATAGTCCTGCCTAATTTTTATGAGGAGGTTTCTTCTTTTGGAACCTGGTCCCTTACTGTGGATTCTTCCTGGCTGTCGCCTCCTGTGTCCAGGCCGCCCATCTGGAAAGGTGCGTCTTCTAGTTCCACCAGTTTAAGTTTTGTCCTTACGCAAACTGCCGTCGGGGAGGTCTGTCAACTTTTGCTGTTGAAGGCCAGGGAGAAAATAGACTTTGACCATGGCAAGTCTCCCACTTCCACTTCAGGGCCGTAAAACGCTCCAGCGGACCACCCGGAAGAGAGTGGGGAGGTTGGGTTTCCACAAACGTCGCAGAGGTTGACACCTGTATTTTGTGTAGCTTTCCCAGGATGCGAAAGTCTTTTGAATTTTCTCCTTATTGAAAAGGGTAAAAAAAGCAATCTTGGCTTGTTTTTGAGAGGAACAGCAGGCATGTGGGATTTGGCTGTTGGGCTGATCTGTGCCAACACCCCTGGGCCAGGGGCTGGTCGGAAGATTAAAGCTTCTCCACTAGGTGGGATTTAGGCGTCTCCACTGCATGGGCACCAGTGAGAGCTCTGGCTGGCTGTTCCTGGGGTCCCCCAGCACAGATGGTCTTGATTTATTTCATTTTAGTTGATTTGGGCCACACCTGGCAGTGTCTGGGGCTCATTGCTTAAGTATCACTTCTGAGAGGCTTGGGGGATCCTCGGAGAGATAGGGATTGGACCTGGGCCGCTGCGTTCAAGGCCAACACCCCTACTTTGTGCCCCTGAAGATGGGGTCAATTTTTTTCCTTGAATGTAGGAGTCAAAAATCAGATGGGTTGGACACGTAATGAGAATTGGAGACAACCACTGGACTAGAGCCATTACCGATTGGATTTCATGGGATGTCAAAAGGCCGTGTGGCTGCCCACCTACGAGATGGTCAGACTTCTTCATCAAGACCCTGAACGATCGGTTTGAGGCTCTTCGTGTTCCTAGAACGAGCAGATGCCAATGGCTACATTAGCACGCGACAGGGATGAATGGAGACGTTACTGGCGCCCGCTCGAGCAAATCGATGAGTAATGGGATGTCAAGTGATTAAGTGAATGTAGGAGTATTGCTATTTATTCAGCCATTGATTACGATGATTGAACTGGGCATGAACACCACATTACTTTTTAAAATCTTTTAAATTGGGTATCATTGAGATACACCATTACAAAGCTGTTCATAATTGGGTTTCAGTCATACAATGACCCAACATCCATCCCACCACCAGTGTACATTTCCCACCACCAATGTCCCCCGTTTCTCCACCACCATTCCCCAACCCCCACTACCCACACCCCCAGCCTCCCTCTATGGGAGGCGCTTTCCTTCTTGCTCTCTCTCTCTCTCTCTCTCTCTCTCTCTCTCTCTCTCTCTCTCCTTTAACTTTTATGTATTATGGATTACAACACAGGTGCTAAGAGGTCATGGTGTTTGTTCTGGGCATTCGGTATTTTTATCGGGGCGGTAAGGCTGGAGTAGCTTTTCAATTGGGTGGCAGCTTTGGGGTGTGGATGTGAGTGCCAAGGCTTCCAGAAGTACAGGGAGATGAAGGGAGGTAGTCCGTCCTGAACCCGAGAAAGCCTGGAGATTTCAATCACAAAACCCACACACCCAAATTATCAGCAGATTATATCTTGGTGAGGTCCGTCCTGAGATGGAGGAGTCAGGCCTGGAGTATGGCGGTGATTTTGGATTGTGAACGTAAGTGGCTACCGCGGGCTCTGCTTGGGCAGGCACAGGCCACCCCCCCCTTCCGATTTATTCCAGTCTATTCATCCATGCACGGTCCGAGCTTAACTGCGGCTTTTGATCTTTTTCAAGATTTATTTATGGGTCTCTGAAGCAAAGTCGGGAATAGAGTTTACAGGGCGGCACTGGAGTTGGTTCATGGGGGTCACAGCCAATGCTTTGATAAAGGTAAAGGTAAAGGCCTTCCCGTTGTTCAACGATTTGCTCAAGCGGGCCCAGTAACGTCTCCATTGGAGACTTTGTTGTTACTGTGTCTGGCATATCGAATACGTCACGGGGAGCTTGCCAGGCTCTGCCGTGCGGGCGAGATACTCTCGGTAGCTTGCCGGGCTCTCCGAGAGGGGTGGAGGAATCGAGCTTGGGTCGGCTATGTTGGCTGCGTGCAAGGCAAACGCCCTACCGCTGTGCTATCGCTCCAGCCCTAGTGCTTTGATGGGGTCAGTTTTTTTTTTTCCTTTTTGTGTCACACCCGGCGATTCTCAGGGGTTATTCCTGGCTTTGCACTCAGGAATCGCTCCTAGTGTTGCTCGGGGGACCATATGGGATGCTGGGAATCGAACCAGGGTCGGCTGCGTGCAAGGCAAACGCCTTACCTGCTGGTGCTATTGCTCCAGCCCCTGATGGGGACAATTTTAAGGCTGCATTTTCCTCCCTCATCATGCCTCTTCTGCAGAAGTAAATATGCCAGCATGTGCATGTGTGTCTTGGTTCAGTGCCTAAGTGCTCCTCTGGCGCAGGGCAAGTGAATGGCCTAAGAAACCTGGGGTCTGCAGAATAGCGGGGCCACAGCTGCGAGCTGCAAGAGTTGCCTCTCCCTGTGTCCCTCATCTCACTCCCTTCCTCCTCCCTTTCCCCCTCCTTCATTCTTTCTTCCCTTAATTATTTCTCCCTACTTCATTATTTCCTTCCTTCATTCTCCCTCCCTCCCTTTTCTTCCTTTCCTTCCTTCTTTCTCCCTCCCTTCCATCCTTTTCCATTCATTACTTCCTTTCTCCCTTCCTTATCCTCCCTCCCTCCCTCCCTCCCTTCCTCCCTCCATCCCCTCCTTCTTTCTGACCCTTTCTTCATTACTTCCGTCTTTCCTGTGACCAATGAATGACTAGAGCTGTCCCCCGACTGACATGCAGGCCTCTCAACCCTGTCATTTTCTTCTTGGCACCATGTTCAGTGGGTCCAGCTAGGAGGCGTGGCTCTCAAGTCCACGTTCCCCGGCGGTCACCTGCCAGCGGTCTTAGTGACCGCCACTCTGCCACTATGGGGCCACACTCCCCTCAGGTCTCAGGGCCTCTGCTTTCCTCCCTTTCCCTTGTTAATTACTGACGCAGCTGTGAAGTTGCGGTGGCATAAAAAGGGACAAATGTCCCGGATGTCTCACGTCCCTGAATGTGCATTCCACCGGCACTAAGGGTTTCTGGAATTCTCCAGCCAGCAAGCAGCCACTGCTCTGGGCCCCGGGGAGCCCCAGGGGGGCTGGGGAGCTCCTGGGAGTCTGGGGCAACCCAAGGCTGACCCCCGGCCTCCACTATTGCTCAGGGAGGTGGTACACACAGGGGGGTCTCTGGGGAAGGGGTAGGCTCAGTGGGGGGGCGACCTTCCGTGGGGCTGTGGCTGGGGCAGAGATGGGCTCCTGGAGAGGCGCTTTCTCTTTGTCCTCGAAAGCGGGCTGCAGTGCAGTGTTGGGGAGGCCTTGCACGTCCAATGCGTGGGCGAGAGAGGGGGCGTTCACGCGAAGGGGGCTGCAGCTGCTGGCGATCGGCCAGCACCTTCACGGAGGGGCTCTGCAGACGTGAACTGGCGCTTCCTGTGCATCGATCACAGCCTTGGGATAACGCCCCCGTCCACCCCCCCCCCCCCAGCTGGGCCCGTCCCCGCCTTCTCGGCATGTTTCCTCCGGACGTGCCGCAGTTCACCAAGCGGCCCGTCACGGAAAGGCACCCCCTCCTTCTCTTTCCCCCAGGAACCCCTGGACGGGGTTGCGCTCTGGCTCCCAGGAGGGACGCGCAGGCGCCCGCAGAGGCGGAGCGCGGCTGGCCCGACCCGGAGGTGCGGCGGGATGAACGCCCGGGAACAGCCTTGGCAGGACACCCTGGCCAGAAGCGGGCAGAGCTGTGTGCAAGGTCACCCAGCTGGCCGCGCACAGCTGGCGTGGGGGCTGCCCTTCCCCGGGTCCTTCTGGGGGCTTCCGGAAGGCGTCAGGGGGGGGGAGTCCGGGTGGAAATCGGCGCCCGTGGCCGACGCCTCCCGCGCTCCGGCCCCTGACAGCCCACTGCTGGGGGGGCCCAGCCCAGGCACTTCGGTGGCCGCGACCCGGTGGGAAAGGCCGGGAGGGCGGTGAGCCGGCTCTGGCCCCGCCCCGCCCCGCCCCCTGGACTAGTGGCCCCGCCCCCAGCTGCAGGCGCTTCCCGTGGCCCGGAGAAGGCGCCCAGCAATGGGGACGGGGCGGGGGCGGGGCCAGCGCTGGGGGCGTGGCCCTTGCGGCGGGCCTGGCTCCTCCCCCGGCCCCGCCCCCGCCGCGCCCGCCCCGAGCGCCCCCTCCGGCGCGCTGGTGCTCACTGTGGCCTCTGGGCCCCTCCGCCCCGTCGCCACCATGCGGGCCTGGCGCGTGGCCTTCGTCGCCGTCTGTCTGTCCGTGTCCTTGGCCGCGGTGGTCCCGAGAGGTAAGGTGGCGGCGGGGCGCGCGGGGACCCCGCCCTGTGGGCCCGCGGGGCGGGGGGCGCGGCGCCGTGGTGCGCATGAGCGGCCTGTCCCCCGCCTCCACGGGCCTGCGGTGGACGCTGCGGGCGGCCGGGCGGGGCCGTGCGGGGCCGTGCGGGGCGCGGGGGTGGGCGCGCGACCCCGGAGCCGCGGGGTCCCGCGGATCGCCAGCGGGGTGGCCCCTGAGTGGGACGCCCGGGCCGGCCGGGGGGCACCGCCCGGGCCCGACAGCTGTGCCCGCACGTTGCCTTTGGGAGAACCTTGAAGGCAGCGGCCAGGCCATCTGGGGCACCTGCGGCGGCCGCGCCCGCGGGGTTGCGGGTGATGGGGACGTGCAGGATGGGCTGGCTGGGCCTTAGGTGCCGGCTGGCGTCCCCCCCGACTCCCCTCGCTGTCCAGCCTTTGGGGCTAGGTGGCCAAGGATGGGAGAGAGACATCCTGGCCAGTCACTCCTCCTGGTGTGGTCCAGGGCGCGGCAGCCTCTCAGGCCCGTCCCTGACCTACTAAGTGAGATGCTGCGTTTTCTCCATGATCGCCATCCCTCCCCCCCCCAACATTCGTGTTTGAGAAGCATCTTTTAGAACATACGCAGCTCGGAGTTAAAAATAGGGTCTTCAAAGTGTAGCAGCGGAATCTTCTTACACTTATTTATATCGACGCCCAGAAAGGGGTTGAAGAAAACGCTAATTATACCCGGAATCGTGCACGGCGCTTCCTGACAAGGAAGGCGGATTCACCAGCGAGAAACACATGAGCTCAGCAAAACTGTCGTAGCACCCAGTTTGGGTGCGATTTGTGCTACATCTCCCGGCACGCTGAGAAGTGCTTCTCCCCAGGGCATGTTGGGAAAGGATGAGGAGAGGGGGTCCTGCTGGGCAAGTCTCGGCTTGGTCTCCAGACTGGGGGAGGGGGGGATGGCAGATGACCTGTTTGACATTCTCCTAAGGGCCCAGGTGCAGTTCTAGACACTGATGATGTAGCTGTAACAGAACTAGGACTCTGCCCTGAGGGAGCACTCCTGGCTGGCGTCCTGGAGGTGGTGGTAAATGAACTCAAACATTGCAGCCTGCACCATATTCACGCCGTGACGGAAAATGAGAGCAAGTTACAGCTGTTGAATTTTTCTGTTTCATGTTCCTCTTTGCACTGAAAAAGGTTTCGACTCGGATGCCTTTGTGGACAAGTGGAGAGTCATTTGGTTGGCTGGTGTGCACTGAGAGGGAACATTTGGCAGGGGAAGAAAAAGCCCTTAGAAAAGGGATAGTGCTGAGGGCCTGCATCTGGTCCCCAGCATGGAGCCCCCTGTCCCCACATCTCATCCCCGGGCCTGAGCACGGAGGCACTGGCGGACTGACAGTGGCCCTGTGCACCCCACATCCCCTGTGCCTTGCTTGGAAGGCCCCCACCCCTCAAAGCCCTTCTCCTGAAAGGCTTCAGGCTGGTACGGACACTGCAAGTGAGGAGGAGGGGCCAGCTCACAGTGCTGCCTTGAACGCGTTAGGTCGTGGGTTCAAATCCCTGGTGTAGCACATGCACAGCACGGAATCCTGGCCGCTCTGCTCTCTGCTCTCCCTGGAACCTTAAATAGTTTCTGGCCACACCGCAGCCCGGTGCGTTTAAGCCCCCCACAAAGGGCCATGAGTCCCAGAAGACCCTGCCTGGGAAATGTAACCCCTGGCCAAGTGAGTGAACCCCACAGAGACCCCAACACTGTAGCCGCTCTTGGGGGTCTCATTCAGCTGGGACCCCAGTACACATAGCCGAGAGCACAGAGGCCCACTTTCCTGCCTGCGTGTGCCCACAGAACCATGAGCTGCTCTTTGAGGCCATAACAGTCACAGTCACGGTCACGGTCCTCCCGTTGTTCATCGATTTGCTTGAGCGGGCCCAGTAACGTCTCTATCGTGAGACTTGTTACTGTGTTTGGCATATCGAACATGTCACGGGGAGCTTGCCAGGCTCTGCCGTGTGGGTGAGATACACTCGGTAGCTTGCTGGGCTCTCCAAGAGGGGTGGAGGAATCGAACTCGGGTCGACCCTGTTGGCCGCTTGTAAGGCAAACGCCCTACCACTGTGGTATCGCTCCAGCCCTCATAACAGGGCTCCATTTTCCCAGTGCCAGCCCTGTGCTCAACCTGTCTCTTCTCTCGGCTCCCTCCCTCCATTATTATCTTGGTCCCCCCACCCTCCGTTATTGACACCCTTGTCCTGATGTCCCTAATGGCCTTGAAGACTAATGGGCAGAGACGCATTTCTCTGCTACAAAGCGTGCAGTCCAGAGAGCTTTGGGGTGCCGAGATTGCTCTCACTCACCAAAGCCTGTGTGTCGAGGCAGGTGCCTCCTGGGACTGGCAGGGGAGAGCAGTGAGGAGTGTGGCAGGCTGGTGACAATTAGCTGCTTCTCCTTGCCAGCCTGTCACCACCACAGGCAAGTCCCACGCATGCCCAGTGCCTCCATTTCCTCATCTATAACACCGGAATCTCGATGCCCTTCACCCCGCGGGGTGCTCGGTAGGGTTAGATGAGTGAGTGGAGGCAGTTGTGGGCCTGGACTAAGATGGAAGAGTCACGCTAGAGAACAGGCAAATGGTGGAAGGCTGGGGAGGGCTCAGAGGCCCGCAGCCAGGCCTGGATTGCAGTTCTGAGGCCCCCATTGATTCCCCGCCCAACACAGTTCCTGAGCTAATGGGGGAAGACCTGCACAGACTGAGTGAGGTCTGAAGCCTTTTGGGCGGAACCCGCCCCCCCCAATAGACAACACAAGCTGACCTTGAATGCATGCCGGGTGAGAGAGGCCAGCGGCAGAAAGCCACCTTTTGTGTGATTCTGCTTATCGGAAACATCCGAGTGGCACATCCGGAGAGAGAAAGTGCTTTGTGATTACCAGGGCGCGGGGGTTGGGGGGGGCGGAATGATAGCTGATGGGGGTGATGGGAATGTTCTGGAGCTAGAGAGGTCAGAGCAGCCCAGCTTGGCGACTGTTCTGAGCAGTGCCGAGTTGCCTGCTTTTTAGGAGGGTGAGTTGTAGTTAGGGTGCTGGCTTTGTGTGCACTGGAAAGCATGAATTTTGTTACCGAACCGTGGTTGCCAGTTACTGATCGTTGAGTCTGAGCCACAAGATCCCACCATCAGTGTCAGCTTCTCTGTCCCCCCCCCCCCCGTGCCCCCATGCGCCCTCCCCCACGCCACCTGCCACCTTGCCCGTCACGTTGCAAAGTTCAGTGGTTGTGGATCTCATTGCTTCAAGGGATGCCGAGTCCGGGCTTTGGATGGACAGCTCTGCCACTCTCCCGTGTCACTTTTGGGGATCTTCCCCCCAAACCTAATGACATTCATTCCGCAGGACACGTGTGCGTTTTGGTTTGTGTAAGGCCACGCCTGACTGTGCTCAGGGGTTCCTCCTGGCTTTGTGCTCAGGGATCCCTCCGGGCGGGCTCGGGCACCGTGTGGGGGTACCTGGGGTGGAACCTGGGTGGGCCGTGTTCGTGGCAAGTGTCCTGTCACTCTGGCCCTTGGCACTGTGCTTTCAGCAGCGCTGCGTTTAGGGGACCTCTTGGAAGGGGGGGGGTGTGCGGCCCCTGATGCCAACCCATGCACCACACAAAACCCAAACCCAGACCAGCAGGGTGTGATGTCAGTCGAACCAAGGGAACAAGTGGCTGCGGTGGGCTTCGGGCGGGGGGCACCAGGCTGCTCTCCAGGCTGCCTTAGGTTCCTGGGTCTGCAGAGGGTCCCAACGGGGTTGACTGAGCCGAATTGCTGCAGCTCACCCACCTGAGGTCTGGAAAGTTCTGGGGGGGGGGGGGCTTGACTTCCATTTTCTGGCTCCTCTGTGGACTGTGCCTCAGAGACAGTACACTAGAGTGACTGGCCCCCTGCACTCCCGGGCTTGGAGTGTCACCCCATGGGGTTGGCTCTGTGGCCCTTTCTCCCCACTCCCCCAACCCCTGGCATCATTGCCAACACCAGTGAGCTCTACTTTAGGTGGTTGATGATTTACCCGGGAGATTAGCTGGCAGGTAGGTCACGTGCTGTGCATGTGACTGGGTTCAATGCCAAGCACCCCATAGAGTTGCCAGAGCACTGCCAGGAATGAACCCTGAGCATCAGCAAGAGTAATCTCTGAGCACTGCAGAGTGTGCCCACAAAAAAAAAACCTCCCCCATAAAAAGAACAAGAAAGGAGGGAGCTGCTGGAGAGGGAGCACAGAGTGGGAGGCGTGTGCCGACCTGGGGAGGATCTCGGTAGGCCTTAAGGCTCCCCAAGCCTTCCAGAGTGATCCCCGAGTATAGAGACAGGAGTAAGCCCTGACCAAGCCGGGTGGAGCCCCAAAAACAAAATAAAAAAATATTCACTCGACTTGATCACTTGACATCCCGTTACTCATCGATTGGCTCGAGCAGGTGCCAGTAATGTCTCCATTCATCCCTGTCGCGTGCTAGTGTAGCCTAACAGCATCTGCTCGATCTAGGAGCACAAAGAGCCTCACACTGATCGTTCAGGGTCTTGACGAAGAAGCCTGACCATCTTGTGGGTGGGCGGCCACACAATCTTTTGACATCCCGTGGAATCCAGTCGGTAATGGCTCTAGTTCAGCGGTCGTCTCCAAATCGCATTACGTGTCCAGCCCATCTGATTTTCGATGCTTTGGCAAACGAGACAATGTCCCCGATTCTTGACTGTTGACGGAGGTTGGAGATCGGAACTCCGAATTCTTTTTCTCACTTGAGTGAAGCGAGATACTCCAAGCATAGGAATCTTTCGATTCCTCTTTGGGAGACCCGAAGAGCGGGAAAAAAAAAATTTAATTATTTTTTCTGTGGTGCCATCATGGAACTTGGGATCTCTCATATGTGCCAGGACAGTGATCTACCCATACCCAAGAGTCAACCTCAGTGCTCCTCAGAGCAGGTGGCACCTCTGAGGACAAAGAGGCCTTTCACCCTCTCTGGTGGCGGCGAGGAAGTGGTGTGGGGCCTGGTGGTTTTGTCGCGGGTGTGTGTGTCCACTGTCTGGCCATCCCAGCTGTTTTGCGTGTCCGGCTGTGTGGCCACTCTCACCTGTGGTTCTCGAACATCTTCCCCTGTGGCGCTTGCGGTGCGTGGGGGTGTCGGGTTCGTGGTCACTGTGCTGTCCCAGGTGGAGCTCAGCCAGGTGTGCTGGAAGGCCCCTCCTGTTTGGCATGTGACAGTGGACAACCCCCCAGAAGCACAGTGGGCAGGAGACTCTGACAGGAGCCAGGGCCAGCAGGGTCTCCCGAAGGTGTCCTCGTGGCCAGCTCCGAAGCCTGGTACTGTTAGGCTCCGGGTGGAGGGGAGAGTCTTCTGGGCCGCCTTCATCAGTGATGGATGGCCGAGAGGGTGAGGGTGCTCGGGGAGATGGCCTGTGGCCCCCGCGGAAGACACAGCTTCCCGCTCCCCGAGAAGTTAGCCATCCAGTCCCGATGGCCAGGCAGGGCATGTCGGGGTCTCCTGCCACCCTTGCCGGCCCTTGGCCCCGTGGATGGGGCTATGCTGAACCTCCCCTTCAGCGCCGGCCGGGCCACTTTTGAGCTCCCTGGGTTTTCTCGGCGTCTCCGAAGTCCGAGTCCTGCGACTTTTGCTGCATGAAGTCCGAGTCCTGCGACTTTTGCTGCATGCCTCTGTTTAAGGAGCTGACTCAGTGGACCGAAGGCGCCTTTTGCATGGGGGAGGCCAGGATGTGAGCCCGCAACGCTGCCTGGCCCCCACCCCCAGACTCTGCCAGGTGTGGCCCCTAAATTTCAAACAAGAGAAAACTCAGCATAGGGCTCAGCCAACTCTGGTTGGCGTTGTGAGGCCAGGGGCGAGGTTCCATCAAAGGCACAGGTGGCTCCGTGGGTCTCGTGGCTGCTTCCGGTAACCGGGGGTGGGAGGGGGAGTGGCGGCGTGAGCAAGGGCCTGTCTTCCCCGCGCCCTGCCCTGCACTGTTAGGGCCAGGCCCGTTGCCGTGTGAGGCGTCAGCCCCGTGGACTTGACCGAACTGGCGCCGCCAGTGCACAGGTGGGGCGCAGTCAGCTGTTAGCAACCTCGGCTCCGGCCTGGCCGGCCTGGGTTCACGGTCTTGACCATTCGGCTGCATCCCTCCAGCCCAAACCAACAAGCAAACTCTTTCACTGCATCTTTTCACTCCTTGGGATTTGGGGCTTCCCTTCTTTTCCGCCCAGGCCTCGATTCCCACCGGCAACTTTCAGCCTCTTGCCCAGGGTCACTGGTGGCCTTTGTCTTTGGCAGCTTTGCTCATCCCGGGAGTCATCTGACACTGCGGGGCCGCTCCCTCCCTCAGAAGCCCTCTCTCCCCTTCCCTGATCCCAGGGCTCTTGGAACTGTGTCCAACTGGATTCTTGCTGGACAGCCACCCCGCCTTGCTCCCTGTTTCCCATACCAGCCTCAGGGCGACTCTGCCTGCACCGACACCTCTCTCCCCGCCCCCTCCCCGCCCCCTCGCCTGGCATCCTGGCTCCTGATTTCTTTCCCTCCTTACAGCTGCAGGTGGTAACCCCCCCCCCCCTCCCTTGACAAACCTGATGTCACCAGGGCCGGCACCTGGCCAGTGGAGACAAAGCCGGGAAGGGAGGGGACAGAGTGACAGGGCGGGAAATGAAAGGCCTGTTGACAGAATAGGGGCAGGGCTAAGGGAGGTCAGCAGGAGGAGGGGCTCCCTGTCCCCGCAGAGCACAGCAGCCAGGAGGCAAGAGCCCTGCAGGCCACGGAAGAGGGGAGGAGAGCGTCAACATCCCGTCGCCAGGAGACACCCACCTTCCAAGATGATGCTTCTGCCTCTGGTGGCTAAGCTCGGGCCTCAGACTCTGCTCGCAGGGCATGGCCCCGAGCGCTGGGTGGCTGTGCGGGTTGGGCCTTTGGAATCTCCGAGAAAAAAATGAGGCCTTTGGAATCTCCGAGAAAAAAATGAGGCGCTGGCGTAGGTCACGGTGCCACCGATGCTTCTAAAATGGCCCAGGCTTGGCTCACGAGCCAGGCTGCCAGGTGTCCCCGCTGGCCGAGGATGCTGGGACTCTAGCGGGGCCCCTGGCCGGGACTCAGGAGGAAGTCAGCAGGCACAGGACGCCCTGCCCATGGCGTGTGTCTGAGTGGCAGGGGCCGGCAGCTGGCAGGGAGCAGGCTTAGATGCAGCTGCTCAGGGCTGCCTGAGTGCAGGCTGCCGTGGATACAAGGGCGGGGGCCGCTCCGGGGCTCACGGTGCTTCCAGCCCAGGGCTGAGGCTCCGTGGAAAGTGCTCCGTGGAAGGTGTCTGCCTGGAAGGTGCTTTCCTCTTGAAAGCTGCTTTGTCGCCTGTTCCTGTGTGTCATCAACTCCTGTGCTAACTTAAGGGGTTAAACATTAGCCCCTTAAGGCCAGGGAGATAGCACAGGGAGACAGGTATTCGCTTTGAATGCAGTTCACTCTGGTTGCTTCCATCCTGCCGCCACTTTCGCCACCCCTTACCCCCAACACTGCTGGGTGTGGGCTTGGAGACCCCCACCTAGGACCAGGCAGGCCCTGCTTGGTCCCTGACATTGAACGTCTAGCCTGATTGGTTCAGAATCTCGGGGCGGGGTCATGCTATGGGTCCCCTGAGCACTGCCGGGGAACACCCCGTCTAAGAAAATCAAATCCCCCGAGCATTCATTGTGACACACGCTGATGATCAGAACACCGGGGAGTGCTGTGCTGTGCTCCCCCGAAGTCCAGGAATGCAGCTAGGGAGTTCCACGGTTGGAATCATCTGGAAGCGTCTCCACGCACATGTTTGAAAGGCTGGGCTCAGCCTGGGGCTTGTATTGCCCTTCGTGGTCCCGAGGACTCTGCTCATTTTGTTTGGGAGGGCCACCGCCTCTGATGCCTAGGGGTCACTCCTGGCAGTGCTAGAGGACCATATGGAATGTCCCTGCAGTGGGGCGGGCTCTGCCTGCCGTACTATCCAGCCCCTGGGCCACTGTGCTTAAGTGTTCCAGTGCGCAGTTAGAGGTGGCCATCACCTTTATTTTGGAAACTTGGTTATTGGGGCACACCCAGCAGTGCCCAGGGGTGACTCCTGACTCTGCACTCTGGGATTTCAGACTTGGGGGGACCCTATGGGATGTGGGGAGTGGTACCTGGATTGGCCACAGGTGAGGCAAACGCCCTGCTTGTTGTACTATGGCTCGGGCCCTGGGGCAAACACGCACAGAACCTGTCACAGGACTAGTTTCAAGTGTCCAATTGGTGGCATAAGTATGTTCACTATGTTGTGAGGCCATCAGAACGATGGTGTACCAGGAGCTGGAGAGATAGCACAGTGGGTAGGGCGTTTGCCTTGCATGCAGCCGACCCAGGTTCGATTCCCAGCATCCCATATGGTCCCCTGAGCACCGCCAGGAGTAACCCCTGAGCATCGCCAGGTGTGACCCAAAAAGCAAAAAAAAAAAAAAAAAAAAAAAAAAGAACGATGGTGTTCCGAACTGTCCATCATTCCAACAGAGGCCTGTCCCTGTGGGGCACTCACTTCCCTGACCTCTGCTCCCTGCACTGCGTCTGCTTCCGGGCACTCTGCTTGGCCTGTACTGCCTAGAGGCTCGGACTTGGTCAGATCTTTGTGACTGGCTTCTCTTAATTTAGTGGGACGATTTTGGGATTCGTCTGGTTGTAGTGTGGATCACTGCTTTATTGCTCTTTAAGGCTGAGTGTTCGGCTCACCGTATGCAGAGACCACCCTTGACTCGTCGGTCCTTTGGTCCTTCGGTGGATGGACATTGGGGTTTTTAGCCCTTTGTGTGTGTGGCGAGAGCGCGGCTGAAAGCATCTGTGTCCATCCAGGCTTTGGCGGGATGCTTGATCTTAATTCTCTGGGGGAGATGGCAAAAGCCCACACAGCATCACTTTTGTGGCCTAGGAACCATTGAGAGATTGTCCAGATTCAAGGCAGTACCTGATGCCTCCCTTGGTGGGAGAGCGTGCAGGGTCTGCCAACACAATTTCTCACTGCCGCCCGCCTCGGCTGCAGTTCCGGGTGCCCAGTGAGATGCGGCATCTTCTGTTCTCCTGGCCGGTGCTGGCTGCTTCTTGTGGTTAGAGCACACTCTTCTGTGTTCGCAAGTTCTCCGTGAGGTAAGACTAGGCTTGGATGTTGTCCTGGTTAATGTCTTTGCTCCAGGCCTGTGCCTTCCCAGGATGTCACTGTTGTCAGCAGCAGGATTCGGGCTACTTGGCTCCGAAGATCAGCACTGAGGTCGTAGGAGCTGGAGCGACTTTCTTTGCGTAGGTTTCCTGCTTGGAGCATTGCAGGCGGCTTCTCTGCCTCCCCTCCCCCTCCTGTCATGCCAACTCCAAATGGCTCCAGGCATTGCCCAATGTGCCCTGGGTACACTGTGGCCAAAGGCCAAGGCCATTGCTATAGAGAGACCTTGACTCACTGAAGTTTTCAGTCACTGTCACATGGTCACAAGACAGGTGTGTCACAGCTCACAGCCAGTCTTGGTGGATTCATTTCTACTCCAGCCCCCTTAGGAATGCATCCTTAGGGCTGGAGCGATAGCACAGCAGGCAGGGCGTTTGCCTTGCACGCGGTCGACCCAGGTTCAATTCCCAGCATCCGATATGGTCCCCTGAGCACCGCCAGGAGTAATTCCTGAGTGCATGAGCCAGGCGTAACCCCTGTGCAATGCCAGGTGTGATCCAAAAAGGAAAAAAGGAATGCATCCTTGGGGGGCCAGAGCGATAGTATCGTGGGGAGGACATTTGCCTTGCTTGTGGCCAATCCGGGTTTTAGCTCTAGGATCCCATATGGTCCTCCAAGCCACCGCCGGGAGAGATTCCCCTGAGCTTCGCTGGGTGTGATCCAAGAAGGGGGAAAAAAAAGAATGCATCCTTGGCCTTCTGAGCCTTGAGCGCCTCCTAATTTGCTCCAGGCTTATTGTCTGCACAGATTCTTAGATGACTCGTCTTACCCATCTTGTCTTGGTCATTATAAACTTCAAATTTAGATGGTGACCTTATGTTTATTTTCAGTGCCTCTTACTGATTTTCTGAGAACCAGTGGGGGGAAAAAATGAATTTACACAGAAGAATGAGGGCAAGCGTTGGCCAGCTAAGGCAATTTGTCAAAGAAGAAATAAAACCCAGCATCACTTTTATGTTAGTTGTCCAGTGTCATTAGTAATTGGGGATGCAGATTCGAGGGCAATAAGAGAAAATTATCTTCCCTCCAGTAGGCCAGAATATATAATAAAGTCTGACACTTCCAGGTGTTTACCATGTGTGTCATAGAAAATTTTGGAATTAGAAAACAGGAAAGGCCAACCCTATAATTCAGGATTAGCCACGGCAAACATATCCGATTACAGTCTTTGAATATTTTCATCGGTATAAATACGTATTTCACATTATTGGCGTCAAGCGATCGAGCTGACTTTCCCCCTTTGTTGTGAAATAAGACATCAATCCCGCGAAGCCTGCAAGGCTTTGAATGAAAAGGGAGAAAAAGCGCAAATCTGTCATTGCCGTCAGGTAGGAAAATAGGAGGTTGGCAGCGTGAGGGTGACCTCCACTGCGCCTCCCGATCGCACCCTCCCTTCGCCGGGCCACCCCTCACCTGATTTTTTTGTATGGTTTTATTTGGGGAGGGGGCGCGCACACACTCAGCAGGGGCTTGGGAAAACATATGGGGTGCTGGGGATGGAACCCGGGTCAGCCCCCTCCTGCTTCCCGGCCCTCGCTTGAGGTTGACGCTGTCTCCTTGCTCTGCGTGATTATCCTGCCTGCCCTTCTAGGCTGGATTTCTATTAATTATGCATGTGCCCCAAATAACATCGCCTCAAAACTGGTGGAAATGGAATGGCACCATATTATGGTCTTCTGTGACTTGCCTATCCCAGCTCTGCTAATGATGTTGTTTGTATTTCATTTTCATTCATTTGTATCAATATACCGCAAGCTTTTTTTTTTTCAATTTAATGCGCTCTCCTCTTGATGCGCATTTGGGTTGGTTCCAGTATCCGACCGCAGGGCTGCCCTAATTTTGGGGGTTCCTTTCACTCTGCTTCCCACATCCCCCCACCCCCGACTCCTGCCACCCCTCCCCGCCTTATTTCAGGTTCTGTCAATCAGGTCTCAGGGATTGTCTGCATTGGGGATTTTTGAATCCCGTTCCCAGTTTCTTTATGCGCTGGGTATAAGCAAGAACATCTGGTGTTCATCTTTTCTGACTCGTTTCGCTTAATGTGGCACCTTGTCTTGGACGTGCTCATGGGGACCCCAGGAAGGCTTCTAAGCCTTTTCCCGCAAGTTTTTTTTTTTTTTGCTTTTTGGGTCACACCCGGCGATGCACAGGGGTCACTCCTGGCTCTGCGCTCAGGAATTACCTCTGGCGGTGCTCAGGGGACCATATGGGATGCTGGGACTCGAACCCCGGTCAGCCGCGTGCAAGGCAAACGCCCTCCCCACTGTGCTATCGCTCCAGCCCCATTCCCGCAAGGTTTAGCTCTTTGCACGGTAATATTATGATCTTGTCTTTTCTCACGAGGGTACAGTGGCGTTAGCCAGAGGTGAGACCTATCGTATGTCATTGCTGCGGAGGTGAAAGGACTGTGTTTTTGAAATCTATATTGTGCTTTTAAATTTTTTCTTTAGACACAAACATTGATAAAGTTGTTTAAAATAGGGTTTCAGGCATACAGTGTTCCCATGTCCAGGCCCACCACCCCGTGACCCCATCTCCCCGACAATCACCCCAAGTTCTCTGTGTTTTTAAAAAATTCATGGGGGCCACAACTAGTGGTGGTAGGGCCCCTGGAGCAGTGCTCAGGCTGTTGGGGCTACAGCTGACATGCTAGAAGCTGTGCTCCATTGCGTGGCCTCGTTCTCTGCCCCCCTGGTTGGTGAGTTTTAATATCATTTTAGAGGCTGATGTAAATGGCAAGGGATTTAACCTCCCTAGACAAAATCTCTGGGATTCTAAATATTTGTATCTGCAGAGAAAGGCCAGGAAGCATGAGGATACTGGTATAGGATACACTTAGGACTCAAATTTCTGGCCTTTGTGGTGTCCGTCCCTTTAGCTAGTAGGAGTTGCCGCGCCGTCTTCCACGTTGCTTGGACACTTTCTGGGCTTGTGTGTTTTGTTTCAGTCTTTCTCACACCGGCTGTTGATGTCTAAGGTTACCGTAAACTGCTGGGTTTTGCAGATTTATAGTATTACGGTTTCGTTTGTTATCTGTCCATTTTCTAATGAGTTTGAGGAGCTTGCCATATGTTACTATCGAATCTAATTCTTTAATGGGAATGGCGTGGCCAACTTCGGTTCATCTTTTGGATTTTGTTTTCTGTTTCTTTTGTTTGGAGATTCATCTAGCGAGTGTCTGGGGGCTCCTCCCAGCTCTGTGCTTGGGGGTCACTCACGGCAGTACCAGATGGACCGTGTGGTGTCGAGATTTCAACCCAGGTCTCCTAGCTGCAGACATACACTCCAGCACTCTGAGCTGTCTCTCTGACCCTGCCATTCTTTCTTGACGGATCTCCCGGATCCTGCTTTCTTTCCGCCTGTAATTGGTTATTATTTTGTTGGTTTTCTTTTGGGGGCCACTTCCTGGTGGTGCTCAGGGTTTCCTGCTGACTCTGCGCGCCGAGATCACTCCTGGTGGCCGCAGGGGACCACCATATGAGGTGCCAGGGGTCGAACCCAGGTTGGCTAATCATAAGACAAGCACCTTACTCTCTGCACTAGTTCCACGGCCCCTGGACTTGGGTATTTTTCACTCGGTACTGCTCATTGTTCTCGACATATACATATGCGGGACTCCGAAGTTTAGTTTCTTGCTGAGAAACAGATGTTTGATATTAAAATCCTTGGAATAGGGCTGGAGAGATAGCACAGCGGGTAGGGCGTTTGCCTTGCATGCGGCCGACCCGGGTTCGATTCCCAGCATCCCATATGGTCCCCTGAGCACCGCCAGGAGTAACTCCTGAGTGCAGAGCCAGGAGTAACCCCTGAGCATCACCAGGTGTGACCCAAAAAGCAAAAAAAAAAAATCCTTGGAACGTTCCTAACCAGGAAGCACCTAAAATTGTGTGTGTGTTTGTGTGTGTGTGTGTGTGTGTGTGTGTGGACAATATCTGGTAGTGCTCAGGGGTGATTCTGGCAGGCTTGGGGGGCCATATGGGTGCCAGGGATAGAAACTGGGTTAGCCACTTGCAAGGCAAGTGCCCTAGCTGATGTCCTCTCTCATCAGCCCGGGGTCTAACGTGGCCCCTTTGCTTCTGCGAGTACCAAGTCAGTGTGTCTCGTAGCCCTCCGGAAGTTGAAGTGGAGCTGCAACTTTGTCCCATTACCCCCAATAGCGATGGGGCCAGAGTCTTTCGGCTCAGAGTCTTCAATTTAGGTGGCCAGAGGCATGGACTCAGGGCCCCTTTTCCTGCTTTGAGAGGTTGATAAGATGCTGGCAGAGGCCTGTCCAGGTTAGCACGTGCTCTCGTGGCAGCGTGCCGGCCGTGCTGTGCGCTGCTTTTGCATTTATTTCCCGGGGTGGGAAATTGCTGGGGCCTTGTTCTAGTTCTTGTTACCATCTTGTTGGTTCTTTGGTGTTTTCAAGAGGGTTTTTTTATTTTTTAATTTTTTAATTTTTTTGCTTTTTGGGTCTCCCATCCAAGTACTAACCAGGCCCGACCCTGCTTAGCTTCCGAGATCAGACGAGATCAGGCGCGTTCAGGGTGGTATGGAGGGATAGCACAGCGGTAGGGCGTTTGCCTTGCACGCAACCAGTCCTGCCAAGCCGGGTTCGATTCCTCCGCCCTTCTCGGAGAGCCCGGCAAGCAAGCTTCCGAGAGTATCTCGCCCGCACGGCAAAGCCTGGCAAGCTCCCCGTGATGTATTCAATATGCCAAGCACAGTAACAAGTCTCAAAACGGAGACATTACTGGGCCTGCTCGAGCAAATCGATGAACAACGAGAGGACAGTGACAGTGACAGAGCTTTTTGGGTCACACCTGGCGATGCTCAGGGGTTCCTCCTGGCTCTGCACTCAGGAGTTACTCCTGGCGGTGCTCAGGGGACCATACGGGATGCTGGGAGTCGAACCCAGGTCGGCTGCGTGCAAGGCAAACACCCTACCTGCTGTGCTATTTCTCCAGCCCCTGTTTTTTTTTAAATACATTTTAAAACTTTTATTGAATCACTGTGAAATAGGCCCCTATAAAGCTGCTCATGATTGGGTTTCAGTCCTACAGTGCTCCAACCCCCGTCCCTCTGCCAGCGTGCATTTCCCAGGACCAGTGTCCCCAGGTTCCCTCCCATCACCCCCCCCGCCCCCCCCCCCCCCCCCGCCTGCCTGTATGGCCGGTGCTTTTCTTCTCTCTCAAGAGGGTGTTTGATTTCTGCCTCTCCCTGCCCTTTGTTGCTGCTCTGGTTGTGACGACCAGGGTCACACGTCTGATTGTGGTACTTGCACACTTGACCACAGTTACCGCCCCCCAGGGGGCTACACACTTTCACTGTGGAGCTTGCACGCGAGCTCGGTGGGGGCTCTCTCGGCTGTGTTGGCTTGTTTGCATTCTGGCTTGTCGGTCCCAGAGTTGCTGGGGTGTTCACAGCCGCGCTTGCCTCACAGCGGCGGGGCCTCCCTCTTGGTCACAGGGCTTGCACCCCATGTTTTGGGATGGGGCCCTCCCAGGTGGAGTCTAGGAGGGCTGGGCCTTCTGCTCTGGCAATTCTCAGCCCACCACGCTGATGGGTTCCTGACAGGATGGGCCTGAGGATGCGGCACCTGTCAGATTCTGTGGTACCAGGGATGACCCAGGCCGCCTTGGCAGTGTGGAAGGGCTTCCAGGGCTATACCTGGTGGTGCTCGGGGGCATCAGAGCTGCACCTAGTGGTACTCAGAGGACCCTGTGGTGCCCGGGATTGACTCAGAGTCGGCCACATGCCACCCATGTGCCTCAGCTCTTGCGTGATCTCTCCAGCCCTGCAGATCTTTTCATTTGTACTTACGGGAAGTTGCGCACCCCTGGCTTTGCGCCTGAGACCTCACGCTCCGTTGTGACGCTGGGGGTCACAGACAGTGGAGTCACCAGAATGACCCCTGGTGCTCGTGAGCATCCCCGGGAAGGGGACTTACTCCCTCACTCTTGCAAGGCTGGTGCTTTTAGCCACAGCTATTTCCCTGCTTCCTAACGGGGAGGTTTTTCAACTCAGCTGTGTTCCCGGCAGTGGCCCTTGGACCAGGGGGCTGCCTGTTGCTTCTGGGCCTGCACCCACCCTGCTGCTAGTGGGGCCGATGCTGCCAGGCGTTGAATCCTGCCCATGACCCCGTGAGCTTGGAAGCGGGGGATACCAAACACAGTGAGTCTGGGCCTCGTCCACACGGAGCACTTCCGTTGTCACTCCAGGGATTAAACAACACTCTGGCGTCTGGTTGTCATCTGGATGGCAGCTTAGGAGAACCCGAACTCTTGCTTGGCCTCCTGCCCATGGCCGTGCACTCCTGTGTGCTCATGTGTGTGAGGTGTATGTTCGGAAGCCCCCGAAGGGCCTGCTCCGTTGGCCACTGGCTAATGGCCTTATCTCTCACCTGCTCACCCTCTCAGGCCTCTGCCCACTGGGCCCGGTCACTGTTCCTGAGGCTCTGCTCATCAGTGGCCTCCAGGGTCACAGCCACAGTGCCCTGCTTGGCCGAGTCCACTTGCGTAGGATGGGCCCGTGGCTGTCCACCAGCTCAGCACAGCACACGCAAGTCTGGGACAAGCCACAGCCCCCGCCGCTGGAGAGCTCTGCTGAGTTTGCAGTGGCAGTGAGGATCATGGGCCAGGGACCCCAGGAGAGGCGGTGAACCCAGGCAGGCAGGAGGTGGGCTCCATCTGCCGCCTGCTCCTGCACGGCCTCTGGAAGTTGTCCTTCTCCCTCTGGCTTTTTATTTTATGCTTTTTGGGTCACACCCGGCGATGCACAGGGCCCACAGCTCCTGGCTCATGCAATCAGGAATTTCTCCTGACAGTGCTCGGGGGACCATATGGGATGTTGGGAATTGAACCTGGGTCGTCTGTGTACAAGGCAAAACCATACCCGCTGTACTATCGCTCCAGCCCCTCTTCCTTTGGCTTTTGAATGCGCCCCCGGAGGACTGATGTCGCACTTGGCACCCGCGTCAGTCTCCTGCTTCATGGTCCTTGGCTTTGCTGCCACAACGAAGCATCTCTTCAACAACTGGCATGAAGCAAACTGGACAGTCACCTATGGGAGAATGAAGCTAGGGTACCCCCTAACCCCATGTACAAAACTCGGCAAGATGACTTAAATGCCGGGGATGTAACCCAGCAACATAACACTTGTCTCGTGTGTGTTTGAGGCCCTAGGTTTGATCCCTGGCACCTCCAGGCAGAAAATGGATGGAAGGCTGACATAAAACTCGAAGCCATACAGAGAGCAGAGGGGAAGCTTGCTGTGATATTAGCATTAGTGATGTAGTGGGGACCTCAAGCCCCATAGTAAGGAGAGTGAAAGTCAAGATAGATCATTGGCACGTTACACTGGAAAGCCTTAATACAGCAAAAGTCAAGACAAATAGGAATAGAAGAGGTAGTGTAGGAGTTTAGGCCAATCTAGTTCAGTTGCTGGCATGGCATACAGTCCTCTGACCACTGCCAGGAGTGATCTCTGGGCACAGAGGCAGGAACAAGCCTGGAGTACTCCTGGGTGTGACCCCCCCAAAACTGGTAGAAAAGGAAATAGAAATAGAATGAAGAGACAGCCTATTAGAAGTATGGACCAAGTGCTCAACTTATTTTATGAACAAATTTTATTTCAATAAATTCTCTTAAGCAAATGGCAAAGAGAAGAAAAAGCAAAGGCAAAGAAAGGCCAGGAAGCCTCTCAGGGTAGGAGAGCAGGGCCTCTAAGCAGGATTCCTACAAAAGTGCTCCTGATCGCTGATCATAAGGGAAATGGAAATGAATGCTATAGTGACATACCACCACACAACTGTGAGATGACTCACATCAGCTGCCGCATAAGAGGAAGCGTAGGAGAGGTTGTTGAGGAAAGCCAGGAATTGCGCACTACTGGTAGGAATGGAACTTGGTGCAACCAGTTTGAAACATGCTTTGAATGAAGAGTCTTTATGAGGCTGCATATAGGCCAGATAGTGGTAAGGCGCATGCTTGCGTGTGGATGACTCAGGTTCGATCCCTGGCATCCCATTTGGTCCTGATTCCAGTAGGAGTGATCCTTAACATGTGTGTGTGTGTGTGTGTGTATAATATTATAATACTAGCCGGCAAGCTACCGAGAGTATTCGATATGCCAAACACAGTAACAACAAAGTCTCCAATGGAGACGTTACTGGGCCCGCTCGAGCAAATCGACGATCAACGGGAGGGCCTTTACCTTTACCTTTATAATATAAAGTATATAATTAAGTTATAAATTATTTATAATTTAAATTCGGAGAGCCCGGCAAGCTACCGAGAGTATTCGATATGCCAAACACAGTAACAACAAAGTCTCCAATGGAGACGTTACTGGGCCCGCTCGAGCAAATCGATGATCAACGGGAGGGCCTTTACCTTTACCTTTACCTTTAGTTGGAAATGATCACTCTGGACAAGAACTAAGTGTTGAAAGTAGGTAAAGGGATATACATGATAAGCTTTCAGCATCTGTATCGAAAACCTTAATGCCTAAAATGAGAGAGAAAGAGAAAGAGAGAGAGAGGAGAGGTGCCTGCCATATAGGCAGGCTGGGGTGGGGGGGTGGCTTGAGGGGTGAGAGGGAAACTGAGGACACTGGTGCTAGGAAATGACACTGGTGAAGGAATGGGTCTTGGAACATTGTATTACTGAAATGCAATCACGAACAATTTTGTAATGTGCTATCTCACGGTGATTCAATAAAAAATTTAAAAAATGTATATTATATATATATTAGGGATATATTATATGTATCAGGGAGATATCTTGTATACAAGGGATATATATTATATATTAGGGATATCTCATATACTATGTAAGATGTATATTATATGTGTCTTATATATTTATATGGGCTGGAGTGATAGTACAGCGGAGTGGGCATTTGCCTTGCACACGGCCAACTAGGGGTTGATCCCTGTCACCCCATATAGTCCCCTGAACACTGCCTGGAGTGATTCTTGAGTTCAGAGTCAGAGTAACCCCTGAGCATTGTCAAGTATGACCTTCCACCCCCCCACCCCCCACACACTAGGAGCTAAAGATAGAGCTACTGTGTGATTCCACAGCCCCACATTCTATGCAGAGCATACACAAATATGTTCTAGACCCCAGAGTTCACTGCATTGTTATTTATGGTGGTTCTCATGTGGAAGCAACTGAAGTCCCTGTCCATGGATGATTGGATAAACAAGGCATGGGACCTGGAGTATATTCAATAAAAAGGAGAGACATGCACAAACGGAGCGCTTGGCATGGTCCCAGAAGGGCACATTCCAGAATCTACAGCTCCAGACTGCAGAAGGTCTTTGTGTAGCAGCTCCACTCTCTTGCCTTCCTATTCGGCAAAGCCCTTTCATTGCACACAACATTGGACCCACTGTTTAAAGCAGAAAGAACAGTATTTCTTTATAGGTTTGTTGTGCTGAACTACCATCTACTCCTGAGTTACTCATTATTACTGTTAGAATATTTTTTTGGTTTTTGGGTCATACCTGGCAATACTCAGGTACTCCCTGTTTTTTAAAATATAACCCCCCCCAACAGGACCTTTTGGGGGGATTAGAATGTACCATACTCAGGGCTTACTACTGGATCTGTGCTCAGGGTTCAATCCTGATGATACTCAGGAGGACCATATGAGGGGCTGGGGATTTAACATGCATGCAAGAAAAGTTCTCTACCCACTGTCTTATCTCTCCTAGCTTTATGTTTGATAATATTATGTGTGCTGCTTAATTATATGCAGTAAGAAATAAAATATTGTTAATAAAAATCCCTATGGATGTTAAGAAAAACACCTGATCTGACATAGACCTTTCAATATAAACAAAATGTTTATTCATTGTTTGTTGGATAACATTAGTTTGTCCTTGCTCCTCCTGCTGGGCTGGGCTGGAGCGATAGCACAGTGGGAAGGGTGTTTGCCTTGCACGTGGCCGACCCGGGTTCGGTTCCTCTGCCCCCTTGGAGAGCCCGACTAGCTACCGAGAGTATCCCGCCTGCACGGCAGAGCCTGGCAAGTTCTCCGTGAGGTATTCGATATGCCAAAACCAGTAACAACAAGTCTCATGATGGAGACGTTACTGGTGCCCACTCAAGCAAATCGATGAACAATGGGAGGACAGTGCTACAGTGCTCCTCCTGGAGGGGGCTTAGGTTTACTGAGTTGCACCCATCATGGTGCTCTCTGCTGCCGAGGCACACCCAATCCCATCAGGCACTAATAATCCTATATAGCTTTTTCTCCTTCCTTATGTCCTTTGCATGGTTTAGCAATGTCCTTTTTGTATAGACACAGGAAGACAGTTGATGCTATGCTTTATAACATGGGAGTTCATTGACTCCAAATAATATTCACTCCTGGCACCTATATTTACTTGACTTAAGCCTCAGTTGCCCTTACTTCCTAACACGCCCAGAAGGAGGGTCCCAGTGAGGGACTTGGATGGAGCCAGGGCAAACTGTAAGCTACCCCGGCATCGAAAAGGGACAAGCTAAGCGTCATAAGAAATATAATATTATAAGAGCATGATCGTGGACAAACTCTGTCATGACCCCAAAAGAAGTAACTGAGTAAGGACCCTGCTGGGGTTAGGAAAGACTAATCTGGCCTGAGGACTGTGGTCTGGGATGTGTAGTGAGATGCTCCCAGGACGAGGCTCCTTTAAGCTTAATATCTCTTGCTCTCTCTCATACAAAACGACTAGAAATAAATGAATTACAAGCTCAGGAAAGGAGAAAGCAGTACGCCCTAGATGGAATCCCTCCCTTGAGAGGATCTCCTAGTAATCTAGAGTGCTGAACCCTCAGATGAGATTTTGTCCTTGAGTAAATCTCCTAGAACTTTCCCTGAAGGAGGGACTTGACATCTGTTTATTGTTATGGTAATGTTCCACCCTACCTATGTGTACCCCACCCTTCAGGACTTCTATATAACAACTAACGCTGTGATAGGAGAGAATAAATGGCCATTGGTTACCAACCAGCTTGTGGCCCTGTTCCTTTGTTCCCTGTCACTGTGGGCCAGCTGAGGTAGAGACGGCTCTTCACCACCAAACACATGTGTCGTGCACCTACAGTTTGCATGCACAGTTGTTGAAAATTTATAAAATCTCTTAGTTAGCTAGTAATAAACTTTTTTTTTGCTCTTTGGGTCACACCTAGCGATGCTCAGTGTGTTTATTCCTGGCTCTGCACTCAGGAATTATTCCTGGCAGTGCTTGGGGGACCATATGGGAGGCTGGGGATCGAACCCAGGTCGGCCGAGTGCAAGGGAAACGCCCTACCTGCTGTGCTATCGCTCTGGCCCCTAGTAATAAACTTTTGTATCTAGGAGAGGGGGTGGAGCGATAGCACAGCGGGTAGGGCATTTGCCTTGTACACAGCCGGCCCGAGTTCGATTCCTCCCTCCCCTCAGAGAGCCGGGCAAGCTACCGAGAGTATCCCGCCCACACGGTAGAGCCAGGCAAGCTCCCAGTGGTGTATTCGATATGCCAATCACAGTAACAACAAGTCTCACAATGGAGATGTTACTGGTGCCCGCGGGAGCAAATTGATGAACAATGGGAGGACAGTGCTACATCTAGGAGAGAGCAGCCGTACTCACTGCCAAGTCTGAGAAGTTTGTGTTGTCCATTAAGGAAGCTCCTTTAATGCTTCTTGTCCTCAAGGCTCTGAATTCCCGCAGCCATCGCCTGTCCCTGAAGCTCTGTCTCATCCCCTCAAATCTGAATGATAATCAACTGGGTAGAGTGTTCTTGGTGATGTGCTCATTTCATTGAGCTTCCTGCTTTTCCCTTCATTCTCTTCTGGCTTGGAGAATCTCACTTGAGAGATCTGCTGTGAACCTTCCGGCCTTTCCTTTGCGTGTGAGGTCTCTATATATTGCGCTTTCAATATCCCGTCTTTGGCTTTTGTCGTTCTGAGCTTAACGTGTCTTGGGGTTTTTCTGCTTGAGTCTGTTTTTGATGGAGTCCTTCAGGTAGCTTGGATCTGGGTGCCTGTATTCTTCAACTCCGGGAAATTTTGATCTATGGTTTCGCGAACTAGTGATGCTACATGCGTTTGCCTTCCTGTACTTCTGAGACGCCGGTGATTCTTGGATTGTTCCTCTTGAATGAATCCCATAGTTCTCTGGACTGCTGTTCATTTCTTTTCGGATTTTTTTTCTCCATCTTTGGTTGTTTGTAGAGGTTTCTTGCATCTCATCTTGGCAGCATTCGATCTGTTTCTCAGCTGCTGTTATTCTGCTCAGTTTCTATGGAGATTTTTTTTTTTAATTTCATCTCCCATCCTCTTCATTTCTGTCACTGCTGTGTGTAGTTTTCTCATCTCCATTCTCAGGCTTTCTTGTGCTTTGCGGAATACCTGAGCCATCACTTCTTTGGGCTCATTAAACATCTTCATTATGGTCTCACTAAAGTCATTCTCTGAGGATTTACGGTGCTGGTTGGTGCTGCTTGAGCCTTCTGTACTGTTGTCTGTGCTCTTTGAATTTGGTGGCTTTACACGCGTCTTCCCCGTTGGATTTGCCGTGTTCTTGGCGTGCTGAGGGTGAATCTTTGCAGTTAACCCCATTGGGACTCTCTGAAGCATTAGGCTGGACGTTACTCTTCCCCTACCCTTCCTGGACTCACCAGAGCTGTAATGGAACAGTGTGAAATTTGCTAAGTTGAGCCGTCCCGGAAGGGGACGGGTGTAAGCAGAGGCTCAGAAGTCAAGCCAGGACTGTTGATAGGGTGATGGAGGCTGCCTGGACCTAACCAGATTGGAGGGACATCTGTCTGCCTCTGGTTCCGACAAGGCCCTGGGGATTAATCTCACCTGGAAGGGGGCGGGAGCGACAGAGGTTCAAAAGATGTGGCACTGAGGGCTGGAGCGATAGCACAGCAGGTAGGGCGTTTGCCTTGCACGCGGCCTGACCTGGGTTCGATTCCCATATGGTTCCCTGAGCACCGCCAGGAGTAATTCCTGAGTGCAGAGCCAGGAGTAACCCTTGTGCATTGCTGGGTGTGATCCAAAGAGCAAAAAAAAAAAAAAAAGACGTGGCTCTGGGCACATTGATCTGGTGCTGGTTTTGGAGGGAAAACACCTGAATTATAGAGAAAATGGCACTTCCTTGGGGGTTTCCTTTGACTCTACCTGGTGACTTTGGAGTGGGAGGATGCTTCTGGGCATACGCTCATTGGATCATGCTCTTGAGAGAAAGTCTGCCCGTGCAGTGATTGCTCAACTGGGAACTACCCGGGGGGGAGGGGGCTTCTTCATATTCCTTCCCAGACCTCTTTTTACGATAAGGCACCCTCCTCCTCCAGATCTCTGCCCCACTCCTTCCTCTTTGGAAGTCCCTTATTGTCTCTGTCAAACTGACATTTGCCTCCACTGGCCTGCTGCTGAAATGTTTCACTCAGGTCAGCAGGGTAACTGTGTTTTCTTAAGTCGAAAGTTAGAGGGTCAAATTGTTAAGGCCAGTTGCCTCTTTGCGGTGTGGGATTAGAAGGAAGGGGTGCGTCTCCCACTTCGTGGAGAGTTCCTGGGAAGACACATGCAGGCAGCCTCCTGAATTAGTTTAGGGCCGGGCAATGGAAATAGCGGGCAGAGAGCCAGTAACTCAGAATTGGCGGTGGGAAATGCTTAAACTCATGGCATGCAAACCATGGGCCCCAGTGTCCTTTCTCGTGGCCTGTCTGTAAACACAGTGATGTCACCGCGAAGTTCAGGCTCTGCATAAAAGACACGTATTTAGCTGTTGCTCTGATTTTTCAATTGCAGAAAGCTTAGGCTTGGGTCGGGAGGGCTTTTCTTCAGTTCTGCTTTTGGCACTTCCATCCGCCCCCTTGGATTTTTAGCCATAATGATTTTAGGACCATATTTTAAAGTTAACAAAAGTGCACTGGAATTGTGATTTAGAATTTAGAATCTTTTTTAGATTTTTATTAGTGAAACACCATGAGGTACAGTTGTAGATTTACAAATTTTTGTGCTTGGGTTTCGATTATACAATGATCAAGTACCCATCCCTCCACCAGTGCCCATTTTCCACCAGCACGGGTCCCAGTATCCCTCCCACACCCATCCCCCCCACCATCCCACCCTGCCTCTGTGGCAGGGTATTTCCTTTTGTTCTCTTTCTCCTTGGGGGTGTTGTGGTCTGCAAAAGAGGCATTGAGTGGCAATCATGTTCAGTCCATAGTCTGCTTTCAAAAGAATTGCATTGTCTTGATGGGTTAACTTTTACTTTTTAATTTAATTTAGTTAAAAAAAATTTTTTTTTGCTTTTTTGGGTCACACCCAGCGATGCAAAGGAGTTACTCCTGGTTCATACACTCAGGAATCACTCCTGGCAGTGCTCGGGGGACCATATGGGATGCTGGGAATCGAACCTGGGTCATCCAGGTGCAAGGCAAAGGCAAATGCCCTACCCGCTGTGCTATTGCTCCAGCCCCTAGTTTTTTAAAAAATTTTTAATTGCTATACAGTTGCACAGTTGTTGTGATTGGGTTTCAGTCACCTGTCCCTTCACCAGTGTACATTTCCCAGCACCAGTGTCCCCAGCTTCCCTCCCATCACTCCCCACCTACCCCCTAAATTGTCTCTATGGGAGGCACTTTCCTTCTCTCTCAGCAGTACAGATACTTAAAGGTTATCAGGTATATCCCTTTATCTACTTGACCCTGCGCTGGGATGAGTTGACTTTTGAAGAGTTTTTTTTTCTCCTTAGTCCATCAGCTTGACCATACGGCCGCAGCTACAGCCTGAAGAGCTTCTAAAAACTACTTTAAATTTTATCACCCAAAAAGTGGTGTCCTGGGTTATTTTGCATTCTGTAACTTTCTTTGCTTTTATATTTCACGTTGAGTTGACTTATTCACAAGTGTTTTTATAATATTTGTGTGTATGTATATCTCAAATGGAATTTCCCCCATTAAGTTTTCTAAGTCATGGCTGTTGGTATCTGAGAACGCCACTGAATTTTGTCCAGTCCGTCCCCATGTAACGTCATGAAATGAATCTTAGAAATTGCAACTTAAAGCAAAAGGATGTTGAATGAAAGCAGATCCTCGAGTAACGACTGCCAGATCAATATTATCACAAAGTCACATTATTCAAGGGACAACCATATCTTTTTAATTATCAAGTACTTCAGTACTTATTTCTACCAGTCTTTCCCTTGGCGGTTGTGATTGTATCACCTGCCAAGAGTGAGTATTCAGGCTTGCTCTTCGCAGCGTTTCTCTGCGTTGCGATCTCTTGGATTCTCCTGGCTGGCATACCCAGGGTAATGCTAGGTCCCTGCTTATTGGTGACTTTGGTTTATAGTACAGAGTTTTGGCAGGTTAAGATAAATCCTCACTTTGTTTTATAGAGGATTTGGATTTTTTGAAAAGTAGTCATGTTTAGGAGTCGAGGAGAAAACTCAAAGAGTTGGGAGTGCCTGCTTTGTGTCCAGGAACCCTGGTATTGATCCCCATAATCATGTGGTCCTCTGAGCCTTGTGATGGATATGCCCCCACATAAAAACTTAATAAAGGGGCCAGAGCAATAGAACAGCAGGTACCGCTCTTGCCTTGCATGCAGCTGACTCGGGTTCAAATCCTGGCATCCTACAGGTCCCCAGAACCCTCCAGGAGTGATTCCTGATTGAAGAGCCAGGTGTGACCCCAAAACAAAACAACCCCCCACACAAACAATAACAAAAATCAGACTCAACGATTGAACTTTAAGAAGGGGGTTTTGGCCTCCACGACATTGAAGCTAACGGTATCTTCAGAGATGATATGCCACTGGTCAAGCAAGTGAAAACAGAGATAGACAAATAGAACTATGTTAAACTAAGAAGCTTCTGCACCTCAAAAGAAACAGTGACCAAAATACGAAGACAGTCTATAGAATGGGAAAGGATATTCGCCCAATCCCCATCCAATAAGGGGTTGATATTAAGGATATACAAAGCACTGCTTGAACTCCACAAGAAGAAAACATCCAACCCCATCAAAAAATGGGGCAAGGAAACGAACAGAAACTTTCTCAAAGAAGAAATCTGAATAGCAAAAAGGCACATGAGAAAATGCTCTACATCATTAATCATCAGGGAGATGCAGATCAAAACAACAATGAGATATCATCTCATACCACAGAGACTGGCCCATCCAAAAGAACAAAAGCAACCGGTGCTGGCACAGATGTGGTGAGAAAGGGACCCTCCTTCACTGCTGGTGGGAATGCCGACTGGTTCAGCCCTTTTGGAAAACAGTATGGACGATTCTCAAAAAATTAGAAATTGGGCTCCCATTTGACCCAGCAATACTACTCCTGGGAATAGATCCTAGAGAGGCAAAAAAGTACACTCGAAATGACATTTCTATGTCATTGCTGCACTTCTGTGTTCATTGTTGCACTGTTCACAATAGCCAAAATTTGGAAAAAACCTGAGTGCCCAAGAACAGATGACTGGTTAAAGAAACTTTGGTACATCTACACAATGGAATACTATGCAGCTGTTAGAAAAGATGAAGTCATGGAATTTACATACAAGTGGTTCTACATGGAAAGTATCATGCTAAGTGAAATGAGCCAGAAAGAGAGGGACAGATATAGAAACACTGCACTCATCTGGGGAATATAAAGTAACAGAATGGGAGTTGAACACCCAAGAATAGTTGAGATAAGTACCAAGAGGTCTTCTCTGGGGCGTGGAAGCCGGCAGCACATGCGGGGGAGGGGGGGAAGGCAGCTCAGATAGAGAAGGGAACAGCAAGTAAAGGATGTTTGGAGGATTCCCTCGGGATGCGAGATGTGTGCTGAAAGTAAACTATAGACCAAACACGATGGCCACTCAATACCTCTATTGCAAACCACAGGACCCAAAAGGAGAGAGAGAACATAAGGGAATGCCCTGCCACAGAGGCAGGGTGGGATGGGGGGACGGGGGGGGTGGGAGGGATGCTGGGACCCATGGAGGTGGAGGATGGGCGCTGGTGGAGGGATGGGTATTTGATCATTGTATAACTGAAACCCAAGCACGAAAGTGTAAGTCTACAACTGTACCTCATGGTGTTTCACTAATAAAAAAAAGAAGGGGTTTTGGTACTCTCTTCCCAGGCTGCCTGCCTCTTCTTGGCCTGTGAATCATAGAAAGTGCTGTCCCTCCTGGAGCCCCCAGCTCACTGTGGCGTGGATGCGTTCCGGAAGGCGTGGTGGTTCTGTCTGTGCATCCCGATGCCTTTTAGTTTCCATAGTGTTTTTGTGTTGGTTGGTTTTTAGGTCAAATCCGGCAGTGCTCAAGGCTTACTCCTGCCTCTGCTCCCAGGGATCACTCCTGGCAGGTTTGGGGGACCGTGGAGGGTGCCGGGGATTGAACCCAGATCGACCGAGTGCAATGCCGATGCCCTCGCCCCTGGACTATTGTTCTGGCCGCCACTTGACTCCTGAAGCAGTGTTGAGAAGCGAGGCGGCCGGGTTGGGGCTCAGCGTGAGAGTGCTCACTTTGCCTGTGTGATGCCCCGAGTTCGGGCCATGCTGTGCCGCCTTTCACGGGGGCTTCCAGAGAGCCGGGTGTGCTCCACGTCGCCCCACTCCCGGCCAGTGCTGACCCTGGAGCAGGCCTCAGTCTCCAGGGGCTGCAGTTGGGTTTCTGCGGCTTGAGCCTGGCTGAGATTTCGCAGCGGTGGGTGGCCAGAGAAACGATAGCACAGTGGCGAAGGCGCTTGCCCGGGTTCGGTCCCCGCTACCACGTAGGGTTCCCAGAGCGACCCCGGGAATGATCCCCGAGCAGAGAGCCAGGTTGAGCATAACCAGCTCTGACCTCCCCCTCCCTCCCCCTCCCCAAATAAAACCACCCCAGACTGACAGATACGGAAGGATCCGCACTTGATCTAGTGCTGTGTGAAAGCGGGAATATTTTCCAGATCCCTGACTCACTGCCAAGTCCCCTGAATTAGAGCAGGTAGAGCACATGCTGGGCACCCATCCAGTTTTCCAGAGGAGTGAAAGGAGGAGGAAGGGATGAAGTCAGAGGCCAGAGTAGGGGAAACTCGTGTCATTCTTTCCCTTTGTGTTCGTCTTCCCTTCTTTCTCATCCCCCGTGGGTGTTGGGGATGTGGGGCACAGACCCCCTCACTCCTAATCCAGTCTTTTGCTTCTCTGCTTCCTTGAGAGCGCAAAGAGGGGTTTGTCTCCTGGGGATCCCTCCTGCCGACCCTAAGGCTCAAGGAGCCGGCTGCAGTGTGCGAAGGTTCACTTCCTCCTTCTTCCCGGCAGGAGGTGGGGTGACATCTCGACAGAGCTTTCTTTATTTTTTAAAAAATTTTATTGAATCACCATGAGATAGTTACAATCTTTCATGTTTGGATTATAATCACACAATGATCAAACACCCATCCCTCCTCCAGTGCACATTCCCCACCACCAATATCCCCAGTATAGCCCCCCTTTCCCACCCTCTCCCTGCCTCCATAGCAGACATGATTCCCCATACTCTCTCTCTACTTTTGGGCATCATGGTTTGCAATACAGACACTGAGAGGTTATCGTGTTTGGTCCTTTATCTACTTTCTGCACACATCTCCCATCCCGACCCATCCCTCCAGCCATCTTTCTCTTAGTGATCCCTTCTCTATTCCAGCTGCCTTCTCCCTTTGCTCATGAGGCAGGCTTCCAGCTATGCAGCAATCTGTCCCATGTACCAACTGTCCTTAGGAGTCAGCTTCATGTTATGTTATTTTATACTCCACAAAAGAGTGCAGTCCTTCTATGTCTGTCCCTCTCTTTCTGACTCATTTCACTTAGCATGGTACTCTCCATGTCTATCATTTTAGAAGCAAAATTCATGACTTCATCTCTTCAGACAGCTGCATAGTATTCCACTGTGTAGATGTACTAAAGTTTCTTTAACCAGCCATCTGTTCCCGGGCACTTGGGTTTTTTTTTTCCCCAAATTTTGGCTATTGTGAACAGTGCAGCAATGAACATAGAGGTGCAGATGTCATTTCGAGTGTACTTTTTTGCCTCTCCAGGATATGTTCCCAGGAGTGGCATTGCACCAGCTATGTTCTTGTAGTAAAATCTACTGGGGGGGTTTGGTAAGAAAAATCATCAGAGACAGCACGTTGACGTATTGAGCTGTCTATATCAATACAGTAAGCTTGGAGCATCTGTTTAGAAGAAAATCTTGATTTTAAGGGGACTCAGGGTTCAGACTCTGATGACTATGGTCCAGCTATAGTTGATTCCAGTTAGATGATATATCTAGCATGACGTCCTTGTGAGTGTTGTGGGGTTAGGCGCAGCTGGGGGGAGCGGAAGGTGGGACAGTGGTGGGCATGGCTGGAACAGGGCAGCTCTGGGATCCTTCTGCCAGTGGAGCTTGTGACTGTGGTGGTGGGGAGCTTTCACTTGCTTGCATTTAAAATATTACTAGAGAGAAAAAGTCAATAAGACATCTTTTATTGAAGAGTATTTAGTATACTCTTTAGGACACGTAATGAGATTTTTGGAGAGGACTGCTGGACTAGAGCCATTGCCAACTGGATTCCACGGGACGTCAAAAGACCCGTGTGGCCGCCCACCTACCAGATGGTCAGACTTCTTCGTCAAGACCCTGAATGATCAGTTTGAGGCTCTTCGTGTTCCTAGAACAAACAGACACCATTGTGCTACACTAGCACACGACAGGGACAAATGGAGACGTTACTGGCACCCACTCGAGCAAATCGGTGATTAATGGGAAATCAAGTGATCAAGTGATTTAGCATGTATTTATAAAGCATAGATTGTATCCTGGGTTGGAGCGATAGTACAGCAGGTAGGGCGTTTGCCTTGCATGTGGCCGACCTGGGTTCGATTCCTCCGTCCCTCTTGGAGAGCCTGGCAAATGAGTGTACAGGTGAAAAAAATCCCGTCATACTTACTGCACACACTGGGGAGATAGGAATCACATGCGTGGCGTGTATTGATGTCAGTATCCTGCTTGTCCCAACATACTGCAGTTCTGTGTAATACGACTCTTGGGGCCATAGCAGAAACCGTGACGGAGATCTACCTATGCTTAATCCTTGAGGCTGGGGCTGGATTCTGACACTGAGGCCACTCCCGGTGATTCTGTCAAGTGGACAGTGCGGTGCTTGGGTCTGGTGATAGGGTGTTGCTGGGGGACCAGGGGCGACGAGGGCTGTATCTGCTGGCATTTAAGGGACCGCGTGGCACTGGAGATGGAATCAGGGCCTCGTTCATGCAAGGCATGTGCTCCAGCCTAGAGGACCGCCCCCCCCCCCCCCCCCCCCGTCTCCTATTTCTCCCAGCTGTAGAGAAATCTCCAAGTTCAGCTTCAGTATCAGTTGAAACCAGCAACGCCTCAGCAGCAGCAAGCCGCCTGGAAAGAGCCCTGTAGGCATCTCTTTTAATAAGCCAACACAGTCACGAGATGACGCGAAATGGTGTCTCAGGGAAGGAGAAGCCTGGGAAGGAAGAGTTGGCCGCGGAGCACGGTCACTCGACAGAGCGCGGCCCCCGACCAGGTGGAGGGTGGGGATGGGAGCCCCGGGTCCCAGCACTCTGAGACTGGCTGTTTGGACTGTGGGCGAAAGGGCAGGAGGAGAAACCCAGGGACAGTCGTGGTGCCCTGCAGGCAAACCTCTGGGGAACCCCAGAAGCGAAGGGCTGGACAGAGGCAAGAGAGGGAAGAGGCGGAGAAGGAACGTGTGGACCGCAGGGCCAAGTGTTTCTGGGAAGGGGAGTCACTGTGTCCCCTCCGCCGGGGGCCAGGGAGGCCGAGTCCTGTGGCGGCCGTGTGCTGGGCCGCGTGCATTGCTCCCCAGTGCCTACTCTGTCGGTGGGCGGGTCACCGCGCTACCCAGCTGCCAAGGATCCCATGTAGGTCATCCCCGGGCCTGCCACTGCTGCGACTCCTCTGAGCTGTCCCCCTTGGCCTGTCCCGGTCTGGCCTTCCTCTTCCTCTCTAGCCACTCTGTCACCCTCTCTATCATGGCCCTTCCATTTTCTCGAAACTTCCTCAGGGGGGGTCTCCCCGCTCCCAGAAAAGTGGCCTCTCTCAGGCGATGTCTTCTGTTCCTGGGCAGAAGCTTCTGGAACCTTCGTCCTTGAAATGTCCGGGCTCTCCTGAGCATGGGCTCTCGAGTTCTTTCTCTCATCTCTCTCCCCCCAGCGGCTGGCATCTGAGAACTCTTGCGAGTTTGTGACGAGGCCGCCCCGTGCTCACTTTCTGCTTCCAGTTCTCCGTGACAAACTGTCCCTACAGCATCTCCTGTGATGCCTGCACCTTGGAGCATTGGGGATCGGATGGGCCCTGGAGAAAGTGGCGTTGAGGCTAAGCGTGATGGGCCCTGGAAGGGTGCTAGCAGCCGGGTGCAGACGCCCGGGCTGGTGGGACGCCCGGGCTAGGGACATGCCACCTACCTGCCAGCACTCGCCCTCCGCCCTGCCCTATGCTCAGTGTCCTTTCAGACTCAGGTTCCCTGAGAACCTGTGCTCTTGGAGGTCACTGGCCTCTCCTTTCAGGGTAACCCGCACACCCCGCAGCCAGCCGCTTCACTGGCTTGCAGGGCTGTGGCATCAGCTAAATCCTAGTGTCTAGTGTCAGGATGCTCTAGTGTTTTTCTCCCAGCCAGGACGTCTTTCCTGCTTGCGAAGCTTCCCAGACACCTCTCACGCAGCCTGTGACTTTACCCCAGGCTCCCTCTGGTCAGGGATCAGCCCGTCATTCCCTCTCCTGGCGCGACCACGTCGCCCACCCCCCCTCCCAGAAGTCCGTTCGCTTGGGGCACCCTTTCGTGCGCGGTTATCCGCAGGAGTGATGTCAGAACTTGTCCCACTGGCCATTGCGGGGGGAGAACTGAGGGGTTCCAGGAATCCCTCTGGCCAGCTGGTAGGGTTCAGAGCCGGGTGGGGGGGCAGCCCCTCCTCCCTTCCGCTATCCGTTCCTCCTCATCCCTGGAGGAGGCAGAGTGGCTCCTTGCAGCGGCCCTGCCTTCTTCCGGACGGGATGTGCTCCGGAGCCCATCTTAGTGTTTCTTCGTGTTCCCGTCTCAATGGGTAGAGAACGACCCTCCTAAACAACCCATGCCCGCGCTCACGGACGGACAGCTTCTCCTGGGCCCGAGCACTCCTGTCCCCCCAGGCCCTGCCATGCGTTTGAGCCACTCTGCGCAGACTTCCCGGGGATGCGTTCTCATTAGCGTACAGCCGGCGTGCAAGGCGACGCTCCCTTCCCCAAACCCGCGATACTGTTGCTGGCACTTCTTGGGAGATGCTTAAACATTTGTTCACGGACGTCGAATTTACATACCGTGAAATGCGAAGAGTTTAAGGTCCTTACATTCAACCTGTTCTGATGATTAGCAAGACAGAACATTTGTAAGGGCCCAGAATGTTCCCCTTCTGTCACTGCCAGCCTCCTTCCCTCCACCTTCGCAGCTCCGGCTAGTCGGCAACTCCCGACACTTCTTACTGCCGAGGCCTTGGCCCCGGGTGGGCCGCGCGCTATGCCTCCCTGTTCTATTCCTGCACCCCCAGGCTCTTGCTTTGCAGGCTCACGGGTCAGGCTGCCACCGGGAGCAGTTGCACCCCAGACGCCTGCGAGCTCACGGGACAGGGATGCATTCAGGACAGGGCTGGGACACTCGCCTTGCATGCATGCCCTCCTCCGCCACCCCGAGCAGTGCTAGGAGCAACTTCTGCAGCTTCTGCCCGGACCCCCCGCACCAACACCACCCAGACAGACTTTCAAAGAACAAAAGCTCGCATGTTCCCCCAGCGGCCGCCCTGTCCCCGTGTTCTGTGTCCTTCAGGAAGTCGAGCTGCGTGTAGCTCACCCCTCCTACCCCTTGTCTGCTGCCACTGCCTTTTGCCCGGGTACCCCCGGTGCGCTCCTGGGGGGCCATTTCGGGAGACGGGCTGTTGGCCAGCGTGTGCCTGCTCTGGCCTCCCCTGGGCCGTTGCAGAGACCCGCTGCAAGAGTGCGCCCCACTCTTCCTCGTTTCTGCCATTGTCTCGAAAGCAGCGACGAATAACAACCCTGATTTCTGTTTCCGCCGGAGCCTTCGAACAAAGGGAAATTAACCTTTCAGCCCACACTCCACCACACGTCCAAGAATAACTTATTTAAGAGGAAATGGGACTGGTGACATTTTACACAATTTTAAATGTTAAAGACCTTTTCTTGGGTGGGATCAGATAGAAAAACTCAGTTCGAGCCCGAGGGTGGCGGGCGGGTGAGGAAATCGTTCCACTCGGGCTGGGACCCCCTCCCCCCCACCCCATGCCGGGGCTCCAGGCTGTCAGGAGAGCTGTGATGTGTCGCTGCTGCCGTCGTGGGCCTTCCCTGCTCTCTCCTCAGGCTTTGTGACTCCAGGGATGGCAGGGGGGAACGGTGGCCGGGTGGGCGGGGCCCTAGTGGATCCAGGTGATGCTCCTGGCTGGCACGACCTCTGGGCAGTCCCTGACGTAGGGCCTTCTGGGTCTGCACTGGGGGTCAGGGAATGCGACAGGGACACCTGTGGGGACCAGGCCTTCACTCGTGGCCCCTGACTTGCAGCTGTTCTTGGGGCAGGGCTTTGCCCAGAGCAGGATGGCTAGACACGGAGGTACCAGCGTCGCTGTGCGTGGAAGGAGGAAGAGGCTTTCTGAGAGAAGCCCACTGCCTGGCAGGGCAGCCCAGAGCCAGGCCTTTCACAACTAACTGCTCCTCGCCCAGAAGCTGCCGTGGGGGTGGGGAGAGTGGGGAAGAAACCTAATTATGCAAATTTTGATCTTAAAGCTTTATTCGTATGTTTCCTGGCAGGCTGTTCTTTAATCTCAAGTGCAAGATTGCTCAGAATTACCATATATTCTAGTTAATTGCATTAAAATTATAGCAAAGGTTGTTTTTGCTATAATCAAGAGTGATTTTGATTAATACTTATGAAATCAAACGCCTTGCCAGTGGTGGGGAGGACAATCTCCTCCGTCAGCCTGCCCTGCGCTCCCCTTCCCTTTCCAGAGGCCAGAGATGCAGGCGCGCTGGGAACGGTTTTCTGCTTTAAATCCGCGGTACAGCCATAGCCATTTGTCCAGAGAATTTTTCTAAGAAGAGAGGCTGTTTTCCTCTCTCTCTCCTTAGTGCAAAGGTTATTGCATAATTATTTCTTTTCACCACTCTGTTGAAAAAAAAAAAAAGGAAAAGAAGCCTCTTTTGTGAGGAAGGCAGGGAGGGCCCGCACACAGCACACAGCTGGTGACCGTGACAGGAGCACACACCATCTCCTGATTGGCGGCGAGGCCGGGGTGGGGTGGGGGCTCCAAGGGGCGCCGTCTTGCTGGCTCACGAGAGCACCTGGGTCCCATCCAGAAGCAGCCTGGCACCCCCAGGATGGAGATGTTGGACTTCCCAACCGACCAGAGATGAAGACGAGGTGGAGTCGCAGCCGGAACATGCTACAGGCGTGGGGGTGAGGGCTGGCCGCAGGACACGTGGTGGGTTCTCAGCCACAGCTGACGGCTCTGGCCTGAGTGGGGGGTGGGGGAGCAGAAGTTCAGGTCAACGTGGCGACCACCTTCCTAGTCTGCGTCGAAGTGTCTGCAGGGCCCACCAACGCAGCTGGCCCAGAGTTGGGGAAACGGATTTGCTGGCTTGGCGAAGCGGCCAGCGGGCCCTGTGTGGACTTGGATGAGCCCCCCTGGGCAGAGGTCGGCGCAGGTGCAGTCTGGGCCTTGCAGGTTGAGGTCGCACAGTACCTGGTGAACGTGAAGGCCTGTGTGAGCCGGCCAGGCTCATCCAGAGCCGGCCTGACGCTGTCTGAACGGGAACATGCCTTTGCCTGGACATCGGCTGAGCGCCTCGGAGTTGGACTTGGCAAGGAGGCACAGACCGCCAGAGGCCCGTGGGTGAGCTGTCCCTTCACGGGATAACGTGGGGGGCTCCTAATGTTTCCGAGCTTTTCAGCACCTTTTGGCCTTGAGGCTCCCGGCTGTGTACTGAGCTGGGCCTGTGGCACAGGGCAGCTCTCCTGACTCAAGCCGGAGGCGCAGGGCGATGAAGGGGTTAAGGACCGCAGAGACTTGTAGCGCCTCCTATATGGGGGCCCTGGAGCCAAAGCATTCGGACTGAGGAAACTCAGCCTCTTCTCAGGCTGGAGGGGGTGGCGGGGGAAATGGGGGACCTTGACGGTAGGAGATGGACACTGGTGGGCGGATGGTGTTGGAACACTCTATGGCCGAAACCGGATCATGAATAGCCTTGTAACTCTGTATCTCAGTGACTCTTGACCACTTGATCACTCGACTTCCCGTTAATCATCGATTTGCTCGAACGGGCGCCAGTAACGTCTCCATTTGTCCCTGTCCCATGCCAGTGTAGCCCAAAGGCATCAGTTCGCTCTGGGAACATGAAGAGCCTCAAATCGATCGTTCATGATCTTGATGAAGAAGTCTGACCATCTGGTAGGTGGGCGGCCACGCAGTCTTTTGACATCCCGTGGAATCCAGTTGGTAACAGCTCTAGTCCAGCGGTCGTCTTTAAATCTCATTACGTGACCAGCCCATCTGATTTTCGACACCTTGGCAAACGAGACAGCGTCCCTGATTCTTGATCGTCGATGGAGGTCGGAACTCCGGATTCTTTCTCTCATTTGAGTGAAACGTGATATTCCAAGCGTAGCTCTTTCAATTTCTCTTTGGGAGACCCGAATAGTGACTCAGTGACTCAATTAAAAAAAAATCAATAAAGGGGCTGGAGCGATAGCACAGCGGGTAGGGCATTTGCCTTGCACACGGCTGACCCAGGTTCGATTTCCAGCATCCCATATGGTCCCCCGAGCACCGCCAGGAGTAATTCCTGAGTGCAGAGCTTAGAGTAACCCCTGTGCAATGCCGGGTGCGACCCAAAAAGCAAAAAAAAAAAAATCAATAAACATTGTTAGAAAAACTTACCAAGCACCTTCTGCGTGCCAGATAAGGAAAACTTGGTGCAGGCCCTTCCATTCTGACCACGGGGAGGCTGAGGCTCATGAGTGACGGGACACACAGAAGTGCTGGCGGCCTGGGCCCGACACATAAACTGGGAGGTTGCAGCGTGATGTGGAAACCCAGACGGCGGTCAGGGCACGGCGGCTGGGTTAGAGCTCGGAAGGCGCTGCCCGTCTCCAGGATTGACGTGAGGTCAGGCTTGGTGGGAAGGCAGCGTGCAGCCGTGGAGATGCGCCCCTGAACCCCTCCACCAGCTGCTTGAGGGGCTGGGGAGGGCAGAATCTGGGAGCAGCCCTGGAGACTTGAGCAGGAAGAGGGTGGGGAGGAGTACAGGAAGACGCCATCACTCTGGAGTGCTCCCTGCACACCAGGTTGATATGGCCCAGCCCACCTTCCTCCTGGGGGCAGGATGGGAGGTTCATGGGGAGGTGAGGGAGCTGTCCAGGGTCACAGCTGGGGACAGTAGAGCTTCCGATGCACTTGGCGCTGCCTTCCCCACGGGGCCAGCTTGCAGTAGGTCCTTTCATCTTGGAGCGTCCTTCTTACTCTTTGCAGATGGGAAGTGTAATATTTAAATGACTCCCCCTTCTCCTTGGCTTGACTGCCTCTTTTCCAAGCTCATGGCTGTGCAGCCGTGGGCAGAGCCAGTCAACTGCAGAGGAGAGAAGGGGTGGGGCTGGAGAGATAGCACAACGGGTAAGCCGTTTGCCAACCCAGGTTTGATTCCCAGCATCCCATATGGTCCTCTGAGCACCGCCAGGAGTAACTCCTGAGCACAGAGCCAGGAGTAACCCCCCTGTACATTGCCGGGTGTGACCCCCCAAAAAGCAAAAAAAAAAAAAAAGAGGAGAGAAGGGGCACCAGGGCTATATACAGTGGGTGAGATGCTTGCCTTGCATGGGGGCGACCCGGGTTCACTTCCCTGAACCCCAGAGCCTGGCAGGAGTGATCCCTGAGTGCAGAACCAGGAGTATGCCCTGAGCACTGCTGTGTGTGGACCCAAAACCAATCCTCCTGGAAAAAATGGAAGGGGGCAGAGAGACAGTACAGTGGTTAGGGTGCTTGCCTTGCACTTGGCCAACCAGGGTGTGATCCCCGCTATCCTAAATGGTCCTCTAAGCCCGCCAGGAATCAGTGCTGGAGCAATAGTACAGCAGTTAAGGCATTTGCTTTACACACAGCCGACCCGGGTTCGATTCCCAGCATCCCATAGGGTCCCCTGAGCACCGCCAGGAGTGATTCCTGAGTGCAGAGCCAGGAGTAACCCCTGAGCATCGCCGGGTGTGACCCAAAAAGCAAAAACAAACAAACAAAAACCCAAAACAAAAAAAGCCCACCAGGAGTGATCCAGCAGAAGTGATCCCTGAGTGCAGAAATAGCTGTATGGCCTGAACACTGCGGGGTGTGTCCCCAAACCAATGCCCCTGAAACAAAAAAGGAGAGAAGAGGCCGGAGAGATAGTGCAGTGGTTAGGGTGCTTGCCTTGCACGTGACTGACCACAGTGTGATTCCTGGTTACCCAAATGGTGTCCTGAGCCCACCAGAAGTGGTCCCTGATCACAGTTGGATATGCACCCCTCAAACAAACAGAAGGATGAGGGAACTGTGGGGCTGCACTCCGCCATAATTGGAGGTGTGGTTGGGGCCTCCCTGGCTGCTTTATGGAACCTCAGCGACGCACACAGTTGATGCTCTTGACCAACAGATCACTAGGCCTGCCAGCCCCATGAATCCGGTGAGCTGATGGGCACAGGCTGCCCTGCTCACTACACCTAGGGAAACGTGTGCCCAGCCCCAGCGCGGGAGCCTGGGACTTCACACCCTCTTACATCACCTTGCCTGGCCATTCTTTCCTTCTATCAAATCACGTTTATCACCATGTCCCGTTGCTTGAAGCCCAGGAATCTGCCCTGTCTGTGCTCTCTTCTATTGATCATGTTTACCCATGCTGTTCTATTCTGTAGATCAACTTTGAGCCTAAATTCACCAACCATGCAAGTGGTCCCGTATTTTAAATTCTGTTTTCAACATAATCTCTTTTTCTTGGTGTGTGTGTGTGTGTGTGTGTGTTCTGTTTCATTTGGGGGCCACACTTAGCTGTGCTCAGGGCTTACCCCTGGTTCTAGGCTCGGGATTATTCCGGCAGTACTCAGAGAACCGTATAGGATGTCGGGGGTCAGACCTGGGTCCACTGTGTGCCCTCTGTGTGCTCTTTCACTCCTGATTCCCCCTTTTCCATTGTGATGCCATGATTTCTAATACTGTCAATGACAGTTTTATGCACACCTTGTGCCAACACCACACCTCCTACCAGAGTGCCCGTTTCTCTGCACCCGCGTCCCAGTTCCCTCTCAGTCACTGTGTCCTCCCAGGGAAGCTCAGCTCTGGGAACTAATTCTTCAGTTCTGTTGCCTTTGGCCAATTGTTGCTCCCTGACTATGCATCTGTCTGTCTCCTCTTTTATATAGCCATAAACATAGTGGGGGGTTGACGCAGAAGTTTCTTATTTATTTGTTTATGTTTAATTTCCAAGTGTTTGACTCCACCCGTTTTCTGCTTGTGCTTTATTTCCAATTTGAAAACATGGTGGTCTGAGAGGAGGAGGGTTGAGAGGATTTCTGGCTCTTGATTGTATGGAGAAATGCTCTGTGAGTCAGCATGCGTCTCTCTTGGAGAAGCCCGTGTGCCCTGGAGAAGAGTGTATTCCACGTGTGGTAGGCAGAGGATGCCCTGTATATCTGCTGGGCCATCTCTCCCAGGTGGAAGTGGTCGTTAAAGCAGATAGCTCGGGGTTGTCATGATCCCACTGACACCATCGTGTGATAGTCACTGCTGTCCAATCCCAAAACCTGGATGGAAACGTGTGCCCACGAATGGTCACTATCTCCAGGGTCCTCACTCGGTTCTATTTTGTTGAAACTTGCCTCTTTTGAATGTTTCTGAGAAAGGGGCCTGTGTCTACTGTTGGATAACATTGGTTTGTCCTTGTTTCTCCTGCAGGGAGCTTAGGTTTGTTGAGTTACTCCCATCACAGTGCTCCAGAGGCACACCCAATTCCATCAGGCACTGATAGTCCTATAGAGCTTTTTACTTCCTTTATGTCCTTTGGAGGTTTTTTTTTTTTTAGCAATGTCCTTTTGATATAGACATAGGGAGACAGTTGATAATATGCTTTTATAATAAGGGAGTTAATTGACTCTGAATAGTATTTAGTGGGAATCCATCATATTTACTTATCTTAAGCCTCCGTTGCCCTTACTTCCTAACTGTCCCAAAAGGAGGGTCCCCTGGCGAGGGACTTGGATGGACCCAGGGCAAGTCCTAAGCTACCCTGACATCGAAAAGGGACAAGCCCAGTGCCCTAAGAAGTAAAAATTAAGAGCACAGTCATGAAACAAACTCTATCATGACCCAAAAAGAAGTAACTGAGTAAGGACCCTGCTGGGGTTAGGAAAGACTAACCTGGCCTGAGGACTGTAGTCTGGGATATGTAGCGAGATGTCCCCAGGAAGAACCACCTTGTAAGCTTAATATTGTATCTTACTGTGTTCATACAAAATGACTAGAAATAAATGGATTACTAGCTGAGGAAAGGGGAAAGCAGTATACTCTGGATGGAATCCCACCCTCGAGTGGATCTCTTAGTAATCTAGAGTGCTGAACCCCCAGGTGATGTTTTGTCATTGAGTTAATCTCCTGGAAGATCTTCCCCTGAAGGAGGGACTTGACATCTGTGTTACGATCGTCTTCAACCCCACCTATGTGTACCTGCCACTCTCCAGAGTCTCTGTGTAACTTTGTTGAGAGGAATGGGAATGAATGAACGGTCACTGATCACCAGCCAGCCTGTGGCCCTGTTCCTTCATGTCTTGTTCCTTCTTTCACCCGTCGCCATTGACTGGCCCAAACAGGTGGCTCGTGGCCACGTGTCGTGCACCACGCTTTGAACTTCCACTCTACACTCGTGGATTTGGCCTCTGTGACTGAGCACAGTGTAGTGTTTCCAAGTGCCACCCAGGATGCTGGAGGCGCCAGCCCACTGAGGGGACAGCCCCTATTCGTCACTGCTTTCCGTCCACGGGTGCAATGTTGGTCCGAATGCCTTTGAACGCTCCTCCTCACTGTGGGTTCACTCGATGTGTCTGAGCGTGGATGTCTAGACCTCGACGAGCGCTTTCTCCTGGTGGTTTCTCCTTTTGGGCTTCAGTTCCCAAGGGTAGTGAAGGGCGGGCATGCCATCTCTGAGTGCAAGCAGAGCTGCTTCCCCACAAACTGGCCGTGAGGCGAGGGGTCCAAGGTCTTGTTCTGTGTGTGGGAGCAAAATCTGAAGGTACGCAAGAATCTTTACCTGCTTTAGGTGAGAGAAAGACCTTTTTTAAACTTTACTGAATCACCGTGAGATACTTAAAAGCTTTCATGTTTGGGTTTCAGTCACACAGTGATCAAACACCCACCCCTCCACCAGTGCACATTCCCCACCACCAATGTCCCGGTTATATCCCCCCCCTTTCCCACCCTCCCCCTCCTCCATGGCAGACATGATTCCCCATAATCTCTCTCTACTTTTGGGCATTATGGTTTGCAATACAGACCCTGAGAGGTCATCATGTTTGGTCCTTTATCCACTTTCTGCACACATCTCCCATCCCGACCGATTCCTCCAGCCATCTTTTTCTTAGTGATCCCTTCTCTATTCCAGCTGCCTTCTCCCTTTGCTCATGAGGCAGGCTTCCAGCTATGGAACAATCTATCTGTCCCGTGTATCTACTATCCTTAGGTGTCAGCCTCATATTATGTTGTTTTATACTCCACAAATGAGTGCAGTCCTTCTATGTCTGTCCCCATCTTTCTGACTCATTTCTCTTATCATCATACTCTCCATGTCTGTCCATTTAGAAGCAAAGTTCATGACTTCATCTCTCCTGACAGCTGCATAGTATTCCATTGTGTAGATGTACCAAAGTTTCTTTAACAAGGAAAGACCTTTTCTTTTTTTTTTTAATTTTTTTTTCTTTTTTTATTAGTGAAAAACCATGAGGTGCAGTTATAGGCTTACAAATTTTGTGCTTGGGTTTCAGTTATACAATGATCAAGTGCCCATCCCTCCACCAGTGCCCGTCATCCATCCCCAGAAGAAAGACCTTTTCTACATGCTTACTTGCATAGTTCTTGGGCTGGACACAGAATCCAACTCCCCTCCCCACTGCCAGAACACCAGGCTCAGCTCATGAACCTCCGCCGGGACTGCACAGAGACATTTACTACTTGCCACGGGAAACCTTGAGCTCATCACTTAGGAAAGTCTTACGTATTGGAGCTGATGGCGTAGGGGAGCCAAAGAAGAGCCACGGATTTGGCAAATGGCAGAGGGAAATCCTAGGAGTTCACTTGCTTGTTGATTCTGCTGTGTGTCGCCAGTTTAATTCTCGGCCAAGAGCCCTGCCCAGTGCTCCAGGCAGAGGAGGAGTTTCCTCTCACAGCTTCTAGCCTGGACACCCAGGCACAGAAGAGGGTCTAGGGACCGAGCGAAATTTGTCGAAACGATGCCTTGAGTAGTTTCAGAGTTACTGTCGCGGGTTCCCATGTGTCTCGCATCCGCTTTCCTCCCAGGGACATATTCTATCAGTGTGGCACATTTGTCACCACAATTCATGTCTCATTAGTAACTAGAGTCTGTGCTTTATTTTCCTTTCTGTATTTCCCCTAATATCCACCCTGCCCCCCGCCAGCAGCCTGCCTCTATGGCAGGCACTGTCCTCTCTCTCTCTCTCTCTCTCTCTCTCTCTCTCTCTCTCTCTCTCTCTCTCTCTCTCTCTCTTTCTCCTGTGTCTGTCTGTCTGTCTCTCTCTGTTTCTGCCTCTGTCTCTGTCTCTCTCTCATAGACAGGCACGCACACCCCTTAGCTGGCATTTCCCATCTCAGCATTCTGGATCTGCCTGGTCAGGCTGTCTTACACCAGGCAATTGGAGAAGAGTCAGTGGCTAAGGAACATGCCCACTCAGGGGGAGACCTTGAATCCTTGAATGCGATCCCTGTGCCACTGGCACGTGCCAAAAAGCGCCATCCTGGCGGCCCTGGCAGCTCTGCCACCTGTGATTACCCCTCGCAGTGATTTTCTTTCTTTCTTTCTTTCTTTCTTTCTTTCTTTCTTTCTTTCTTTCTTTCTTCTTTTTGCGTCACACATGGCAATGCACAGGGGTTCCTCCTGAATTACTCCTGGCAGTGCTCAGGGGACCCTATGGGATGCCAGGGATCGAACCAAGGTCAGCTGCGTGCAAGACAAACGCCCTCCCCGCGGTGCTATTGCTCCAGACCGCCTTGCAGTGATTTCTAGGCACACAGCAGCCAGGTGTGTGTGAGTACCCCGACTTCAGGGTGCAACTGCATGGTGGGGGATGTGTGAACCCCTCCCCCCCCACACCACCAGCAGATGTTCGAGAACCACAGCAACATCAGCTGAGGGAAGGGAAGAGGAAGAAATCATAGTCCTCCGAGAGTACGGGCTTTAAACCAGAATTCTAACCCCACAGCTCCCCTCAGGAACGTGAGCGGGTGGTGGCTGACTGAAGTGCAGTTTTGAAAGTGCTGTTCCCCAGTGCCAGTGCAGGCGCGTCTCTCTCCTAGAGTGGGAGACATGATGCTCTTGGCAAGGCCCGGCCGCCCGGGACTGGAGACACGAGCTGGGCCAGTTCACCTTTCTCACCGCACTGGCCGTTGCTGTATGTGCCCGCCATTTCCAATGCCTGTCTTTTCTTGATGCCAAGTGCCCATGTGCACTGTTGATTGGCAAGTAGAGAGCACAGTGGAGCCAGTTCACACGCGTTTCTGGTTTCTCATCACAGGATCCGCGCACTGCTTCATCACCTGCTTCTGTTCAGTTCCTTGCTCTTCCTGACCTGCTCGCTCCTCTCAGGATTGCTCGAGAAGCACTCTTCATCTCTGTTTCATGGGAAACTCCTCATCTCTGGACTGGTCAGTTCCTGCCGTAGCTTCTTCCTGAGCTTGCTTCAGCTGTGTCACTTGTCCCTTTTGGACTCCGTTTGGCTTGTCTTTGGCCCTTTTTCAGCCTGAAGGAGCTGGTGGATCCCTTAAGACTGGCTGGCTATGGGGCTGGAGTGATTGCACAGTGGGTAGGGCGCTTGTCTTACACGCGGCCGACCCGGGTTCGATTCCCAGCATCCCATATCCCCGAGCACCACCAGGAGTAATTCCTGAGTGCAGAGCCAGGATCCTGTGCATCGCCAGGTGTGACCCAAAAGGAAAAAAGAAAAAAAACACAGGCTGGCTGTGTCTCCGTCAGGTTGCTTCTGCAAACCCTCGTTTCGTCTACCTTTGCAACATGTCTTCGCTCCTAAGCTCTGTACCCAGAGCTCAAGCCTGGACACCTCTTTCCAGGCTGTGGTCTTTTAAATTCTAGAAACTTCTCTCGAAGGCCTCCAGGAAGCCTTGTTGGCTTAGCTCTGTACATAGGTGCTCGATCCTGGCATTTCTTTTCCTAGGGCTACTATAACTCAGTTCCATAAACTGGGAGATTTCAAGAGCAAACACAAATTTTTCTCCCATCCTAGTGGCCGGACATCTGATACCAAGGTGTTGGCTTGGCCACGCTGCATCACTGCTGCTTGGAGCCTGGGTGGAACCTTCTAGCTGCTGGTGGCAGCCTCAGCCATGGTACCTGAAGTCTGCAGCAGTCTTTCGAGGCCTTCTGCCCTTGGACATGGGCTGGCTGTGTCTCACACAACCCAGACCGAGGCTTGCTCTAACCCAGCGCCAGGGGCCCAGAGCGATAATACAGCAGGTTGGCCTTTCCTCTTGCATGCAGCCGACCCGGGTTCGATCCCCAGCATCCTGTCCCCCGAGCACTGCCAGGAGTTCTTTCCTGAGGGCAGAGCCAGGAGTCACCCCTGAGCATTACTGAGTGTGACTAAAAACAAAAAGAAAGGTCTGATCCAGCACGAGAGCATCTCACACTTGGAACTGCGGAAGCCCACTTGCAGCTAAAGTTACAAGTTCACGGTTCTGGGTGAACACAGATACGGGAAGCCCACACTTGAGGCCAGTGGAGCGCTAGTGGCAAAGTTCACACAGCAGAGGTCTTGTCCCAACGAGGAGGCAGGCGGTAATGGCTAAGCTCTTGAGGCAGTGCCACAGGTGGCTTCGGCCAAGTGACAGTCCCCCGTGGACACTGCGGCCTTGGAGGCTTCGGTGTTGGTCGGGGGTTCCAGCCCGAATGCAGTTGAGTGTGAAGTCGCCAGATGGATAGTTGTTGCTTCTGCACCTCGAGCTGATCCCCGCTGGAAGCCCTCTGCCACGTTTTAGGGTAGAGTCACCGAGAGGGTTTTCTCTCGGGTAAATAAAAGACTCCGGTTGGCCCACCAGCGTTTGTCACCTCGGCCTGCATTAATGCCCTCCAAGTACAATAATTGGAAGCCGCACAAATGACAGAACAGTGGTGTAACGCTCCCAAATGCCAGTTGGAGCAAGGCTCTAATAATATACTAGGCGTGCATTATGGACCATAATTAAGGCCTTTGTCAGTCATTTTATCCAATTAGAATATACCTAATTGTAAGTCTGATTTTTTTTTAAAGAATAATTGCGTGCTGAAAGTGTGACATTCTGGGGTGAGCAGAATCAGGTCTGGAGAGATCGGCGAGTGAAAACTGCAAGCCTTTTCCCAGAAGGCCTGGGCACTGGGCCACTCTCAAACATGCCAGCTGCTTTGGCCTCTGCTCAGGGAACTGGGAACACAGCCCCTGGCTGTTGTCTGCAGAAACAGCCAGCAGAAAGTTTGTTGACAGAACAGATGAATTGGGCCAGAAGAGAAAGGAAGGGAGAATGCGAGTCTCGCTGCAGAAACACAGACCCACCAACTTACGGGCTTAAAGTGACACAGATTCTGTCTGAATGTCAGTGCCGCGGCGTCCAGCTTACCCGTGACAGTTTCAGGCGTCCAGTATTTCAACACACTCCCCTCAGCAGTGTCAGCTTGCCTTTCCTGCCCTCCAGCTCCTTCCTCGGCCCCAGCCTGCCTCCTCACAGGCGCATTTGAGACTTTGATTCTTGTGTTTTGGGGCCATGGTTAATGCTCCTGGTTCTCTGGGTTAGAGAGGTACCTGCACCGCCCTTCCATGCCAACACGGTGTCCAAGGCTGCTGCCACTTGCCCCTGTTACTTCCCGCCCCCTCTTCTTGCTCCCTGCTCTTTCTCTCCTACTCTGGCCGTTTCATTTCTCTTGCATAGCCCCTAGCCCAGTGGTTTTATATACCACTGATACGTGAGCACCTCCAGGATTTGTTCTGCTTCACGTCACTTATCATACCTTCCAGTTCCATCCAAGTTGCAGTGAAGCATGGCTTCATTCTTCCTTCCTTAGTAGGAACTGCATGAGTGTGGATGTGTGTGTGTGTGTGTGTGCGCGCGCGCACGCATATGCACACACCACACCTTCCTGGTCCGCTTCTTTGTTCTCAGACACCTGCATTGTTTCTGCATATCCTGGCTATTATACTAAGTGTGTTAGAACAGCCAGCGGGGTGCAGGTCAAAAGTGGAAAAGTGACTCAGTACAATCTAGAGATCGGAAGGCCCTCAGGGGTCTCAGAGAGTAAGTCAGCACCTCTGGACGGATCTTTCCTGGGTTCTAAGGGCATCGCTCCACATCTTAAGATCCTCAGTAACATTGATGACGTCTCCTTTACCCCCATGAGGTGACATTATCCAGGAACTGGGATTTGGATTCCTGTGAGGGATTCTGCCCATTGTGTGTGTGTGTGTGGCGGGGGTGTGGGGGAGGTTGTGGTGAGTGTGATAGGGTCGCTTTTTCATCACACCTTTACTTTGGGGAGGGGGTTTTGAAACCACACCCATCAAAGCTCAGGGTTTGCTCCTGCCTCTGTGCTCAGGTTTCACTCTTGGCAGTACCCCGGCGATCATGTGCAATGCTGGGGATCGAACCGGGGTCTTTGGCATGCAAGGCGAGAGCCTTAACCCCTATACTGTCCCTCTGGCCCCACGTAACTCTATTTTAATAGAAGTGGTGGGGGTGGTTAGCATGGCAAGTTAGATTCTCTGAAAATTGGCTTTGCCTGTGGACAGTTGCCACTCGTATATTTCACTGTCAGAAAGAAAGGAAAGGGCAGGGCTGGAGCAATAGCACAGCGGGCAGGGCGCTTGCCTTGCACGCGGCCAACCTGGGTTCGATTCCCAGCATCCTATCTGGTCCCCCGAGCACCGCCAGGAGTAATTCCTGAGTGCATGAGCCAGGAGGAACCCCTGTGCAATGCCGGGTGTGACCCAAAAAGAAAAAAAAAGAAAGGAAAGGGCCCAGAAGAGGATGCTGGGAGTCAAGGGAGATCTCGCAGCCCGCAGAGGCAGCTGCTAGGTTTAAGCGTTTGCCTTCCTCGCCTCCCTAGCGGCGTGCAGGTTCTCATCGGGTTTGTTTTTATCTGGAGTTGAGGTTGCATGATTACGACAGTCCTACTCTTAATGTTTTGGTTGTCTACAGTGCCTGCTCCTTCGCCACATGCTTGAGACCCTTCCCCGCTGCCCCGATACCCCTTCTGTCCCGCCCCTTCCTCGCCACCCCCGGCTTAGTGCCCTCAGTCAGTTCCGTGCTCAGTCTATGAATTGAGAGGCAGCAGGCCTAGAAGATGCAGTCCAAGTTGTAAGTGGACCGTTACAGGCAGTTCTGGCATTGACACGGACCTCCAAAGCCATCACCGCTCACGGCGAAGACCACCATCAGCCGCTGACGTTTCCTTGTGCCACTGCTAATGCTTCTTTCCCCTCCGCCTTGTCCCCAGGGAGCCACTGATCTGCTTCCTGTCACTAATGATTAGTTTATGCTTTCTAGCACTTTCTAGAAATGGAATCCTACCGCCTGATCTCTTGCTTTTCAGTCTGGCTACTGTCACTCAGCATAATTATCCCGAGATTTGACCATATTTTGCAGGTCCATTACTGATTCCCTTTCCTCCCTCAAATGAGGAAAGCCTCCTTTTAGAAGGTGTTAGTATTACTAAAAATACTGTACCAGGAGGCTGGGGAGATGGTGTGGCAGTTAAGCACCTGCCTTGCACACCGCTGACTCTGGTGTGGCCCCGTCATCGCACATGGTCCTGCGAACTCTACCAGGAGTGCCCCCAGGGTGCAGAGCCGGCAGTAAGCCCTGAGAACAGCCATGTGTGGCCCGTCAACCCCTCAAAAGCTTGACTAGGGATGTTCTTTTGAAAAATGTAGCTCACGTGGCTAAACACAGTTTGATCCCCAGAGCGCTCTGTGGTCCCCCGAGCTCACCAGGAGTGAACCCTGAGTGCCGAGCCAGGAGGAATCCCCCAGCCGGACTGGGTGTGACCCAAAAAGAAGAATATGCACCGGGAATTGTGCAGGTATACCCGGCCTGGTGGCCCTCCGTTGGCAGGGAGAAGAGGCACAGACCCGACCTGAGAACTTCCAGATCTTTCTTCTTGAGTGAGGGCAAAAACCAGGCGTAGCAGTTAGCAGCCAGTGCTGGGTTTGTTCATCAGCTTGACAACTCTGGGCAGGGAATTCAAGAGTGAGAGTTTGGCACAACCGCAATGTTTGGTTGCGTGTATGAGTTCACTGTGTGAACTCAAGCAGATCGGTGGCTCCCTGGGGACAAGGAGGAGGGGAAAGAAGCATTAGCAGTGGCACAAGGAAACTTCAGCGGCTGATGGTTGTCTTCACAGTTTTGGACAAACTGGCAGGCTACCGAATGTAACCTGCCCACACGGCAGAGTCTGGCAAATTCCCCGTGGCGTACCCAATGTGCCAAATACTAGTAACAATGATGGGTCTCATTCTCCTAACCCTGAAAGAGCCTTGAATATGCACTTTTTAAAAAATCTCAGGGCTAGGACGAAGGAGATGTTACTGGGGCCTGCTGGAGGCAATCGATGAATAACAGGATGGTCCTCGTGATGATGAGTTCACTGTGTGCCTGCATACAACAGGTGAATGTCCGAACAAAATGTTTCTCGTAGGGACCACCAAGTAAATGATGCTCGGAGTGCCCGCCCAGGATGGGAGATACGTGCTAAAAGTAGACTATGGACTGAACACGATGGCCACTTAGTACCTGTATTGCAAACCATAACACCCAAAAAGAGAGACAGAGAGTAAAAGGGAGGGAATGTGCCTGCCACAGAGGCGGGGGTGGGGGGAGGTTGGGGGTGGTGGGAGGGATACTGGGAACATTGGTGGTGGAGAATGGGCATTGGTAGAGGGATTGGTACTCAATCATTGTATGTAGCACTGTAGCACTGTCCTCCCATTGTTCATCGATTTGCTCGAGCGGGCCCAGTAATGTCTCCATCGTGAGACTTGTTGTTACTGTGTTTGGCATATCGAATACGTCACGGGGAGCTTGCCAGGCTCTGCCGTGCGGGCGAGATACTCTCGGTAGCTTGCCGGGCTCTCCGAGAGGGGCGGAGGAATCGAACCCGGCTCAGTCGGGCCGACCGCGTGCAAGGCAAACGCCCTATCACTGTGCTATCACTCTGAAACGTAATCATGAAAGTTTGTAAATCTGAAACTGTATCTCACGGTGATTCATTAAAAATTTTTTTTTAAAAGTTTCTCGTCATGGGGTCCATTGTCAGGTCGAACGGGAGGAGGAAAGAGGGTTGCAGAAGTTGCCGTGGTTCTTTCTGGCGTGTCCACCGTTGAGCAAGGGTTTGGTTCCTGTGGATGAGACGAATCTGGATGGAAAGATTCCGAGAAATAGGCAGGTAGGGTTGTGGCTCCAACACAGCCAGCAAAAGCTTTCTTTGAGGTCCTCATCCCTTCCTCTCCACACCAAACGTCACCGCTCACCAGTGGCGATTGCTTGGATGCTTGTCATTTCTGGAGGATGTAAAAAGATGCTTTGTATCTTTAAAACCTTTCCATCCTTACCACGCTCTCCCTGCCCCCGCCCCCCTGTATTTGTGTACAGAGACACAAGTACATTGTGGTGGTACAAAAGGGAAAAGGTCAGCCGAAGAGCGTGATTTGATTTTGCATAGCACTAAATAGCTCCTTTGATTTACATTTCCCCAAAGAACTAGCTGATTAGGCCAAATCAAGCAGACAGAGGCCTGGATATTTCCCTTGAAATTGCTAGTTAGCCTCCGACACCAATATTCCCTTTTCTATACACGCAGAACCCAGGAAGTTCTTGCTCCCCTGGAGGATTCGTGTAATAGGACGAGCCAGACGGGTTGTCGGCCCAGTGATAGGCCGGCCCAGCAGGAAGTTAGGGAACAGGATCGATTTAGACTCATAGACCGGCCCCTTCTGACTCTGCCCTGCACCCCAGATGGCGTCATGTTCCTCTAGGGCCACCCAAGTGCCCAGGGATGTTGGGGATGCACCCCTCCCATCATGTGCCCAGGTGCTGCATTTGTGTGTGATTTTCACAGAAGCAGCAGTTGCCACGAGAAAGGGAATTTGAGCACGCTGTGTCCTGCCAATAGGACACGCATGGGCAGGATCCTGGAGGGAGACTGCGCAAGTCAAAGGGAGGGAGAGGCGGAGGGAGTGAAGGGGTGACAGGGAGACAGGATGGAATGAAATGCTGACTGAAGGGTGTCAGAGGCAACTGATGCTGAATCACGTGTCTGAGGGACTGTCGTGGGCAAGGATTAGACTTATTCTTTGTGATGCCAAAGGATCAGGCAACTTGGAGGTCAAATGCCGAAATGGTTTCCCAAAATCTCACCCTTCCAAGTGAACGACTTTCCAAAGCACCTGCCCGGTGCCTAACCCAGGCGACAAAGAGGGAAGCGGTTCCTTAATTTGGTCAGCCCGTGATTCAGGGTGGAGCTTATAGGTGGATGGACTCGGCAGGTGGTTCTTGGGTTGTTCAGGTGAGAGATGGTGAGTGCCTAAGCGTGAGGAGTATCGATGTCCTGGTGCTGTAGAAGAGGAGCTGACAGCTTATAGAGGTGGCGGGTTATGGTGCATGGCAGGGAAACTCTTTGTGATGGCTAGATTGCTGACTGGGACAGCAGAATGAGTGGCTGTGTCACTCAGTGAAGCCAACTGGAGACCAGTGAAAGACTCTAGTTTGGATGTGAAGTCACAGGCATTTGGGGCTGGGCATGTGGAGGCGTGGTGAGGGCACTGAGGAGCGTTGGTAGAGGGCGGAGCGGAGGCCGTGAGGGCATATGGTCATTTGATGTTTGGTTGTGAAAAAGAGAAAAAAGATAGCTGGGATGGAGATGTACAGATAAAAGAGAATTTTCTAGTTTAAAATAGGAGCCATTGCACCGCACTGCACTGTCCTCCCGTTGTTCATTGATTTGCTCGAGCAGGCCCAGTAACGTCTCTACTGTGAGACTTGTTGTTACTGTGTTTGGCATATTGAATACGCCATGGGGAGCTTGCCAGGCTTTGGAGACATTGAGCATATTTAAAATCTGTTGCCTGGTTCTATCCCCAAATTGGCCCATACACTGAAGATAATCCTTATCAAAGCTATCCTTTTCCCAGGAATTGATAGGGTGATCATAAGGTCCCCATGGAAATTCAAGGGACCCACAATAGTCAGGCAGTCTTGAAAAACAAGACAAAATGGTGGGTGCACACTTCCACTTTCATACTTACGGCAGCGTCGTTATTAAGACCAGGCTAGGCTTCATCATACGGCTCATAGTAGACTAGAAATGAGAGTCTAAAAGAAGTCCTCAAATTGCCAGTCAAATTTTAACCAAAATTTGAAAGTTTCATGTGAAAAACAATGGTCTTTTTCAGTAAACAGTTTGACAGCTAGACTTGTACATGCATAAAGAAGAAAAATGAAGTTGAACTCTTAGTTCACACAGCGCATACATGCAAGTCAAAATGGCTTGTAAGACCCAAATGTAAGAACGAAATCTATATTATTCTTCAAATAAAGTATAGAAGTAGGGGGCTCGGGTGGGGTGGGGGGTAGTACAGTGGGTCCAACACTCCAGTCGGCCCAGGGCTGCCTCCAGGTGTGGTGCCTGAGCCAGGAACAAGATCTGAGTACAGCTGGGTATAGCCCAAAAAAGACCAAAGGAAAAAAACCCATAGAAGTAAGTTTTATTTTTCTGTTTTGTGGCCACAGTTAACAAATCCTTCAGCCCCTTTCTGGAATCTCAAACCAGGGCAGGGCCTTCATTCTTCACTCCTCATGCACGCCACCCCCTCAACCAAATCTTCATCTGCCTACTCATCTACTTTTTATGTCCGTCACAACCGAACATAAAATGACCATCGTCGCTACCATCCACCCTCACTGTCGCCACTCCTCGGTCTGCCAAAACACTTCCGTGTTTTCTCCACGCTTCCACATGCCCAAACCAAAAGTCCTGTAATTTCTCATCCAATCTAGAGTCTGTCACAGGTTCCCAATCTGCTTCACCCTGTTGGTGCTCAGGGCTCAGGGCTCATTTCTGGCAGGGTTCAGGGGACTGATCACATTCAGTGCCAGGGATGGAACCTGGGCCGGCTACATGCAAGGCAGGTGCCCTACCTGCTGTACTTTTGAGATGTGAAACCAAAAGCACAAGTGATCAGAGGAAAAGAGAACTTGAACTTCATCTGAATATAAAACTTAGGCTTCACCACAAACCATCCAGAAAGTGCCAAGATAAAAGACACGATGTGTATGTGTCGGAGGGGACTTTATAAATCGCGTACCTGAAAAGAGACTTGTTTCCAGGTAATATAAAGATGTCTTGGGGAGGCTGGAGTGATAGCACAGTGGGTAGGGCGTTTGCCTTGCATGCGGCTGACCCGGGGTTCGATTCCCAGCATCCCATATGGTCCCCCGAGCACCGCCAGGAATAATTCCTGAGTGCAAAAGCCAGGAGTAACCCTTGAGCATCACCGGTTGAGCAAAAAAAGAAAAAAAATACGTCTTATAATTCAAAACCAAAGTGACCGATTACCCAACTTAAAATGGACTCAAGATCAGAACATACATTGAATTAATGTTATCTACAGATCTGTATTTTGGGACTGTAGTGATAGCACAGCGGGTAGGGCGTTTGCCTTGCACGCAGCCGACCTGGATTCAATTCCCAGCATCCCATATGGTCCCCCAAGCACCACCAGAGGTAATTCCTGAGTGCAAAGCCAGGAGTAACCCCGGTGCATCGCTGGGTGTGACCCAAAAATAAATTAATTAATTAATAAAAAATAAAGATCTGTATTTCTTGAAACATTGCTTAGTGGAAAACCATGTGGATTCTTCTGGGCAAAGGATCCTGACGGTTTATTCATTTTTAAAAATCAGTCTTACACGTTGGTTCTCTGGACACCGCTGGCTTCCAACCTGCGAACCTCCCGGAAGAGCAGAAAGGATCTGCCGTCAGCTCCTGCGTTCAGATTTTCCGAGTGAGCCGTGAGGACTACACGGCAGGATGTGAGGTGGTCAGATGGAAAGAAGAATATTCTGGAATGCTGTTCAAGGAGGTTAGACTTGATTCTCCAGGCCGTGGACAGCTTTTAGTTTCTGAGTCACTGGAGCAACCCAGGTAGATCTGTCAAGTCTCACTTTTCCTGAGCGTCAGAAGAAACATACCAAGGGGGGCATTCTGCCCGCTGCTCTGATCACTGAGAAGAGAGAATGTGAGGGTTGCCACCATCGAGATGGACATGAGAAGTAGATGGGTAGGCAGATGAAGGTTTGGTTAGCCACAGGGCGTGTGTGGACTGAAGGCCCCGGCCTGGTTGGAGGCTCCAGAAAAAAGGGCATAGGAGTTGCTTGACCTCTGCTGTGCACGAGGAGAAGCCAGAGACTGACTTGGGGTGTTGCATAGGAGAACTTGTGAACTTGTGCTCCCCGGCGTAGCAAGACTGACTGGATTCCCTTTCAGCAGAAAGGTCTGGGTGGGTGTCGGGGACATCATGGGAGTCACCTTGGGCTGGAAGGTGCCCTTTGCACCAGCCTGGTGAGGTGGCGAAGCTGGAGTCTGGGTGGGCCCGTCCAGTGCAACGTCAGCCCACCTCTGTGTCTGCGCGGGCACATGGCTGGGGAGGGCCCGCTTTGCTTTGCCTTGGAGCGGATCAGGTCCCTGTCCAGGTCAGCTGCGATGCATGATCCAGATGCATCTGGACTACATAGTGAACTGTCATTAATTTAATGAGCGTCTCCGGTTTCAGACAAACTTGAATCACCCCCCTCCCTCCTGCTTCCCCCAAAGTCAGCCTTTTAATGGATTCTGTGTATCTCTGCAGTGCTTGGGTTGGTTGATCTTGGTTCAGCTCTGCCTGGCTCTGATTTGGAAATTTCCCGGTGTGCTGCATCAAGCAGAGAAAGTGGCCTTGCAGCCCACTTAGAAAAGGACTCTGATATCTGATGCCAGCTGGAGGGGAAGGAAATGCCATGTGCCTTGTTAATAAGAGCCCGTGGTTTGGGAAGTATTGGGAGATGGTCTTGTGATATTCTTGTGTCTCGCTGTCACAGGTTTATGTCGCATCATTAGTGTCTAAAGGTTCTTCGGACGCTTGGTGCATTTGGATTGGTCTGTTCTCAGCATCCAGTTGGCTTTGCGGGTAGGGTGTCCGCCTTACAAGCGGCCAACATGGCCGACCCGAGTTCGATTCCTCCGCTCCTCTCGGAGAGCCCGGCAAGCTACCGAGAGTATTCGATATGCCAGACACAGTAACAACAAAGTCTCCAATGGAGACGTTACTGGGCCCGCTCGAGCAAATCGACGATCAACGGGAGGGCCTTTACCTTTACCTTTACTCTGTTTGCTCATACATGTGTCACGGGCTTTCCACAAAATTGGGAGATCCACTAGTACGTTCTGCTTGACATATTAGTGAGGAAGAGCAGTGGCTAACAGTCGAGTTTCCTATGAGTTAGATACTGTGCTTGGCACTTCTAAAATCACGACCAGGACGGTAGCGTCTGCTGTTCATCTCCATTTCATAGCTGAGGAAACTGAGGCACAGACCTATGTCTTGTGCCTTGTCCATGATGTCTCTGCTAAGTGGCAGAGATGAGACCTGCACCTCAACTCTTTGGCTCCGAAGCTGGCCCCTCCCAGGTTGTTCTGGAGCAGCCTTGGGCCTAATCGGAAAGCCTTGGGATCCAGTTCTTCATTTGGGGCTTATGGGCCAAACCTCACAGTGCTCATGGGAGACTCCTGGCAGTGCTCAGGCAGCCATTTGTGGTGCCAGGGATTGGGTGCATGTAGGCTGTGTGCGAGGCAAGGCCTTACCCACCTTATGCTTTGGCTCAGGCTTGAGTTCTTTTTTTTTTTTTTTTTTTTTGCTTTTCGGGTCGCACCCAGCAATGCTCAGGGGTTACATCTGGCTCTGCACTCAGGATTTACTCCTGGCGGTGCTCGGGCGACCATATGGGATGCTGGGAATCGAACCCGGGTCGGCTGCGTGCAAGGCAAACACCCTACCCGCTGTGCTATCACTCCAGCCCCCAGGCTCGAGTTCTTTAGGGGACACCAACAGTGCCACGTTCGGCAGAACCGTTAGTGTCCTGCACTGCTTCTTAGTAACGTACCCCCAAGAGCAGTGCGGCCTTTGTCTCAGGTGTTGTGAGCACGTCTGCCTGCTCTCTGCCATGCGGAGCTTTGTCCTTGGTGTTTGGGGATGGTTTCCATCGCGTCATCCACCCTGTTCCGGAAGTGTATGTAAGCACGAGCAAGCAGGGATGATCCCTTCAGTTTGGGTGGGAAATAGGTCAGTTCAGTGAGGTCAGTGTTCCAGAATCGCCAGCCAGTGAGTGGACACATGGCATCTTCTGGCTCCAGGGCTATGTGTCATTCTAGGTTCACCAGGTATGTGACCCTGAGGTTGCAAGGTTCCCCCTCACAGAGAGGAATGCCAGGGGCCAGTATTTGGGGACAGGTGCTATGACCTTTCTATCGAAATATAATCCACACGACATAAAAATCACCATTTGAAAGCCTTGGGATACTCACTTAGATTGGGCCACCGCTATCAAATTCTAGAATCTTTCCATAACCCCCTACGAAACCTCATACTCGGGGCTGGAGAGGTCGTACAGTGAGGCGCTTGCCTTGCATGCAGCCGACCTGGGTTCAATCCCTGGCACCACATATGATGCCCCAAGACCATCAGGAGTGATCCTGGAGCCCAGCGCCAGGAGTAAGTACCTGAGCACTGCCATGGGTGACTCCAAAAACCCAAGAAACAACAAAAACAGAACCCCCAGGACCAGGCAGATAGTACAGCGGGGAGGGCACTTGCCTTACACGCACCGACCCAGGTTCTATCCCCAGCACTCCATCTGGACCCCTGAGCCTGCCAGGAATGATCCCTGAGCACAGAGCCAGGAGCCCGGGACACTGCCGGGTGTGGCCCCCAAAGAAACAAACAAAACAAAATGAATAAAGAAACCACAGTGATTTCCTCACCCCTGCCCAACACTTAGCAGTCGACTGCGGGGTTCCCTGGCTCTTGGCTCTGATGGGTTTGGCAAAGGGAGACCTAGGCAAGCGGGTGCGTTGGCGTTCCTCTGGCAGGGCCAGTCGTCATAGACCCTCACCTTTCCCTGTGGACAGCAAGCATGCAGCTGTCTATATTTGAGAGGCCGGCGGGGGGTGTGTGGGGGGGGGAATTACTGGGTACTGAACCCAGGCCCTCCTAAAGACAGGACCTATCCTGTGCCCCTTGGGCCACGGGTCCGACCCGTTTGCGACCGCCCTTTCAAGCAGCAAAATGACTTCCGTACTGTGTAAAAATCACCCCCCCCACCCCCCACCTTTCAAATCCAGCTCCTCGCCAGGTATATTCGGAGGCTTCCTGGAAGTAAACAAGAAAGATCTTTGGCCTTGGCACCTGCATCGAAAGCCCTTGTCGTTTACAGAGTACCCCAGTTCGGTGGGGGTGCCCAGGCCAGGGCTGCCCTGGGGGCGAGCTGAGTCGCCCGCCCGCGCTAGGCTCCGTGGCACCCACACATGCGTAAGTGGTGGTGGGTGTGTGGGTCTGAGCTGCTGATCTCTGCCTTCATGTCATTACTGTCCTCTCTGGGAGTGCTTGAAATTTATTCATGGAACTAGTTGGAGCTCAGGTGGCAAGAGCTAAATCCATTTAGTAATCAGAAGAAGAGGAAGGCCATTTTCATGCTCCCTGGCGGTGCCGCAGTGCTCAGCGCACCCAGTGGATAGTAATTACTCAGCAGGCTTGGAGGTGTAAAAGCAGAAATTTATCAAGACAAATGTGTTCGAATTGAGATTGAGTGAGCAACAAGAGTGAAAACGGTACAAAAATTCAGAGAAATCAGGGGCGAGCAGAACTTGGAGAGAATGTGTGTGTGTGTGTGTGTGTGTGTATGTGTCCGCGCGCGTCTGTGTGCGCGCACGCATGTGTGCACATGCATGCGTGTGTGGATGCTTCCACTCTCCACAACAGAAGACATGGACTTGTCAGTGTCCAAGAAACTCTCGTCACACTGACCACTCAGGTCTACAGCTCAGATCGCCACGCGCAGCTTCGGGGGCTGTTCCCAGGGCAGCTGGGAGCGAGGTGGTTTTTGCAGTCTGCAGGGTGCCCTGTTTTCAGTTGCAGCCCCACCTCACCCCTGCCAGAGGGCTTGGGCTCACCCAGCTGAGACGTGACGGGATTGGGGTGGCGCCTTCTTACTTGTATCAAGTCATTTCAGGCGCCCTGCCTCCATCACTGGCTTTATCTCTTGGGGCGTTGTGTGGGGGAGCACCCCGAGCAGTGATCTGGAGGCCTGGGGGATGCTCAGGCCGGCCACGAGTTCAGTGCTAGGGTCTGAGGTTGCCTTGAGTGGGGGCTCTGGGTGCTGAGGGTGCTTGAGGGCTCCCAGGGACGCACCTGGCTGCTCTTGGGGGATCTTGTGCCGCCAGGACTCGGCCGAGGGACAGTCGCAAGCAAGGGAGGAGCCTCCCCGCCCCCGAGTTAGTGTTACTCCCCAAACCCAGCTAGGCACTGCAGTCAGGTGTGCTGGGCCAGGATGATTGACTCTCGGTCTGAATGGGAGTTCTGCCCTTCTCTGCAGTTGTTCCCTTGGAGTGGAGGGAGACGCAGGTGTTAGCCAGATGCCGGGCCTCTGGGAAGTGTGGTCTGGCTTTCGGGACAGATAGTGCACTTGACCCTGCCTCAACCTGGGTGTCAAGTGCTCCTGTCCATGTGGACAATATATTCTGCAGTCAGTACAGTTAGTTGGTCCTTGTGTTTGCAAATGCGGCTCAGCTACAAGGGAATTCAGAGATTTGGCTATTCAGAGAGGGGGTGTCCTTCACCCCCTCCTCCCGAGATGCAAAGGGTGCCTAACATTAGACACTTTGCAACGGCTCAGGGCTCAGCCGCCCTCCCCTCTCCCAAGTCCCTACCTTGTTCGAGAAGCAACTGTACAGCGCGGGTATTTATGGAACCTCTATCAAGACAGACGGGTGTGGGGCTGGAGTGATAGCGCAGCGGGTAGGGCACTTGCCTTGCATGCGACTGACCCGGGTTCGATCCCTGACATCCCATAGAGAACCCCCAAGCCCCACCAGGAGTGATCCCTGAGTGCAGAGCCAGGAGTGAGCCCTATAGCTCCACCAGGCTACTCCCCTTCTCCACCCCAAAACACAAATGCATGGCAAATACCAAGACCGTGCATCTGTGACGTCATGCCCTCTGATGCTACTTGTGTTCTTCATGCCCAGAGGAGGGCCAGGGAGGAGGCCGCGGTGTGGCTGGTTACTGGACTGGTGCCCAGCTCTTGGGTTTGAGTGGAGACTTGGCCTCTGAAATCCTGGTGCCAGGGGTCTGGGATGTTCCTGCAGTTTTCACCTTGTGAATAAGGAGGTGCCTTGTACCTCTACAGAGATGCCTTTGCCCCTGGCACGAAACCAAACTGGAGTTGGCACCAAGAACCATTAGAGACTTTCTGTGGGCAATTCTGTGGGAACTGAGCGAGACTGAGTGTGGCGATTGCAGTGAACACACCCTAAGGGAGTGTCTCCTTGCTGTCAGGCCATTGGCCTGGAGATGACCAGGTCCAGCCGTGTCCAGGGGACTTTTCCACGGTGTGCGAATGGGCCCGGCCAGTGTTGTCCAGCATACCTGTTCCCAGCCGCGCGTGGCAGTGGAACTCTCAGAATGTGGCTGGCATGATAAGGACCTACGTTCAACAAACGGTGCCGAATGTTCATGTCTTTTTTTCTCTTTTGGTTTCCGAGCCAGACCTGGATGTTGTCCCGGGGCTATTCCTGGGTCTGTGCTCAGGAGTCACCCTGGGTGGGGCTCACACGGGACGCAGGGATGGAACTGGGCTCCACCACGTGTAAGATGAGCACCACCCACTGAACTCTCTCTCTCTGCAGCTGTCCAGATGTGGTTTGAAAACGTCACACGTGACTGCCATATCCTGCGTAGCAGGTCTCGGTGTGGAGAATGGCACAGACACCGGAGCGGGTGGACAAACTGCAGGAGGGAGTTGCAAGGATGGGAGGAGGGAATGACGAATGGATCACACCCGCCCCATCCGCCAGGCCCTCCCGGGCATCAGACATTTCAATCAAGGCCTTGTCAGGTGCTGGAGTGCAGCCAGTTCAAGACGAAATTCTCCACCCCGAGTCAGCTGTGCCTTGTTTTACAGGCCGCAGGAGACTATGCCCTTCGCTCCAGATACCCATCACCCCGTCACTGTAGGTCAGCTAGTACTGAAGTAAAGTTCATGTGCCAGCCCACAGGGACAGAATCTACTCTCAGACGGACACAGGCCTCCTCTGAGGTCTGTGGGCAGCGGCAGCATTTTCCTTATTATTATTATTATTATTATTATTATTGCACTGCATGCCACTGTACTGTCCTCCCATTGTTCATCAATTTTCTTGAGTGGGCACCAGTAACATCTCCATTGTGAGACTTGTTACTGTTTCTGGCATATCGAATACGTCACGGGTACCTTGCCAGGCTTTGCCGTGCGGGTGGGATACTCTTGGTAGCTTGCCAGGCTCTCTGAGAGGGGCGGAGGAATCGAACCCAGGTCGGCCGTGTGCAAGGCAAACGCCCTACCCACTATACTATCGCTGTGACCCATTATTATTATTACTATTATCATCATTATTATTTTGCTTCTTGGGTCACACCTGGCGATGCTCACTGGTTCCTCCTGGCTCTGCACTCAGGAATCACTCCTGGTGGTGCTCGGGGGAACATATGGGATGCTGGGAATCGAACCTGGGTTGGCCGCACCCAGGGCAAATGCCCTACCCGTTGTGCTATCGCTCCAGCCCCGCGTTTTCCTTATTGAATGAAGGCTTTCACTTCCGAGTGCCGGCTGCTGCTCCGTGTGAAGGGACATCGCACACAGGCATTACCAGCCCACAGGCTTGTCCACCATGAGGAGGCATTCTCCCTGACCCTCTGCAAGTGGACGGGGGCAACGCTGCTGCCGAAGCCTTGCAGCCCGCTCCCAGACAGTGCTCGGGGGCTTCTGAGTGGAGCATGGAGCGAGGGCCTCTGCTTCTCAGCTGCACCTGCACCCGGGGGGCAGTTGAGTGTCGGCACAGGGAGGGCTCCTGTCTGCCAGGACCCACACAGCACTGTGGAACAGTGAAATCAGTCAGAAAAACACATACCTGATGATTTCACTTATATATTGACTATGACAAAATAAAGGATCTGAATAAAATTAAAACCCCTAGATACAAAAGGTGGGTTATAATTGCTAGAAGGGAGGGGGATTTTTGTGGATATATGATATGGTCAAAAGGGGGGAAAAGGTTGGAAGCAAAACTTTGATAGTGACCATGTTGTAGAAAGATCAAATCATAATGCTGTTACATTTTGAATTTATATTACCTCAACACATTATTTAATGATAGAGGTCTTGGGGCAAGAGAGATAGTATAGTGGGTACAGGGCTTGCCTTGCATACGGCTGACCCAGTTTTGATCCCTGGCACCCTATGTGATCCCCCGAGGTCTTCCTGGAGTGATTCCTGAGCACAGAGCCAGGAGTAATCCTTGAACATATCTAGTGTAGCCAACCCCAAATAAATATATAGCTCCAACAAGTATTACTAGGAAAAAAATGTAACAATCTGTTACATTATTCTTAAACTTGACGTCATAAAGCAGATGAAACCAACAAATGATGATAGGGGAAAGGGTGAGACTGAAAACATTTCTTCGGGTCCAGAGTGATAGTACAGGATATAGGGCATTTGCCTTGCACATGGCTGACCAGGTTCAATCCCCGGCATCCCATATGGTCCTCTCAGTACCACCAGCAGTGATCCCTGAGTGCAGAGCCAGGAGGAAGCCTTGTGCATTGCCAGATGTGACTCCAAAGCCCGCCTCCTCAAATAAAAAAAATAAAAACATTACTTTTTTCCCTAAAACCAAAACTATATCTTTATTGATTCTTAATAGACTTTTAAAAATTTTTTATTAGTGAGACATCATGAGGTACAGTTGTAGACTTATAAATTTTCGTGCTTGGGTTTCAATTATACAATGATCAAATACCCCTGGCCCATATCCACAAGAACAAAAACAACCGGTGCTGGCGCGGATGTGACGAGAAAGGGACCCTCCTTCACTGCTGGTGGGAATGCCGACTGGTTCAGCCCTTTTGGAAAACAATATGGACGATTCTCAAAAAATTAGAAATTGAGCTCCCATTTGACCCAGCAATACCACTCCTGGGAATATATCCCAGAGAGGCAAAAAAGTATAGTCGAAGTGACATCTGCAAAAACATTACTTTTGCAAGATACTATTTTGTTTCTGTTTGGGGGCCACTTCCAGAGGTGTTCAGGGTTGTTACTCCTGGCTCTGCACTAGAGTGGCCTGGTGAGGTACCAGGGACTGAACTTGGATTGGCCGCATGCGAGGCAAGCATGTGCTATCTCTCCTGCCCCTGCAAGATGTCATTTGAAAGAATCTACTCGTGAGTTCTTGTGTGAGTGAGTGACATAGGGTTTTAAAGGAAGATTCGAAAAGATAATTGACTTATAATTGTGAAGAAATTGATGCAGAACTTTCTACATTATTATTATGAGAGGAACACATGAACATGATTAAAAACCATCAAACATAAACTGAGACGCTAATTGAGAAGGGTTTAAGCTAATAGTAATTCTCTTCCACCCAAAAGGAGAGAGAGAACAAAAGAGACTGCCCTGCCACAGAGGCAGGGTGGGTTGGGGGGACGGGGGTGGGTGGGAGGGATACTGGGATCCGTGGTGGTGGGAAATGAGCACTGGTGGAGGGATGGGTACTGGATCATTGTATAACTGAAACCCAAGCCCAAAAATTTGTAAGTCTACAACTGTACCTCATGGTGTTTCACTAATAAAAATTAAAATTCAAAAAAATAGTAATTCTCTTCTCTGACCCTACTCTCTTTTCCAAAACCTCATCTCGGTTACCTGTTTCCATCTGTAGGCTTCCAGTGAAAAATATTCTTTATTGAACACTGTGACATACACAGTTGTTCTTGATTGAGTTTTAGTCACACCATGTTCCAACCACTTGCCCTTCACCAGGGCTCATTTCCTTGGACCCGTGTCCCCACTTTCCCTCCCACCTGCCCCCCACCCCTGTCTCTGTAGCTTGCCTCTATGGCAGACACTTTTCTTCTCGTCATACATTTTTCTCCTCTCTCTCTCATTCCTCTCTTTCCCTCCTCTTCCTCTCTGCCCCCTCTCTTTCTCTTCTCTCTCTCCCCCTTCTCTGATTTTCTTTAGGCAACCCCATTTTTTTAAATTGTTATTAGTGAGACATCATGAGGTACAGTTGTAGACTTACAAATTTTTGTGCTTGGGTTTCAGTTATACAATGATCAAATACCCTTCCCTCCACCAGTGCCCATTCTCCACCACCGCCAGTCCCAGTATCCCTCCCACCCCCCATCCCCCCATCCCACCCTACCTCTGTGGCAGGGCATTCCCTTTTGTTCTCTCTCTCCTTTTGGGTGTTGTGGTTTGCAAAAGAGGCATTGAGTGGCAATCATGTTTGGTCTATAGTCTACTTTCAGCATGCATCGCTCATCCTGGGCGGATCCTCCCAACACGCTTTATTTGGTGCTCCCTTCTCTATCTGAGCTGCCTTTTCCCCTAGCATGTGTGGTTGGCCTCCAAGCCAAGTAAGTAAGTAAAGGCCCTCCCGTTGATCATCGATTTGCTTGAGCGGGCCAAGTAACGTCTCCATTGGAGACTTTGTTGTTACTGTGTCTGGCATATCGAATACGTCACGGGGAGCTTGCCAGGAGCGATAGCACAGCGGTAGGGTGTTTGCCTTGCACACAGCCAACATGGCCGACCCGAGTTCGATTCCTCTGCCCCTCTCGAAGAGCCTGGCAAGCTACTGAGAGTATCTTGCCTGCATGGCAGAGCCTGGCAAGCTCCCCGTGACGTATTCGATATGCCAGACACAGTAACAACAAAGTCTCATGATGGAGACATTACTGGGCCCGCTTGAGCAAATTGGTGATCAACGGGAGGGCCTTTACTGCCTTTTACTGCCTCCAAGTCATGGAGTAAAATTCCTGGTACTAATCTCGGCCATTCTTGGGTGTTAGTCTCCTATTTTGTTACTTTATGTTCCCCAGATGAATGCAATCTTTCTATGTCTATCCCTTTCTTTCTGACTCATTTCGCTTAACATGATACTTTCCATGTAGTACCACTTGTATGTGAATTTCATGACTTCATCTTTTCTAACAGCTACATAGTACTCCATTGTGTAGATGTACCAAAGTTTCTTTAACCAGTCATCTGTTCTCGGGCACTCGGGTTTTTTCCAGATTCTGGCTATTGTAAAGAGTGCTGCAATGAACAAACAATTGCAGATGTCACTTCAACTATACTTTTTTGCCTCTCTGGGATATATTCCCAGGAGTGGCAACCCTAAATTCTTATGGGTACATACATATATGCAAATGGTAAAATATTTACGTTCCCTTGCTTTATAATTTAATACAATATCTTGGAATCTTGCCCCAAATACTTTGTTTCTGTAGTACTGGGGTATGAATCTAGCAGCCCAAGAGAGTAAATGTAGGACATTGTCCACCTCATACATACCAGGAATGTTCTGGACCATGGAGCCACATCCTGGCCCCTAGTCTTTATTTGTTTATCACAGTTTTAGGTTCCCAGCCATATCGAGCAGTTTTCTCATGTACCTCCTACTCCCTCCCCACCCCCATGGAAATCTACTCCATCATCAGTACCTGCCACCTGTGCGGTGGTTTTCTGATGAAAAACTACATCGACATTTTTATCACCCTAAATCCATAAGTGACAGTAGAGTTCACTCTCGGCTGATGTTCAGCCTATTGATTTGGACAGGTGACATCTACTGTTGTTATTACACACGTGTCTCACTGTCCTAAAAATTCTTATATTCCACATTTTTCTCTCACCCGCACTACCCCAAACCCTAGAAGCTACTGATTTGTTTTTACCTGTGTCCGTAGTTTTGCCTTTTTCTGAATCTCATAGAGTAGAAATCATACAACATGCAACCTTTTCATAGCAGTTTTTTTACTTAGGGATATGTTTTCAAGTTTCCTTCATGTCTTTCCATAGCTGGATAGCACATTGCTTTTAGCTCTGAAAAAGAATTCATTAGCTAGGCCACAGTTTAGTGATATAACTTTGGTGGACGTCTTGCGGTTAATTCCAAATTTTGGAAAATTATGAATGAATCGACCATAAATTTCAACATGACGGTTTCTTTGTGTATATAAAATGTTTAACTCTTTCAGGTACATCACAAGGAGCATGACCACTGGATGTAATGGCAGAGAGTATTTAACTGTGTGAGAAATCTCTCAGCTGCCCAACAGATTGGCACCATGTTCCAACAACTTTCCCTTCACCAGGGCTCATTTCCTTGGACCAAGAAAGGAACTTTAGCATTTAGCAATCCTTTTAGCATTCCCAGCATTGACAAGTGTGAGTTTCCGTTGCTTCATATCATCTCAGCATTCAGTGCTGCTGATTCTCCAGATCTGGGCTTTGCTATTAGACTTATAGTGGAAACTCTTTGTTGCAATTTGCAGTTCCTCCATCACAAATGATGTGGGATATCTTTTTCATTTCTTATATTCCCTCTGTATGTCTTCTTTAGTATAGTATCTGTTAAAATATTTATTTGGTCTGTCTGTGGCAGTGTGTGGGAGTGCTCCCAAGCAGAGTTCAGGGGCCCTGAAGGCCAATTCCTAAGATACGTGGTCAGCTGGGATGAATCATTCGAAACTGGGACTCAACAGTTCAACATCATTTGGGCCCATCATTGGGGCCACCCCACCAACAGGGTTCAGACGCCTCTAAGGGGCTGGAGGCTGTACCGTGCCAGGGACTGAGCTGGGTCCTTGCATAACCAAAGCATTTGCCCCTGATCCCAAAATTAGTCCCCGTACTTTGGTCCATTTTTCTCCCTTGATCAGCTGTTTATGTGTGTAGATTTAGAAATATTTTGATTAAACCATAAGGCATGAGCGAACATGGCTTCTTTTTTCCCTCACTTTTCTTCTAGTGTATTGAGATGTAATTGAGAAAGAACATTGGTGTATGACACTATGATTTGACATATATATAGCACTGTCCTCCCGTTGTTCATCGATTTGCTCGAGCGGGCACTAGTAACGTCTCACAACAAATTGTGAGACTTGTTGTTGCTGTTTTTGGCATATCAGATACATCATGGGTAGCTTGCCAGGCTTTGCCATGCAGGCGAGATACTCTCGGTAGCTTGCCGGGCTCTCCAAGAGGGGCGGAGGAATCGAACCCAGCTCGGCCGTGTGCAAGACAAATGCCGTACCTGCTGTGCTATCGCTCCAGCCCAAGAGATAAATATGTATAATACAAATTGATGGAGAAATGTAACACCTCCATCATCTCACATAATTACTTTTATTTGGTGTGTTGAGAGCGTCTAAGTTTTATCCCCTTAGAAAATGTCAGCTTTATAACACGGTATTGCACCTATAGTTACCGTGGTGTACAGTGTACAGAGCTTGCTCACTGTGTGCCTGGAGGTTTGTAGATTTTGATCAGCATGCCCATATCTACCTCATACTCCGGTTTCAGGCTGGTAAGTACCATCCTTCTCCCTATTTCTATGAGTTCAACTTTTTGTGAATGTGCATGTGTTGGGAGTTGAACCAAGGGCTTCGTACATGCAAGGCAAATGCTTCACTGCTGAGCCACATCACTGGCCCCTGTGAGTTCAGCTTTTTTAGGGTTCACATTGAAGTGAGAGTGTGCAATATTTGTACACTCACTCTTTTTTTTTTGACATGTTTCACTTGGCATGGTGTCCTCTGAGTTAGTCCCTGTGGTTCCAAATGGCAGAATTTCCTTTGGTGGCTGAATAATATTTCTGTGCACATCACATCTTTTTGCCCTAGATACTTGTTATATAGCACCACATAACATCATGTACATGTAAGGTATAGAATGCAATGTATAATACATGTGTATTGTAAAATGAGAACCTTTCTAAGATGTCTTAACACAATCATAATCACAGCTTACTATGAGTGTGATTAGAACATTGAAAATTTAACGGACCCCCTCCAGTACTGCCATGTAAGCTCATCTACCAGCCTTGCTCCAGAGACTCATAAATAAATCTTGAATTAGCCACAAAAGGTTTATGGACACCCATTCATGGCTTAGACATCTGTGGCACCCCAGAAGGAGGTGGGTCAGTCCAGTCCCTACCCAAACAGAGCCCTGGCAGCCACTTGCTCCCGCACTCCAAAATTGCCACCGTGACTCCAGATTAACTTCATCATCTCGGGATGAACCTCACTGAGAAATTAAACTGGCCAAAAATTGAGGTATGCAGGTCTTTGTGACTGAAATCTCCAGGCTTTTAGGATTTGGGATGGTCTACTCCCCAGCACCCTACACTTCTGAAAATGTGGCGGTCACACCATACTCCGAAGCTACTGCCCAGTTAAAAATTTAACTTCAACTGTATCACTCACTTAAAAATTATGGATTTCCTTGGATATCTCAAAACTACAACACTGATAATCCAGTAGTAGCACACCAGATTGGATGTGATGTGATGTAGAAGTCAACCAATCTCAACTACCCGAACAGTAACGCAGAAGGCTTAACCTGTAACAACAGCTTAGTAATCCCTCATACAAGAACTTAATGACTCCATGGTGAAATACAAAAATTTATACTTTTTTTCTTAAAGAAATATTTTTGATCATCCTGTTAGCAAACTATTGATAAAAGGCAATATAAAATAAATGATTGTGGGCCTCCTATGGGTGTAGCTTGCCAGGCTCTGCCATGCAGTTGGGAAACTCTTGTAGCTTGCCGGGCTTTTTGAGAGCGACAGAGGAATTGAACCCAGTTCGGCCACATGCAAGGCAAATGCCCTACCTGCTGTGCTGTCGCTCTACATATAAAATAAAATTTAATGCAATGTACTTTAGATTCCAGAGTTGTAAATGTGAGTAGGCATTTTATTATGTTGTAGTAAATGGTTTTACTTTCCCTATTTGTTTAGGCTAAAATTTTGTAGCAATCACAAATTGACTCTTACTGATTTGTTTTCTGATCATTCTGTTTGCCATTTCTTTTTAAATTTTTTAAATTTTATAAAGTGGTTCACAGTATTTGATTACATTTAATACTCATACATCAATCCCACCACCATTAAACCTTCCCACCACCATATTTCAGGTGTTTCCATTGTGAACCCCAATTCCTGACCCAAAGCAGAACAGAAATAATATAATATTGACCTCTAAGCTTGGTTGCCTCCTTCTTTGAATCCCATCAAGTGTGGTGCGGTACTCTTGGAGTATGGGTAGGGTGTGTCCTATGAAGTGTCGTGCCGTGAGGTCCAAGAATAGGTTCACTCGTGGGTGAGGCTTAGCCCGAGTATGTGGAGAGCGGCCGTGAGCAAGACAGCAGTTGAGTTCTAGAGGTTTTAGGCTGATGGGGCTGGGTCCCTTGGGGCGGGGCAGAGTCTCACCCGCCCCCTTCTCGGGTGCCCTGAGTGAAACAGCCTGGCACAGGGTTCGGCAGCATGGTTATGGTGAGTGTCATGTTATGCTCTCTTCCAGGAGAGAAGGACGTCTGGATGGTGGCCTATGATGGGATTATCTGGCGCCAGCCGGAGGTGACTTATGGGTGTGACTGCTGAGTTGTTGGAGACAGGGGGATATGGGCAGAGGATCTCTGTTCCAGGTCCCATTGAACTCAGAGTTCTCAGTCACAAAGGCTCGCACACCTGGGTTTTCTGGGGGTTCACTCGTGAGTGAGGCTTGGCCTGGGCATGTGGAGAATGGCCGTGAGCATGTCGGTAGTTGGGTTCTGGAGCTTTTTGGCTGCCGGAGCTGGGATTCTATTTGCCATTTCTTAAAGTTTTGTTGGAACAAGTAATATAAAGTATATTTGGAATGTGCTAATGGAGCAATTGGAGTTGAGAGGGAAACTGGGGGCAGTGGTGGAGCGAAGGTCACACTGGTGGTGTTGGAACACTAAGTAAGTAAAAGTAAAGGCCCTCCCGTTGATCATCGATTTGCTCGAGCGGGCCCAGTAACGTCTCCATTGGAGACTTTGTTGTTACTGTGTCTGGCATATCGAATACTCTCGGTAGCTTGCCGGGCTAAATGCATGAAAAAGTGTATAATGAACAACTTTGTAAATCAGGGTGTTTTCAGTAAAAATTTATGCTCACCAGTGGTCAAGTATGAGATACAATATCATTAAACCCAGTCACCATGCTGAACATAAAATTTCTGTACATTATTTATCTTTTAACTAGAAGTTTTTCTCCTTGACAGCATGACAAATTTTACACTGCTCCACCCAACCCTTTGCAATGACTTATCTGGTCTGTTTCTATGAATTTGACTTGATGTGAGAGAAATTGTCTTCCTTGGTCAAACTTCACTTAGCATAATGTCCCCAGCCCATCTGTGTTGTCAAAATGACACGATTTCCTTTTTTGAATAATATTTTCCATCATATATATAACATATATCTACATACACACATATATGTCATATATATGTGTGAGCACCATAGTATATATACTGTATATATATGTACAGTATACACATATACATGTATATATATATAAATATAATAAAAATATATTTATATAATATGCACATCATTATATATAATACATAATATATAATATATGCATCATGTAATAGCACCACATTTTAAAATCCATTTATCTACCTCAACTGTTGGGTTTAAAGCTGAAATGAACTGTGTTTTTGGAATGGTGACTGCATTTCTTTTGTACATATAAAAATGGGAATGCTACTTTTAACTTAGTCCTATATCAAGTTCCTCCTGACCTGGGGAGTTTTTTTCTCTCCCTTCAACTTTCCAATAAGCCTTTCTGCTTTCCAAAAAATGGGGTTGCTGGGTTGCTTGATAGTTCCCTTCATTGGTAGTGGGTGTGCTCAGTGGTCCTCAGGAACCTTTTGTGACCCTGTGCCAGAACTGAGCCCCGTCAGTGCTGTATGTGGTGCCAGGGATTTGTCCTGGGGTTGTCAGATGCCAAGCAGTCTCTCGGGCCTTACTCTTCATTTTGTGATGCAGTTCCGTTCTGTTTTCTGTAGTGTCCCAGTTTATGCGAGTCCCTGAGTCATGTATGCGAGTTCCTTTTCCTCCATGTTCTCATCAAAGACTGTTTTCAGCTCCAGGGTGTAATCATTTCAGAATGACACTCCCCGGCCTGTCTCTCTGATCTTTCCCTCTCAGCCCTCTGGATGGTAGCCATTCTCACCTGTAGCCATTCTCACCTGCCCGGGGTGATTGCTGATGCTGGATTTGATTTGCTTTCCCTCACTAGCGAGCCATGATGAGCATCTTTCCCTGTGTCTGTTAGTCATCTTTGTATCTTGTGGCCAAGTTGCCAAGTCCTGTGTGTGTGTCTCCCCCTTCTCTTTCCTCTGCTGATGTGGTAGCAGTGACTGGGAAACACACACACAGACACACAGAGACACACACAGACACACACACGGCTGTGCTTCAGCTCTGTCCATTTGGGGTCACACACAGGCTTGGCGGATAAGGGTCGCACTCCTGACCGTGATCCTCACACATCGTCTATAGTGCTGGCCAGGGGCTGTCTTGTTAGTGACAGTCCTATACTCCTGACTTCGGTGTGGTTGGAAGTTGCTGGGGACGACAGACAGCAAGGTGCTAGGATCGTAGTTAGGGCATATAGCAGCATCGGGGATTGAACTCATGGCTTCGTGCTTGCAAGGCAGTTCTATCCAGTGAGCTATTTTCTGGTCCCCACTACTGTCCATTTTTGAAGTCAGATTTTTGGGGCAGCTTTTAAATTTGTTGTTTGCTCGTGAATTGTAGGAGTTCAGTATGTATTCCTGATATTAGTCTATTATGCACCATACAGTTTACAAATACTTTCTCTCATTCCGTCGATTTCCTTTTTTTTTTTTTTTGCTGATTTTTAAAATGAACATTAGTAAGGTACTGTGACTCGCAATTTGTTCCTAGTAGAATCTCAGGCATATAAGTGTTCCCACCGCCAGTCTCAGTCCTTTCCCCAGCATGCCCAACCTCCCTAATAGGAACATATTTAACATATTTAAAGTTGGCTTATTACAGGTTCTACATTTTTTAAAAATTTAATTAACAGCGATTTACAAAGTTACATGGTTGAATTTTAGGCATAAACTATTCTAGCAGCAGTTCAGTGCTTGGAGTTTGCACCTCACGGTTTTGTTGGTGTTCTGTGCCTTGGATCGAGGGTGTCCCCTCGCCCACAGCACACTTGGGCCCTGTTCCCCCATTACTTCCTTTCTCATGTTGTACGATTTTTCTTTCTTTTTGAGTCACACGCAGCGATGCTCAGTGATTACTCCTGGCTCTGCACTCAGGAATTACCCCTGGCAATACTCGGGGGATCATATGGGATGCTGGGAATTGAATCCCATTCTTCCGTGTGCAAAGCAAAAGCCCTACCCGCTGTGCTATCACTCCAGCCCCTGTTGTAGGATTTTTTCTGTTTGTTTATATTCAAAGGTTTTATGTAGTCCTACTTATTTTTATTTTTGTAGCTGGAGCTTTCAGTGTCATAAAAAATTGGCAGGTGAGAGACACAGTTAAGTGTTAAGTACAGGTGTTAAGGCACTTGCCTTAGATCCTACCAACCCTCGTTTGAATTCCCAGCACTGACGGGTTATTCCTGAGTTCCAAGCCAGGAATAGCACTGCAAAGTGATTCCAACTCCCCGAAAGCTGCCCCACCCCCCAGTTTTTCTAAAATGCAGTTCAAGAAACTTTTCCGTATTTTTCTTGTGGGAGTTTTACCCTTTCAGTTCTTTTATTTGGTGTGTGGGGATCACACCTGGCAGTCCTCAGGGCTTACACTTGGATCTCCACTCAGGAATTTACTCCTGGCGGTTCTCAGAGGACCGTAGGGGACGCCAGGCAAACACCCTGCCTGCTGTACCATATCTTCAACCCTTTACTCTTTCCGATTTTACACCTACGTCTAATTCATTCTGAGTTAATTTTGTTTGTTTGTTTGTTTGTTTGATTTGGGGGCCAGGCCACACCTGGCTTTATTCAGGCTTTCTCTTGGCTGGCTCTGTGTTCCTGCTGATGCTCAGGGCACTGTATGCAGTGCTGAGGATCAAGCCTGGGACATGGTGTGCAAGGCAAGGAACTACCGTTTGAGCTCCATCTAAGTGAATTTTTGCTAGTGGGTTCCAGCTCTCTCTATGGAAGTTGTGAGGGTGATGAATTCCCTTAACGTTTGTTGTCTGGGCAGGTCTTTTCCATTCCATTTCTGAGAGCCCTTTGTTGCAGTTAAAGTGTCTGTGCTTGGCAGGTTCCGTTCTTTAAAATTTGTCTTTTATTTTCTATCACTATCACTATCATCCCATTGGTCGTTGAAGTACTTGAGTGGGCGCCAGTAACATCTCTATTCCTCCTAGCCCTGAGATTTTCGCAGCCTCTTCTTACTCGTCTTTTCCCAACAACGATTGAAGGCTCTTTCAGGGTCAGGTGAATGGGACCTATTGTCGTTACTGTATTTGGCATATTGAATACACTGCGGGGAGCTTGCCAAGCTCTGCCCGTGTGGGCGGGATACTCTCAGTAGCTTGCTGGGCTCTCCAAGAGGCATAAATGGGTAGGAAGGGTCTATAATGTGCCTCGCGGTCCGGAAAGCGGCTTGGAGTGTGGTGGTGGTTGGGCAGTGGAGGTCGGCTGCTGGGGCTGGGCCCCTTGGGGTGGGGAGGGCTCACACCTGCCCCACAGCCTGGTGTGGAGACCAGTGGCATGGTTCTGGGAGCCTCCTTTTATTCTCCCATCTGGGAGGAGCATCCGTGAGTTCTGGAGGTGGCCGATGAGGAGGATTATCTGGTGCCAGCAGGGTGTGGCTTATGGGTGTGATCCCTGAGTCACTGGAGACTGGGGGAAGCAGGCAGAGGATCTCTGTTCTGGGTCTCGTTGAGTCCAGAGCCCAAGGTTACAAAGTTTCTAATTATCTTTTATTTTATTTAAAAAATTTAATGTCCCTTTAAACATGTAGTATTTCTTTTACTTAGGCATCGAATTTACAAAGCTTTTATTTTCTTGATTCTGAATGGTGCTCACCTGACGGTGCTCAGGACTTATTCCTGGTGCTAATCTCAGGAATCATTCCTGGCCATGCCCAAGGAACGACGTATGGTGCCAGAGAGCCAGCCCAGGTTGAACGTGTGGAAATTGATTGTGTACTGTCTCTGTGGCTCACATGTAAAGCTGTTAATAGCAGAATTTGGGGCATTTAGTATTCCAGTATTCCAACTCTAAATCCACCACCAGTGTCAGCATACGTCCACGAGTGTCTTTAATTTTCGACACTTTAGGGGCCAGAGAGATAATACAGTGAGCAGGTGGGATGCTTGCTTTGTACACAGCAGACCTAGGTTTGAGCTCCAGCATCCTAAATAGTCCCCTGAGCGCAGTAGGTGTGAGCCCTAAGTGCAGAGCCAGGAGTAAACCCTGTGCACGGCTGGCTGTGGACCAAAAACTAAAAAACAAAGTAGACGAGTGAGAGAAAGAGAGAGAAGGGGGGGGAGGGAGGGAGGGAGGGCACCTCAGGATTAGCCGCCTTTTCCTGGGCCTGCTACTTAAGTTATTTCCATCTTTTCCCCTTCTGGCCCCCCTACTGTAGGTGGGCCCTAACAGCAGGAGGGAAACTGGGGACATTGGCGGTGGGAAATAGACACTGGTGGAGGGATGGGTGTTGGAACATTGGATGACTGAAACCCGACCATGATCAGCTTTGTAACTATATTTCACAGTGATTCAATTAAAAATATAGTAAAGGAAATGATCTAAGGTCTCTGGCAAAAAAAATTTAGACAATTTCTTACAAATCTGATTTGGAGACCTTCATTTGGGTGAGAATTTAGGGGACTCTAAACTTCATGGACTAGGATGCCTAAGTCTCTCCCTACATTTGGGAAGTTCTCAGTCGGTATTTCTTTCTTTTTTTCTTTTTAAAGTTTTTAAACGGGCTGGAGCGATAGCACAGCGAGTAGGGCGTTTGCCTTGCATGCGGACGACCTGGGTTTGATTCCTCCGCCCTTCTCGGAGAGCCCGGCAAGCTACCGAGAGTATCCCGCCCACACGGCAGAGCCTGGCAAGCTCCCCGTGAAGTATTTGATATGCCAAAAAACAACAACAACAACAACAACAAAACAGTAACAAGTCTCACAATGGAGATGTTACTGGTGCCCACTCGAGCAAATGGATGAGCAATGGGAGGACAGTGCTGCAGTGCTAAAGTTTTTAAATATGAAGGCACCATGATTTCCATGGTCGCCCAGAGTTGAGTTTCAGCCCGCTAATAGCATGATTTTATGCTTCCTTCCGGCTGCATAGGATTCCACTGTGCCTGTATCCAGCGCACTTCCACAACGAACTCAGCTGCGCTTGGCCACCTACGTTGAGTCCACGTTTTAGCTCTTGGCTGAGCGCTGCACTCAGTACTGGTTTGCAGATGACCTGGTGAATGGGTGTTTTTTTGTGTCCTGAGGGTGTATACCCAGGAGTGAAATTGCTGGCTGGTGTGACAGCGCTATTCTTACTTAACTGAGAACTCTCCATACGGGTTTCCACCAGGGTTGAACCAGCCAACATTCCCAACGTTCCCGCTCCTTTTGCCACCTCTTTCCTACCAGCACAGATTGTTTTCCTTTTTTTCCCATATTATTTAATTTTATTTTTATCACTTGATCACTTGACTTCCCGTAACTCATCGAGTTGCTCGAGCGGGCGCCAGTAACGTCTCCATTCATCCCTGTCGCGAATTTTTTTAAATGATTTTTATATATGTTTTTAATTGAATCACTGTGAGATGCAGGTCCATGGTCAGGTTTAAGTCATACAGTGTTCCAGCACCCGTCCCTCCACCGGTGTCCATCTCCCACTGCCAGTGTCCCCAGTTTCCCTCCCACCACCCCACATACCCAGCCAGCCTGTCTCTAAGGCAGACACTTTCCTTTCTCTCGGTCTCTCTGTCTCTGTCTCCCTCTCTGTTTCTGTCTCTCTCTCTCTCTCTCTCTCTCTCTCTCTCTCTCTCTCTCTCTCTCTCTCCCTCACGTTCGGGGCATTATGGTTTGCAATACAGATACTCAGAGGTTATCATGTTTGTTCCTTTATGCGTTTTCATCACGCAGTTCTTATCCAGAGTGATCATTTGCAGGTTTTGTGTGTGTTTTTTTTTTTTGGTTAAACTTAGTCGCTGTGAAGTTACAAAGTTCTTTACGATTGGGCTTCAGGTATACAGTGTTTGAACCCTGATCTCTTGCCCGGCGTCCACTTCCCTCCTCTACCAGTTTCCCCCCACCCCTACTGGCCTCCCGCCCACCGTCCGTTTCTAGGAGAGATGCCCTATCTGTCCATCTTAGCTGGGTTTTGCACTGTGGATTATGGTACGGTAATATTCTATATAATGGATGTGTATGTGTTTTACGCTGTGGTTTACAGCGCCATTTCTGACAGGGTTTCACACATAACATCTTACTACCCTTCAGCACCGTCTCCTCCTGCCATTTGAATGCTTCCTTTCACCGTACCCGGCCCCCATCCTATCCCCAACCCCCTCAGTGCCCCGTGTCCTACTGGCTACCAGTTCTCAGGTTCTTCGTTTCCATTGCCTTTGGACTTTATTATTCCCTCATTATGTTTCCTTCTGCCCCGCAGATGAGAGAGAGCATTTAATGTTGGTCTCTCCCTCTGACTAACTTCACGCAGCATGATACTCTCCCAAGTCCCTCCAAGTAGCAGCAAACTGCATGACTTGATTTTTTCCTGGGGCCAAATAATCTTCCATTGTATACATGGGCTGGAGCGATAGCACAGCGGTAGGGCATTCACCTTACAAGCGGCCAACATGGCCGACCCAAGTTTGATTCCTCCGCCCCTCTCGGAGAGCCCGGCAAGCTACCGAGAGTATTCGATATGCCAGACACAGTAACAACAAAATCTCCAATGGAGACGTTACTGGGCCCGCTCGAGCAAATCGACGATCAACGGGAGGGCCTTTACCTTTACCTTTACCTGTATACATGTGCCATAGTTTCTTTATTCAGTCATCAATTCTTGGACACTTGGGTTGTTTCCAGATCTTGGCTATTGTGCGTAGTGCTGCAAGGAACATAGGGGTGCAAATGTCTTTCTCTATTTTGTTTCTGGGTCTTTTGGGGGCATATTCCAAGATGTGGAGTTGTTGGGTCAAATGGAAGCTCAATTCCTAGCTTTTTGAGAAATATGCATATTGTTTTCCAGAAAGGCTGGACCAATTGGTATTTACCTCAGCAGTAAATGCGAGTTCTCTTCTCCCCACATCAATGTCAGCACTGGTTGTTCTTGTTTTTTTTTGTTTTTTTTGGATGTGTGCCAGTCTCATGGTGTGAAATAGTATCTCATGATTGTTTTGACTTGCATCTGCTTGATGATTAAGTGATGCAGAGCATTTTATGTGCCTTTTGGCCACTTGAGAGCAGAATGTTTTAATTAAATAAGATTCCCTCCTCCCTTTCATGCTGATGTTGTTTCTTCAATTTCGGGGCCTGGGGGTTACATATACTTGACTGGGGCGTCACACACATTTGATTGTGGCATTCACACGCTTGACTGTGATGCTCCCATAGCTGGTTGTGGTGCTTGCTGGTGGATTGCACACCTGAGGATTGCATCAGAGATTACACCCTTTGTTGTGTTTCCAGGGATCTTGTGGGATCACATTCAGGCATGTGCAAGGTTCTAGGGACCCAGCTCCGGGCCTCACTGGAGTCACACTCACAAGCAGCACTCCATACCTGAGACATCACTCAGCCTTCCAAAATTCTCATTTGAATTAAGTCCTGCTTATTAGTTCTTTCTTGGACTGTTGGTGTTTGGTGTTACAGCTAGCAAGCCATCACCAAAACCACGTCATGCTGCTTTTTTCCTGTTATTTTTTAGAAGTTTTATCATTTTTATGTTTCAAATTTTAGTCTCTAATCTACTCTGGGTTAATGTTTCTGAAGCATGTTAGGTCTATGCCAAGATTCTTTTTCAAACATGCATGTGAGGTTGTCCAGCACGATTTCTTGAAAAGACTCTTCTCTATTGTACTGCCTCTGCTTCATTGTCAAAGATCAGTTGACTGTACTTATATGGGTCTATTTCTAGACTCTATTATATTCCATTGATCTGTCTCTTTTTCGCCAATAACATACTCTCTTGGTAATTGTAATATTGCACTGTCTAAAAGTTGGGTAGTGTCAGGTCTCCAACTTCCCTTCATTTCTTCAATATTGTGTTGGCTATTCCGGGCCTTTCGAGTCTCCACGGAAACTTTAGAATCAGATTGTCGCAATGCACAAGATAACTTGCTGACATTTTGATTGAGATTGCATTGGGTTTGTAGATGAAATTGGAAGACCTGACTACTTGACAATATTGGATTTTTCTCTCTCCAGGAACCTCTAGTATGAGATTATTTCTTTCATTCTTTGATCTCTTTCATTAGTTTAAAAGTTCTTTTCATATAGATATGGTACATACTTTCTTACATTGTACAAGATGCTTCCTATTTTTTTTAGGGTTTTGTTTCATTTTTCAAATTTTATTAATTTTTTAATTGAATCACCGTGAGATACAGTTACAAAGCTGTTCACGATTGGGTTTCAGTCATACATTGTTCCGACACCTGTCCCTTTACCAGTGCACATTTCCCACCATCAGTGTCCCCAGCTTCTCTCCCAATGTCCCTCATCCTCAGCCTGTCTTTAAGGCAGGCATGCTTCTGCTTCTGCTTCTGCTTCTGCTTCTGCTTCTGCTTCTGCTTCTGCTTCTGCTTCTGCTTCTGCTTCTGCTTCTCCTTCTCCTTCTGCTTCTGCTTCTGCTTCTGTTGCTGTTTCTGTTGCTGCTGCTTCTGCTGCTTCTGCTGCTTCTGCTTCTGCTGCTTCTTCTTCTGCTTCTGCTTCTGCTTCTGCTTCTGCTTCTGCTGCTGCTGCTGCTGCTGCTTCTGCTGCTGCTGCTGCTGCTGCTTCTGCTTCTTCTGCTTCTGCTTCTTCTGCTTCTGCTTCTGCTTCTGCTTCTGTTGCTGCTGCTGCTGCTTCTGCTTCTGCTTCTTCTGCTTCTTCTGCTTCTTCTTCTTCTTCTGCTTCTGCTTCTGCTTCTGCTTCTGCTTCTGTTTCTTCTGCTTCTTCTGCTTCTTCTGCTTCTGCTGCTGCTGCTGCTTCTGCTGCTGCTGTTCTGCTGCTACTGCTTCTGTTTCTGCTGCTGCTGCTTCTGTTTCTGCTGCTGCTTCTGCTTCTGCTGCTGCTTCTGCTTCTGCTGCTTCTTCTGCTGCTGTTCTGCTGCTGCTGCTTCTGCTTCTGCTGCTTCTTCTGCTGCTGTTCTGCTGCTACTGCTTCTGTTTCTGCTGCTGCTTCTGCTTCTGCTGCTTCTTCTTCTGCTGCTGTTCTGCTGCTGCTTCTGCTGCTGCTGCTTCTGTTTCTGCTACTGCTGCTGCTTCTTCTGCTTCTGCTTCTGCTTCTGCTTCTGCCTCTGCTGCTGCTTCTGCTTCTGCTGCTTCTTCTGCTTCTGCTTCTTCTTCTGCTTGTTTTTCTGCTTGTTCTGCTTCTGCTTCTGCTCCTTCTGCTGCTTCTGCTTCTGCCTCTGCTGCTGCTTCTGCCTCTGCTGCTGCTTCTGCTTCTGCTGCTTCTTCTGCTTCTGCTTCTTCTTCTGCTTGTTTTTCTGCTTGTTCTGCTTCTGCTTCTGCTCCTTCTGCTGCTTCTGCTTCTGCTTCTGTTGCTGTGTCTGCTGTTTCTTCTGCTTCTTCCGTGTCTGCTTCTTCTGCTTCTGCTTCTCCTGCTGCTGCTTTTGCTGCTGGTGCTTCTGCTTCTTCTTTTTCCTCCTCCTCCTCCTCCTCCTCCTCCTCCTCCTCCTCCTCCTCCTCCTCCTCCTCCTCCTCCTTCTCTTTTTCTCTTTCTCCTGTTCTTCCTCCTCCTCTTCTCCTACTTCTCCTTCTCTTTTTCTCGCTCCCCCTCCCTCTCATTCCCCTTCTCTCCCTCCCTTCCTCCTGCTCCTCCTCCTACTTCTCCCTCTTCTGCTCCTACCCCCTTTCTCCCTCCTTCCTTGTTGTCCTTGCCCTTACTGTCTTCCTCCTCTTCCTCCGTGTCCTCCCCCCCCCCACCTTGGGCATTATGGTTTGCAATACAGATACTGAGAGGTTATCACGAAGGAAGGATGTTTCCTTTTTAATGATACTACTGTCAATGGTACTGGGTATTAAATTTAAGTTTCACTTGTTCATAAACTTGTTAAGTTCACTTGTTCATAAACACAGAAGCTGTTTACTTCTTCACATTCACTCTGTAACCTGCAGCCTTACCATAGTCACTTTTTCCCAGAGGGATTTTAATTCTGTATTATGGATTATTTTGGATTATCTATATCACAATAATGTCCCGTATGAACAAAATAATTTATTTCTTCCTTCTCATGATCTTTTCTCTTTTTTTCCTACTGACTTGGCCAGGACTTTGATTATGATGTTGAAAGCAGAGGTGAGAGAGAGAGTACCCTTGCGGAGTTCCTGATTGTAGCGAGTATTTGTATTTCTCAGCACTGTGAGATGTTGGTTGTATTTTTTTGTAGCTACTCATTATCAAATTGAGGTAAACCCCTATATTTCTCAATATAGTGAGAGCATCCAATTGTTTAAAATAGCCACAGAGCATTTCCTTATATTGAAGTGCCGTATTCTATTGAACTGTTCATCTTCAATAAACACTTGATCTATTTTCATTTATTTTTGCCTCACGAGCAGGAGTGCTGTAGAAATCTTATACATACCTCTTTGGACATGTGCACAAGTATTTTTATGTAACAGGTGCCTGGAAAAGGATTGAGGAGATGTGCATTTTTAATTATTTTAACTTTACTTAAATTTTAAAATTTAATTTGTGTTATTGGGAGAGTGGGCTGGAGTGATAGCACAGCAGTAGGGCATTTGCCTTGCACGCAGCCAGCCCGGCTGAGCCGGGTTTGATTCCTCCGCCCCTCTCAGAGAGCCCGGCAAGCTACCAAGAGTATCTCACCCGCACGGCAGAGCCTGGCAAGCTCCCCGTGACGTATTCAATATGCCAGACACAGTAACAACAAAATCTCCAATGGAGACGTTACTGGGCCCGCTCGAGCAAATCGATGAAAAACGGGAGGGCCTTTACCTTTTACCTTTAGGACTGGAGCGATAGCACAGCGGATAGGGCATTTGCCTTGCACGCAGCCGACCCAAGTTCGATTCTTCCGCCCCTCTCGGAGAGCCCAGCAAACTACCAAGACTATCCCGCCCGCACGGGAGAGCCTGGCAAACCCCCCCCCCCCCCCCGTGACGTATTCGATATGCCAAACACAGTAACAAGTCTCACAAGGGAGACATTACTGGGCCCGCTCGAGCAAAACAATGAACAACAGGAGGACAGTGCTACAGTGCTAACAGTGCAGATGCTAGGTAAATTAAGTGCTGTGAGTTATAAGTAAAAGTAAAGTAAAGGCCCTCCCGTTGATCATTGATTTGCTCGAGCGGGCCCAGTAACGTCTCCATTGGAGACTTTGTTGTTACTGTGTCTGGCATATCGAATACTCTCGGTAGCTTGCCGGGCTCTCCGAGAGGGGCGGAGGAATCGAACTCGGGTCGGCCATGTTGGCTGCGTGCAAGGCAAACGCCCTACCGCTGTGCTATATATATACCCGCTGTGAGTTATAGTTTTTAAAAACTTGGGGGATGGGTTTGAGCGGCACCTGGTGGTATTCAGGGCCCAGCCCTGCATCTGTACTCTGCAATAACTCCTCTCCAGGGTGGGGGCCTACATGTGCTACTGGGCATCAAACCCCGGTGAGCCACGTGCAAGGCATGAGCCTTTCCTGCTCTATCATGTCTCTGGCCCACAAGGGCTCTGAGCTTTGTTTTCTTGCTGGATTATGCGTTCTTAACATAAACTGTGGCACATTTTCCTACTTTGAGTTTGGGGGTCTTGAGTTTAATCTTCCTGTTTTCCTTGTATTGGATTAGTGTTCTTTTCTGTTAGCATTCGCCTCCCGGATACTGTTGTGATAGACTGCCTTTTCCTTTGCCATTTTGTTTTCGGTTTTAATTCGGTCACCAGCAGAGTCTATTGCTTATATGTCTTTTTTTTTCCTTTTTGGGTCACACCCGGCAATGCACAGGGGTTACTCCTGGCTCCGCGCTCAGGAATTACTCCTGGCGGTGCTCAGGGGACCCTATGGGATGCTGGGAATTGAACCCGGGTCGGCCGCGTGCAAGGCAAACGCCCTACCCGCTGTGCTATCGCTCCAGCCCCTTAGATGTCTGTTTAGCGCAACAAATGCAATAGGATGTTAAGCCCCTTGATACTTAATTTTTGGTGGTCCTCGGTATCAAATTGGGCCTCATACAGGCAAGGTCAGTGCTCCACTCCTGGGCCACATCTCCAGCCCCTTTCCTCGTTTCTTTGTTTTATTTGGGGGCCGCACTCTGGTGCTCGGAAGCTCTGTGGGGGGAACCCTGCGCTCAGGGGTGGCTGTCTGTGCTGGGGACCCATCACTGCATCCCGCCTGCGTTGCCTGCCGTCAACCCAGCGAGCTCTCTCTGACCCCCTTAGAGTCATTTTAAACATACACAATCAAAGCATCCTAAGTTAAAATTTGTCTTTTTTACTTAAATTGTTTCTTTTTTTTCTATTTGAGGACTTTCCTCAGATTGATATTTGCTTGTTGATATTACTCATTTTTAGTGAATAGTCTATATGCTAAAATATCTTTTTTTTTAATTTTTAAATTTTTATTAGTGAGACATCATGAGGTACAGTTGCAGACTTGCACATTTTTGTGCTTGGGTTTCAATTATACAATGATCAAATACCCATCCCTCCACCAGTGCCCATTTCCCACCACCACGGATCCCGGTATCCCTCCCACCCCCCATCCCCCCATCCCACCCTGCCTCATATGTATTTATTTGGTGGTTGCTCTTAATTTTTAGTATAGCAAATATATTGCAAAAACCTTATTTCTTAGAAATTTTAGATGTTGCTTATGTGATAAAAAAAATGAATATAGTTTCCGTATGCTGCACATCCAGTTTCCCTTATTAGGATTCTGCATTAGCAGTAATGAACCAGTATTAACGCATCGTTATTAACTGCAGTTCCTACTGTAATGGGATTTCTTAGTGTATTTTTAGGTTTTATCCAAATTTCTTTTCCTGTTCCAACGTCAATACAGTGTGCTATATGACTTTTCATAATTAATTTTCTAAGTATCTTCTTGGCTGTGCTCACGTCACACTTCCTTTGTTTCTGAGGGCCGTTAACAGTTGTGAGGAGTACTGGTCTGAGATTCTGTAGTATGCTCTTTAATTGTATTTGTTGGATTTTTTTCATAACTCTCATTATGTGTGCTACTTCTCCTCACATCATATCAGGGGTGCAAACTGCCAGCCTGACTCAGCCCCACTGATGTGGTCCTTGACGATCTGCCTGATGTCCTGTTCACCAGCTTTCTCCATTATAACATCACTTTTGCTCCTCTTTCATATTTTTTTTTATCTCTTTCTCTGAGATAATGTTTTCTACGTAGTATATATTTCAGGGTATACTTTTGCACTTCTCTTCAAAAGCAGTTTTTCAAAGGAGGGGGAGGAGGGAAGGGAGCATGAGATAATGACTGGGGGAACTGGAATCAAGGTACCATGCTCTGAACAATAAGAGCATCATATAAGCTATGGTGCGTCAATAGAACATACTTATAAAAGGAGTTTGTCATATGATGGTCCCTACCAAAGTGCTAGTGTGTCTTCAGCTTTCCTCTCCGTTGTGCCCTGGATCCTTCCCTCTCTGTCAGGGACGGTTCTGGGAGAATCAGATTCCAAGAGTTAGCTCTGGATGAACTTTGCCTTTCTTTGGTTTCTTTTTACCTCACCTCTGAGTGAGATCACCTGAGGTTGGTCTTTTCTCTTCTGATTCGACTCGCCCTAGACCCATCTGTGTTGTAGCAAGACGCAGCTCAGTCTTTTCTCATAGCTGAGTAGTATTCCACTGTGAAAAGATGCCTCTGTTTTTCAGCCATTCATCTGTCACTGAACACTTGTGTTGTTTTCGGGTCTTGGCTGTTGCACGCGGTGCAGCAGTGAAGACGGGAGTACTCGCATTCTTTTGAATTAGAACTTTATGTTGTTTAGACAGATGTCTAGGGAAGACAGCCCTGGACCATAGAGTAATACTATTTATTAGTATTTTAAGAAAGCTTGGGATGTTTTCTATAGGAGCTGGACTGGTTTACCCCTCTGCCAGCATGTATGAGGGAGGTCTTCAATGGTGATGGGTCATTGTCATTTTGATTTACATCTCCTGAACAGTAAGTGAGGCTGGGGAATATTTTTTCTCATGTGCCTGTTGGACATCTGTGTTCTTTGAAGGAGTGTTTGTCTCTACTGCTTATTTCTTTGTGAGCTTGATTTTTGTTGTTGTTGATTTCTATGAGTTATTCATATACCTTGAATAGTGGCCTCCTGTTGGATTGCTGTTACCTTTGGAAGGAAGTCATTATGCATGGCCAGCGCTGATGTAGTAGGGAGACACACTTCACCTCCTTGAGGAAGAAATGTCTCCGTAAGTTAACTTGAATCCTTCTGTACACGCTGATGTTTGTTCTTTTTTTTAATCAACATGATTTTGTGTCTCTTTGGTACTTTGGGTGAGAATCAAGTACTACTTACCGTTCAAATTGCCCCAGTGTTAGCCACTGTGCACTTTTCAGTTAACCCGTGGTCCCTTTCATGGATCCCTGCCAGTGTGTGGGGTCTGTTGCTAAATTTTTTTATTATTTATTTTTTTAATTAATTATTTATTTTTAATAACGTAGGAGTGTGTGGGGCTGGAGCTATAGCACAGTGGATAGAGCGTTCTCCTTGCATGTGACCGACCTGGTCGACCCGAGTTCGATTCCTCCGCCCCTCTCGGAGAGCCCGGCAAGCTACCGAGACTATCTCTCCCACACAGCAAAGCCTGGCAAGCTACCCGTGACGTATTTGCTATGCCAAACACAGTAACAACAAATCTCACAATTGAGACGTTACTGGGCCCACTCCAGCAAATCGATGAACAATGGGAGGACAGTGCTACTAGAGGAGTGTGTGGGGTTTGTTCAGTGCACCGTGAGATGCTGCAAGCTCATCTCAGATATTTCCTGCCCATTGTGGAATTAGTTTTTACCTCCAAGAAACTTCCTTTTATTGGAGAATGATATTTAGAATGATCCAGATACTAGGTATGCTCATTGATCCTGGGGCATTATTTCTTCTGGGTCGTCTTAGGTGACAGAACGAAAGTGTCTGTATCTATATCTGTATAGTAGCCCCCGTATGTACATGGATCTGTAAGCATTTTTTTTTTGCTTTTTTGGGTCACACCCGGCGATGCACAGGGGTTACTTCTGGCTCTGCACTCAGGAATTACCCCTGGCGGAGCTCAGGGGACCATATGGGATGCTGGGAATTGAACCCGGGTCGGCCGTGTGCAAGGCAAACGCCCTACCCGCTGTGCTATTGCTCCAGCCCCTGGATCTGTAAGCATTTTTTGTAATCATCTGTGTCTGCGACTCTTACAAGGATCTTCAACTCTGCTCAGTTAACCACATGGATAATTCCTATCTTCCCCTCTTCTCCAGAAGCAAGAAACTTGGCTTTTATAATCAACCATCCCGTTGCTTAATTTGTTCAATTCCAGTATATGCACCTAATGGTTTGCTTGAGAATTCATAATGGCTTCACCCCCCAGAGGGAATGAGAGCTGTCGAGGTTAAAGGCAAACAGTGTTGGACACATAGGCCTCCTTCTGAAGGTAGCTGCTTTCGTGAGAACGTTTACCACAAGCCCTTCAGCTATGTGTGACTGATCACAGCTACTCATCACGGTGCAAGGACTGGGGTAGAGGCAAGTTAGGGACAAGTACCCTTGATTGACAAGAGGCAGAGCAGCCTGTGTGCTACCTGTATGGGTGAGAGAACTCCTCTCCGAATCAGCTACGCTTAGAAACCAATCTGCCCTCTTATAGACGTCGCACTCTGAAGACTTTCATGGTAAGATTATACTTCATGCACCGTGCAGTTCTTTGAACCTTCTAGGCATTGGAGACTGTTTCATTTTTCAGTTTCGGTGGGAGTAAGTTGTTTGTGGAAGGGTTCAACTCAGTAAATATGTGGGTGCTTCAGCTGATATCCTTGGCATTTCCTTCATGATGCGAAAGCGATAGAGGGTCGTTACTAGAATGCTGCTTTTTCTGGGGAACATAAAGTAACAAAATGGGAGACTAACACCCAGGAGTGGCCGAGATTAGTACCAGGAATTTTGCTCCATGACTTGGAGGCCAGCCACACGTGCTAGGGGAAAAGGAAGCTCAGAGAAGGGAGCACCAAATAAAGGGTGTTGGGAGGATCCTCCCAGGGTGGGAGAAGCATGCTGAAAGTAGACTATAGATCAAACATGATTGCCACTCAGTGCCACTCTTGCAAACCACAGGACCCAAAAGGAGAGAAGAGAATAAAAGGGAATGCCCTGCCACAGAGGCAGGGTGGGATGGGAGGGATGGGGGGTGGGAGGGATGCTGGGATCCGTGGTGGTGGAGGATGGGCGCTGGTGGAGGGATGGGTACTTGATCATTGTATAACTGAAACCCAAGCACAAAAATTTGTAAGACTATAACTGTACCTCATGGTGTTTCACTAATAAAAAAATAAATAAATATAAAATAAATAAAGGAAGATACAGAAAAAAAAAGAAAGAATGCTGCTTTCATGCAGATAGCCAAGTACTTCATTTGATTCCAAATCTGATAGCGGGAAGGGCACGGAAACTTTGGGGCTTATACACATAGAGGGGTGTGAAGTTGCACCCCCTGACTTCAGATAGTACTGGAAACCAAAGACACAGCAGCATTTTCTTTAAAGAACTGTTTTCTTTTTGGATTTTTAGCATCTGCGGACTCCAGTGATGACTTCAGGTCCAGGAATGCAGTGAAGGGCCCCTCTTCCGTGAGGCGTGAGTAGTAAATGAAATACAGCCCTCTAAAGCCAGCAGCAGGACCGTGTGCTCCCTCCTCAGAAGACGCACTCCAGGAAAGTGATGTGCAGTGCACTCGGACCGCTGAAACATGGTTTTCATAAATTCCATTATTTCCATGGAAATCTGAATATTTACAACACTTTGCCTCCTTTGTGGAGAATACCCAACAAAATACAATCGCTAATACAGCCTTTTCTCTGGCTCCGATGATAATTCTTCTGGCTGGAGTCTGCACGCCCCAGCCTCTTAATATCTCCCTTAAAATATTTTCCTGCATCGTCCTGTCTGTTTTTGTTTTGGGTATTTGGGGGAGGGGTTCCCCAAGCAGTTCGTAGGAGACTCTGGGCCAGCGGTTGGGTGTGAAGGCGCGAGGGGGCAGTCCTGTTCAGCCCCCGAGATGCTCGCCACTCCCTGTGCCACCGCGGCTGCCAGGGCCTCCTAGGAAGTGCTCAGGGACCCATGTGCTGCTGGGGATCTAATCAGGATTCACTGTGTGCAGGACAAGAAGCTTCACCCTGTACTCTTTCTCTGTACGGCCTTTCCTTAAAACGGTATCTGCATGGAATCTCCCCAGTGCCAAGAGGGAGCGTCATTTTCTATTCTTATTTTTCTTTTTTGCTTTTTGGGTCCATCTGGCGATGCTCAGGGCTTACTCCTGACCCATGCACTCAGGAATTCCTCTTGGCAGTGCTCGGGGGACCCTATGGGATGCTGGGAATCAAACTTGGATTGGCCGCCTGAAAGGCAAATTCCCTCCCCGCTGTGCTGTCGCTCCAACCCCCTCTATTCTAATTTTTAAAATAGGTAAACTGCAGTTCTTCTTGTCAGACACCCGAGTGCTTATAAAGTCAAGTTCTCCCTTCATTCCCCCATGTCCTACAGTGCCCCTCTCCCGTGCCGGGAGGAACTGGCTGCGCCTGATTTCAGCGCCTGAGCCTTTCCACACATGAGGCGGGTGATGTTGTGTTTTACAAAGCAGGGGTGGCATCTGAGTCGGGTCCTACACGAATTATGCCTGCACTGGAATTTGTCACTGAATCTGTATTGGTGGGCTGACGGAATGTGTCTCTTGTGATGTGCTGTGAGGCTGCCACTGGAACACAGCACCTCCGGGCTTGGCTTCAACCCCCGGAAGTCAGTCCCCGGACCAAGGTGCAAGCAGGCCCATGGCTCTCCCCTGGAGACTCCCAGGGAGACTGCTGCATCCGTTACACTTTGGTGTCCTTGCAACAGCTGCTTCTGGCCTCAGTTGGCCTGTGTGTCTTCTCTTCTGTCACTGCTAAGGGCATCTTGACCCATTGAGGTCTCACCTGGGTCAGCCGTACAGCTTTCATCTCGAGATCCTTAACTCTTTCCAAATAAGGCCACTTTCACTGGTGCTAGCGATGAGGACTTGGCTAGCTCTTTGGGGGAAGGGGGTACCCTAGTGCATTATTGATGGATCTGTGTATCAGTGTACATGTCCGGATATTTGTGTTTGGGAAGAAGTCCATATCTCATGCTGCAGACATCACAGTGACATGGCTTTGGCCCTGGGTAATGATGCCATTTCCATACTGGAAGCCATGAGCTTGTTTTACAGTTACAAATAGGGTGTCGGTGAACATCATTTGTTTCATTCTGTGGCCACACACTGCTGTGCTTAGGGCTTGCTCCAAGATCTGTGCTCAGGGATTCCTCCCGACAGTGCTCGGGGAACTGTATGTAGCGTGGGAGATCGAACCCAGGTCCATTGCATCCAGGCAAGCTCCTTAACCTGCTGCAGTATCTCTCTGGCTCTTGGGGACCATTATTGTCCATGTCCTTTGTGCACAGCTACAAAATGGAGCTGCCAGGCCAAAAGGTGTGCGTTGTATTTAAGCAGCGTCTGCCACATTCTTTCCAAAATGAGTGTGTCATTATATACGTCTAGCAATGCTGCTAGAAAATAGCATTTTTCCCAGCCTCAGTCGCTTACTGTACACTTACCTGATTATGGCGGAGCATTGTTTCACACAGACAGCTTTCTCTTTTTTTAATTTTTATTAGTGAGATATTATGAGGTACAGTTGTAGACTTACAAATTTTCGTGCTTGAGTTTCAGTTATGCAATGATCAAATACCCATCCCTCCACCAGTGCCCATTTCCCACCACCACGGATCCCAGTATCCCTCCCAACCCCCCCATCCCCCCCTGCCTCTGTGGCAGGACATTCCCTTTTGTTCTCTCTCTCCTTTTGGGTGCTGTGGTTTGCAAAAGAGGCATTGAGTGGCAATCATGTTTGGTCTATAGTCTACTTTCAGCATGCTTCTCCCATCCTGGGAGGATCCTCCCAACACCCTTTATTTGGTGCTCCCTTCTCTACATGAGCTCCCTTTTCCCCTAGCACGTGTGGCTGGCCTCCAAGTCACGGTCACGGTCTTCCCATTGTTTATTGATTTGCTCGAGTGGTCCCAGTAACGTCTCCTTCGTGAGACTTGTTGTTACTGTGTTTGGCATATCGAATACATCGCGGGTAGCTTGCCAGGCTCTGCCGTGTGGGCGAGATGCTCTCAGTAGCTTGCCGGGCTCTCCAAGTCATGGAGCAAAATTCCTGATACTTATCTCGGCCATTCTTGGGTGTTAGTCTCCTATTTTGTTACTTTATGTTCCCCAGATGACTGCAATCTTTCTATGTCTATCCCTCTCTTTCTGACTCATTTCGCTTAACATGATACTTTCCATGTAATACCACTTGTATGTAAATTTCATGACTTCGTCTTTTCTAACAGCTACACAGGACTCCATTGTGTAAATGTACCAAAGTTTCTTTAACCAGACAGACATCTTTCTTAACAAATAATAGAGTTGCGTTCAAATAAGCCCATCATAGGTTGAAACTATCACAAGTCAAAAAATGTCCTTAAGGGGCTGGAGTATAGTGGGATAGGCCCCAGCTTTGTGCACAGCTGATCCAGGTTCAATCCCCGGTTCCTCACACCTTGCCAGGACTTATCCCTGAGCACAGAGCCAAGAGTAAACCCTGAGCACTGCTGGATATGCCCCTCCCAATGCACTTAATACAGGTAACCGACCGACCATCAGAGCTCAGCCTAGCCCACTTTCAGTGTACTCCTGCTACTAATTCGACTGCAACTGAACACAGCCCCTTAAGACAAAGCCTGCTTTGTAACCAAGTGTCAAATCTCTTGTGTAATTTATTGACTATGGTGGAGTATCGATTGCCCTCGCTCTCCCTCGCAGGGCTGCCTGGGACTGCGGCTTGCTGCTGTGGCCCAGCCTCACTGCATAGTGCTAGCCTGGGCGAAGCAGCTCACAGTTCACAATTGGAAGTACAGTTCCTACTGAATGTGTCTCGCCTTTACACCATCGTAAAGTCAGAATCATAAGTCAAAGCACCGTAAGTTAGGAACCATCTGTATCCGTTGGCCATTTGCATTTTGCTCCTCTGGTAAATCATTTTTATCCTTTCCAGTTTCCAGCTGGGTTGATTGTCTTTTTTTTATGGATTCCTAAGATCTCTGTCTATTCTGCATTGAGAAAGGCAAAGACTCCCTCCATGAGCCCTGCCACTGTCACTTAACTAAATGTCATCTGGCGAGACTTACCTGGCTTTAGTACTTGGCTCAAGTTGAGTCAGAAAACATCAGTCATTGTAGTTGGCCACTTTGACTGTAGCTGGTCTCTGGTGTGCGTGTCAGCTGAGAGGCTGGAGCCATAGCACAGCGGGTAGGGCGATTGCCTCGCACGTGGCCGACCCAGGTTCGATTCCCAGCATCCCATATGGTCCCCCAAGCACCACCAGGAGTAATTCCTGAGTGCAGAGCCAGGAGTAACCCCTGTGCATCGCCGGGTGTGACCCAAAAGGCAAAAAAAAAAAGTCAGCCAAACACTGGAAATGTACACCTGCTTCACTCGATGAACAGACTTAATAAAATTCCTACTTAAAATTTACCAAGAATTATTGTAGAAATGGACAGAATGATCCTCAGATTCATACTCACAGTATCAGGAATAACTGAGACATGAATACTTCCCAGTTCCACAACTTACTTACAAATGGTCAAGAATCAGGATAGTCTATGACTACATAATTTTTAGACTTCAGACTTCAGAGGCTAGAATTGAGAATTTAGAAATAAACTCATTATATCTGTGGTTAGTTGACTTATAAAAAGGCACTAAACCATTCAGAGTGGGGGGAAGGATAGTTTTATTTTTTAACTAAATACTTCTGAGAAAACTGGCTATGTACTTGCGAAAGAAGAAAGTTGGATCTCTGTCTCACATCAAATACCAATGATCACGATCACGATCATCCTGTTGTTCGTTGATTGCCTCGAGCAGGCCTCAGTAACGTCTCCTTCGTCCTAGCCTTGAGATTCTAAAAAGTGCCACATTCAAGGTTCTTTCAGGGTTAGGAGAATGAGACCCATCATTGTTACTGGTATTTGGCACATTGGCTACACCAAACTTCACTTCACTGTCCTCCCGTTGTTCGTCGATTTGCTCGAGCGGGCCAGTAACATCTCCATTGGAGACTTTGTTGTTACTGTGTCTGGCATATCCAATACGTCACGGGGAGCTTGCCAGGCTCTGCAGTGCGGGCGAGATACTCTCGGTAGCTTGCCGGGCTCTCCGAGAGGGGCGGAGGAATTGAACTCGGGTCGGCCATGTTGGCTGCGTGCAAGGCAACCGCCCTACCGCTGTGCTATCGCTCCAGCCCTGGGTACACCAAAATTAAGTCAAATGAACCTGTACCTAAAACTAAAAGTCTCTTAGAATCCTGGTGTGTGTGTGTGTGTGTGTGTGTGTGTGTGTGTGTATAAGGTGAAAAGTGACAGCTTAAGCTATTTTCATGAGCAGCTACATAGCTCTGTGCACTGACTGTAGGGAGCCTTTTTGATTCCTAGGAACATTAATGCATTTTATTAGCCATGGCATTTTTTTTCCAGGACGAGAGTGCTAAGCAGTGCTCAGGGACCCAGAGGGCCACAGTTCACAAATAAGCCTAAGGTCATGGTGCTGCTCGGACCCTGCAGTGCCACCGACCAGCAGGGCTGTACTGGCAGTGTTCAGGTACTCCTGGGCTCCACCTGGCACTGCCCAGAGTGGCGTCATGTGCTCCTGGGAATGGCTCTGACCCCTGTGCTGTCTTTTCTGCCCCTGTCATGATGGTTTTAATGACATTGTTCATCTCAAAACATAAATAAGACCCACAAACCCAACCCCTGGCCAGTATAAACAGACACAGACACCCCTGTTACTTTTACTTCCGGTGCGAGCTTAGTAACATTGGTCACGGTCCCATCTACTCCCCCTCAGTACGCATCAGTCTGTGTGTCCAAGACCCAAAGGAGCGCTGGCATACAGTGTCTTTAAACACCACAGTCACTCGACCGCCCGATTTTCCTTCTTTTGTTTCAGGCTCCTGAGATTTCAGTTAGCTAGGCCTGTCTGCCTCTCCCCGGGCCTGCTCCATTTGGGTGGAGAAAGTTTAACCCTGTACATCATACAAGTCTTTATTTTATTTTAGCTTTGCTTTTTTGGTCACTCCTGGCGATGCTCAGGGGTTCTGCCTGGCTCTGCACTCAGGAATCACTCCTAGTGGTGCTAAGGGGACCCTATGGGATGCCGGGGATCAAACCCAGGTCGGCCGGGTGCAAGGCAGACACCCTCCCCGCTGTACTATTGCTTTGACCCCATCATAGAACGCTCGGTTAAAGAATTGCCAAGGTACTTAGAAGGACCCACAAGTAGTAAATGACCTTTTATTCACCTTTTCAATAGTATTATTGGGTGCCAGGCACTTTCTAGGTGATAGGCGTGGACTTGGTCATTGGCTCTCTGATGGGCGCATAGGCTCAAAGTAAGATAATGTATCAGGGTGTCCAGGCAGAGATACCCTAGAAGGCAGTATGGAGTGCCTACAGGAAACAGCTGAAGAGGCAGCAGAAGGGCTCCATAGACAGCCCTGGGTACCATGTGCATGCCCTGAGGCCTGGATTCCGGCCCCAGCACCTCTGGGTATCTCAGCATCTCTGAGAGTCGGTTGCTGTCAAGGACCGAACCACCAAGCCCGGAGGAGAATATAGCCCATGGGCACAGTCTGGTATGCCTCAAAAGGACACGGAGCAGGAGCGCCTTTGAGACCGAGGCATCAGGTTTGCTGTCCCTGCTCCAGAAAAGGGCTGGGCTTGCCCCATAGGGTGATCTGTGAGGCGAGAATGTGAAGACGGGGAGAAAAAGCAGAAGTCAGAAGGGCTTGAATCAGACAGGGGCTGAGAGAGCCAGTGAGACTCCTCTGGCATTTCGTTTTTAGAGGAAAAAGTCTCTAAGGTGTAATTCCTAGCCCCACAAAATTCTGTCTTTGAAAGTGTTGGGAGGATCCGCTCTGGATGGGAGATGCATGCTGAAAGTAGACTAGAGACCGAAGATGATGGCCACTCAGTGTCTCTTTTGCAAACCACAGCACCCAAAAGGAGAGAGAGAGAGCAAAAGGGGATGCCCTGCCACAGAGGAAGGGTGGGATGGGGGGACGGGGGATGGGAGGGATGCCGGGGCCCATGGTGGTGGAGGATGGGCACTGGTGGAGGGATGGGTACTCGATCATTGTATAACTGAAACCCAAGCACACAAATTTGTAAGTCTACAACTGTACTTCATGGTGTTTCACTAATAAATTTTTTTTTTAAGTGTGTGATTGGGGCTGGAGTGATAGCACAGCGGGTAGGGCATTTGCCTTGCACACGACCGACCCGGGTTCAATTCCCAGCATCCATATGGTCCCCCGAGCACCGCCAGGAGTAGTTCCCGAGTGCAGAGCCAGGAGGAACCCCTGTGCATTGCCGGGTGTGACCCAAAAAGAAAGAAAAAAAAAGTCTATACAATTCAAGGGGCATAGAGATAAAGCATGAGTTTAGACCTTGTTTAAAGCCAACTGCAGCCTGATTCCTGGCACTGCATATGGTCCCTGAGCACTGCCAGCTGTCACCCTGAGCACAGAGCTGGGAGTAGGTGCAAAGCTCAGGTAGGTGTGCCCCAAGACACAAAAATCAATGCAGTGAGGGGCACGCATTAGGTGCCGCTAATCTAGGTTGGAGTTCTGGCGCCCCATGGTCTCCTGAGCACGCCAGGAGTGATCTCTGAGCTCAGCTGGGAGTGGCACTGAGCACTACTGGGTGTGGCCAAAACCCCAAAAAAATGTATACAGTGAAATACAGTCACATACACAAATCCGGGTTCAAGTTCTGCATCCCTGTAGGCTCGGGTATTTCGCCTTTTTTTTACTGTTCGGATCACTGTAGGTCTGTAGTAGTCTTAGAGTTGAGAAGTGTGACTCTAATTTTTTAATATTCAATCAAGATTAGTGTAGCTATTTAGTTTCTCATGCAATTTCACTGCATGTTACTACCATCAGCTTACCTACCTCTCAAAATAAGAAAGTGGGAATCGAGTAGGTTTTACATAGATTCCATGGCTTAATTTGGGGTCTGTTGCAACCTTAAAAGTACTGCATCTAGCCAGAGAGATAGTACCTTGCAGGCAGCTGACCCAGGCTCGACTCCTGCTCCCCATAAGGTCCCCAATCCCCTCCAGGAGTGATCTCTGAGCAAAGAACCAGGAATAATCCCTGAACACTGCTGGGCGGACCCAAATCATAAAAAAAATGTTGCATCTGCAGTCTACAAACACAGGATGTTTTATTAATTTGGCTCTCCTTTAATTTCTTTTAGCAGTGCTTGTTAGCTTGTATTGTACAGGTCTTATACTCCTTTGATTACATTCTATTGTAATGCAGTAATTTTCTTTCATATTTCAGTGTTAGCATATCATAATTGTTACTATAAAGAAACATTACTGATTTTTGGTGGAAAATGCGGGCAGGGACATACAATTGATTTTATATGTCTATCAGTTATCCTAAGACTTTGCTGCTGATGGCTTTTGTTTTTCATAGTTTTTTTAATATGAAAAGGTTTTTCTCTGTATAAAATCATGGTATTATGTTCTTCTCCTTTCTGAAGACCCCTGACAGTGGGATGGTCCAGATCACCTCGTCATATATGTGACACAGGAGATTATGAACCTTAGGGTCTTGAGCTGGTCCTGGTTGTTTCCTAAGCTGTGAAGCCCTCTTCTGGGCCCTTTTTTGCTTGGAATCACTAATGGTAGAGCCATCAGGATAACCGCAGCATACGTAGGCAGCTCTGGGGTTTGAACTCACAGCCTTGCACTTGCCAAGCAAGTGCTTTAGGCCATTGATCCATCTTCCAGTTTCTTCATCTTTTTAGAGATTTACGCCCCTTCCCCCAAACTATATGTGTGTGTACACATACACACATATGTGTGTGTGTGTGTGTATATATATACATATATATGTGTATATATATATATATACACACACACATATAGGTGTGTGTTGACCGCATGCAAGGAAAATGCCCTACCTGCTGTGCTATGGGTTGGGGCAATAGCACAGCGGTAGGGCATCTGCCTTGCATGCAGCCGGCTCAGCTAAGCTGGGTTCGATCCCTCCGCCCCACTCGGAGGGTCCGGCAAGCTACCGAGAGTATCTTGCTCACACGGCAAAGCCTGGTAAGCTACCCATGACATATTCAATATGCCAAACATAGGAACAGTAAGTGTCACGATGGAGATGTTACTGGGCCCGCTCGAGCAAATCGATGAACAACGGGAGCACAGTGCTACAGTGCTGTATGTGTGTGTATATATAAAACACACACATATAGAAAGGCGCATATATATATATATATTTCTTATTAACTTCTCTGCCTGGATTCACTAGACAATTGACTAGGAGTGATGGAATGCACATCCTTATCATTGCTGGCCTTCAGAGAAAAGCTTCCAGTGGCTTTCCATAAATAAAAATATATGCTTAGAGCTTAGAATATCATGTTAGCTATGAACTTTTCATAGATACTCTTGATTAGGTTAAAGAAATTTCCTTCTCTTCCTAGTTTCTTGAGTGATTTTTTTAATATTTTGCTTTTATTTGGGGACCTTGCAGTGCCCAGAAGCTATTCCTACCTCTGTGCTCAGGAGTGATCCCTGGTAGTGCCAAGGATCAAACTGGGATCAGTGGAATGTGAGGCAAGCACCTTACCCCTGAACTACCTTTCCAGTCTTTCAGTAGTTGTTTTAGAATCAGAAATATTGTTGGGCTTTGTCACAGGCTATGTCTCACGTACCGAGACGATAGTTGGTTTCTTTTCCTTCAGCCCACTAATATAGGGTCTAATCGGCTTTACCTATCTTGATGTATTCTTGCATTCATATATTAAATCCAGCTTGCTTTTGGTGTCTAACCCTAATATCCTGCTAGGTTTTAGTGACTGGTATTTTGCTGAGAAGTTTTCCATGTAAGTTATAAAGGTAAGGGGTCTGTAAGTACCTCGCAGGTTTGTCTGGTAGTAGGATACCAGTTGTGTCAAAGAATGAGAACCATGGAGAATGTATGATTGAAGGATAGTATTGAAATCTCAAACTGCGTTGAATTCTTTCTCATTTCCCTCAGCTTCGTCATTTATCTTCGTTGAATGCGATTGTGTATCCGCTGATCTTTCGTTGACCTGAAGTCCCTCTTTCACCCTCGCTGCAGCCTTTGCCTCTGTCTCTGATTCACTGTTACCGCTCCTACCATCCATGACTGCTGTTTGCATAACGTACTTGTATCCGTGCTTGGGCTCTGAACCCATATTTTTTGCCATTTGTTTTCTGATTCTTGGCCATTGCTCAGTGGTCGCTGTATATAATAAAGCAAAACCTGTTTCCTTGCTGCCTTTCTATTGTGTTTTCTTTCTTTAGAAAATGGTATTTGCATTTGCAAGGGAAGAAGCTCTTGGAAAGACTAGGCATGCCGCCCCATGCCATCACTGTGAAAGATGCGCATCTTTCTAGAGGCATCAGGTTGAACCAAAAGACTTTTAATGCACAAGCATGGCCACAAAATAGCGTGCATTTTGTGTGGCAGTCACTTTCAGTTTGTAAGAAGCTGCCGTCCTGTGGGGTCCATCCTGTGGGGTCCATCATCACACACATCTCTTGGCACCATTATCTCTGGTTATCGCTACAGGGATACAGTGACAGGAACTGACACTTGGTATAAGTCAAGGCCTGATACTCCCTGCACCATGTGATCATCTCCCAGAGGTCTGAGCTCGAGTCCTGCTCCCTGGAACCCCCAGGTCCCCTGCAGTACCACAGCTCTCTCATCATCACCGTTGTCTAAGGAAAACCAAGTAGGACCCATTTCATTCAAACTTAAATCTCTTTGTCAGCCACCAAGAGACACTGGGAAGCTTAACAGGTCGCCTAAGGCAAGGCCTGAGCCAGGAAGTGGCCGCTGATTTCGTGACTGAATATGCCTCCCTCACTGTCTGCCCTTTTCCTCTTTCAGAAAGACGAGACCTTTTTGGAACCACAACTCGGAGACCAGCCGCAACCAGAGCTCCGGCAAAGCCTGCGGGTAATGGAGGGTGACAGGGGACTCGCTCTGGACAGTGTCTTCCTGAGAAACACCCAGAATTCCAAGCCCGCGACCTTCATCTAAACGCTGGCTTTGCTTAATGGATTTGAGAGGCTTGATCGTTATACTTTCTGTAGTTTTATGGGGGGGGTCCCTTGAGCACTCCCAAGAAGTGCTCAAGGGACCCCAGGGGTTACTCTGGTGATTCTCAGTCAACTAGAGCAGATGACTCAATGCTCAGTCCCTGAAGTGGCAGGGACCACCAAGACCATAGCCACTGGGAATGAGGACCCCCCCGGACTAGAACTTCCATGTTTTGGGGTGTATGCAGTGCCGGCAGTTGAATTGGGGCTGGAATCATGCAAACCATATGTCCTTAACTCCTGAGCTAGCAATCTCCCTGGCCTATCCTCTTGTGGATTTTTTTGTGTGTGCTATAGTTGTGGGGGTGACGCCTGGCAGTGCTTGGTGGGGGGGGGGGAGGTCCACACAGTGCCAGGTATTGAACCCAGAGCCTTGCACATTAAAAGCGGTTATGCTACTACCACTGCCATAGCTTTAGCCCTTATGACTTCTGTGTGTGTGTTTTTTTTAAGTTCTGCTTGGGAAAAATTGAAAAACATACCTTAATGAGACCCCCTCCCCTCTTCAACCCTTTTACATTTTAAATTCAGGAAGACGTAGATGTTGTAAGTTATTTTTTTGCTATTTTTTTGCTTATTGGGTCAGCCCTGGCGATCCTTAGGGGTTACTCCTGGCTCTGCACTTAGGAATTACTCCTGGCGGTGCTCAGGATACCATATGGGATGCTGGGAATCGAACCTGGGTCAGCCATGTGCAAGGCAGACTCCCTACCCACTGTGCTATCGTTCCAGCACTAGATGTTTAAGTTTTCTGGAGCCCAGCAAACCTTTCCTTTGGGGAGCTCTGAAGAAGAGCGTTTAGCTTCCTGTGGCGTCTTTGAGCAAAGAGTTTTGGAACTTTTTGTTTCTTTGTGACGCTTCTTACAGTCCTTTTAACCTCTCTACAGCAGCACCCATCATCATTCAGGCATTTTCAATGATGTAAAGAAATGGCCAGCGGCTGGAGCGATAGTACAGTGGGTAGGGCATTTACCTTGCACGTGGCCAACCTGGGTTCTGTCCCCAGCATCCCATCCCATATGGTCCCCTGAGCACCGCCAGGAGTAATTCCTGAATGCATGAGCCAGGAGTAACTCCTGTGTATTGCCAGGTGTGACCCTAAAAGCAAAAAAAAAAAAAAAAGGAAAGAAAGAAATGGCCAGCCTTTGGGTGGTAGACCCCCTGACTGGACAGGATGTGCTCCCTGTGTTTGCTGGGTTTGGGTCTTGGGATAGTATCTCAAGTCACGAGCATAGTATTGAAATGGTCTGATTGCCCGCCCAAGTAAAGGAGACCTAGGAATCTAAGTAAGTTGAAAACCCAGTGACATGCCGCGAAGGCAGAAGACAGCGACTCCTCCATTATCTTGGTTTCAAGAAGTCGGGGCCCAGTTTGTGTCTTTGTCTTAAAAGAGATACTGTGTGCATTTGTGAGTGTGGGCTTTGGTGGGGGAATCTTCTCTCAGCTGTTCACCGGTTGGTGGTTTTCCTTATGTTTCGGGCTCCTTGCAGGTTTAGATTTCGATTTGGCTGATGCCTTGGATGATACCAGTGATAACCAGAAGAAGCCAAGCATGGGGGCAGGAGGAGGAGGTAAGTCCCTGCTGCTTGGAGGCGTTGGAACTCCCTGCTTTTTTGTGTCACATCCACTTCTAAAAAGCATCCACACTTCTAAAAAGCATCCCCATCCACCCGTCCACTTCTAAAAAGCACGGGAGAAACCCCAGAGTCGTGGTTCTCCAGCTTTTTGATCTCAAGACTCCCCGGATCGAGCATCTCAAAGCTTTTGTTTTCGGTGGGTGGGTCATACCTGTCAATATTTGTCATCTTTGTACCAAAACTGAAGAACATCTTAGCCATTTATTAATTTAAAATAGGATAGTAATAAACCCATAGATGTGAACCTCTTTAGGATCTTTAGGAGAAAAAACATTTGTCAAGATTAAAACCAATATTAAGTGAGAAGATTTTTGCGGTGCGTGTTTTCAAATTTCTGTAGCGGCTATCTTGATGGACAGGCCTGACAGCCTGATTCACATGTCCTGAGGTTCTTATTTTTTGGGGGAGTCACACCCAGTAATTCACGGGGGTTCCTCCTGGCTCTGCACTCAGGAATTACTCCTGGCGGAGCTCAGGAGACCATATGGGATGCTGGGAATCGAACCCGGGTCAACCGCGTGCAAGGCAAGTGCCCTATCCGCTGTGCTATTGCTCCAGCCCTGTGAAGTTCTTTTCTTGTGGTATGTTGAAGGACATCTGTCCTCACGCAGGTGTGTAGTTGGAAAATGTGGGGGTGTCGTATAGACTATTGAGAGCTTTCTTTGATAACACACCGGGAAACGACTACTCGCTGTTTCTTCCGGCTTATGCTCCGAGAAGATCGGAAAAGCCCGTGTGCCCATGCTTAGCACTGCTGAAGCCTCTTTGGGCCCTCTTGCCCTTTAAGGGACCTTTTACCCATTCGAGGGTTGGTACCGACACACGTTGGTCACATAGGAAACATTGCATCCCTGCGGTCCTGTCCTCTTCCGAATAACGCCGTGCTTCATCAGGCAGTTCCCACTCCCTTGAACGTGTCTAGAGATCCATAATGCCGCGGCTCCTGATCTTGCTGAGAGAAGCGCTAAGGTGGGAGGGAAACAGGAGGCAGAGCATCCGGACGGTCGCTGTGAACCTGGCAATGCAGTTGATTTCTTTTGCAATAAGATTCAGAGCTGAGGCAAATATGCGGGAAAGGGGATTGGAGGCTTGAGATGATTCCCTGTCAGGTGAGGTTCCTCGGCCTTCCTCCCGTGGCCCCAGGCTCTAGAAATGATGTAAATAAAAGGAGCTGCTGGGGGGTCCGTGAGATAATGGGGAAGGGTGTGGTGCAGTAGCTACAGAAATACAAAACAGTGTCAGTAACATTGCAAACTGCTCCAGCCCCGATGCAGTTAAATAATACCACACAAGGACTGCCTGCAAGAGAGTCAGATTCCCGCCCTGGGGATCCCCACGGGCAGGGAGGGGGGCGGCAGGCAGGGTGATTTTGGTTTCTGAGAATGTGTTCAGTGGTGCCAAGCTAGGGGGGCTCACAGTAGTGGGTATGAGTTTTCAAAATTCTCATTTCAGCCTCCCAGCTTATCACTGGCCAAGCCGCTGGCCGGTGGTCGTTTATGAAGTGGTAGTCCCGTTTCGTTCTGTCTGGGGGTACAGTTGTTAAGTGGGCTACACCCCGTTGGTGGTAGCCTTTAAGTCAGAGCCCCCAGCCCTGGATTTTTCCTGTTGCTAGTGGCCTTTCTGCGGCCAGCAGGAAGAGCAGCTGGACCATTTCCACGCTAGCCTCTCAGCACTAGCCCCGTGAGCATGCGCACGAGGAAAGGAGGGGCTGGAGGCGAGTTGTCATAGTTGCACCCTTGCCCTGCTTCCTGGCCTCATTTCCACCGCTGCAGAGCCGCTGAGCACCCAGGCAGGGAGTGGAGGCCGTTTCCTTTCCTTCGCTCCCCTCTCTCTGGGTGACAAGGTCTGGGAGCGTTCAGGTCTTGGGGGCGCCTGAGATCAGGTCTTCCTCTCTCCAGCTGTGGGGTGTTGGGGGACTGCCCGTCCCTGCAGCTGCAGGGCTGCAGGGCTGCTTCAAGACCAAGAGCCAAGAGCCCCGAGGGCAGGGCACGGAGCCTCCAGCATGTGGGCTGCAGGCAGGCCTCAACTGTTCAAAGGTCTGCCCCGACCCAACCGGGCCTGCCACGACGAGCTTGATTTTGGTTCGTGCAAAGTCGAAGTCCGTTGCTCGATTCCAGTGTCTCACTGGGGTGATGCCTCCTCTGCATGGCGCCCCTGCTGTTGAATGACTGCTGTCTCACAGGTCCTGGGAGGGCCTTGAGGGGGCTGTTTGGCTCATTCTCATCGGGCCAGCTTATTTTGTGGGGGTGGAGTCGGGCAGCATTCACACCAGTTTATTGCCGTGGGAAAGGGTTTGGGCACTGACGGACACGTTTGGTTTCCTGCAGGATTTTCAGACAAGGATCTTGAGGACATTCTGGGCGATAACTACAAGCCGGACAAGGGTAAAGGTAAGAGCACTGTGGGGGGGGGCGAGGAGCCTGGCTGGCAGCGCCCCTCAGACATGGCCTCTTCCCCGGCCACCCTATATGCATGTTGGGGTTCCCTCTAGAATGAAAGCAGCCGCGTCACCCAAGGCAGTGTTCAGAAGGTCATTTGGAAATACCGCTGCCCTTTCCCTGGTGTCCCTTGTCCTGCTTGGGGTCTCGGGGCCCAGCCTAGCAGAAGCTGGGACAGCGACTGCGACACAGGATCCGTTGGAAACTGCTTCCCCCTCCCCCCAGGCAACGCGCTGTGCCGAGCTGTGGGAGAGATTCGGAGCAGAGCCAGGCTGCCGTTTCCTTGGGATCCTTTGCAGTAGTCTAAGACTTCCAAGTTGTAAAAGTAGTTCAGAACAATCCGCGTGTGCGCGGTCACCTGCCATCCCGGGTGATGGGACCTTACCTTGCACGGCAACGGAAGTCCGCGAGACAAACCCGTGCGTGCGTGTGCGCCGGGCTGTTTGCATCTGGGAAACGCGAGGCAGGCATCTAAGCAGGCAGACGCAGTGGGGACACAGGCGGCACCTCGGGAAGGGAACACCTTCAGATCACACCTCCATGCCTGCACCCCCTCGTCACCAAGGCCGGGTCATTGCCCTTCCCCCTGCACTTCCAGAGACGGAAAGCTATTGTGACAATAGGTGTGTCGGTAACTGATGCTGTGTGGAGACGGTCCTAGCCAGGCGTGCTGTAACTTGTAGTTTGCGCTCAGGATCGCTGTTGGGGGTTGTAATCCGGCCGCTGGCAGTGTGTTTCCACGGCAGATCACAGGCCGGCGTGGTTCTGAGCAGAGCGAGTGCTGCGCGTTTCCCGGTGTAACCCCGACACTTTCCCGGACTCGCAGCCGTGGCATTTGCGCCTTCCTCGCCGTAACTGTGCGCCCCTCAGGTGGGACCAGTGTTCTCTCCTGCTTAAAGGATACTGTAGTCCAACCTGTCCTTCAGAACACCTTTCTAGACAGTATCATCCCGAGGAAAAAAAACTCTAAAAGCCTCTAAATGAAACTCACAGGTGTCAGGAGAACATGGAACATTTAAAGGGCAAACCCAGCAAATGAGCCAATTACTCCTGGGTGACAAATGGTATTTCCAGATGGTGAGATGAGGCAGAAGTAGCGCATAAGCACGCAAATGAAAATCTGAATGACATGTCCGGGGAGGGGGAGGGGGGCGCTTCCTTATTAAAAGTCCGTGTTTTTGCAAGGAGGAAGTGTTAGGAAATTCTTTAATTAGGCTCATATTTGAACTTCTCTTGTAAAGGATAATCAATTGTTAGCTTTGGTTATATCCGCCGTCATTAAAGGTGTCAGTGGAGGAAGATAAAGGAAATCCAGCGGAACCAGTGCAAGCGCTAAGCGGACGCCGCTTCTGAGAGGCGCACAGTGGGATTCTCAGAGGCTCTGCGTGCGTCACACAGGCTCACCCCACTCGCAGAGGTAACAGCCACTTCACTAAGTGATGGTCCTCAGCACAGAACCGCTCCTAATGACGGCGTTCTGCAGCCGGGTTCGTACACCCAGGGACTCATTTCCGAACTCTGCTATCTGCGTTACGTGTTTATTTCTTCTCCAGAAAACGTCTCTGCTGGCTAGGAGCTGTAGATGATGGTGACACGTCTCTGGCGAAGAGAGCCCCTTCCTGCCACCAGGCCCTCTGCCCTCTTCCCTTCCCTGTCTCTTTCTTTTTTTTTTTCTTTTTGGGTCACACCCGGCGATGCTCAGGGTTTCCTTCCGGCTCTGCACTCTGGAATCACTCCCGGTGGTGCTCGGGGGACCATATGGGATGCTGGGAATCGAACCCGGGTTCGCCGCATGCCAGGCAAACACCCTCCTTGCTGTGCTGTCGCTCCAGCCCCTTCCCTGACTCTTGAATTCAGTGAGATCTTCGGGCCAGTGAGGGTGTCTGCTCTGTCGTCTGTACCCACGGCTGCTTCCCCTCCCGGCTGCCCTGGACTTGCTCTTTGGTCCTCTGTGACTCCCCTGCTCAGCCTCTTCCAGGGCTTTCCAGACACTCCCCCTCGCGCTACAGTCTTACTCACTGCAGGCTGGATGCTAGGAAGGTACTCACCTTGCATGCAGCTGACCCAGGGCTGATCTCTGGCACCGCCTACCCTCTTCTGAGCCCCCTCTGGAGTGATCCCTGAGCACAGAGCCAGGAGTCAGCCCTGAGGACACTTTGGTGTGGCCCGTCCTTCCCCAACACACAAATCAGCCTTTTCCGGATGTGCCCCGGAACACAGAAGTGACCTCTTAGCCCTTGTGACTTCCGAACACGGAGGGAAATCCTCGACTCCCGTCCTTGCTTCTGGGGGAAGAAAGGCTCAGGAGGGAAAGGGCAGGGACAGAGAGGCCCTGCGTGTCTTAGGGGGACACTTCAAGCCTCCGGAGATCCCAGCACCTCACTCCCAGCCCTGCAGACTTCCCGTTGGAAATGCAAAGGGGAAGGTGATTTCCTGGTTTCCATTGACATTCAGCAGCTAAGGCCCGCTGCGGGGTGAAAAGCCTGAAGCGTTTTCCAGCTGCCACCGCAGGGCACGCCAGCTTTCCCTGCTTGTTTGGTCTTGACATTAGCTAGCGACCTGGTTCGTCTCCCCAGCCCACCCAGCCTTTAGAATGAAGCATTGGAGGAGCTCAAGGATGATCAACGGGAAACGGGGCAGGGCCGGAGAGCGAGCACAGGGGTTAGCGCTCTTGCCCTGCACACAGCCCACCAGGCCAGGGCATAGCGGGCCCCTGAGCAATTCAGGAGTAAGCCCTGAGCACCTCCTGGTGTGCCCAACCCGGCCCTCAGTCCGACTCCTTTTCCCCCCAGTGCTGTTGCTTGCTGGTCTGATTTCTTGGGTGTGGGATTCAATATGTCCTTCTCCTCACAATGGAAGAAAAGAGTGTCAGACATCAAGAAGGGTCCAGAGGGGCTGGAGAGATAGCACAGCGGGTAGGGCGTTTGCCTTGCACGCGACCGACCCGGGTTCGATTCCCAGCATCCCATATGGTCCGCTGAGCCCCGCCAGGAGTAACTCCTGAGTGCAGAGCCAGGAGTAACCCCTGAGCATTGCCGGGTGTGACCCAAAAAGCAAAAAAAAAAAAAAGGGTCCGGAGTTCAGGAGAGCTAAACACAGCACTTTAAAACTGCTTTTATATAACTTAGGTAATATGGTTACAGGAGTATTCTAATCAGTAGTACGAAGTGACGCTCCCCACGGCCACCACAGTGCCCAAGGCCCCTCATCACCCTCCTCTGGTCTGATCTTTGTCCCCCCCCCCGTTTGTTAATTGATTTTCTAATACGAGGCCAGCGGGGTGCCATTACCCACTGTACTGTGCTCCTGTGTGTTGTCTCTCTGTGTTCCACAGTCCACGCATTTGTTCTTCTCCACCTGACATTTCTCTTAACACGACACCCTCCGTTTGCAGCCACATTGCAGTGAACCGCAGGATTCCATCATTCCTTATAGCTGCGTACTATTCCATTCTACTATACCACGGCTTCTTGATCATCTACTGTCGGACCTTGGGGTTGTTTTCCAATCCTGCCTCTCTTGCCAAGTGCTGAAATGAACATAAGGTGCGCGTAAGTGGTCTTGAACGACTGTTTGGAGGGTCGAGCCCAAGAAGTGGAATCACTGTGTCGGATGAATGCTCTCCTCTTAGTCTCTTGAAAAGTCTCCCTAGTGTTTTCCGTAGAGGCTGAACCAGAGGACTTTCCTGACACAGTTCCTTGTGTTTACCACATCCCTGCCAATACTGGTTATTTGCAGCTGTTCGGCATACCCATTCCCACAGGTGTGAGACGATCGCTCATTGTTGTGTTGATCTTGCATTTCTCGGGTAATATGTGATACTGAGCACCTTTCCATCTGCTTTCTGGCTATCTCTGTATCTTCTGCCGGGGGTGTTTGCTCATATCCTTCCTCTGTGTTTGGATTGGATTGTTTTGTTGCTGAGGTTTTTCGTTTATGTCTCCGATTCCTTCTTTGTTTCTTTTTGGGGGGCCGCATCTGACTGTGCTCAGGCTGACTCCCGACTCTGCACTCAGGGATCACTCCGGGTAGTGCTTGTGGGACCATACGGCATGCTGGGGATTGAACCGGGGTCAGCTGCGTGCAAGACAACCCCCCTACCCACTGCATCATTCTGTGCTGGTTTAATTCTTTCTAACTAAATCTTAACACGTGTTCATACGTATGTCTTTAGTTCTAATCCAGTGCCAAATGGTCTGTTTTTTCTGGCTTAGGGAGCGCACATGGCAGTGCTCAGGGCTTACTTCTTGCTCTGTACTTAGGAATTACTCCTACCAGTGCTCAGGGGGCCATATGGGGTACCAGGGATCGAAACCAGACTGGCCACATGCAAGGCAAGTGCCCTCTCCACTGCTTTTGCTTCAGCCCCTAAACGGGCTGTTGGACTCTTCTTTCTTGCTTCTGTCACTTCCCTCCCTGCAGGAAGAAACCAACCCTCCATCAGTCACTGACTTGCTCAGTCCACATGCGCTGGCTGAATTGTGACCCCTTATCCCCACAAGACACCCTGACTAGAGTCCAGCGGCCTTGGAGACCTTCTTGTGGGTTTGCCTTGAAGTTTGCAGTTCCAACACCATTTGCAAACTTGCTTGATTGAGCTTCCTTCTCTTGCCTCCTCCGTCCTGGGGAGATCCATGTGATCCGAACATGGTGGCATTGGTTGGTCCCCATCTTCACTTCCGCCCTGGGACCACCTGGTCGGTCTTTGATTCTTTGCTTGTCTACGCTGCTTTTTCCCTTCGGTGAGACACTGTGAGGCTTCCTGAAGCAGATCACGTGGTCGCCCTCCGGGAGCAGTCCAGGGATGGAACAGTGCTGGCCACCAGAAGGTCATGTATGCAGTTCCCGGGTGCTCAGTCCCTCCCTCCTTCTCACTCCTGCTTTTCAGTGCTGCAGCCCTTGCTCATCTGTTGACTTCCTCTACCTTGACTTTTTCTGAAAGGCTTTGGATTAGACTCCTACCGGAGGTAACCTCATCCCCGTGACTTCTTTCACTTCTAGTTGTAGCCATTCGCCTCTTGGAGCTCTCTGGCTTGCTTGTTTGTGAATAAAGTTGCTGGAAACATTCCCGTGGCAGTTTCGGTCAACACCCGGCACCTGATGGCTGCTGAGACTGAGTTTGATCCTGACAATCAGGTAGCTGCTGTATGCTACAGTGACTGGAATCTCTCGCTTTCCCACAAGCCAGGAACAACGTTCCGTTTGCTTGACAACATTTGATCATGTCAGTTTGGGGGGAATTTTAGACTTCAAACAGATTCACAGCTCTCACTCATTGTTTTCCTTTGCAGTTCCTAAAAGAGAAGCGATACTGAGTATCGCTTTCATATTCTTTGGCGTTCAGATATTTCGTTCATGTTTAGAGTTGGGTTTGCTTTTATGAGTTCTTTGCATCTCTGGATACATGGCTTTTTTTTTTTTTGCCTTTTGGGTCACACCCCCCCGCGATGCACAGGGGTTATTCCTGGCTCATGCACTCAGGAATTACTCCTGATGGTGCTCAGGGGACCATATGGGATGCTGGGAATCAAACCCGAGTCGGCTGCGTGCAAGGCAAACACCCTACCCGCTGTGCTATCACTCCAGCCCCAGTACATGGTTTTTTAAATTGTTTTTTAAACTTTGGGTGCCATACCTATTGGTGCTCAAGGGCTTCTTCTGGCTAAGTGCTTGGGGGAATCATCATAGCCAGTGGTCAAACTTAGGCCTCTTCTGCATGGAAAGCGCATGCTCAGCCCATTGACCCATCCCCTCTGCCTTGCACAGGACTGTTTTATATTTGGGCAGTTTTGAGCCATGCAGGGCAGTGCCCAGGGCTCTTCTTAGCTCTTTACTCAGGAGTGACCCCTAGGGGTGCTTGAGGCAACATAGATCCCAATGATTGAACTCGGGCCCGTTGCATGCAAGGCAAGTGACTTAACCCCTATTCTTTCTCTTTAGCCTTTCGGTATATGATTTTTTTTTTGTTTTAGGGGCATACCTGGTGATGCTCAGTAATCACTCCTTTTGGGATTCCGCTGATCATATACAGTGCCCAGTATCAAACCCTAGTCCATCATGTGCAAGACCTACTACTTACCTTACTACTACTTACTGCTATTAACTACTTACTTTACCTACGACTATCTCTCTGGTCCTCTGGTATATTATTGTTCAAACATTTTCTCCTAGCTTGTGACTTTTCCTTCTCTTAGTATTATTGCTTGCCTAGTAGATTTTTTTTTACTTTGAGGAGTTCAGATTTATTCATCTACATGTGAATAGGTGTCACCTCATCTGCAGTAAATTAAACATAAGGATCTCTGTCAATTGTAGGATGTAAGAAATCATTGTAGGCGAACAATAAATGGACAGAGGCATTAGAACTGGAGACTTCATGAACTAAACTTCCGTGGGAGAGGGGTTAGCTTGAGGGACCTTTGGTCCATGGGTGATAGGATGGGATGGGTGTGATGTTGGAACAACGTATGCATGAAAAGCGTAATTAACAGTAGCGCTGTCCTCCCATTGTTCATCAGTTTGCTCGAGCAGGCACTATTAACGTCTCCATTGTGAGACTTGTTGTTATTGTTTTTGGCATATTGAATATGTCACAGGGAGCTTGCCAGGCTCTGCTGTGTGGGCAGAATACTCTCGGTAGCTTGCTGGGCTCTCTGAAAGGGGCGGAGGAATTGAACCCAGGTCGGCCGTGTGCAAGGCAAACACCCTACCTACTATGCTATCGTTCCGGCCCTCATTAACAGTGTTTCATCTTATTTATTTATTTTTACTTTATTTAAACACTCCCGCTCCAGGCTGGAGACATAGCACAGTGGTAGGGTGTTTGCCTTGCACGCAGTCAGCCCGGCCAAGCCGGGTTCAATTCCTCCACCCCTCTTGGGGAGCCTGGCAAGCTACTGAGAATATCTCGACCACACAGCAAAGCCTGGCAAGCTCCCTGTGACGTATTCGATATGCCAAACACAGTAACAAGAAGTCTCACAATGGAGATGTTACTGGGCCCGCTCGAGCAAAATCGATGAACAATGGGAGGACAGTGTTTGCTTTAAACACTGTGGTTTACAAAGTTGTTCATAAAACAGTTGTGATGAGCATTCAGTGTTCCAACACCAGTCCCACCACCAGAGTGACCTTCTGTCCACTGTGCCCTCCGTTTCCCAAACACTGCCCAAGCCTGCCCTCTTGAAAAAAAAAAGGCCCTTCCATTGTTCGTCGATTTGCTCGAGCAGGCCCAGTAACGTCTCCATGGGAGACTTTTTTTGTTACTGTGTCTGGCATATCGAATACTCTCGGTAGCTTGCCGGGCTCTCCGAGAGGGGCGGAGGAATCGAACTCGGGTCGGCCATGTTGGCTGCGTGCAAGGCAAACGCCCTACTGCTGTGCTATCGCTCCAGCCCTCTTAGCAGGCACAAAATTATTTATGTTATATTGCTTGCTACAAGTCAGTAGCTAATGGAATTTTAAACAAATACTACAGTGAAAGAGAATCTGTGAAAATGATTTCTATCACCATGGGGTCATTAAGTTCTGGTCTGAGGGTTTACGGAGCTGTTGGTTCCTCGTTGAGCCGCCTGTGTTACTGTTTTTGTTTGTAGATCTTCGTTGGCGTCTGTTACTTTCCTATCTCTTCGGTGCGCTCCTACTAGGCTGTCCGTATTGTGGAGTTTGGAGGCGCCACTCCAGGAATTCCAGGATCTGTAGAGCCGGGCCGATCAGTTTACATGGCGGAGGCTGTAGGTTGTGGGTGTGGCTGCCAGGGCTTCAGGAACTAGGCATGGGGAAGGCTACCCACCCCCACATTGAGAAGACCCTGGAGTTCTCAGCCCGAAAACCTGTGTACCTGTGTATCAGTTTGGAGTCTCTCCAGAGATTAGTGGGGAAAGGTTGGAGTTGGCCTGTTGGCCTGCCTGCTGGGGATGCTGCCCGCCCCACCTCCTGAGGGCGCCCGAGAGTTTTCAGCTGGGAGACCGGTGTACCTATGAGTTTTAACAGCTTGTCTTGCTACTCTTCGGAGATTTAGTGGTACATCTGTAAAGCTGGGCGGATGGCTGAGTTTCTATGACAGTGGCTGTGGGGTATGGGCGTGGCTGCCGGACTTTTGGAAGTACATGGGATTGGGGGGTGAATATTTTTATTTTTAATTTTAAAATTATTCAATAGAGGCTGGAGCAATAGCACAGCGGGTAGGGCGTTTGCCTTGCATGCGGCCAACCCAGGTTCGATTCCCAGCATCCCATATGGTCCCCTGAGCACCACCAGGGGTGATTCCTGAGTGCAGAGCCAGGAGTAACCCCTGAGCATCGCCAGGTGTGACCCCAAAAGCAAAAAAAAAATTAAAAAAGTGAAAATAAAATTATTGAATATACATAAAGTGCAGCTTAGCAACTTTTTCTTGATGGTTCATGTTTTGATATTTCAGAACACTTCAGGTCCTAAAGACTTTTTGCCTAGGTCAGCTAAGAGTTTGTAGTTCTAGCTTTCGCATTTGGGTGTTTGCTCCATTTTCAGTTTGCTCCATTTCCTGAGCGAGGTGTCCAAGTTCAGATTCGCAATCGTCCTGGCACCACTTTTTGATGAAATGATCCTTTCCCCCACTGAATTGTTTTGGATCCTTTGTGGAAAACCCATTGGCCATAGATATAAGGGTTTACTTGGGGCCCACTTGACTTGACTCTGGTTGTCTCAGTGTCTAGTACCAGACTGTCTCTGCTGGGCATGCATGCACCTAGCTTCGGGTCACTGCAGTGACACTGAGAGTTTTGCCAGCTCCCTGGGGTTGTCCCCTGTTCTGGTGGAATGGCAGATGAGTGGCTTGGGCTTAAAGGAGCTGCCGGATCTGCCTCTTCACTTGCTGCGCTAACTGGCAATGCCCGTTGGGTCCCCTGGGTAGCCAGACCCTAAGTCTTCCGGCCTGTCCCCCGGCCTCTCCATTGAACTGATGACTGAGAAGTGGCAGGAGCGGGGCCATGAGCACCTACTGCCGCTCTTCTCACTGGAATCAAATCCTTGTCCTTGGCCATGGCCCTCTTCATTATCTCATGCAAGATGTCTGCTCTGGTAGCTTGTAAACCTGGAATCTTCTTTTTCTACACCTCTCTTCATACCCATCATCACAGTAACCCCCCGCCCTTGGGTCATTGCCTTTACCTCGGTGAAACCCAGGGCCTCACATGTGCAAGGTAAGTGCTGTGCTACTGAGCCTCACCCCAGCCCTGTGCCAGCCTCTTCCACCATCTCCTGCCTTCACTTGGTTCCCCTGCAGCTGCCGGAGGGAGCCGTGGGCACCCCGGCATTCATCTGGCTGGTCCTTGGTTTCAAACTACGAAGCGATGGAAAAGTAGAAAATCAAAAATAAGTCTAAGGCCGCGGCCGGAGCGATAGCATAGCGGGTAGGGCGTTTGCCTTGCACGCAACCGACCTGGGTTCGATCGCCGGCATCCCATATGGTCCCCCAAGCACCGCCAGGATTAATTCCTGAGTGCAGAGCCAGGAATAACCCCTGAGCATCGCTGGGTGTGACCCAAAAAGCAAAAAAAAAAAAAATAAGCCTAAGATCTGGACAGACACTTCACACAGGAGAAGTTCTGTTATGGGGTCCGGAAGCGTTATTCATTGGAGAAATGCAGTTAAACCCCAGTGGCATAGCAGCGCCCCCCGAATGACTTCATTTCAAGACTACCAACGGTGTGGACTGGTGATGCGTCCATGGGTGTTGAGAATAGAGCTTTTTCCGAACCCTGAGAGCAGAGGGCCCAGCACGAACCCGGCAAGGTCGCTGCTCTTCAAGGGAAAGAAGACATCTGTTTTCCAAAGACAGCCTGAGGATGGAAGCTGGCTCCCAGGCCTAGCGTGTGTGCTCTGCACGCAGGAGCCTTGGTTCCCTGAGCACTGCCTGGAGTAAGCCTCAGTCACTGCTGGGTGTAGCCCGCAAACCAAACCCAAAGAAAGCCAAACATATTTTTATCTCCTCCTTCCCCTCCCCCTTCCCCTCCCCCTTCCCCTTCCCTTTCTTCTCCTCCCTGTCCCGCTCCCGCTCCCTCTCTCTCCGTGAGACACAGTTACAAGCTTTTATGTTTGAGTTTCAGTCATACAAGGCTCAAACACCCATCCCTCCACCAGTGCACATTTTCCCCACAGTGTCCCCAGTATCCCCCCCTTTCCAACCCTCCCCCTGCCTCCGTGGCAGGCAATTTCCCCCACACTCTCTCTCTACTTTGGGGCATTAGAAAACCGAACAGATTTCTTATTTTTTAGCTACCGAGAGTATGCAATATGCCAAACACAGTAACAAGAAGTCTCACAATGGAGACGTTACTGGGCCCGCTTGAGCAGATCGATGGGCAACGGGAGGAGAGTGCTAAAATAGTGCTAAAACATATAAAAGGGTTTATTGCTCTCTGTCGGACTACTGCTTGTATTCCTTTTATTTACTTACATTGAGGCAATTAAAATGTTAGCACAGTGGTAGGGCGTTTGCCTTGCACGCAGCCAGCCTGGCCGAGCCAAAATGTTTGGCATAATCAGGAAAATGCAGATGAATTTAGAAAAATATCATTTAATAAAGTTTTTCAAACTAGAATACTATGGAATGATATACAGACTCAATTTAAAGAAAGAAAGATCTGTTCTTCTTGAACAGATTTTTTAAAAGAAAGCACATAGTAGCTTTATTGACAGTTATAACAGCTACACAAACAACAGTCAGCTGCCCAAGCGGCAATAGAACAGTGGATAGAGAAACTGTGATGTATTGATATATTTATACTGTGGAATGGGTTGTTGGCATGTGAAGCAACCTGGTGAGATATCAAAAACATTACACCAAAGGAAGCTGTTTATTGACAAATGCATACATTCTGGTCGCACGATGTTCTGTTCCCCACAGGTAAATGTGTACCACTCGGGTCTGTGGCTGGCAGCATTGAGGTATGGGCAGGGATTCACTGGATAGGGCACAGGGGAACTTTCTGGACTGACGGTAATGTTCCTGATGTGGATGGCTTTAAAATCTTATCATGCCGAAGGTTATGTGTTCACGGGCTCACTGGATGGCACTGTCTCACCACCCGCGTTCGGTGCTCTTGAGCCGCTGTATGTGGCCTGGATCGGAACGGCTGTTGGCCAAGGGCAGACCGAAGAAGAAACGAGGGCCAGGCCGGTCTATATCAATAGTAGTTTATTCCAATCCTCTTCACTCCTGTCTTTCTCTGCCTCCTTCTCTCCTGGGCCCCAATCTGGAACCTCTCTCCTTCTGGCTCTGACTCTGGATCTCTGGAGCCCGAGCTCTCTCGCTTCTGACTCTCTTCTTCCCGAGCTTACAGTCTTAGTTTATATAGCAGTCACATAAGGCGGTGACATAAAGGTGGGTTGAATACTGACAAATCAACAAAGAGAGGTAAGACCACTCCTCCAGGAGATTAACTCAAGGATAAAATCTCATCTACAGAGATTACTCCAGATTACTAGGAGATCCGCTCAAGGGTGGGATCCCAACAAGGGTGTGTTCTTCCCTCAGTTAGTAATCTACTTAAATAGTTGTAATAAATCTACTTTAATATTTCTAGCAATGTCATTCTGTATGAGCACAGTAAGAGATATAAACTTAGTTTGGTTCTTCCTGAGAACATCTCACTGTACATTCCGCAGTCCTCAGGCCAGGTAAATCTTCCTAGCTCCAGCAGGGTCCTAGTCTCGTCATTACTTACTTTTGGATCATTACAGCATTTGTCCATGATCATACCTTCAACTTACAGTTGAGTATTGTGGCTCTTTGGCCTGGCCCATTTCGATGCCAGGGTAGCTCACCGCTTGCTCTGGGTCCATTCAGTCCCTCGTCGGGACCCTGCTTCTGGGGTGCTAGGAACTAAGGGCAACTGAGTCAAGAAATAGATGCCCAGGAGTAAATATTATTTGGAGTCAATCAACTCCCAAGTCACAAAGCATAATATCAACTGTCTTCCTGTGTCCACACAGAAAGGACATTGCTTACAATACAAGTTCAGTGTCCTTAGATGGGTGTGACCTGACAAACCTAAGCTACCCGAGGAAGGACAAAAGAGTGTTATCCTACAGATGGCATTGGGGTATGGACAGGAATTCACTGGATAGGGCACAGGGGAACTTTCTGGACTGACGGTAGTGTTCCTGATGTGGATGGGGTGAGGGATTTCACGGTGGGTGGGTCTGCCGAAGCTTCCCGGATGCTCCACGTTAAGAGTCGTGCCTTTCAGTGGATGGCAGTTCTCCCTAAAGAAAGGGAATCCCATGGCAGCATGCAGTGGTAGGCAGCGTCCTGGGGTGATCTCATGGCTGCGCCTTTCTTAGAGAGTCAGGAGCGCACGAAAGCCGGCCGGGTGGATGGACATATGAGAGTGCGAGCCTGGCAATATGTTCGTTAGAATCCAGATGGCGGCTGTTCAGTCTCCAGCCTCAGCTATGTCTGGGGATATTGGGAAATGTCTTCAGTAAATTTGGGGTAGAATTTTTCAAATAGCTCCAGGATCAGTTCAAGCCCGTTGCCAGCTGTGAAGCACCTCTCTGCGCCGGGGCTCCCCAAGGCCCTTGGCCTCTGTGCCTGCCCACGCGGCGCTGGGCTTGCAGCCCTCCTTGGATGGCAGGTCTGTGTTTGGGGGCACAGAGAGCTGTGCTCAGGGCTCACTCCGCCTGGCTTCGAGCGCAGGGCTCACTCGTGGTGCCGGCGAGCCATGGAATTTGCTTCAATGTGGATGGCCATGGAGAGGATCATGCTGAGTGAAATGAGTCAGAAGGAGAGGGACAGACCTAGAAGGACTGCACTCATTCGTGGGATATAAAATAGCATAAGGTGAGACAGACACCCAAGGACAGTAGAGACAAGGACCAGGAAGATTGCTCCATAGTTGGCAGCCTGTCTCATGAGCTGGGGGAGAGGGCAGCTGGGAGAGAGAAGGGATCACTAAGTCAAGGATGGTTGGAGGGACCGTTCGGGATGGGAGATGTGTGCTGAAAGTAGATAAAGGACCAAACGTGATGGCCTCTCAGTATCTATATTGCAAACCATAATGCCCAAAGTAGAGAGAGAGCATGGGGGAAATTGTCTGCCATGGAGGCAGGGAGAGGGTTCGGAATGGTGGGGATACTGAGGACATTGGTGGTGGAAAATGCGCACTGGTGGACGGATGGGTGTTTGATCACTGTGTGACTGATACTCAAACATGAAAGCTTTGTAACTGTAGCTCACGCTCATTCAATTAAAAAATGTAAAAAACAGAAGAAAAATCAAAGACTACTTTTATATATATGGCCTGGAGCAATAGCATAGCAGGTAGGGTGTTCGCCTTGCACGCGGCCCACCCGGGTTCGATTCCTCCGCCCTCGGAGAGCCCGGCTAGCTACCGAGAGTATCCCTCCCGCACAGCAGAGCCTGGCAAGCTCCCCGTGGCGTATTCGATATGCCAAAATCAGTAACAGCAAGTCTCACAATGGAGACGTTACTGGTGCCCGCTTGAGAAAAATCGATGAACAACGGGAGGACAGTGACAGTGACTTTTGTATATAACAAAATAAAAACATAAAGCTTATGATTATCTCAATAAACATAAACTTTTGGTAATTTCCATAAAAAACACAGCCTCCAAGCTCTGGCGGTGTGTGTGGGGGGGTGCTGCGGGGCTCCCCCCGCCCCAGGCCCTCCCTCTCTGTGCTGGCAGTGCTGCTGCAGAGTCCAGAGCGCCACCTGGTGGTGTTTCTGGGCCATGCCACGCTGGGGATTTAATTTGGGTCCTTGCACTTTCTCTTACCTCTCTGTCAGGGTCACCACATGTCGCCTTGTGGTCTCAGAATGGAGTGAGCTGTTCTCAGGCGGGTCTTTCCGAGGACCGTGAGCGGAAGGGCCAGCTCACAGCAGTCCCACGGGTGCCAGGACACAGCAGAGTCGGCCTTGACTTTCCCAGTCTCACCGTCGGTCTCACTCACAGTTCCTTACATGGGGCTCTGCGTTCTCTCCCCGCAGGGACCTCTGATCAATTGCAGGAATCTTCCAGGCTTCTTCATCTGCTTTCTTTGGAAGCTTTTGTGTGGTCGTAAGATCGACACGGCCAAACATTGAGTGATGGAGCCGGTGCCAGTGCATAGTTGGGTGGCACTGGACTCGTACACTTTCAGAGCAAGAGTACACCTAAGGACACTTGCCTTGCACACAGCCAACCAGGGTTCGATCTCCGGGCCCCTTATGGTCCCCTGAGCCCCGCCAGGAGTGATTTCTGACCGCAGAGTCAGGAGTAAGCCCTGAGCATTGCCGGGTGTGACCCCCAAACAAATAAAAATGTACACTTTTTGTACGTTGTATTTTGTAGCTTGTGCTGACATGCATTTCCAGAACTTTCCACAGATGACACTCTGGCCACCTTCATACCTGTGTCTGGGGCTCAGGATTCCCTAGGTCATGCTAGATGAGGCTGCCTTAGTGCCCCTGTGTGTGTGTTGGGGGGAGGGGGTCTGACTGCTGAGGAAGCTTCTGGAGAGATGTGTTTGGTTTACCCGGTGTCCCTGATCAGGGCTGAAATGGCCATCACTGTCCCAGGCCTGGGTGTTCTTGTGACCCTTTCCCAGCCAGTCCTTGACACGGGTGAGGAAAGGCGCGGCCGAGAGTCGGAGTGGAAGGGCACCTGTTGGCGGTGTCGACCAGAACTCAGCAGCCGCCACCCTGGTTTCCTGAGCGCTCTGGTCTCCATAGCTTCATGCTCCTGAGGACTCAACTGCCGGTGCTGTCAGTGGGGTGACCTCCCCGTCCCTCAGCGCTTCCTGACGCCGGCTTCGGGGTCCGTGTGGCACTTGAGGGTTCTGAGGCCACTTTGGTATGGGTCCCGCTGTGTGGCACCTCGCCCCGGCGGCCTCCCTAGCTCGGTGGTGAATGGACTCTGGGGCCCCCACAACCCTGGCAGTCTCCACTGTTCGACAGGCCCCTAGCGCTGTGGTGGTTCCTAGGGCTGGCGGGGGATGGGGGGCTATAGCTCTGTGGGTCTCTACTTTTGGGGTTCCTGTGACAGTTGCTGGAGCCCCCCTGAGCCCCTGGAACTGTCGCAGTCTTGCTACCGTGGTCCCCCGCCCCCGGTCCCCAGTGGCCCATCTATTCTATGGTTTGTTTTCTGTCCTTTCAGCAAACTGCACTGTGGACAGTGCTGCCCGGGGCATTTCTGGTTCTGTCAGGTGCCCTTGGTCCCTTTGGGGACTCAGCAGACAGGTGGAGAGACACCAGCTGTGTGGTACATCCCCAGCCCCTGCCCATGCCCATGGCTCCCCTCGGGGCTGTTTGTCCGGTTCAGGGGCAGTGAAGGAGCAGGGCTTACATGGTTCAACACTCAGAACACCATGTGCAACATACTTGTTTTTTATATCTATAAGTTCTTTTTCTTTTTTAAAAATTTTTATTAGTGAAACACCATGAGGTGTTGGAGTACACGGAGCTTAGGTTTATCAGATTGTGCCCATCACAGTGCTCCCGAGTCACTCCCATTACTTTGTCTGTCTGTAACCTCTTCTATGCTCTCTTCCCCAACCAATTTGTAAGGTCTCATCCTTCTTAGACACTGAAGCTGTACTGTAAGTCAATATTGCCTTTCTCCTCTCCTTATGTCTTTGAGCAGTTTACTTTAATGCAATATCCTTTTTGTATAGATACAGAAAGAACGTTAACATTATGCTTTGTAACTTAGGATTTGATTGGCCTTGAATATTATTCACTCCCGGGCATCATCTTTCTCGACTTAAGCCTCAGTTGCCCATAGTTCCTAACACCCCAAAAGCAGGGTCCCGACGAGGGACTGAATGGACCCAGGGCAAGCGGTGAGCTACCCTGGCAGCGAAATGGGCCAGGCCAAAGTGCCACGATTCTTAACTATAAGTTAAGAGTTTGATCATGGACAAATGCTGTCATGATCCAAGGTAACGACAAGACTAGGATCCTGCTAGGGGTGGGAAAGACTATCTGGCCTGAGCACCGTAGTCTGAGATCGAGATGGCCCTAGGAGAGCAATTCTATAAGTTTAAGATATTTCTTACTGTATCCATACAAAATGATTTATATTATATTCTTGTATGCTTGTCGGTCAAAGAGAGGAGAGGCACGCCCATGGAATTCTGCTCTAGGGTGGGTCCTCCTGCTAAGGAAGGATCTGTCCTAGGAGCGGTCTTCCCTGAGGCTAAGATTTCTACCCCTGTTGATCTCCACCCCTATTGATTGTGACCGCACCTATGTAATTGTTCCCCCAATTCCTCAGGAGAGAGGATTTAACTGTACTGTAGGAGTGAGACAGGGGCAGGAGAAGGAAGAAGAGAGTTCAGAGAGGATGAAGGGGAATGGAGAAGGAGAATGAAGTAGCTGGGGGAGGAAGAATGGGGGAGAGATAGAGAGACAGAGGAGAAGAGGAAAGAATCAGAATAAACTACGACTAATACGAACCAGCCTGGCCCTCGTTCCTTCCTCCGCCTGACCATCGCCATCGACCTCTCCGGGGTGGTAGAAGGGTGAGACTACCGAACGCGGGTGGTGGGAGAGATAGAGCCGCCGCCGTGTGGGTGCCGCGCCCCCAAGTTGTGTGAGATTACACAATGAGGTACAGTTGTAGACTTAAAAGTTTTTGTGCTTGTGTTTCAGTTATACAAGGATCGAGTACCCATCCTCCACCAGTGCCCATCCTCCACCACCACTGATCCCAGTAGCCCTCCCATGGCTTGGAGGCCAGCCACACATGCTAGGGGAAAAGGGAGCTCAGATAGAGAAGGGAGCACCAAATAAAGGGTGTTGGGAGGATCCTCCCAGGATGGGAGAAGCATACTGAAAGTAGACTATAGACTGAACATGTCACGAATCACGAATCACGACCATCCTGTTATTCGTCGATTGCCTCGAGCAGGCCCCAGTAACGTCTCTTTCATCCTAGCCCTGAGATTATATTCAAGGCTCTTTAGGAGAATGAGACCCATCATTGGTACTGGTATTTGGCATATTGGGTACGCCACGGGGAGTTTGCCAGACTCTGCCGTGTGGGCAGGCTACATTCGGTAACCTGCCAGTTTGTCAAAGTAGGAATGAGATGTCATAATAAGATGTCTGAGTTAAGGCTCTTTCAGAGTTAGGAGAATGAGACCCATCATTGTTACTGGTGTTTGGCATATTGGGTACGCCACGGGGAGTTTGCCAGACTCTGCCGTGTGGGCAGGCTACATTCGGTAGCCTGCCAGTTTGTCCAAAGTAGGAATGAGATAATAAGATGTCATAATAAGATGTCCCGGTTCTGGGAGCTGCTTTTTATAGTCTCTGATTCTTGGTCGTTGATGGGATTACACGGTGCTAGGGGGCCAGTTGGTGGGTGTGACCCCCGCCTACTGGAATTTGGAGGATCTGGGTGGATGCTCAGCTCCGATCCGAGTAGGCTTGGAGATCTCAGCCCCCGGGTCCCGCTGGCCTTTGTTCCTCTGCCGGTACCTTCAGGTGTGCGGGGAGTTGTCTCAGCATGGTGGTGGCTGGTTCTGGAGGTCTTCGGCTGCCGGAGCCCTGGTCGGGGCAGGGAGGAAAGCTCAACCTGCTCCCCTCCAAGGGGCCCCGGCGAGGACAGCCAGGCGCGGGGGCAGGAGACTGCACTGTTCTCGTCCGGGAGCTGGATTTTATAGTCTCTGAGTCTTGGCCGTTGATGGGATTACATGGCACCAGGGGGCCAGTTGGTGGGTGTGACCCCCGCCTACTGGAATTTGGAGGATCTGGGTGGAGGATGCTCAGCCCCGATCCAAGTAGGCTTGGAGATCTCAGCCCTGGGACCCGCATGCCTTTGTTCCTCTGCTGGTTCCGTCATGTGTGCGGAGAATGGTCTCAGCATGGTGGTGGTTGGTCCTGGAGGTCTTCGGCTGCCGGAGCCCTGGTCGGGGCAGGGAGGAAAGCTCAACCTGCTCCCCTCCAAGGGGCCCCGGCGAGGACAGCCAGGCGCGGGGGCAGGAGACTGCACTGTTCTCTTCCGGGAGCTGGTTTTTATAGTCTCAGTCTCTGACTGAACATGATTGCCACTCAATTCCTCTTTGGCAAACATACTTGTTTTATTGACGAAACTTGTAGGGGCCAAAGAGATAGTACAGTGGGTAGGGCATTTTGCCTTGCACACATCCATCCCTGGTTCAATCACCAGCACCACGTAGGCTTCCCTGAGCACCAGCAGGAGTGATCCCTGAGCACCACTTAGTGGTGAGCTCCCTCACCCTCCAATAAAACAAAGTCTGTAAGAAGAAACCCCGGAAAGTGCCCACAGGGTGTGTCTCTACGCTTAAGCGAGGATGAGGTTTGCACGTTCGTGCTGCTTGCTTTCTCTCAGACTCGGATATCGCCCTCCTTTAAGAACTAGCGTTGTCTTCAGGAGTTCCCCGCCTGTCCGCCTTTGCCTTCAGAACCTGTTCCAAAATGGCTGGTAGCAGCGCCCCCCGTGACAGCCAAGGAGGCTCCCCAGCCTCGGGCATCCGTTGGGGCAACTGACTCCCTGTCCAGGTGCTGAGTCTGCTGCTACCAGCAGGTACCTCCCGCCGTTGCCCCAAGCTCCCCACCACGGGCAAGGACAGTTTCTTAGCCATCGCAGGTGTGATCGGTGCCAGGTGGTGCCCAGAGGAAGGCTGGGTTTCTTGGCAGCGGGGAGTAGGGGGTGACACTCGGTCCCTGTGGCTTTTTTTCTGGGAAGGTCTGGTGACTTACCCGTGCCCAGCCTGGAGCCGGTTTGCCGCTGCTGCAGCCGCACTTACTGTGTCCCAGGGCCCTTGGACCCTAGGGATTGCCCAACCCCTATTCTATACTCCAGCAGCTTTGGTCTGTGACTGTCGCGGCGCAGGGCTGTGTCCACACTTTGGGCATCTTCCCGCCCCCGTGTCCCCAGCACAGTGAGGAGCAGCCGCGCGCACTCAGCGCACACACTGGTTTGAGGGTGCTGGTTTGAGGGGGCCTCCCTTTCGCGCCTGGCAGAGGGAATGCTGCTTCCCACATGTCTGTGTGTCCCCCACAGCCCAGCGAGGACACGGGCTCAGCCCCTGCAGGAGAACGCGGCCCGAGCGGGCTGGAATTTTGGGCCTCGGCAGCTGCTGCTGCGTCTGTGCAGCGTGGCAGGTCAGGCAGTTGGGGAGGGTCGTGGAGCGCTGTCCCCCGGGTGACTAAGCAAAGCGGGGATCCCGCCCAGGATGCACCCGCTTTGGCAGGGGGAGGATATTGCCTGGGGGCACAGAGGGGTGCAAAGGGCTGAGGCTTTGTGCCTTGACAACCAGGGATGAGGCCGGCCGTGGCCTTGTCCCGCTGATGAGACATAACACGGCCACCCTGGTGACCTTGTGCGACGCCCTCGGAGCTCCAGGGCCGTGAAGATTGGCAAGTTCAAGTCCCCTCAAATGCTCTGGAGCAAGGCTTAACACGGAGGGAGAAGGAGTCCTTGGCCTTTTCCGCCCCGCCGCTGAGTCACAAAAAAGTACACAGAGTCCTGGGGCGCAAGCCCGGGGCAGAGGATGCCCGAGAGCGAAGCACAGGGGTAAGGGCAGAGCCCGGCCCCCATTCACGCCGGGCCCCCTACTGGTTGCTCCGTGCCCACTGCTTCTAATTTGCTGAAGGCCTGTTCCCAGCCACCCCGGAAGTGAAGGCAAGGGGTGCACGAGGGTGGGCACACCTGTCTCCCCCATTTTTAGGGGTTCTCCTTGGCACTTGCTCAGCATCCCGGGAACACCCCCAGGATTCTCTGCCAGCCGGGCCAGTGGTTCGGTGCTAGAGCTGGAGGATGTGGTGGCGGGGGCGGCGTGCGTGTCCCGAAATGCTCAGGAGGTCACGTGCAGCTGCAGGTCCAAGGCGGCTGGGTGCCTGTGAGGCAGATGCCCGAAGCCTGTACTGTCTCCCAGCCCTCCAGTGCCTGAGACTTACTCCTGGCCCAGCGGTCACTCCAGGTAGGCATGATGGACCATATGGGGTGCTGGGTATCAAACCCAGGTCAGCCATGAGCTGGGCCCTCCCCACTGTACTATAGCTCAGACCCCTCCAAGACTTTTTGTTTTTTGCTTTTTGGGTCACACCCGGCTATGCTTAGGGGTCTCTCCTGGCGGTGCTCGGGGGACCATATGGGATGCTGGGAATCGAACCCAGGTGGGCCGCGTGCAAGACAAATGAACTACCAGTGCAGCTATCCTTCCAAATCCCCCTCCAGGACTTTAGAGGGGCTGGAGTTGATAGCACAGCGGGTAGGGCGTCTGCCTTGCATGCAGCTGACCCAGGTTCGATTCTCAGCATCCCATATGGTCCCCTGAGCACCACCAGGAGTGATTCCTGAGTGCATGAGCCAGGAGTAACCCCGTTCATCGCCGGATGTGACCCAAAAAGCAAAAAAAAAAAAAGACTTTTGAGAATTGGTTTTGGGGTGCTCAGGGGAGCCAGGATTCCTACCGGCAGTATCTCCTCCTGGGGCCCAGCAGTTGGGCTATATTTGAGGGCTCAGCAATGCCAAAGATGTGTACGTGGGAAGCCTATGGACACTCCGAGCTCCTTCCTTGACCCCAGATGATTTATTTTGGTTTGGGGGCCACACCCAGCGGCTCTCAGGGCTTACTCCCAGGTTGGCACTCAGGGATCACTTCCGGTGGACTTAGAGGACCCTTTGTGTCAGCTGTGTACACTTATCTATCGCCACCTCCCGTCATTTTGTTTTTAAAAAACAGAGATGAAGAGTTCGAGTTCCTCATTTATCTTTAGAATGGGATAAATAATTTGTGATTTGGGAACAGATTGTTAAAGCACCATGATTTCTCAAGTCATTGATAATCGAGTGTCAAGACGTACAACGTTTCAGCACCAGTTCCAACACTACGGTCACCTTCCCTCCCCCACGCCTGCAGCCTGCCATGGGCTTGTCTCAACCCCTGTGTGAAACCGTATGGCGAGTGTAGACTCAGACTCGCGCTGCCGTAAGACCCTGCAGTTCCCCTTTGGGGCATCTCCCTACAGGCTACAGAACTCTTCATCCCCAAGGATGCGACACGCCAGTATCGGTCACCGCGGCCTGCTCAGTAGCCCAGGCGTGGGCTCGGTGGAGGTGGCCAGTGCCAGGCGTGGGTGAGCAGGACTTGGAGCAGTGAGCTGGTGCAGGGACCCCCCATCGTGCTCGGCGGACCCACCTGCTCCGTCACTTTGATTGCCGAGGGAAATGTCACAGCTCCTTGGCTCCCACACTCCAAGGCGGTGGCCCCCCGAGAAGCCCAGCTCTGAGGACAGCGTCTGCTGCACTAATGAGGAGCGGGTAGCAGCAAAGCACAGCAGAGGACTAATTAGGGGCCTGAAATGGCACCAGTTCTTGTCACCGAGCGGCTGGCAGGAGGCTGGCGTGCGTGTGTGTGTGTGCCTCCGGCACATCGGAGCGAAGCGTTGGTCCCAGTGACCGTGTCTGCCCTGTGGTCAGCGAGCCCTGCCCTGCCCCCCGTGCCATGAATGTCAGACCAGCAGAGGCTGGAAGGCCAGCTGGCCCCGAAGTGCGTGCTCGCGGACTCACTGCAGACACTAAGTGTGTTTGTCCCTTTTCCAGGCGACGGCCGCTCCAGCAGTGAAGACAGCCCCGAATCCGGTGCGTTTCTGAGGCCTGAATCTTCTGGTACAAAGCGAACTGAGGGTTTGCACAGGGCGCGTACGCCCCCGGCAGCTTCCCACGGCCTGGCATGTGTGTGGGAGGGAGATTTCCGTGTCACCGGGCCATGATCATGCCCTCAACTTATAGTTGAGTATCGTGGCTCTTTGGCCTGGCCCATTTCGATGCCAGGGTAGCTCACCGCTTGCCCTGGGTCCATTCAGTCCCTCGTCGGGACCCTGCTTCTGGGGTGCTAGGAACTAAGGGCAACTGAGTCAAGAAATCAGATGCCCAGGAGTAAATATGATTCGGAGTCAATCAACTCCCAAGTTACAAAGCATAATATCAACTGTCTTCCTGTGTCCACACAGAAAGGACATTGCTTACAATACAAGTTCAGTGTCCTTAGATGGGTGTGACCTGACAAACCTAAGCTACCCGAGGAAGGACAAAAGAGTGTTATCCTACAGCCGGGGACGCTGTGAGGAGCTGGGCTTCAGGAACTCGGGGCGGTAGCGGCACCCCGTGCAAATTCCTCACAGGCAATGCCAGGCACTTTGGCCAATCCCAGGAGCCGCTGGGCCCTTGAGCACTGGCTGGAGGCCTGGCCCAGGGCGCGTGTCACCCAGCTAAGCTCCCTCAGCTCCACCCCAACACCGTCTCCTGCCTTCTGCTCTGTGCAGGAATGCCAGCCGAGACGGGCACCATCGCGGGGGTGGCCAGCGCACTGGCCATGGCGTTGGTGGGCGCCATCTCCAGCTACATCTCCTACCAGCAGAAGAAGTTCTGCTTCAGTATCCAGCGTAAGTGCTTGTGCCCCACGCAGAACCCAAGAAACGGGCTTTCTTGTGCTTCCAGAGGTGACGGGCTGAGTTGGGGGCTGGGTTCTGCTGGAGGGGCCGGAAGTTCTGCCTGCTGCTAGCGTTGCAGCCCGCTGCGAGTCGCGGGTCTCTTAAAAGGACACTCGTCATTGGATTTGCTGCCTCCCCACCAGTCCTTACATTTCACCTTGAGGTCCTTAGATATTTTTTTCTTGCTTGGGGGGGGGGGCAGTGGCTTCAGCAGTGCCCAGGCCTTCCTCCTGGCTCTGTGGTCACTCCTTCCTGCCAGGGCTCAGGGGACCAAATGCGGCGTGTCGTGTGCAGAGGCGAGCGCCTCACCCCTGCCCACTGTCCCTCCCCTTCAGGATCCTTAGCTGCACACGCCAAGGCCTGTTTCTGCCTAAGGTCTCCCGGTTCCAGAGCTGGCGGGGAGGGGACCATGCCATCCACCACGCACAGAGTCTGCAAACGCTTCAGCACCCGTAGCTGACCTTTGGGGAAACAGGAAGTGACACCCTGCACACCCCCCCCTCCGGCTGAGTTCAGGAAGTAGGGCTCCCCAGCACTGACGTGCTGCACAAGTCCCCCTCATCTTCCAGACGAGGGTCTGGCGAATGGAAAGGACCCGAGACCAGGAAGAGGTGGATTTGCAGCTGTCCCCGTGGTGTGGAGCTGGGGGACGCAGAGATGTGGACAAAGGCGGATGTGGCGGAGTCTCTGACTTCGCTGACTACAGCCATACCCCACACGTCAGCACACCCCTCCCCCCATGTGCCCGGCATCCAGGCAGTGGGGGACAGGGGCCTCTGGGACCCGGCCCTTGGCCAGCAGTGGGGGGCCCTGCAGTTTGGAAGGCCGCCTTGCTTCCGTCTCACCCAGGCGGCTGATGTGCTGGGAGGAACCCCGCTCACCCTCCACCCTCCCCCACTCCCCCTAGCCCTGTGGTCGCTTTCACCCCCAACCACAGGCCGCCTGCTTTGACGAGGCCAGGCCGGTCTCTGTGTGGGCCCACAGCGCCCTCTGCTGGTGCATCGGGCAGCCCGCAGGCATAGTGGGGTGAAGCGCGCGGGGCTGAAGGGCATCCCTGTCAACGGGGAGGGGGGGTGCTGTGGGTGTCAGCGAGCGTCCAGAGCAGCTCTGCAGTGGGTTGGCCCATTCCTGCAGGCCAGGGGCCGGTTCCCATAGGCCCCTGTGCCCCCAGCCCCCGGGTCGGTGGGGCTCGGGCCGGGCTCAGCTCGCAGGGTCTCAGCCTTGTGTCTTGCCTTCAGATGCAGCCGAAGGTTCAGGTAAACGCCCTCTGCCCGTTTCCTTCCGTGCCCACCCCTCGCCTGCCCTCCGCATGCTCCGTGGCTTCCTCCCCCCAGTGCTCACTGCCGCAGCCGCACCTTCTGCTCCTGGTCGCGGAGCAGGAATGGGACCCAGACACGTGCAGATGTTCCCTGTCCAGGCTCTGTCCCTGTCTGGGACCCTGATGCACGCTGGTGCTCCTCGTCCACGCTCTGCCCCAGCCTGGGACTCAGATGCGTGCTGGTGCTCCCGGTCCACGCTCTGCCCCAGCCTGGGACTCAGATGCGCGCTGGTGCTCCCCGTCCACGCTCTGTCCCCAGCCTGGGACTCAGATGTGCGCTGGTGCTCCCCGTCCACGCTCTGCCCCAGCCTGGGACTCAGATGCGTGCTGGTGCTCCCGGTCCACGCTCTGCCCCAGCCTGGGACTCAGATGCGCGCTAGTGCTCCTCGTCCATGCTCTGTCCCAGCCTGGGACTCAGATGCGCGCTGGTGTCCTCCTTCCCCCCAGAACAAAGTGATGCCTCCGGGGACTGGTTTATCCACTGCCTCAGCTTCCCCCAGCTGCCAATACCCCCACCTCCTTATGCTGGCTCCCCGCCCCCTCACCGAGCCTGGGATTAGGTGTGCCTCATCTGGGCCCTCCCACCCCAAAGCCCAGGCCAGATGAGAGCCCCGGTCCCCGGGGTCTGGGAAGAAACTGTGGGCTAGAGCAGCTGGGAGCCCCCGTCCCTCTGGCCCTCTCTGACCCCTGACCCCTCTTGTCCACAGAGGGTGTCAATGCTGACTATGTGAAGGGCGAGCACCTGGAAGCCGTGGTGTGTGAGGAGCCCCAAGGTGAGCACTTCCGGGTCACCGGCTGCGCAGGCCTGCTGGGGATACCAGGAAGCAGGCTGCTGTCTTTCTAGAACTTCTGCCCTCAGCAGAGACCCCCCTGAAGCCAGAGCCCACATTCCAGACACATGGACACTGGGGCTCCAGGTGGGCGGTGCCCCCAGTGACCCAACCCGGCCTGAGGGGATGAATGCGACACGGCCCCCTTCCTGCTGCGCTTTCTTGCCATCGGAGGTGGTGGGTGGTCTGCAGTGCCTAGAGGGCGGGCAGCGTCCGGGAGCGCCCCCGGGGTGCGAGGGGACAGGAGCTCATCATGCACTCTCTCTGCAGTGAAATTCAGCGAGGTGCAGGCCTCCGCGCCACCCCAGCCCCGGATCTGAGCCCTGTCGCCGTGTCCCCTGCTCCTGTGATGGCTTCGGCTTTTCCTGCCCCCACGCGTGACCGAAGAGCGGGCTGCCCGCACCAGCCTGGCCCACGGATTCCCGCTGCCCTCCGTCACTTTCTCCCTGCCCTTAGCAAGCACGAATGTGAATCCAAGTCGCTGTGAGCCCCCCACTATGACCGCCTCCTGCCCCTGGGTGCCCCCAGTAGTGACTGCACAGAGGCCAGGGGGTGGGGGTGCGGGTTCGTTCAGAGTAGTCACCAGTTCCTGCTCGGTGCCAGAGCCAGACCCCGGGCCCCCCGGTTGGGTGTCAGCATCTCTGCAGCCAATGACCGTGTTCCTGCTGGCGTGATGGGTGTGCCCGCATGCTCTCGGATCACAGGCCCCTAGGCACTCGGCCCTGCCCAGCGGGTGGCATGACCAGGCACTTCTGGAGGCAGAACCTGGACGAGCAGGGTCCCAACTGCAAGGCTCATGGGACTGCGCGTTAGGGGCGGCCCTGGAGCACACGGGCTGCCACGGCTGAAGTCAGATCACTCACGACATCGAACGTGCCGCGTGTCCCATTAAATGAAGTGTGTTAACGTGTCACCATTCGGCTCGGTTTTGTCACTGCGATCTTCCCTCCGATTCCAAACCCACGCGCTGATGTAAAGAGCAGCGGAGCCGGCGCACGGGGCAAACACAGTTTTAATTATAGGGGTACAGTGCATCGGCTGAGGCAAATACAGTATCATGGCAGCTTTAAAACCCTGACCCAGAAAGGTTTGACATTCTCGTACACGTCATTAAAGTGGAAGACTAGAAGTGCTCGGATTCCAGAGCTCGAGCTCGGGGGTAGAATGTCCGCCTGTCTGTCTCAGGCCGGAAGGGGCCCCGCGCTATGCTGCTGTGGGGCGAGTGGCGGGTTCGGGGCCCTGGTGCCCCACCTGAGGTGCGCCGACCCCGGCCGGGCTAAGGCCACTTTCTCCTCTGGTTCTGTCAAGAGCCTTGTGCCAACCACACCAAGTTTATGATTCCTAGTGCAGCTGGGCGATGTTTGGGGGGGAGGGGACGGGAAAGAACCAGCGTCACTTTGAGAAATGCCATTCCAAAAACGCTGTCGGACATGGCAGGGGCAAAAAATGACCTTCAACTGTGTATGACTTAGAAACAAACCCCCCAGATGATAAAAATGGAGAATCTTAGGGTATCAAATGACCTTGAGTAAATACGTAATTATACCAGAAAACAAAAATTTCTGTAAGAACCAGAAGATTGCAAGTTGAAAAGACATCTCAGTTTTTGTAAAAAAAAAACTTTGAAGAATCCCTTTGCAAATGATGGTCACGGTGAGGTTGGCCCGGGCACCCAGGGGTCCGGGGGGCCTGGGGCGCTGTCACAGCGCCAGAAGGGAGGGAAAGGGGGAAGAGGAAACTGAGGGCTGTGCATGCTGGGACTTCCCAACGGTGACATGCAGTGTCCCGAACCAGCACTGCACGCGGGTGTGGCCCCGAACGCCAGCCTCTGACACCTTCGGCTCCTGCCATGCAGTGCCTTGGGGGCTGCATCGCTCAGGGAGGGGCGGCCTGCCGGGCCATCCCAAGGCCCAGACGCAAACCGCTTTGTCACCGTACCGCCTAGAGCAGGGCCCGGGGCTTCGCTCCAGCTGCCCTGTGGGCTGCGTCCCTCCTGTGGGCATGGGAAGGACAGGCGGACACACAGCCACACCCGCCGCCGCTTCCTCTGGTGCCCCCCACGCTGCCCAGCACAGTAGGAGCTCGGGTCACGGGGCACGGTGACAGCCGGCCAGGGGGACACAGAGTGTTCACAACACAGAAAGCACGTGACGACATGGGGCGCTGTCACCTGGCCACACAGGCCGTCACCGCTTGGCGGTGCCAGCCAGGCGTGGAGGGCACAGGGCCTCGCGCCGTGAGACGGGATCCCAGGCTCCTGCGGGGCCCGGCGGGTGTCACACCGACGTGTGCACGGGGGTCACAGGCTGCGACGGCGATGAGCGCTCGGGCGAGGACGAGGCGTGTGCTGCCACCTCCCGACGCAGCTCGTCCACCCGCTTCTGCAGCTCCGCGCGTACGGCCAGCAGTTCCTTGGTGTGCTGGTGAATCGGCATCTGCAACAGACACAGTGGGGCACTCTCTGGGGCCGGCAAGGAGGGTGGGCTGGTGGGAGCACGGCCCTGGGGGTCGGGGTTGGGTCTCTGCTCACTGCTCCCGTCCAACGTCCCGGAACCTTCTAGGCTGGCCTTTGGACCCGGACAGTTGCGAGGCAGGCTGAGAACAGATGCTCCCTCCAGCCAGGGACTGGGACCCGCGGACACGCCACCCCGCCCTGGTCTGTGACAGACTTGCTGGTGGCCCCTCATGGGCACAGCGGTAGGCTCCGCACAGACTGATGCCCCAGCCCTTCGCGCCAAGGAACCCAGCCGTGCTCGCTCCTGCAACGCTCAGGGGGCACCCTGCCGCATACACCCATCAGTGACAGGCCCGAGGCCATCTGTGGGGCTGGGGACCCCCGGAGCCCCTCCACATTCCCCGCTGGGCCTTGCTTCAGCCGGGTCCCACTGACCGTGAGTTGGGGGGATACATCGGGCAACAGAGGCGGCCACCTGCAGCTGCCTTCCGGGGCCTTCGCTGGCCACGTCCCACCTACCTTTCCCACTCTCACTGGGACGCAGGCTTGAACACAACACGTGGCATTTGGGATAACTAGTGGGGGTCCATGCACTGCTCTTGCACATGTGTGGCCGCCTACCCCCTCCCTGCCCTTCCAGTTCATACCCCAGCCCGCGACTGGCCTGGCCTCTTGCAAGCACTGGGTCCCGACTCCCACCCTCTGGCACTGGCCCTTCCCCCAGGGTGGGCTGACACCTGCGAGCCTGCCTTTGCCCACAGCGGCTGCATGGTGCGCATGTTGCCAGCAGAGGGCGCCTTTGCAGCAAGGATGCGGAGCCCCAGGAAGGGGCCTGAGCGCTGGGATGTCTGCAGGCTGCCCTGCTGCTCTGGACAGTGGTAGGCGACAGAAATGACGCCCTGCCACACGCAGTTGAGCCATGCCCAGAAAGAGCAAGCACACAGGCAAGCTGCTGCAAGGGTGCAAGCTACTGCGAGGCAGGTGCTGGCTCTGGTTCGGGGTGGGGGGATCCCCCAGGCCCTGAGCTTCTTCGGCCTGCAGCCAGCACTATGACCCAGTCGTACGGGGTGCTTTGCAGGGAGGGCACCGTCACTCCAGGGACAGGAAGCGACCATGCCAGGGAGAGGCGTGGCCCGGCAGGCTGGGATAGGGCAGTGGAGGAGCCGGGCAGGAGCCAGGCCAGGGACGGCTTTGGGGTCGTTTAGTCAGTCCCACACCTCATGCAGCAGCTCCAGGCTCCCGGGACGGGACCGGGCAGGACACAGGTGTGGGCAGGCCCAGGGCGCAGGAGGGCAGGGCAGTGTGTGCAGCACCCCCTTTCCTGGGGAGACGAGACACGCTCTTTAAACCGAAGGCAAGCAAAGCGAGAAATACCTGAGGCCGCATGCGTGGGTTCCATCGCACGTAGTAGTTTACCCATAGCTCCAAGTGAGTCACACCGGCCACCGGGTAGAGGACGTGGTGCTCGTAATTCACATAGAAGGGGTTAGAAAATTCATCGAGCTGACTATTGATGTAAGACCACAGAGACACAGTCTTCGTCTGTATGTCCTGAGAGAGAAAAGAAGGGGCAGACTGGAGTAAAGGCAGCGCATGCTCGGAGCCTCGGGCACAGGCCTGTGGGAGGTGGGGGGGGAGGGGATTAGGATGCTGGGAAAGTTCAGCACTGTTTACCCAGCCACACTCGGCCCTGAGCTCGGGGTGACACGAAAACACCCGCTGTGGCCCAGTCCCGTGGTTTCTGGCAGCTGTGTCCGAGTGGCAGAACTTGGGGCTTCCCGAGAATCAGGATGATGCGGCCCGTCGGTAACAAAACTCACTCTCAAGTTTGCTTTTGTAGCTCAAGCCTGGGGACCGTGGGCGGAACCGATCGATCGGGTTCCTTTTGCTGTGGACGCGGGTGGCATGTTGGAGAAGCTTTCTGCAGACAAGAGGACGGCCACACTCGGCCTCTGTCACTGAGGGAAATGCTGGGACCATGTGCACTGCTCCCTCGGGGCCACCGCCAAATGCATAGGCACGGGGCGGGGGGGACGCAGGGAAATATTCAACATGGCTCAAACAGAAGGACAAAGTCATAATTAAAAACGGGAATGCCGGGGCTGGAGCGATAGCACAGCGGGTAGGGCATTTGCCTTGCACGCGGCCGATCCAGGTTCGATTCCCAGCACCCCATCCCATATGGTCCCCTGAGCACCGCCAGGAGTGATTCCTGAGTGCATGAGCCAGGAGGAACCCCCGCGCATCGCCGGGTGTGACCCAAAAAGAAAAAAAAAGGGCATGCCAGGGTGGGATGGGGAGTGGGAGAGATACTGGGATCCGTGGGGGTGGGAAATGGGCACTGGTGGAGGAATGGGTATTTGATCATTGTATAACTGAAACCCAAGCACAAAAATTTGTTAAGTCTGCAACTGTACCTCATGGTGTCTCACTAATAAAAATTTAAAAAAGGAAAAAAGAAAACGGGCATGCCACAAATGCTCTCTGCCATTTGGTCACCCCCAAGCCAGAAAACCTCTTTTTCCTTGCAAGCTACTGAGACCCAGAAATTTCAACTAGTGTATTTTCATAGTTTACAGTTTGTATTTATATTAAAAAGTCAAAAGGCAAGGGACCCAAAATGCCAAAAGAGTCTTGAAAGAGAAAAAAAATGGAAATCTCATACTTCCCAGATTGAAAACTTCCACAATGCTATAGTAATCAACACAGGTCATATTGACACAGGGTGGCTAGACACAGGTGAACGGAATGAGGAGCACAGAAATGAACCTGCACATTTACAGCCACGGTGCAGGAGACTTGGCACTGGGGCAACCGGAGATTCGCCTATGAAAGAACGAAGCTGGACCCTTACATCACACCATACTTGCCACACCAACCCAAATGCAAAATGAATCAATCCTCGTCTGAAATAGATTTGTGGCAACTACAAAACTCTTGGAAGAAAACACAGGATCAAATTTTCACGGCCGGGGGTCAAGCAGTGGTCTGGGAGTCATGACACCAGAGTCATGTGCAACCGAAGTGAAGAGCTAAACTGGACGTATTCCAACTTAAACACGTCATTCAAATATCGTAAGATTAAAAGGTAAAGGTAAAGGCCCTCCCGTTGATCGTCGATTTGCTCGAGCGGGCCCAGTAACGTCTCCATTGGAGACTTTGTTGTTACTGTGTCTGGCATATCGAATACTCTCGGTAGCTTGCCGGGAAGATTAAAAACACTAAAATATGGGAAAAAATGTTAAAAAGCATATCTGATATTTGAATATGTGGGGAAAAAAAGTTCCCGAGGAAGTCTTCCAACTCAGGACTAAAAAGACAGCCCCATTTAAAATGGGCAAAGACGCAAGAGACTGCCTGGTGTGCTGAGAGCATGCTTCGCTTTCAGGAGGCCCAGGTTTTATTCCCAGTTCCACAGGGTCCCTTGGGCCCAGAGCCAGGAGTAGTCCCCATGCACCGGTGGTGAGCCACCAAACCAAAAATAGATGCATTAATTAAAATGAAATTAAAATATGCAACAGCTCTGAATATACACTGTGCTGTGTACTGCAGGTCGCATTTGCGAGGATGCGGTGCTCCACACTGTCACTGATCTGGGGATGCACATCCAAACGATGACGTGCCACGCCATACCCTGCATGAGTAGAATCAGGAAAGGACACAAAGCACATCTGCTAAGATGCAGAGAGAAAAACGAACTCTCAGACACTGCTACCAGGGATGCAGCTTGTAGTAACACCTGTAAAACACCCTGGCAGTTCCTCAACAGGTTCAGTAGAATTTTCATACACATCAACAATCCCTCTCCTAGGTGCATACTCAGGAGACTCTACAGCTAACTTCACACAAAGACCTGTACATGGAATAGTAGTCGCAGCTTGATTCCTTAGAGCCTCAACCATATTTACTGAGGCCAAAAGTGTGAACCAGCCCTGTAGTGGAATATTATTCAGCTGTGAAAAAGGAACAGAGTACTGAAACACCCTTTAATTTGGCTTGACTTCAAAAACATTATGCTTATTGACATAATCCATAAGAGGACAAATATCAGATTCTATCTATATGAGGTTTCCAAATGAGGCAAATTTACAGAGATATAAAACAGATTCTGCTCACCAGGGCCTGGGGGAGGGGAGAATAGGGCAGGAGTGCTTTGTTTGCAGAAAGAGGACTCCACAACATTATGTGCCATGTTGGTGACACATTCACAATCGCTGTGAATGCAGCGTGGGTCCCCACAGAACTGGATGCTTTACAGAGGTGAGCTGCATGTGAAGTAAAATAGCTAACTTTTAGAAAAGGTCCTATTTTAGACCTAAATATAGAAAACTCAGAGTTTCGATTTTTCAAGGTAAACCTGCAGCCTCCCTACCGAGTGGCACATGGCAGATTCTGGACTTTTTCCTTCATTCAGCGTTTCTCAAGAGTCACGCGGTGCCTCCAGGCCCGCTGCCTTCCTTTCTCCCGATGGCCGCGGGGAGGCTGCTGGAGTAGCCGTGCTGAGTGCGTGGCTGCGAGTTGGGAAGGAGGTGGCCAAGGCTAGTCCTGGCGTGCTAAGCCCTATCCCTGCTGTGAAACAACGGGGGCTAGACCTGGGCTTAAAGAATGGCTTAAAGAATCCATCTGTGGGGCCAGAGTGACAGTCCAGCAGGGAGGGTGTTTGCCTTGCACGTGGCTGCCCTGGGTTCAATCTCCAGGCCCCCATAAGGTCTCCTGAGCCTTGCCTGAGTGCCGAGCCAGGAGTAAGCCCTGAGCATTGCTGGGTGTGGCCTCAAAACAAAAACAAATCCATTGGGGTGGGGGGAAAGGGTTAGGGGGTGGCAGTGGTTCAAGGAGCTTGCCTTGGACACAGGCAACCCTGGTCGAGTCCCTAATGCTGCATACGGTCCCTCAAGCTGTCAGAGTAAGGAGTTAGCTCTGATCACCTCTGGGTGTGACCCCCAGCACTCCCCCAAATTCATTAAAGGGACAGGACTACCAGCACCTGCTGTAAGAGCGAGACAGCTAGAGGCTGTAAGGGAGAGGCTGGGGGTGCCACCAGGGCCTGGGCCTCAGCCTTGCCCTCTACTAAGCTGGAGGAGAACAGGGAGGGACAGGGGGCATAGGAGGGCACGTTGCAATGACCCAGGGGTGGTCGTAGTATCGGACCATAAGTGCACTTGGGGGCACTTGTGTGCTACAAGACGGTAGATTTCCAGGGGATGTTGAGTGATTAATTTTTATGAAAAGGGAGAAGTAGGCCACGTGACTTTTGGCACCCCAGGTCTGGCGAACGGGCAGCGACACGACCTGTCCCCTCTCCAAGTAACACCCACCAGAGAAGCTAGGCACCCACAGCCACAGGAAGCACTTACCTCTTTGAATCGCTGCTTTTCACAGTTGCACAAGAAAGTCCCAAAGAGACAGCTATAAAGGTGATCCAAAATTGTAATCAACAGCAGTTCGTTAAACTCGAAGGCCGATGGAAACTTAATGAAGAAAATACAAAAATAATAACAATAAAAAAAACCAGCTTTAGCTTCTTAAGCGCATCTGATGAAACAGCGAGGCAGTGACTTGTGAGGACAGTGAAACTATGACGGGGAACAGCATCCAGGTTACGGGGACACTCGGCCCACACAGTAGGAAAGGAGAACTGAGTGTCTGCGGCCTGCCTGCGAGCACGGCATCTGCTACAGAGAAGCGGAACGAGGCAGAATACTGCAAGTGGCAATTCTTACACCCTGCCAAGGGCCTCATACCCTGAGAGAGAAAACAAACTTTGGGGAAGAATCTGGGGCTCAGGGCAGTGACCAAAAGTGATACAAACCGAAGCCAGAGTGACAGTACAACAGGTAAGGTGTTTGCCTGGCACGCGGCCAACCTGAATTCAATCTCCAGCATGCCAGGAGTGACCCCTGAACACAGAGCCAGGAGTCATTCCTGAGCACCGCTGGGTGTGGCCCCCAAACCAAAAAAAAAAAAGGTGACACAAACAGAACGCCTGTATTTAAGAGACAACTGTGAGTGGAAAACTCCCAGGGAAACAATTGTGAACACACATCCCTAAAGCCTTACCTACAGAAGCAAGCACAGCCCTCAGTGTGGAGAACCTCTGCAGGGGGTGGTCACGAGGGACCCGAAGACTTATCATTGACAGGATGAGTGTTGCTAACTGTTGTTTTAGGAACTTTAGGGGAGTGGAAGGTTCCAGGCAGGAGCTTCCACTGAGAGGCTGCAGGAGATGTGGAAGTGATAGTCCCACTCACAGGGGACCTACTGTGTGCACGGATCTTACACAGGAACATAGTCAGGGCTTCACGCCATGAAAGACAGGCAGAGCTGACCCGGAGGCCTACCCAGCGTGCTAAGTGTCCAGTACATCTTCTTTTCTGGTTCTTGATTTGTTTCATTGAACTGTAGTGTAGATGGCCTGGTTGCAGCAGCGCTAACATTCAAGGCATTGACGGACGATGTGCCCCAAGTACTCTACTAGTGCCCTGCACCTGTTTTCAGACACCTGTTATGCGGCGACACTGTGCCCACCAGCAGCAGGCTTTCAAGTGATATTCAAGTACTGTCTTCCTGTTCATCGATTTTGCTTGAGCGGGCCCAGTAACATGTCCATTTTGAGACTTCTTGTTACTGTGTTTGGCACATTGACTACGTCACGGGTAGCTTGCCAGGCTTTGCCGTGCAGGCAAGATACTCTCGGTAGCTTGCCAGGCTCTCCGAGAGGGGTGGAGGAATCGAACCCGGCTTGGCCGGGCTGGCTGTGTGCAAGGCAAATGCCCTACCGCTATGCTATCGCTCCAGCCCCAGCAGCAGGCTAGGAGGCTTTATCTTTCCCCCTGTCCATTTCCTCTCGTCCCTCCATGCCCACTGACCATATCTCGGGACTGTTCCCACTGGGGATTGTCTAATCCCTTGCTTTCCCCTTTACTCTCCACACGAGATCCTCTAGGTTTTGTCTTTCTTCACTTTCTGACTCAGTTGCAGCCAACTAGGCCCAGTACTTTGTGTGTGTGTGTTTTATTTTTTATTTTTAAGTCCGAGCTTGCAAAGCAGTGCAGAGATGCGATCAAGGAAGACCTCAAAGAGAGAAGAGCAGAAGTACTGGTAGATGCGGCAGAAGCCGGGAAAAGTATTCGTAACGCCCGCCTGTCCTTCGCCAACTATAAGACCAAGATGACTGCCCTCCGACGTCCTGATGGATCCATCACATCCTCCAGAACGGCAATGGAGAAGATTATCCATGACTTCTACTCAAATCTCTTCGATAGCCATGTCCACTTGCCGACATACCAAATTCCACAGGATGGGTATGTCGTTCCCAACGTTCTCCCTTCCGAAATCCGACACGCCATTTCGTCAGTAAAGAAGCAAACAGCACCCGGCCCAGACAAGGTCAGACCTGAACACCTGAAGAACCTGCCGTCAGTACTCATCAATACACTGGCTCGGCTCTTCACTCGCTACCTGTCTGAATGCAAGGTTCCATCTCAATGGAAAACCAGCAGGACCGTACTACTGTTCAAGAAGGGAGACATCCATGACATTGGCAACTATCGCCCGATCTGCCTATTGTCTGTCATCTACAAGTTGTTCACTCGAGTCATCCTGAATAGGATTGGCAGAACACTAGATGAAGGACAACCATGTGAGCAAGCAGGGTTCCGCAAAGGATTCAGCACCATCGACCATATCCACATGATAACCAAACTCATTGAGGTTTCTCGGGAGTTCAAGATGCCGCTCTGCTTAACGTTCATTGATTTAAAGAAGGCCTTTGATTCTGTTGAGACGGAAGCGGTCATTGAAGCCCTAGCCAATCAGGGCATTCAAGCCCAATACATCAGGATCCTCCGTGAGCTGTATTGCGGATTCACTACCAGGATCTCACCATTCTACAAAGAAGTGATCATTGATGTCAAGAGAGGGGTGCGGCAGGGTGATACCATTTCACCGAAACTCTTCAGTGCCACCCTCGAGAACATCATGCGACGACTGGAATGGGAAGGAATGGGAGTGAAGATAGATGGTCGGCAACTACACCACCTCCGCTTTGCTGATGACATTGTTTTAATAACACCAAACATCAGCCAAGCGGCACAAATGCTGGCCGACTTTGACCGTGAGTGTGGAAAGGTAGGACTACAGCTGAATCTTACGAAGACAATGTTTATGAGAAACAGCCTTGTTCCTGACGCCCCATTCGCTCTCAATGGAACGACCATCTCCGAATGCAACAGCTATGTGTACCTAGGTCGAGAGGTCAACATGACAAATGACCTGGCACCCGAGCTGCGCAGGAGGAAGAGAGCGGCTTGGAACGCCTTCAAGAACGTCGAAGAAATAGCTAAGAGGACGAAGAACCTCCGGCTCCGGGCACATCTCTTTGATTCCACTGTTCTTCCTGCATTAACATATGCCTCAGAGACCTGGGCCCTACGCAAACAAGATGAGAACGCCATTCAGGTCTCCCAAAGAAGAATAGAAAAAGCTATGCTTGGAATATCACGTTTCACTCAAATGAGAGAACGAATCCGGAGTTCTGACATCCGTCGACGATCAAAGATCAGGGACGCTGTCTCATATGCCAAGGTATCGAAAATCAGATGGGCTGGCCACGTAATGAGATTTAAAGACGACCGTTGGACTAGAGCTGTTACTGATTGGATTCCACGGGATGTCAAGAGACCGCGTGGCCGCCCACCTACCAGATGGTCAGACTTCTTTGTCAAGGTCATGAACGATTGGTTTGAGGCCCTCCATGTTCCCGGAGCGAAGAGATGCCATTGGGCTACACTAGCACGCGACAGGGACAAATGGAGACGTTACTGGCGCCCGCTCGAGCAAATAGACGACTAACGGGAAGTTAAGTGATAATAAGTGATAATTTTTTAAAAATTTTTGGAGTCACCGTGAGATACAGTTACAAAGCTGTTCATGATCGGGTTTCAGTCATACAATGATCCAACAGCCATTCCTCCACCAAGTTCAAGTGTCTCTCTCTCTCTCTCTCTCTCCCCCCCCCCCCCCCATTACTTTGAAGGCACTGCCATGGCTGCTCTGGTCCTCTCCAGAGTGCCTGTCATGTGTCAGTGACAGAAAATGCAATATTTTTGCTTCTGCCTGATACTTTACTAGATCAAGGCCAAGCTGCTCAACCGGAAGCCATATTCAATTCAAGGCTGTTAGCAAACTCTACCTAAAATCGTTTTCTTCACCAGGCTATTGTTTGCCCACTTAAAGAATTCTGCTCAGCTGTGTTGGATTAAAATTTGCCCTCATCACCAGCTTAAGCTTGCTCTCATAGAAAGACATGCAAGTGGCTTCTAAGGAGCCCTATCAGAATACCATTTCTTTAGCAATCTCTGGAAACTCACAGTGGTGGCTCTTCTTACCAGAACTCTCGATATTTAAATCAATGCAATCTGGCTACGGTGCTCAAGAGAGCCGTGACTTAATCCTCTCTCGCGGCCTATAAATCTGTCTCTTTGCAACTCTGACAAACGCCTCACATCCAGACTGGCTCTTTGTAAGAGGTCAAGTGTGTTCTGTCCACCTTTCCCAGTATTGCTCCATGCAGCTTAGTTATGTCCTTTAAGTTATCGGCACGATGGGGCTTATGAATTCTAAGCAAATGTATAAATAATATTTATACGTACTAAAAGCCTGATTAAATCAAGGACAGAAACGGAAGCTGTGTTCATGTTCAAGCATTTAGAAATATGCCCTTAATAAGAGGGTGGCAAAACTTCTACTGACATAATCTTGAAGTTGTAACGATCTCCATCCTAACCCCAGGCCTGTTTTCTGCATCTGGGAGTTTGGCTGACTGTGTTCTAGGACTTTACTCTGGCCAGGGAACACCACGCCAGGGAGGCCAGGGTTAGTGTGGCTTGGTCCAAGCTCAGCAGCGCCCATGAAACCACAGCACCAGGGCACCATTAACTCATATCGAACTTATTCGATCTGCTGATCGAATTCCAAGGAAGCTATGGGACTAAATTCACACCTGCAAACATTTCACCTGGAAAGCAGCAAGAGCGGGGTTAGTGCAGACTGGCTGTGATTCCAAGTGAGTTTGTTTGGGCCTTTGCTTTTGGAAACGACACTGTTTACCTAAAAGAGTACTGGTATCAGAAACTCACAAAAATCCAGCATGGAATTCAGTACCTCTTAAGGCACCAAAATCCGGCTCACTGGGCAACCTACCAAAGTGGAAAGGCCACTGCCGCTCTGGTGGACGTCTCCTGGACTCTCCTCTAATGGGCTCCCAATTACTTTTCCTCTTAGTTTCTTTCATGGCAATTTATATGCGCACACCAGCTCATCTTGTTCTGAGATTCTGGAGACCACAGATTTAATGCCACCTCAAATTAAGTTCATTTTGTTGCATTAATGAATCTTTTCTAATAAGCTACGTGCCACTCATTTGTGAATTAACTCACAGACTACTCACTCATGCTTCTGCTTCTAATGCACTGCTCTATTCTAGTGCCAAACCCTTACTTTCTTTCTTAAAATCCAATAAGCAGTACAAAAAATTGACAAGAGAATTGACATAAAAATAGGTCCTCGGCAATATGAAGAATGACAGTCCATTTGAAAGCAGTAAGACCCATACGCATTTAACTAGGCATTTGGGGAAGAATAAGCTATTCCCATCTGGAAAACTGGTTCTTAACCCTTCCAAGGCACCTGAATTATTATTTGTGTTTATGTGTGAGGTACCAGTGATCAAACCCATGGTCTCACACATGCGAGACACATTGCTGGGCCAGAATCACTGTTGCCTTCCACCTTTCAATGTGAATTTTCTAAAATGCAATTCGTCCAGTATGAACTTGAATATGTCACTTAATTCCACAGCTTCCTGGCATCAGCACAGATGGAGGCATGTGGCTCCGTTGAAGCAGGTGCCTCTGGGTGGCACCTGGGACTGAGACCACCCCAGTGCTGTGGCCTGTCACCAGGAGAACAGGAGGATCCTTGGAACTGGCGGAGGCTGCTCAGGAGATCACGGCCTTGGGCTCTACAGACTTTTGTTTGGATGTTCACAACACCCCACTTTTCTCTTCTATCTGAAGGAACTCGGAGTGCTGCTGAGAAACACAGACTTGCCAATGAGAACCTGCATTTTCCCCAGGTGCTCAGGGGTGGGGGTGTGCTCATGCACGTCTGGCCAGGCTGGCTGGCTGGTGAAAGAGTGCTGGGCCCCATCCTGAGTCAGCAGGTCCAGACCGTGGCCTGGGAGTCTGCCTCTGAAGCACTCGCTTGCTAGCACCTAGCTTCTGGAAACATGGGGGCGGGAGGTGACTTTGAATTATGCTTTAGCAAGTGGAAACAAACATAAACAAATGGGACTATGTTAAACTAAGAAGCTTCTGCACCTCAAAAGAAACAGTGACCAAAATACAGAGAGCCCATAGAATGGGAAAGAAAATTTACCCAATACCCATCAGATAAGGGGTTAATATCCAGGATATATAGACACTAGTAGATTGTACAAGAAAAAAAATCTCCAGCCCCATCAAAAATGGGTGGAAGAAATGAACAGAAACTTCCTCAAAAAAGAAATGCAAATGGCCAAAAGGCACATGAAAAATGTTCTACATCGCTAAGCATCAGGGAGATGCAAATCAAAACAACAAACAGCTATCATCTCATACCACACAGACTGGCACACATCGAAAAGAACAAGAACAACCAGTGCTGGTGCAGATGTGGGGAGAAGGTTGTTGGTGGGAATGCTGACTGGTCAAGCTTTTTTGGAAAAAAGTATGGGCATGCCTTGAAAAACTAAAAATTGAGCTTCGTATGACCCTCACAATACCACTTCTGGGAACATATTCCGAGGCTGCAAAAAAGCACAGTAGAAATGGCATCTGCACCTGTATGTTCACTGCAGCACTGCTCACAATAGCCAGAATCTGGAAACAACCTGAGTACCCGAGAAAAGATGACTGCTTAAAGAAACTTTGGTACATCTACTCAATGGAATACTATGCAGCTGTCAGGAGAGATGAAGTCATGAACTTTGCTTATAAATGGATAAGACATGGAGAGTATCATGCTAAGTGAAATGAGTCAGAAAGAGAGGGACAGACATAGAAGGACTGCACTCATTTGTGGAGTATAAAACAACATAACATGAGGCTGACACCTAAGGACAGTAGATACACAGGACAGATAGATTGCTCCATAGCTGGAAGCCTGCCTCATGGGCAAAGGGGACAAGGCAGCTGGAGTAGAGAAGGGATCGCTAAGAAAAAGATGGCTGGAGGAATCGGTCGGGATGGGAGATGTGTGCAGAAAGTAGATAAAGGACCAAACACGATAACCTCTCAGTGTCTGTATTGCAAACCATAATGCCCCAAAGTAGAGAGAGATTGTGGGGAAATCATGTCTGCCATGGAGGAGGGGGAGGGTGGGAAAGGGGGGTGGATATAACCGGGACATTGGTGGTGGGGAATGTGCACTAGTTGAGGGATGGTTGTTTGATCATTGAATGACTGATACTCAAACATGAAAGCTTTGTAACTGTATCTCACGGTGATTCAATAAAAAAAATTTAAAAGAAATATTATGATTTAGAATGCATTTGTTAAACAGATGGGGGTCACTTTAAAAACAAATATTTGCTTTAGGATAAAGTATGCAAATGTTGACTTTGTACCCCTATATGCCCAGGGCATGTGGGCAGTTGAAGAAGCCCAGCTATGCCCTGAAAAGTCCCCAGATATGCATACTTATCACCCCCGTTCCCTGGTAGGCTGACTCAGTGGACAGGAGAGCCGCCCCCATGCACTGGGGATGTTGGCCGGTACTGCAGACCACCTGCGGTCATCTGGATCAGTCCCGCATTGGGCGTTGGGTTCCGGTGCATGCCCTGCTGTCAGCCAGCTGGGCCGAGAGTGTTCCCTGCACCACTCCTGCTGGCCCGGCCCGTGCCTCCACCGTCCGCTGGCTCTTTCCCCTCTGTCTGACTCGCTCTCTGGCTGGCCCTAGCAAGGCCTGCTGGCCCTCTCTTAGCACAAGGGTCACCTCTGGCTGTCGAACACGGGGAGATTCAGGCGCTCCTCTGGCCAGCCTCAGGCCCTCTGGGGACTGAAGCCGTAGGAGGCTGAGCAGGAGATTAAGGGAGCGAGCGTGACCCCCCACAGGTCCCCTGCTGACCAGGGCCACCACGGGACTTGGCCTTCAGAAAGCAAGTAACAGGTAAGGCTGAGGCACCCTGCAGATTCCTCTCTGCCACTGTCCTCAGGCACTTTTCCCCTCAGTGATCTGGGGGTTGGGTGGGGGTTCCTGCAGCCCCGGGTCTAATCCCCTCAGCAGGCCTCATGGTCACACCCCTTCAGAACACCTGACTGAATCCTGATTGCCCGGCAGAGCTCTGTGTCCCAGAGAGGGGGCATTGAAAGCAGAAGGTGGGCCTCAGAGATAGTCCAATAGTGAGGGTGCTTGCCCTGCACGCAGCTGACGACCCGGGTTCGATCCCCGGCACCCCGTTGTGGTCCCTTGAGCACCTCCAGGAGTAATTCCTGAGTGCACAGCCAAGAGTATGCCCTGAGCAATGACAGGTGTAGCCCCCCAAAACAAACCAAATCGAAGTAGAAGGACTAAGAAGCAAAGCGGGTGACAGGAATGAGAGCTCTGGCACAGGGAAGCACCTTGGGGGCGGGGGGGGGGGGAACCTGGCTGTTTCCACTTGTTTGCTTCTATATGTAAGTGGATTAGCATCATTTTGAATTAGGTAATAGTAAAGGACACACACACACACACACACACACACACACACACACACACACCTGCTCACATGCACCTTGTTTGCAATGAACTGGAGGAGCAGCAACGTGATGCCCAGGGCACGCGTTGCCCACAGGAGACCTGGGTTTGATCCCCGGCACTGCCAAAATACATAAATGAACATGGAATCCACGTTTCTACCATCCTTAACTCCCCAGGGCTTTGAATGAGTTAAAAAGGTCACTGACACGATGGCCGTCTCTCACCTGTCTCGTCATCTGCCAGACGCAGTCAATAAACTGGAGGAAGATCGGGGAACGGTCAGCGTCGGCGTGGTTGTCATTGCCGTGGCCCACTCGCTGCAAAGAACAAGAGGTGACAATGTTGGCAGATGCCAGTATTCGGGGCGAGCACCTTTGAGTGCTTGTGCAGGCCAAGGCCTAACCGAGTCCTGGTGCGTGTTGGCTACCGAGACACTCACAGAAGTGAATTCATTCCCAGTACTCTTGGGAAAGCGAACTTCAGGGTGTTGTTTCTACACAGTGATCAATTTCATTTCTCTCTGGAATAGCCGCGAGTTTTAAGCAAACTGTCAGTCGCTTCTCAGTTCAAATGATGGGGTCAGGCGTTGTCACCAAACACAGCGCAATGCTGGTCACCACAAGACTGCTCGCTAGCAGTTCAAAGCGTGTCCCAAAGGTCACCTCCACCAGAAGTTAGGAATTATTTTGGCCACTGTTCAGAAATGTCACCGGAAGTCTGAGTCTCAAGTGAAAGGCTCTATCTTGGAGAATGGCCCACATCTCAACCTGGGATGTGTACCCCAGACTCCCATATCTGGAGAAGCCCATGTTCTCCCTTGAATATGTCATGCTCTAACTCCTTCATTTTCATACTTCTCTAAATAAATCTATTTTACTAGATGACAAAAAATGAAATACAATTAAGTCTGCATGACTCCAAGAAGTTGAGTTTCCCTCCCCGCCCTGAGCAGAGCCCCAGCAGCTGAGGACCTTCAGAACCAGTCACAGCCATGCTGAGACCACTCTTCACACGTCTGGATAAGCCTCATGCATGAAGGAGCCGGCAGAGGAATCCAGGCATGCGAGTCCCGGGGCTGAGATCTCCAAGCCTGCTCGGAACGGGACTGGGCCTTCTCCACACAGATCCCCCATCTTCCAGTAGGTAGGCGTTACACCCACCAGCTGCTGCCGGCGCCAGGTGGTCCCATCAATGGCCAAGACCCAGAGACTATAAAACCCAGCTCCCAAAAGCACATGGCCGCAACATCTTATTATATTGTTTTTACTTTGGAGAACCCGACAGGCTACCGAAAGTATCCTGTCTGGATGGCAGAGTCTGGCAAACTTCCCGTGTCGTACTCAATATGCCAAATACCAGTAACAATGATAGGTCTCATTCTCCTAGCCCTGAAAGAGCATTGAATATGGCTCTTTTAAAATCTCAGGGCTAGGAAGAAGGAGACGTTACTGGTGCCTGCTCGAGGCAATCGACGAACAACAGGATGATCATGATCATGATCGTGACTCCGAGAATCCCCATCTCACTCCTGTGATGGTAAAGAGAGACCACGATCGAGACAGCCTACTCTCATATCTTTGCCAGTTTTACTGATCGAATCCACAGTTGGTATTGCATTTTATACCTTTTGATAGTTTAGATGGTATCAAGCGATTACTGCTAGAAGTTAAGAAGATCATCTCAAATGACAGAACTGACCAAACTGAAAATATCAGCTTAAAGAGCAGCTCAAGACAAGCATATGGAGAGTTCTAATACTCTGCGGACTAAGCAAAAGGATGCAAAAGCGAACATGATGAAGCTGCAAACTCGGCACAAGAGTGAGAAATACTTGGCCTGTGAAGTTCTGCCGTTGGAACAGAGAGCTCGAAACAAGATAACCATGTCAACCACACACCTCAGACAACAGTGCATTGCCTCATCCATTTGAGAGTCTTAACTGTGGTGAAATACGGCGAAGTGACTGTCTGCACCACTTCAAGTGTGAAATGCAGTGGGATTAGGTGCTCAGGTCACCGTTCCTACTACGTGTCCCTCGGTGAAACTGATGTCTGCCCTCATTGAACAACAGTTCCCCATTCTCACCACCTCGACCCCCACCACCCCCACTTTTCTACTCCGAGTCTGCTCGGGATGCGACTGCATGATCCCATGTGTGAGGTGTTTGTCTTTTCCCGACTGCTTTATTTCCCTTTGCACAATGTCTCCAAGTTTCCCCACGCTCTAGCCCATGTTGGTTCCCTTCCTTTGGGAAGCTGAAGTCTCAGTTATTCGCTCACACAGACAGATCACGTGTGTCATGTGACGGTGGACACTTGGGACTGGCCCCTCTGGGCCAGCACGGCTCGTCCTGCCGTGATTACAGGTGTGCCACTGAACCTCTGCTCTTACTTCTGAGAAGTGCAGGTGCTGGAACACAGTCTCTTTTTTTCTTTTTGGGTCACACCCGGCGATCCTCAGGGGTTACTCCTGGCTTTGCACTCAGAAATCACTCCTGGCGGTGCTCGGGGGACCATATGGGATGCTGGGAATCGAACTTGGGTCGGCCGCATGCAAGGCAAACACCCTACCCGCTGTGCTATCCCTCCAGCCCCTGGAACACAGTAATTCTTATTTTTAATTTCTGAGGAACTGCTGCACTGTGTTTCCCCAGAGCTGCATGCAGTGGCTTATCTCTGCCCTCCCCCTTTATAAACTGTATAGAAGTTGCTCTTCAGGAATAATGGCACCCAGGGAACCACTGTGCATGGATGGACAGGTAACAATTCAGGATCAATTCTCTGAACAGACACTCCTCAAACTCCATCAGTGCATGGAAGTCATCCTGTCTGGACCTTAGTACTTCGAGCATTTTTCAGGTGTCTAGCAGAGACCAGGCCCTTGGAGTACCAAGACAAGTAAGACAGTACTCACACCTAGGAATAATTCATTCGTGCTCCAGCTGAGAAAGAAAACCACGCAATGAGGCTTCCACAACGGAGGCAGGTGTGGTGGGACATGTAGGAACAGGTGCGCCTCCAAGGATGGGACAGCAGAGAGGAGGTGGGGAGAAAGTTCCACAGGTCACGGTCAGGGCGGAGATAAACTGGAGGGACAGAGAGGTGCCTGCTTCCTGGGTAGCTGGGACAGAGTCTATGTGCAGGGGGACTGCGGTGGGGACAGCGTGGGGGGCGGTGCTATTCGCAGCTGGGTACACTGAGGCTCAGGGCATAAAGCAAGGGGAGGGAGGTGAGACAAGGCCAGCGAGGGTCAGATCCTGCAGGCCCTCAAAGGCTGTGCTGAAGTGTGCCCACGAGCCTGGGGCCACAGGGAAGCTTACAGTCACACTGGCATATGAGAAGAGGCAACAAAGAAGCCTGCTGGGAGACTGCTGTGACACTTCTCAAGGAGGACACTGCCAGGCCTGAACTTAGGGTGAGACAACACATCTGACACACATGTGTGGGATCGGCTGAGATCACTCTGGGGCTACATTCTGCTCTTGGGAACAAGATCCCAGCACTCAGCCCCTGTGATAGTGCAGTGTGCAGGGGAGGGGTTGTGGCTTGCGGATGACCATCACCAGTTTGATCCTTGGTACTGCATTGCATCTGCAGCACTCCTGGGCGTGGCCCCCCAAACAAACCAAACCAAAACAAACCAATATCCCAGTACTGAACTTGGGAGTCCCCTCAGAGTAAGATGCTGGCTAGAGAGGGAGGGTCCAAAGAAGATAGGCAGAAATTCTAAAGGCTACAGAGGCCCAGGAGCCAAGGGAGGGACTTGCTTCCAGAAGAGAAGACAGACAGCATTAAATGCTCAGGCCCAGTTAGAGAACTGAGCAAGATGGCAGTCCCTGGTAACTGATGAGGGCACTGTCAGGGGAGGGGACTCCAGTGGCCTTCAGTCAGATGAAAAGGGAAACAGCGATAGTGAGTTCCAGGGAGGAACTGCGGCTGCAGAGAGACCGTGGAGAGGGTAGGTACGGCTTTAGGGCTACAGGAACAATGGCGTGTCTCCAAGCAAGGGGAAGGAGCTCTGGGTGGGGAGAGTGAGGCAGGAAGGGTGAGAAAGGGCCTGTGGGGTGACTGATGGAGTGCGGGGCGGGGGAGGGGGGCAAGGACAGGAATTTGCCTGTTTCCGCCCTCGGCTCCCGTGGTCACTGCTGAACTGCTGAGGCCCGGCTGGAGGTACAGTCCATGGCTGAGGTGCCTGCCGTGCGTGTGGCTGGGCCTGCTTGGATTCCTGGCCCTGCACAGGGTTCCCCGGCACTGCCGGGAATGAATCCTGAGCACAGAGCCAGGATTAAGTCCTGAGCACTGCTAGGTGTGGATCCTCCTCCAGCCCCTTCCCCTCCAGAAAGAAATGCTGGTTTAATCCTAACTAGGGGGTGGCCTTGGGCTCACAGCCTTCAAGCCTCAGTTTTCCCATGGTGAGGGGCTGTTTTTGCCTCTCTGGCCCATGGCAGGTGAAATCAGGAGCTACCGCACTCATGCTTCTCCACTGAACCCGACCTTCATGGATAGCGAAGTCACCAAACAGCTCCCGGTCACAGTTAAACCAGCAGGAGCTGAAATGGCCCCTGTACTTCACACAGGCAAGGTCTGCCCTGAGCATGTGACACAGAAACTCGGTGTCCCCCGTCAGGAAGCCAAGGCCACCGTCTGCGGCTCCGGCGACAGTCTGCACAGGGCATGTGGTATCTCCTCCCAGCAGCGGGGGCACCATGGCATATGCAGTGTCCCCTTCTTGCCTTCCTCCTTTCTCCAGATGAATGCCAAGGGGGTTAGGGCACGCCAGGATATGACTTAGATGCATCCCCAAGGGCTCAGTGATGCAGATTTCGAATCAAACACACACAGCATCCGACACTTTTGGACCCATCAATCAGTTCCACCCCCCGGGTGTAGACTGAAAGTAGGCTGCAATGGGGTGAAATGTGTCCCCCTACCCCCATTGGTGTGGAAGCCTAGTGCGCATCTCTGAATGGACTTCAAAGGATGACTGGTGAGAATGAAACTGTCAGCAGGGCCTGTGCATAGACATGGGGGCAGAGATACCAGGGATGCTCTCCAGAGGAGTCACAGTAAACAAGCAAAGATGCATTGTGCCAGTCTGGACCGCAGACTTCCAGCCCCCGGACCCCTGACGCCAACTACTTGGGATGCTTCTCCGCTCACCCGTTGTTGGTACTCTGCTCCAAAAAATTTGCAGAGCAGTGAGGGATCAGAGCAGCATTAGTCACAGACTCTGCAGACAGAACAGTCCACTCGCCCACTGATGGCCAAGGGACTGACAAAACGTGGCATTGACATCCAGCGACATTCTGTTCGGCCATGAAAAGGGCGGAAATGTTGATGGATGCCCCAACGTGGATGAACCGTGAGGATGTTAGGTGGGGGGCAACAGAGAGTTGGAGGAACACAGATGCTCTGGGTTCTATTGCCTGCAGCTCCCCAAAAGCACAGCCTGACGGTGGGTGGAGGCCAGGAGCTTGGGAGACAGGGCTAGGGAGGAGCTGTGATGGACTATGGGGTGTCTGCTCTGGATGATGACGTGTGTTCAAACTAGAAAGAGGGCCGTCTGCACAGTACTGCCAGTGGACTTACATGCCATGGGCTGCACACCTTCCAATCATTCACTTGGTGCTCCTGAAGCTCACCACGCTATTTTAAAGCATATCCACATAGCCACGAAGGGATACACTGCACCAGTGATGTTCAATCGTGACCACTTGGGTCTGCTAGAGAGCTGGGGTCTGCTAGAGAGTGTTGGGGATGATCCCATGCCTCCAGTCACACAGGCAAATATGCACCCTATCACCTCAACTTACCAATGCAAAGCTATGTCCGAAGCTTATCCACTCCTTCTCTATAAGAGTCTCGAACCCTTTGATGGTGCGGTAATAACTGTCCAACATCAGCATCGCCAGTGACGTCAGCTGGGCTGTGCGGTCCCAACCATCGCTGCAGTGGACCACCACGGAGGTTTTCCCAGATTCAATTTTGTCCGCAATTCTTACTGCTCCTGCAAGAAGCATCTTCAGAAAATAACACACGTTAGACCAGGCTTCATTTGCTTTCTTTTACAATGAAAAGAAGTCTGAGGGGTGCTGTTAGAAGTTCGCATCAACGAGCCAAAAAAGAATACATTCAATTGGGAGAAATGTCAGCATCATGAGGGGGGGTAAAAAAACAAACATACAACAAAAAAAAACTTCAAAGGCACACACAAAAAAACTTCAAAGAAAAAGGGCCACCAATGAAAACACTGACACGAGACCAGCCTGGACCCTCTTTATTAGTTTTAAGTTATAGAAGTGCGTGGCCGTATTTGCGGCCGCGCGACATCTTATCATCTCATTCCTACTTTGGACAAACTGGCAGACTACCGAATGTAGCCTGCCCACACGGCAGAGTCTGGCAAACTCCCCGTGGTGTCCCCAATATGCCAAATACCAGTAACAATGAAGGGTCTCATTCTCCTAACTCTGAAAGAGCCTTGAATATGGCACTTAAAAAAAAAATCTCAGGGCTAGGACGAAGGAGACGTTACTGGGGCCTGCTCGAGGCAATCGACGAATAACAGGATGGTTGTGACTGATTGATTGTGAAGTTATAGAAGCTGCCCCCTTCCCGCCGGGCTCTGGATGCTGGTTGCAAGAACTAGCACAGGTGGGCTAGGCAACAAGTGTACAGTGACTGGCGATGCTGAGAAGCCACGGGGGACACACAGGGGATTTGCGAGTCTGGCGCAGGGAGACAAGCAGGAAGCGCTCCTTACCCGTATGTACTCCAGCCAGTGTGTCCCATCCACACTGGACAGCCACCGGGTCTCATCGATGGACGGGTACACAATCTCCTTAAGCTTGCGCAGTGACTCTCGCATCACGTGGATGTTGTGGATCTCCAGGAACACGAGCTCGGCGTTGGGGTAGGCACTTTCACTTTCGTAGCCCCCGCCCTTTGCCTGTGGGAGACAAGACAGGCCCCGCTCAGCAGTGGCAACTTGGCTTCTTCCCGCTGGTGCCGGATGGAGGCTGTCCAAGCAGCAACCAAAGCATCTCCTCCATCTCTGTCAGTCTCTGGTGGCTGGAGGACAAGCGTCACATGCCAAGTGGCTTCACAGGACAGCGTGTCTTCTCTCCAGCTCCAGAAGATGAGTAGGAGGGAAGTGAGGGTTTTGGCAGGGCTGCGTTCCCTCAGAGCCTCCTTAGGGCAGCCAACTGGGTCTCTTCCAGGTTCCGCGGCCCCAGGTAGTCTTGGTTCACAGGCATCAGACTGGCTCTCATTGTTGCGGCCTGCTGTGTCTGCGGACCTTCTTTAGAGCTCTTGTTTTGGTTTGGGGGCCATACACGCAGTGCTCAGGAGTTATTCCTGGCTCTGTGTTCAGGGATCACTCCCAGACGGCTCAGGGACCAGAAAGGATGCCAGAGATTGAACCAGGGTTGGCCGTGTGCAAGGCAAATGCCCTCCCCACTGTCCTATTGCTCCGGCCTCTGTCCCTCCTCTTCTTAGGACACTAGCCTAAGAGCCCATGCTAGCTTAGCTTGACCTCAACTTGATTCCATTTGCAAACATGCCATTTTTAAAAAGGCCACGTGGACAGATGCCAAGATGGAGGACTTTGATATTTTTCCTTGAGGACACAATTCAACCCCTAAGAATCTGGCCATTGTCCTTTTTTTTTTTTTCCTGTTCTGTTTTTTGAACCACACCCAGATGTGCCCAGGGCTTACTCCTGGCTCTGTGCATTTAGGACGAGTATCAGTTTTTCACGTCATTGACAACTGCATCTTACTCAAGCTGAATGAGATCTAAAAGTTCTGCTAATACCATCTGAGCTGGAGCGATAGCACAACGGTAGGGTGTTTGCCTTGCACGCGGTCGGCCTGTACGAGCCATGTTCGATTCCTCTGCCCCTCTTGGAGAGCCTGGCAAGCTGCCGAGAGTATCTTGCCCTCACAGCAAAGCCTGGCAAGCTATCCATGATGTATTCAATATGCCAAACACAGTAACAACAAGTCTCACAATGGAGACGTTACTGGGCCCGCTCGAGCAAATTAATGAACAACTGGATGACAGTGCTAATACCACCTATCTGGATGGAGATAGCTGTGCTTCCATGAAAGTTCTGTACAATAAGAAATTGCAGGTCCTAGATGATAAGTTTTATGCAATTTAAGTGAAATAAAACGCAAAGGCAGGGGCCAGGGAGTTGGATCAAGGGCGAGTACTTATGCTTTGTTTGTGGGAGGCGTGGGTTTGATACCTGGTACCCCATGACTGTCTGAACACAACCAGGAGCAACCCCCATGCAACTGACTGGGCAACAGCCCCTGAGTCTCACCGGACGTGGCCTTAAAAGCTCAAAGCAAAACCAACCAACCAACCAACCAGCAAACACCAAAGGAGGAAGAGAAAGAAAATGTAGGGCTGAGGAGGTAGAGTTAAAGCACTTGATTCTGATGCCCAGCATGGAAAATGGTCCCTGAGCCCCAGGGCAGTGATGCCTGAGCACAGAGTCAGGAATAGGCCCTAAGTAGTGTAGTGTTGGTCACAACCCAGTCAAGGAGTGTTTGTAATAAAGGGACAGAGATCCACTCTTGGTGACAAAACCTGGCAGCTAATTAGCTTTCAGTCTGGAGAGAGCAACCCTTAGCTCACACCCATGTTGAGGATGTAAAGAAAGTGGCACCCCAAGACATTGCTGGCAGGAAGTTAGCAACTACGGAGTCTGTGGGGAGAAAGTTTGGTGGTTCCTCACAAAGAGGAACGGAGTATTACTATGCAAATCAGCAACTCACTCCCACAGAACTGCAAGAGGTATTCACCCATGCACCTGCACATGAAGGAGTGGAGCATCATGGCCACAAGGGGCAAGAAAGTTCAACAGCCATGGACCAATGTTGATAAATGTGGCCATGTGCCGGAATCATTGGGAGCTAAGATTGAGACTCTGAATGAGGGTCTGCTGGCCCCGGAGATAGTCTAGAGGTTAAGGAACAGGCCCTGGCTTGCTCCCCAGAACCACACGATCCCCTGACCCAGAGGCCCCGGGTCCTTCACACTGAATCTCCTACCCAGGTGGCCAGGAAGGTTCCCTCCCCACAACCTTCTTTTTCAATGAGATCCTGGTGGACAAGGCTTACCAACCCTTGCTGAAAGAGGCCAGAGCAGACAGACGGCACGTATCGGGCACGTCCAGATCAGGCCAAGCCATTCAAGGTCAGAGATGAGAGGCAACTGGGGTGGCAGGTGGGAGGAACGAGCAAGACACATAGGAACAGGAAGCCACAGAGCCTTCTGGAATGAGACGGTGGCAGCCGCTGCCACCTTGGAAGCCACAGGACAGTACAGTTGGGGAAGGTGGCTGAGTTTCAGGTTGTGTGACTGCTACCTCGCTCAAAAGAAACATTCTGTGAAATAGAGGAAGTGTTCGGTCCCCAGTGGCTTTGAATGCTCAGCCCAGAGCAAATGGCTGAGATATGTCAAGGAAGGGAGAAGAACAGCTCTCAAGGCACGTGACCAGTGGCGTGGGGGAGGGCCCGCGGGGCTACATGAGCAGGCCTGGAGCTGGGAGGGCACGTCAGGAAGGACCGGCAGTGGGAGGAAGGCCATGTGCATGGGTGCTTGAGATGGGTGCCAACGGCACTTCCCAAGACGTGGGTAAGCAGGGGGCAGAGCACACATGGGCAGCAGTGATGGTGATGGCTGAGGCAAAGAGCGGAAGGTGCAGTGCAGGGGTGCTCCCAGCACAGGAGAATGGGGAGGAGCTCCTAGTGGCCGCATGGGCAGAAGGAGGTGGGTGGAACCTTCTGCAGTAGGCACAGGTCACACTCACGGAGCATTGGGCTGAAGGAAGTACAAGGCAGTAGAGTGACACATCTGACCACAGACACAAGCCCAGGACGAACACGGTGGCAGATGTGGCACAGGAAACAGGTGGCACAAAGGGGCCAGTGACACCCATGGGTCTGGGCTAGGTGACCCAAGAGATGGTGGCATGTTACCAGGACTCGGTCTGGGGCGTAGTGAGCACCAGGAAGGAGGCATTCAAGTGGAGAGTGCAGCGGTGGGCACGGGGGTCTCACTGTGACCTCCAGAGTGAAGCTTCAGAGGGAAGGCTCAGTTGGCCTCGTGGGTGTTAGGCCCCAAGTCTGACGCCCCATCACAGCCCCGGAAGCGAGTGACACTAGAGCTTGTCCAAGCAGGCAGCCAGGGCACGAGGCTGGCCACCACGCCAGGATGGGAGAAAATTACGGAGTAGAGGGGCCAAGTCTCAAAGAGGAAGTGAACAGAGGCTGGGGACCCTGAGCAGGAGGGCTTCGCCTGCAAAGCCAGGGCAGCAGACCTCGGCGCCACGTCCGCGGCCTGCAGGAATACTCTAGAAAGTTGAAGATGCGAGAGCAGCTGCCCCCGGAGCCAGGTATGGGTGACCTACGCAGAACTGCTGGGCCAGCCGGAAATGGGATCCAGTGAACAGGGCTGCATCCCCAAGAGCTAGCCCCTCCAGGTTGGAAAGCACCAAAGCTCGCACCAGGAGAGGACCCCCACCTGTCCGGAAGCGGGACAGTGAACAAAAGAGAAGACACTCAGGGCGGGTGGGCTGAGAGAAAGCAGCAGGGTGGCGAGGCCGGCTGGACCATTCTCCATACAAAGGCGGCTAGGCCACTGCAGTCAGGAAACAGTCGCCTGAGCCGGGTGGAGACGGTGTCCATGGATGAAGGGAGGAACCCAGCCTGGAGTGGGGCTTGAAGAGTGCTGAAGGGATGAGGGTGGCAGAGGATGTTGGCCCACACAGGAGAGGCTTTGGGAAGGGGAGCCCCCTGGGCAGTGCTCCGCCATATCTGTTGGCAATCAGTCACTCCCCGGGAAGACGGGAGATACTTCCGCACCCCACAAGGCCCTTCTGAAGGCCGGGCACAGGTGCACAGGGGGCCCCCAGCTCAGCCACTCCCCTTGGCTCCTCCTCCCAAGGCTCCTGGAGAGGGAGAGGCAGCATCGAGGGTGCGAGGGTGCATATGAGAGGACGGCGCACATCTTGGGGCGCGGCCGCAGGCTCATGACGCCACCTCTGTTCCCAAGTCGCTGTGGAACCAGCACCCTCTCTCTGCCTTGTACCTTCAGAGGGGCACTGTGGGGGATGAAACGGCAACAGAATCGGTTACGTAAGTCTCCCTCGCCTTAGCTAATCCGCAGCAAGCCCACAAAGATGCTGGCCCCGCCACGGCCTCCCAGAGTGTCTGCCAGGTACACGGCACAGGGGCTGAGGATGGTCGCCCGGGGAGTCTGTAGGCCGAGGGGAGGCGGCTTGGAGTACAGCCAGGCCTCCAGTTTATCAAGCACTTGAGCACCGAGCAAGTGTGTGTGGCACTGACAGGCACCAGGAGAAGATGGCTAAGGGCAGCTGGTTGCCTGGAAACGGATTACTAAAGATACAAACGAGACAACGAGCAATCAGAAGATGGGGGTCACGGAAGCAGGTACCTGCCAGGGCTCCGAATGTGGATGCAGAGACTAGGCACCTGCACAGATGGAGAAAGAACGAGGCAAGGGGTGCCAAGGAGCCTCAGTACAAGCCAGCCAAGCCAGCTTCAGAAAGTTTTGGGGAGAAAAAAAAACCTTGCTGGCCAGACCCTTGGGAGATCAACTGGTAGTGGAACACTGTTTTCCACTTGCCCCGCCCAGGGCCCAAGAATAATCAGCCAGCCAAGGAGACAGGCCCCTCCACAGCCGAGGGAACCCCGAGGAAGCCCAGCAAGCCGAGCCAGGCCATGCAAGAGGGAACGCAGGGTCCGGGGTTCAGACCAGCATCTGCACCCAGTCCAAGCAGCAGGAAGTGCTCCTGAGAAGCTGAGCGCCGGAAGCCAGAAGCGACAGGCCAAGACCCTCCCCCACAAGCCCCAGAGCCACTCCCCAGCCCTCAGAAGCCTGGCGAGGTTCATCAGTGGGAGCATGAGGGCATTAGGCAATGGGCTGTGGGCAGGTGACAGGGGTTCAAAGTCCCGAGGCAGGGGGTTCCCGCTGGGCTGCAGGCCCTAGGAGACGTGTGACAACGGCTGTCGACAAACCAAGAGGCGGGTCCTCAGCAGACAGTAGACCTTGGTCTTAGACTGCACAGCTTCCGGGGCGGTGGGAGGGTGCGAGGCTGCTGTTCAGAAGCCCCATCGATGGTCCTTCGCCAGAGTAGTGGCTCAATCAGACACCTCACCCTGAGGAATGCCCCGGCATGTAGGACACCGCCCCTCTCTTTGGGGTACCCCCCACTGGAGGGCACTTTCCAGGCTTTGGCACGGAACTCTGATCTCCAGCTCTGCACGGCTGCTCAGGTGGGAGGGACTGTCTCCACTCCCCAGGGGCACTGTGAGGACTTTCATGCGCGCCTCTGGGGCGGGGCTTGGCCTCTCCCATCTGATGCCACTCACGCTCGGCTCTGCTAAGCCCCCACTTCTGCAGCTGTGCGCCTTGGCCCCACATTTAATGCAGAATCAACCGCCACATGGCCTGGGCCGGTTGCTGCCAGTCTGCCCGGGTGCCACTCCTCCCGCGGGAACAGCTGGAGAAGCCCCATGGGGGCCTTCGGGCCCACAGCTGCGGCTGCAGTGCGGCAGATGGCCAGCAGAGGGCAGGCTCGGCACACTGCCACCGGCTGAACCTCCTCCCTGGGGAAGTGCCACCGCTTAGGGTCTGGGCTGAAGAGAAGGGGCGGGACACAGACCGAGCGGCTACGAAATACCAGCACGCTGTCCCCAGCAGCTTATTAGGCTGGAGTCCAGGAGCTCACAATGACACACGCTGTCTGTCCCCAGCGTTGGAGGCCAGTGGTCCCACCTAAGGTGCAGGCAGGCCCGGGTGCCATTGAGGCACCAGGCCCTTGTCTGGGCTTCCGGTGAGGACCCGCCACCTCGGCACTAGCTGGACTGTCACCGCTTCATCCTCTCGGCCTCAGCCCGGGCAGCTGCTGGGCTTCACAGCTCTATTCTGGCGCAGCCACGTGAGCTACAAGCACCTGCAAAACCACTTCCAAAGGGCCAGACAGGCAGGAACATGGGGGGACCCAGTCCAAGCCCACCACAGTTGGCCAAGGTCCAACTGTATACAGTGTACCGCACCATGTCAACAGAGCAGGCGGGGCGGGGTGGGGGAGGGTCCTCTCGCTGATGCAGGGAAGGTCTTTGAATGCCTAACGCCCCTTTTACGGTGGAAGGACTCAACAGAGTTGGAAGCCCTTCATCTGATCAGGAAGCCAGAGGGAACGAGCCCGGCGGGGAGGGGCTGCTCTCTCTGAGGGGCAACTGTCTCACCAGCTCTACTGGCCACCCGGCCCAAGAAGCTCTCGGCAGGGAAGCAGGAAGGAACACTGCATGGCAACAGGCTGGAAAGTGAAGAGCAAAGTCTCTCTCCTTTCAGATGCTGTATATTCACAAAAGCTAACAGGGCCACGGGCAGCCGGCCAGCCCTGGCTGTTTCTTCCACACAGACCCTGCCGTGGCTGAAGTCCCTTGAGACCTGCAGCTTGGGGACCGGGCTGTGTCACAAGCACAGGAATGACTGCATGCAGTACACCAAGCCTGGGGCTCGGCTGCTCTCCTGACATGCTGCAGTACTTGGGCGAATGGTAGGGCAGGGGTGGGCGCCAGGGGAGCGAGAGGACAATGCCCCCTCCCCAAAAGGCAGTCACATCAAGTTGCCAACACCTGTGAATGTGACCCTTCCTGGCAAAAGGGTCTCTGCAGCTATGGTTCCGTTGGACTAGCTGGAGGGGTTGGGGCACTAGTGCCGTCAGAGTGAGACACAGAGAAGGCTGAGTCGAGACGGAGGTGGTGGCTGGGCTGCGGTGGCCACAGCGGCCGAGGCAAGCAGCAGGCCTTGCTGGGGTTCTAGGTCCCAGGCCATGTACTGAACTAGCACAGCAGCATCTGCGCCCGGTCCAGAAACTCGGACACTGCCTGCCAGCCCTCGGCCTGCTCGCCCCCCATCGCCCCAACCTCCCTGGCATGCCAAGCCAGGCAGCAGGCAAGCCACCCGCTGAGGCAACTGTCTGCTGTGGTCATGCAGCCTGCAGGAGGGGACATCAACACGGGGGGGGGGGGGGCGGGAAACACAGAGACTTGCTCAGTTCCTCCAGAGCAGACAGCCTGTCAGAGGAGGCTGGGGACATGGCGGGAGGGCGTTTCTGGGTGCTGTGTCAAGCGGAGATGCTGTTCTACTGCACGGCGCACTGGGGCTCTCATCCTAGGCTGGGAACAGCAAGAGTTCCTACCGGGCCAGGCCGGGGAGCCAAGAGGAGCGAAGTGAACGGAGAATATCCTGTTAATGCAGTGCGGTAAACCCGGTGCTGAAAAGGGAAACCATAAAAAAGGGGGGGGGGGCAAGAAGAAAGGATCTGCCGGGCTGAGAGGGAACCTGGGGACCCTGGTGGAGGGAAGTGACCCTGGTGTAGGGGCTGGTGTGGGGACACTGCGCGCCTGAAACACGATCATGGAGCACTCCGTAACTCTAATTCACGGGGATGCAACCAAAGAAATTTTGAAATACGCATGCCTTTAATTGACTTCATTTACATTTGTTCGAATGCGTCAGAGGAATAAATACATAAGCCTTGATTTTTCTAAAAGAAAAGAAAAGTCAGCAAGTGCCAGCTGCTGAAGCCAGGGCAGGGGACGCGGCGGAGGAGCAAAGCCAGCCCAGCCCGAGCCTGAGAGGCACAGCCACTCGGGGGGGGAGCAGCTGGGAGGGGGTGAAATGGCCTGGAAAGTGACAGAGAGTTGGGACCAGAGCGACAGCCCCGCAAGGAGGGCATTTGCATTGCACGTGGCGGACCCGGGTTCAATCCCTGGCATCCCACAGGGTCCCCTGGGCCTTACTAGGAGTAATTCCTGAGTGCAAGCAGAGCCAGGAATAAGCCTTGAGCATCGCCGGGTGTGACCCCCCCCCAAAAAAAAAGTAAAAAAAAAATGTGAGAGAGCCAAGTGGCTTCCGCTGAGGTTAGCAAGGAGGTCAGCAGGAAACGGGGAGGGCTCGGCCAGGCCTCACATCCGCTGCAGGGACAGGGACACTGGCACTGGGAGGGATGGAGGGAGGGAGGGAAGGAAGGGGCAGCCCGGCGCCCACAAGGGCAGGTCCCATCTGGCTCTTCCCGGGGCCCGCTCCCAGCGGGGGCCCTCTGCTCGCTCCCCCAGCACCCGGGGGACACCTTTGTTCTGCCGTTTCCCCCACGGGGGCTCCTTGCCCATCATTTACACAGGGCCAAGAGGCGCGGCTAGCCCCAGCTCCCTGCCACAGCAGGCCCAAGGCCGGCGTGTGAGGAGGCCCATTAAGGGAAGCGAGATGGTGCAGCCCTTCCCCAGGGGATGGCGGGGCCGGTGGCTGCAAGGTTGCCCTAACCTGGCGCCCTCTCTGGGGATCCAACAGGCGCCCATGTCATGACTGACCGGAGCTCGGCCTTCTGGCCTCCTGTCAGGAAGGGGGCCCCGTTCTAACAAACCTGAGGCGACAGAGGAACTAATCGGGCCGTCGGCATCTTCCCAGGCTCTTCCGGCCTCTCACAACGCTCCATTCAATACTCACTTTGTTCTCTAGGCGACGAGGCCCGCTCAGGGTCTTTGCTTTGACAAGACCGTGAAGCAGCCTCAAGAGGGCAGGGAGAGGAGCTCCGGGGGCGACCCAACTACACAGCAATTGACACACACGGTAGGACAGACCCCCGCTGCACAGTGGGTGGGGAATGTACCTTGTTAGTATCAGCGACACTGTTCTGCCGGGCATCAAAGATGACTAGTTTGTGGGACTGTGCGTTAGCGTCCATTATGGTTTGCAAGTATTTTTCATCTTCTTTGCAGCGTTTATCGTTGGGACCCACAAGTGGCTGGCTGCAACGGGTAATCGTTGCCTGACTTTCTGGATGAATCCAGGACAGCACCTAGCATTTATAAGCGACCCACATTAGTTCAGGTCCCCGAGATAATAAGCGCTCCGACGACCAGGTTGTGAAAACAAGCTCTCGGTCCCGGCACACTTTTGCATGCTTTCTTGCAAGGGAAGAGGGTCAGGCCCGTCCCAACATGAGAATGGCCGTGGGATGACACGTTCACCAGCCTGACTAGATGCGCTCTAGACCCAGGTACCTCCCCGGTACGCCTACGATTCCCAGGAACGTGGAAGTGAAGTTCAGCTTTTGCTGCTGTTGAGTCTTTCAACTCAACAGATGGACCAGTAACAAGTCTCACAATGGAGCCGTTACTGGTGTTTGCTCGTGCCAACTGATGGACAACGGGAGGACAGTGCTACAGTGCTACTGATTTAAAATATCTCTGTGTCGACAACCGACAGAGGAGCACCAGGCGGCCCAAATGAATGCACGGTCCCGAATCCAGTCTGAGTCTATGCCCCCGAATACTCCTATTTTTCTTCCTGGGACCAGGAGACTTAGGATTAAAGCAGACTGTGAACTCTGGGCACAAAGATGCTCACAGTTGCCAAGACTATGGTCATAGGATCACAGGTGGGTGCATCTGTCCAAACGGAAACTGTACATATTAAATATACACAGCAGTTTCCTACCAATTAAATCTCAATAAAGCTGTTAAAAGCTTCACCCACGGGCTGGAGGGGTAGTATAGGGATTAAAGCACTTACCCTGCAACCCACCCACCCCGATTCAAATCCCAGACACCACACCCCAAGGCCTAGTAGGAGTCATTCCTGAATCCACAGCCAGGAACAGCCCCGAGAATAGCCGGATATGGCCCCGAAATGAACAAAACTCTTCAGCCATGTTGGCTGTCCATCCTATTGTGATAAAGGTATGGTTCCACTCAGCACCTAACAAGACATGCACTTCTACTAGGCCTGCCTGGCGAGCCCAGCACGGTCATCTGCTAAGGCCAAGGTGATGCTCTCTCCCCCTCACCCCTCCCTGCCGCCTTCTACTCCAATCCCTTGCACTCAGGAGGGTGAGGAGACTGAGTGGTACATGGGGGTCAGGACACACAGGACATTTATATAACATGGCAGTTCTTGAGAGTCAAAGCTCTGTGTCGGGTTTTAGGCTCTCTTTTCTCTTTTCCATTTAAGTCCCTAGAGTGTTCTCTGTCTCGCTTCTTTCCATTTAAGAGCTGATCAGTGCAAGCGCATAACTAAACAGCAGTGTTTGATGCTTACGGGGACTCTGCCTTTCGCCCGAAAGGCTGCCACTTTTGTAAGGTCATCGTCTTTCACACTGGTTGGCACAACAATGATGGCTGGGTAGGTGTCACATAGTTCATAGTTGCTGTTTACTTTGGATATTTTCCAACTCTCATTTGGCAAACCCTGTTGATGAGAAAAGAAGGAAAGAAGCACATTTGTACACTTTCCAAATGTACAATCACAAACCACACAAAATCCCTATCTTCTGGGATGGAGCGATAGCACAGCGGATAGGGTGTTTGCCTTGCATGCAGCCGACCCGGTTCAATCCCCAGCATCCCATATGGTCCCCCAAGCACCGCCAGGAGTAATTCCTGAGTGCATGAGCAAGGAGTAAACCCTGTGCATCACCGGGTGTGACCCAAAAAGCAAAAAACAAAACGAAACAAAATTCTTATCTTCCAATAAATTCCATAAAAAACAAACAAACAAAAAACTCCATTTAGGATTATAAGGTTCACCTTCTTAAAAGGTTCACCTTTTTACATATTATATTTAGATATTTATCTAACATAATCTATTTCTTGGCATATCAAATACTCTCGGTAGCTTGCCGGGCTCTCCGAGAGGGGCGGAGGAATCGAACTTGGGTCGGCCATGTTGATCGCTTGTAAGGCAAACGCCCTACCGCTGTGCTATCGCTCCAGCCAAACACAGTAACAACAAAATCTCCAATGGAGACGTTACTGGGCCCGCTCGAGCAAATCGAGCAAATCTATTTCTTACCCACTTTTTAAAAATTGAGGAAGCACAAAACTTCCCAAACATACTTAACGACACAAATTAAATACCAGAACCCTATTCTATACATTTATGTCATTTTTAAATTAAAGAATAAGCATGGTATTCCAAGACTCTGGTCTTGGAATATACCCACTATCAATTGAAAATGTTGAAAATACCCACTATCAATCCTTCGGCGAAAGAAACTTCTGACCAATGTTGAAATAAGTCATCTATACCCCCGCGGCAACGTGAGGTGGGGACGAAATGAAAATAATGACAATGCTATTGGGCTATCTCAAAACCCTCGGCAAAGAGCTCCGAGGTGGATGCAGAGCAACTGGGTTATGCACCACCCTGGAAATCTCATTGCAGTCATGGGTTTGGGTCCTCGCTCATCACTTCGCCACCGGCACACCTAATCAGAACCAGCTGGCTGCTTTGCCTTTTAGCAGAGCTCCTTGACGGTGGAGCACAGTCACAGGGCTTCGGGAGCTGAAGAATGTTCAGGTTAGGGAGCGCAATCCTCCGTGCCACTGCACTGCAAACATTTCTTCTCCATTACATTTCTAACCTTTTCGGGAGGAACGAGATGTCACGTCGCAGAAGTTCAGCTTGATAAACAACATACTTTACCTGTCTCTTGTATTCGGATACTGGATCATACACTTTCCATCCGTTCGTTGGAAATTTTTCTTTATAGTTGAATGCAAATAGCGTCTGGATTTGAAACACAAAGGCCTCCTGTTACTAGTTCTTTCCTGCATCATGGGCCCAATCCTAAAGCACATCGTTCAGTGGGATGCTGGTGGATTTCAAGTCCTATTTCAATCTGTAAATATTGAAGCAGCCAAGTGGCAGCTTTGCCTAAGCAATGATTATGCACAGATTGACAAATATTCTATGAGTTACCCACAGAAAGGGGAAAAAGGAGGAAGAAAACCTCTGAAAAGGGAACAGTTCAACAGGAGAAGTGAGAGGAGTGCTCACGTGCTTGTGATGGGATGGAGTGGATTAGATCCCCCGGCACCAAATCATCCCCAGCACTGGGGGAAGCCAACTCCGAGCACTGAATTGGGAGTAGCCACTGAGCACCACTGGGGATGGACCAGAAACTAAAAAGACCATGAAATATTTGGACTCCCACAAAGGCATGCAAAAATGTTGGGGTTGTATTTGGGTTTGTTTGGGTTTTTTGTTTTTTGGCATACTTACCTGCCCATTGGAAAGAGGGAAGGCGTGTTTGTTGAGGTTTTCAAATATCCCCAATTTGCTCTGTTCTTCCTGTTTATAAGCAAGCCGTAGGTTCCTCATATCCTATTAAGTAATTAGCAAAATTCATCTCGTCAATGCGCATCGAGTGCCTACTCACCAGACACTGTGCTATACCACGGTCCACGGTCCTCCCGTTGTTCATCGATTTGCTCGAGCAGGCCCAGTAACGTCTCCATCATGAGACTTCTTGTTACTGTGTTTGGCATATCGAATACATCACGGGGAGCTTGCCAGGCTTTGCCGTGTGGGCGAGATACTCTCGGTAGCTTGCCGGGCTCTCGAGAGGGGCGGAGGAATCGAACTCGGGTCGGCCATGTTGGCTGCGTGCAAGGCAAACGCCCTACCGCTGTGCTATCGCTCCAGCCCACCATGCTATACAGAGATGAGTAAAATCCTTCCATTCCTTTCTCCTGCTGCCTTGTGCCAGCCAACCCATGGTGATTGGGGCTGGTGCAATAGCACAGCGTATAGGGAGTTTGCCTTGCATGCGGCCAAACCTGGTTCGATTCCCAGCATCCCATATGGTCCCTGAGCACCGCCAGGAGTAATTCCTGAGTGCATGAGCCAGGAGTAACCCCTGTACATCACCGGGTGTGACCAAAAAAGCAAAAACAAAAAAAAAAACACGGTGATTAACGCCTCCCACCAGGTTTAACTTGAGGAAATTGGAACCAAGTGGACATGTTCGGGGGGAAATCTCATCTACAAACACTCAGGTCGGGGTATTCAAACTGGGCTGTGGGGTCCTCGTTGATCTGAAGATGCCCCCACCATGATGACATGGTAGCATCTGTAGCACACCTTAAGCAGAAGAAAGGTTTCTCCTGTTCTCATGGCCATGCGCCAGCATCACAGGGCGACCTGAACAACTTCCTGCCACAAATGACACTGCTGCTTCTCCAGCTCACAGATGCAGACAGTGCCACCAGCCTGGCACTCCCAGGATGGTACGAGAGAAAAGCCGCTGTGGTGGTGAGGCCAGTTCTGGGGGTGCACTTCTCTCCCAGGGCTGCTTTGACTCATTCTCCCCTTGACTGTTTTCGTGACCACCTCCAGCAGAGCTTAGGCCAGTGGGGCAGGGATGAGATAAACTTCTTGTGCTGGGGCTGGAGTGATAGCACGGCAGGTGGGGCATTTGCCTTGCATGCGGCCGACCCGGGTTCGATTCCCAGCATCCCATATGGTTCCCCGAGCACCGCCAGGAGTAATTCCTGAGTGCATGAGCCAGGAGGAACCCCTGTGCATCGCTGGGTGTGACCCAAAAAGAGAAAAAAAAACCTGCTTGTGCCTGGCAGTGCCCGGGGACTGGCAGGGTCACACTGGCTGTGGGGGATCAAACGTATGCACTGCTCCGACATCTTTCTGGGCTCCTTTTCATTTGGGTCACGCAAGACAGGCACTTGACCACTGAGCCACACCTTCCAGCCCTGGAGTCCTACGGAAATCTGTGCCGTTAGCCACACACACGCAAATCTCCTCTAGGCCTAGGAAGACAATTACAGGAGCCGGGCCGCAAATTGCATGCGCCTAACCCCAGTGATTCCTGCACCACACCTTCCCGAGCGCTACCAGAGCAGCTGGGCACCATTAGCCCTGGCACTGCAGAGTCGTCCCCGCCCTCACACTCAATGCCCAGCCCACAGAGAGGAGGAACACTGCGAGGGGGCCCCAGCCTCCATGATCGGAAGCCACGCCGCAAAAAAAAAAAAAAATCCCTTTCTTGAGGGCAGTGATACAGCCAATGTCAGGCGTGTGTGTCGCCCTGGGCTCCATCCCCGGCAACGTGTGGGCTCAAGTGCCGCCAGGTGTGCCCCTCCCCAGCGAAAAACCCAGAAAGAACCACAAACAAATGAGAGTGAGAGCAACCCGGAAATGAGGGAATGATTGTGAGGTTGTAATTATTACAGAGAAAGAAAGGAGGCAATTACATAAATTAAATGGCCATCAATAGGGGCTGACTAAATAAACAGCCTCGCAACTACTCTAACTGGACTGCGACAAAGACCCGGCAGCTCTGCCTGGACTGCTAGAGAACGGGGGTCCCACAAGGCCACTCCGGAGAGAGGGAGAAAGGCCGGACCGTCTATACACCCCTGCTTGTGTTGCCCAGTTTTACCTACGTGCGAGTGTACAGTGATTCTGTGGCAACCCAAACAGGGTGCTGGGCATTAGGTGGAGGGACAGTCCCTTTCCGTACACCCTCCCTTTGTGTCTCTGAAGATGGGGGGCCCCTGCTTAGAAAAACAAACCCCACACCTTGCCAGCTCTGAGGACATTGCTGGGAGGGCCTGGCCACTCTGGGCTGCAAAATGTTTGTAAGTGGGTGTCAGCGAATGCTCATCCCTGCCGGACAAAAGCTCTTAGGCAAACAGCCCCTGAGCCAAGTGCCAAGCGTGCCTGCCTCCCAGCGACACAGACTACCCAACCCTGTACCCTTTGGTGGCTGGTGGAGCTGATCTGTTCCTAAAGGCGGCAGAATCCAGGGAGAGAGGGTGTGCAGTGCCATGTGAGTGCAGAGGCAACTGAGGGAGAGGAAGCAACTTAGAGGACAGGAGGGCGGGGTGGGGGCAGGGTCAGAGTGGGGCGGGGAGGGCCTGGCTCAGCCTGTGCCCACAGGCCTGGGGGGCTTTTCCCCCTTACCTGTGCACAGCAGGGCTCTCCACAGCTCAGCAGGCCCGTGGCCCGGGCCCGCACTGCACTGCCTGCCGTGTCCACCCTCTACGCTAAGTTCTGCTACCACTTCGACTGTTATCTGGGGAGCGGACGCTGGCCCCAGCAAGACCCTCAGTTTACCAAGGGAGAGCAGCAGCACAGAGCACTTCCTGTCCCTGAAAAAGGAGGCACCTGTGATCGAGGCCACCTGGGGGAGCGAGCGGACAAGATCAAAGGCAGCAGATGAGTAGGGATGTGAGGACTGGACTTGGAAGTTTCAGCAGGACTTCAAGTGGGGGTGCTGTTAAACTGTCCAGGGCAGGAGAAGCCACCCCTGCTGCAGCGTTTCTGCAAGGACTAGTTACCCCACTCACTTCTACCTAACCCACTGCGTGGCGGGCACAGAACGGAAACTGAGCACAGCGTGCGCTAAAGATGTTACCACTCGATGCCTCTTTTGCAGGCCACAGCACCCAAAAGGAGAGAGAGAGAACTAAAGGGAGTGCCCTGCCACAGAGGCAGGGTGAGATGGGGGGATAAGGGGGGTGGGAGGGGTACTGGGATCAGTGGTGGTGGAAAATGGGCACTGGTGGAGAGATGGGTACTCGATCATTGTACAACGGAAACCCAAGCACAAAGATCTGTAAGTCTACAACTGTACCTCATGGTGTTTCACTGATAAAAAAATTTGAGAAAAAAAATAATGGGTGAAGCTAGAGAGATAGCACAGTGGGTAGGGCACTTGCCTTGCATGTGGTTGGTATGGGCTTAATCCCCAGCACTGCATATGGTTCCCCAAGCACTACCACTGAATGCAGAATCAGGAGTAAGCCCTGAGCACCTCTGAGCATGCTCCCAGTTGAAGAAGGAAAGAAAGAACAATAGGTAAAAGGAAAGAAAGAAAGAAAGAAAGAAAGAAAGAAAGAAAGAAAGAAAGAAAGAGAGCAAACAGTACCAGCTAATTTTAATATCTATGCTCTTTGATGTAAAGCTGTATTTTATGGGAGAAGCATGCTGAAAGTAGACTATAGATCAAACATGATTGCCACTCGATGCCTCTTTTGCAAACCACAACACCCAAAAGGAGAGAGAGAACAAAAGGGAATGCCCTGCCACAGAGGCAGGGTGGGATGGGGGGATGGGGGTGGGAGGGATACTGGGATGGTGGTGGAAAATGGGCACTGGTGGAGGGATGGGTATTTGATCATTGTATAATCGAAACCCAAGCACAAAAATCTGTAAGTCTACAACTGTACCTCACGGTGTTTCACTAATAAAAAAAAAATTTTTTTTAAAAGAGAGAGAGCCAGTGCGTGAGGCAACCTGCCCTGCACACAGCTGACCCGAGTTCCACACACGAGCCCCAGCACCACAAATGGTGCCCTGAATACCACCAGATGGGATTCCCTGAGCACCACCAGGTGTGCCCCCCAAAACAAAGCAAAGCAAAACAAATCAGAAAAAAAATCACAGCTCATGTGAAAAATTCCAATCTGGCCCAGAACCGTAATCACATTTTTAATCACAGAAGCTATGAATATTGCGGTCCCTTGATGAAACCCCGGGTCATGCACTGCACTGCTCTGCAAATTCTGCTTTCGGCTGGCTTTTTCTTCTCTGTGTGTCGCAGCCCCAGCACCGGGTGACTGAGAGGACCCCTGCGCAGTCCACATTCGTGGGCGCCGCTTCAACAGCAGGTGCTTTCTATGTCAGTGGCCTCCAGAGTGGGGTGCAATTGCTCACACGCTGAAAACTATAATCTTCAGGTGGCTAGGGAGAGCCCCAGGGGCTCTGCCTCTCCCCGCCGCTCCCCAACCCGGGGAGGGGCCGAGGGCCAGGCTGGTTGCTGATCAGCTGCCGTTTAGACCATTCTCCCCACGCGCCTGCCCCAGTCTCTCCGAGCCCCTCATTCGAGTCTCACGCTGCCCCTCATCCCCGTCTCCTCCTGTCTCTCCCACTCATCTCTCCACATCGCAGCCTGAATTCTCGTCTTTCCACACGCCTGCTCCTCCATTCTTCCCCTCCATTCTTCTCCCTCTGTCCCCCTTGCTAGTCTCTCCATGCTCCACCTTGCTGCCCTGGTCTCTCTCCCCGTCTCTCCCCAACTCCCAGCACTGGGGGTAGTCACCCCACCCCATCATCCAGTAGCACAATCAACATATGAAAGTCCTTCTTCCGCTCAAGGGCAAAATACCTTGTAGGGGTGTTTCTCCTCTCAGTAGTCCAATAACTTAATTAACACCTTAATTCTACTTCCTAATATTATTTTGTATGGACACAGTAAGAGATCCATTGAGCTTGTATGGTGGCTCTCCTGGGGACATCTCCCTACAGATCTCAGACTACAGTGCTCAGGCCTGATTAATCATTCCTAACCCTAGGAGAGTCTGAATCTAGTTGTTGCTTTTTGGATCATGACAGAATTTGTCCATGACCATGCTGTTAACTTATAGTTAAGTATTATGGTGCTTTGGCCAGGCCCATTTCCATGCCAGGGTAACTCACCACTTGCTCTGAGTCCATCCAGTCCCTCGTTGGGACCCTGCTTTGGGGGTGCTAGGAAGTAAGGGCAACTGAGGTTTAAGTCGAGAGAACAGATGACCTGGAGTGAATATTATTCGGAGTCAATGAACTCCCAAGTTACAAAAGCATAGCTTTAACTGTCTTCCTGTGTCCATACAAAAAGGATATTGTTCTGAATTAACTATACAAAGGACTTAAGGAGAAGAGAAAAGCAATATTTACAAGTTAACAGAGCACAAAGAAAGAGGTTATAAATAAACACAGAGGAATGGGAGCACTGTGATGGGAGTAACCCAATAAGCTTCCTGTGGCAAGGCGGAAAGGACAAACCAATCTTATCCTACAGAAAACAGCTCCTGGCGGCACACGGCCACTCTCCTATGCCAGGAAAGACTGGGCACACCCTGAAATTTGCCCTTGACTTCATACCTTACCTTGCACACAATCTCAATGCCACAAGAGTTGTCTCCTTGGCTCTGGGCGCCAATCTTCTCGACTCTACTGATCACTCCAAGGGGAACATCCAGGATGAAATGTGGATCCTGGGATGAGAATGAAGATGAAAAATAGTTAAAGTCTGTCAAAGACCACGTGCATTGTTTATTTTGCGAGGGGTTCACACCCAGCGGTTCTTGGGGCGTACTGTTGGCTCTCTGCTCAGAGATCATTCCTGACAGTGCTCAGGGCACATGTGGGGAGCCAGGGAAGAAACCCAGGTTGGCTGTATGCAGGGCAAATGTCCTAACTGCTGTACTATCACTCCGGCCCCCAGAACTTGTTCATTTTAAGATGGCTAGGCACGGACAGTTCTGTCCTTGCTAAGGAATCAGGGCCATGATGGAAAACAAACTTTGCAGAGTATATCCCCAGAACACCACCATCAAGACTTCCCTCTGGATTTCAGCACTATGTAAGCTGCCTTCTTTACAAGAGACCAAGTACTTTCTGGTTTTTTGTTTGCTTGTTTTTGGTTTTGGGCCACACTCAACAGTTTACTCCTGGCTCTGTGTTCAGGAATTCTGCTAAACAGGGCTTGGAGACCATAAGGGGTGCTGGGGATTGAACTTGGGTCAGATGACTGCAAGGCAACTGCCTCACTTGCTGAACTATCTCTCCAACCCCGAGACCAGCTATGTTTGCAAACGTGTAAAACCCAGCCTCTAGTGCTTTCACAGCAGTGTGATTGCCAGGGATCTCTACTTTGTTCAGAAGAGTTTTAAAAGATAGGGCAGGCTTGGAAACTCACCCTCTCGACATTTTTGAAGTACATCTTGAAGTCGGTCACAGTCAGGGTCCCGCTCACAGCTCCCATGAATGGGCAGATGTACATGACATCTTTCACTGGAAGAAAAAGTCTCAAGTAGCAGCTATTGCTATGATCTTGCACATCATTAAACCTTAGCATGAGATTGCAAAGATTTCTATTTCTAATTCTGGTTTCTAAGAATGTTACACTGGTTATTATTTGAAGTAAAGGCATAAATGAATAAGGACAGAAGGACATAATTAAATTTCACTTTAAAACAAAAATTTTGATTTGCTACTTAATGAGGTTTTCGGTTGGGGGGTCTCTTGGTAGGTGTTTTTTTCCAGGTGGCTAACATTCTTCCTGAGTAATAAACTAATCATACCCCAAAACACATTCCTCAAACTCCCCAAACCCTAGGCTACCATTTCATACATTACTGCTACTGAAAACCAATTAAAGCTAAGCACTGTCCCCTGATAAATTCATTAGACATGACAAAAACTAGGACCTTAGCATTTAAGTTGGAGAAGACTTCTTTGCTCAAACTCCTTATCAGCCCCCATACTAATTTTCATTTCTTATTATCCCTGTCAATGCAGCTGGGAACATTTAGGAGTTGATTCCTATGAGCGTTCACACCATTCCTCTGGAATGATAAGAATTACTACAGATAAGCTAGAGTAGAAAAAATTATTCAAATTATATTACACTAAAATTCTCCAAACATTTCCACTAAACTTTTATAGAACTCATTAGGCCGCTGATTAGAGGGGTTCTGGATAAAACTGCACAAAAGCAGCTTGTGACCCATGAGAGGTGCTACTGCTATACTACAGTGTAATAAACGCTATCATCACAAGTCACACAGTAGAGATCCAAGAAAAAGATTCACACAACTCAGCAGGGAAGCAGAGGGGAAGGAGGGCAGACGAAAGGGAGGAAGAAGCGAGGCCAACAGAGGTCAGGGTGGCCGGATGGAAGGGTGCATGAGGGTGCTGGGCCCTGGGAAATGAGGAGACTTGTTAGGCTATGAACATTCACAAACAGCACGGACAACCTCAAGATCCACCAACTGATGGATGGGGATGCCACACGTGGGATCCTGTTGAACAGTATCAAGGAGAGACTGTTGTGCTGTGAATGACAATCAAAGCAATTCTGCTGGGTGGAAGAAACTAGACAAAAGTGAGATTACGTCCAATCAGTATATTCACAGAAATTCTAGAAAAGGAGCCTCGAGAGCACGGGGCCAGGCAGGCAGGCACGGGAGGGCAGGGCTAGTAACAGGCTATGGGGAAGGCTCTGGGAGTGAGGGACACAGCCCTCATCCTGACTGTGCCATCTTCCCTGGTGTGCTGGACACACGAAACCCGTGTGGCTGGCTAACTGGAGCAGCAGCAAAGGCGTGGCAGGATTTGTTCTGCATTTTAAACAGGTCATTCTCAAAGCAGCATGGAGGTCATTCCGAGCAATGCTCGGTCAGGAATGAACGAAGCTGCCAAAGCCAAAGAGCAGAACCACAGCTGAGGACACCCAGTGACAGCAGCACGGGGAAGCCCTGCTAGGAGCGTCCAGCTACACACAAGTCCTGACCAGATGATCTTACCCTGAGCGCCGAGTCCAGGCACAAGCTTTTGTGAGGAAGCCATGAAAGCGGAAGCTAGCGGAAGTGCAGTCCAATGGCCCTGCATCCCCCCACACAGTGCACCACTGCAGAAAGGCCTGGCACTCAGTACCCAGGGTGTGGGCCCTCGGGCTATCACCCTTCTAGAACAGAGAGGCGACATGTGCCCTCTGGTGGAACTAAAATGGAATTCATAAGAAGCTTATGAGTTACTAAGAGTTTTTTTTTTACCAACTTCTAGAAAACATTATTAAAATAGGAGGGGACCAGAGTAATACAGTACAGTGGGTAAAGCATTCTGCCTTGCATGCAGCGGGCCCAGGTTCAATCCCTGGCAACCAATATGTTTCCCTGAGCCCACCAAGAGTAATTCCTGAGCACACGGAGCCAGGAATAACCCCTGAGCACCGCTGGGTGTGGCCCCCAAAACAAAACCAAAAAGACAACTGTCTGGCTGACTCACAAGAGAAAAATAATGTGATGGTTGTTTACAAAATCAATCAATCAATCAATAAAATAGGATATGGCCTTTCCATTTTCCTTGTAGTGAAAAATTGCAACAAAGTGACTTGATGTCATGGGTAGTGTCTCATCAGCCTCCATTAATGAGGAAGAGCAAAGGCTGGGCCCCTCAGTCGGGGCTTAGTTTTCCTGGGTTTCCATGATATTAATAAGAATGAAGAGACAGACTAATCTTGGAGGAGACGTCAAGCCGATGAAACGCTTAGGTTCCGTCTGCCTTCAGGCTGAAAACTCTGGGGCCTCTCAGAGCGGGGTAGGGCAGCCTCCTCTAGGACCCCTCCTGCCAGAAGACCCAGCAGCCACGCCCTCATGCCTGCCTCAGCCAGAGAATTGGCCCAGCTTTACAACTACTGGCAGAGGCAGACGCCATGCAAACGAATCACAGGTCTTCGGTCCTCCTCGGGAGGGGGTGGGTAAGTTCCTGCCCTGCTACAATGCGCATAGCTGCACCACTCCCCACAGCCTCTACTTAGAAACAGCCCAGCTTCTCCACTAGTTTCTGAAGAGGTGCCAATCCGACAAAAATCCAAGGTACACTGGTCTTCGGGCTGAAAACCCTGGGACTCCTTAGGAGGGGGTGGGCCGAGAATCGTCCCAGCTCTACAGATCCTGGAGCTCAGAGCACGTGCTATACCTCCAAATTCCACAACGCTGACGGCACAGCAAAAGAGATGGGAAAGTAGCATAAAAACCCACTAAGCTCAGATAGCAAAATCAGTAACATAGAGGCCCAGCTAGTAGCAAAATAGCACAGTAAATTCTCTGATAAGACTTCAGTAACACCATTGTGAGATATGACAATTTCCACAGTTTTCTTTTACAGAACTATTTTCTGATAATTCCACTTATCCTTTCAATGTAACAAGCAACACAAAATAAATTATTTTGTACCTGCTAAGGCTTGGCAGCGTGGGAAACTGGGCTCAGTGATGGTCGTGGGATTGGTGCTAGAATACCGAGTGCCCCAAACAACTATATTACGGACAGCTTTGTACACCACGGTGTTGAAACGCAGTTAAGGGGGAAAGAGTGAAGAGACCAGCCCTTCTGCGTTCCGATTATGTTGGCCAGGCTTATCTCCTGCATATACACAGCCCGTGCTAACACGTCAGTGCCATTTTGTTTCCTAGATCTCTCCAAGCAAGGGGACTTACCAATGGCTTTAATTGATTCTCCTGGAAAGAGTGGTGCTTCTTCCATCTGGGCCAGCTTATTTCCATCCCGGAGAGCCTGGCAAAGGAAGCCAAACAGAAATCAATTTCAACTTCCCTCTCTCGACCAGGGAAGGATTGTGGTGCTCTGCGCTCTTGCGACAAGGCGACTGAAGCGTGCAAAACGTATGCGCCCCCCCCCCCCGCCCCTCCATGACAGTCTCCAAGCTCAGCATCACAGGACACCATGCTGCATAGTCTAGCAACTTGTTATACAGAGTTCAAGTTCACAGTTAGAAAGCATTAATACAGAAATGGCTGGACATGACAGATACTGTAATCACTACACAGACAGCTATTATAAGGTGCCTCCAGAATTTGAAAGCAAGGGCGGAAAAAAAGTTACCTTCTGAGCATGAAACTAAGACAAATAAAATCAACAGAAGATGTTGGTGCTTAGGCAGCTGTAGAAATGGCCGTCCCTGGGAGAGAGGGTGGGAAACCGGAAGGCTAATTAAAATAGCTAGGGAAGCTCTCGGGGCAGTACCACAGACGTGGAAAGCCCTGAACTGTTGTCTGGCTGCCCAGCTACCTGTGCTGGACTGTGCCCATGCGCAGAGCCGAGGAGCTGGGGACTGGCACCCAGACCAGAACACAAGATTGTGTGCCCTCATGGGGCAGCCGGCAGCATGCCACCCACTGCCATGAAGCAAGTTCTGGCTTCTTGCAAATCAACTTCCAGCCTCACTTGGAAGACTGGAAAGTCAGGTGCCCACATTTCTAAATGTCCAGATTGGCACTGCAGCCCAAGTGACCGGTCTCCAATGAGCTGGGAGGGATGGCACCGATAACCCAGGCTGAAAAAATGGAGCTGGGGAACAGAGTGAGCTCAGGGCCTGCTTCCAAGGTACTGCCACCCCAGGAGATGCGGCCAAGGAAACTGGTGCCTTTCTCCTTGGCATCTCCGACATCATGTGCCATGAATAAGAATAAGGTGTCCAGAGGCCTAGCCATTCCCAAGCTGTGTTTCACAGAGCACTCAATTCCCAAGAGATGCAAATAGGTCTTTTTTGTTTGCAAAGGTTTGGGGAATGCTGGGTTAAAGAATACATGTTTAACTGTTGTGTTTCAGTGAGGCGTCTCTAGTGTTATGGCATGCAGAATCAGCAAGAGGGCGCTAGAGTACACTGAGCCTGCCCACATTGATTTGCTCAGCGGCGGCCACTTTCTCAAAAACAGAACCCAAACCCTCCTAATGGGGGAGGTCAACAGTTCTCTGAGTAAAACAGATGGAATGATGCTAAGTTTTCAGCATAATTATGCGAAGCAAAAGATTAATAATGCATGTCGTTTATCATTCTAATTTGATTTCTAAAAATTCCAAATGATTTTATAGTCATAAGAATGTTTCAATCTGCATTATTAAAGCACTTAATGGTTCACTTAAAAACACCATTAACAGCAGTTTAATCCAATTGTAGAAAACAGAGGAATAACACTCGGAAGATAGAGCAAATTCCAATGTTAAACAGTGGCCGCAGTCTGGATGTTCTCCAGGGAGGGCACAAAATATCCTACTCCGCCCCCTTTCTCCACAAACACAGTAAGACTGGAGATGAGGGTTCACTGGAATGCTGAGAAATCTTATTTGGCTTGAATTTTGTTAAAAATTGGTTTTAAAAATATTTTTGAGCCAAAATTTTTGTGGAGGGGGTAGAAAACATTTTGTTTTGGGGTTTTTGGACCATACCTGCCGGTACTCAGGACCATGCAGCGCCAGGGTATTTAAATAAATATTTCAGGATTTATTTTTATTGTCATATCTAATTTGAAAAGATGTTTTACATAATAAACAAGTATTTAGACTTTTGAATTCTAGTTTTATAAACATTCAAAACCTCATCGTTTATTGTCTAAACATGTTGCTAATTTTATACCATAGTTAAAAATGAAAAGGTTCTTTTAATCAATATCCAAGTTTTAAGTTATTTCCAACATTACATGTTAAAACTTATTTTAATTGACCAATATTATAATACATAGACTTCAATTCCTTAATGTATTTCAAAATCAATGCGAATTGGGCCGGGTGCTTGCCTTGCACATGACCAACCCGGATTCAATCCCCGGCACTCTGTATGGTCCCCAAGCCCGCCAGGAGTGATTTCAGAGTGCAGAGCCAGGAGTAAGCCCTGAGTACTGCAGTGTGTGGCCCTCTAAAACCCCAAAAATGTTAATGAAAAGGGGTTGCTTTGAAATCTACTTACTTAATCAAGCTATTCTAATCGACAAAATATGGAAGGGCAGGGAGAAATGTGGCTCTCTTTGGGCTTTTAGCAAACCACACCAAACGCTTAAATTTTTTTTTTTACTTTCTAAAAATAAATTAAGGTTTCTGTGAATGTATTATAAGGCATGTATGAGAGGCATGTGATTTTTGGATCAATTCTATAGAAACTTTTTCATAAAAAATATTTCCTCAAAAAAATTACTTCAAAGTCGTCAAATTAGAAAAGATTATGGAGGGGCTAGTGAGGAGAGTGGGGATAGTTTGAGAATGTTCAAGGCTCGCAAGATGCAGGTGGAAGATCAAATGTTTCTCTCTTCTCTTGTGGTAGTCATGCTCAACTTGACCTGCAGGAGCTGTGCATCTATAAGAGGCGTGATCAGTGGATGAGCCAACCCTCTCGACCAATAACAAACCCAGAGCTTGCTGGTTAAGGGCTGGAAAAGCAACCATCAGAATAAAATGGATGATTCCCACTGCACAGGATTTCCCCACAAAAAGGTTTCTTTTATATTGCAAACACATTTTGCTTCGGCATAGGAATTGAAGAGGAGAACAGCTTGTAAAGGCTCATGGTCTTGTGAGTACAGTAGATCCCCTTGAGAAAGCTGGGTTAGAAGATAGGACTTAGACTTGTGCTATATTAAGCTTTGACTGCAACTACCAAGTTGCACAGGACATGATTTGACCCTTGATTTATCCAACCCATGTACAGCATAATCCAAGAATGGAATGAAATTTGACCTCACCAACACAGCCTTGGTGCTTTTGCTCCAGGGGTACCCAGTTTAGGAATTCCCTCTATTGATTTCATCGAATCCTGTTTTGGAGACCCTGAAGGCATCGCTAAGGCCCACCTGCTCCAGGAATTTGTCTGCAAGGTCCCTTGGCCTTCCCCACCAATGGTCCTGTTGTCTCTCCTAGCCTCCCCACCCCTAATCCAGGATGCTGGGTGATGGTCTTTCTCTCAGCTGCACATTTTCTATTGGGTGCTTCAAGGTAATCTCAGGATCACCAAAGGAGGGGGACACAGGGCAAAGGCACTGGAGGCCACACTTCCCTGGCACCGTGCTCCCAGCAGTTTCCCACAGAGAACTCCTCCGTAAGCTCCTCGGCAAGACTCCAGAGGGTCCAGAGGTATGGGGCAAGGAACAGGCACTCAATAAAAAAAAACTAGCTATTTTTCCTTCTGATTAACAAGTATGGGATATATAGCCTCATCCACACATACCTACAAAGTGCCAGGTACCAGGCTGGGCACAGACCACCATATTGGATAAAGCAAAGAATGCGCCCTCAAGGAGCACCACATCTGTTCTGGAAGTCTCTGGAAGCACTCCAGAACCTTGTGGAGACTAAGCCTAGTTAACCCCATCTGGGGAAGCTGAGGAGCAAAGGTAAACAGATTTCAGGTTGGCAGAAATGTTGGATAAACCAATTCTTGCAAATAATGTCTCAATGAAATCTACCAGAGTTGAACAGGAAGGCACTACAAAAGTCGGAAAAGCATGGGAAACCTCTGCTTTTCGTCGAGAAATCTAGTATGAAATGGCTTCTAAATACACGGTCTGTAGCTACAAACAGATGAACATGTACAACTTGCCACCTGATCAGCTTCCGCTTCAGAGGGGTAGCCATTGTGTTCTTCCTGAAACTCCTGCACGGCAACAGGTGCATGAACAAGAAAAGGCAGAGGAGAAAGAAACACGTGCAAACACACAGGTGAAAGGACAGAAGTTCTTTTTTAAAAGAGACAGTAAGCATGTAAAAGTCGACACACCTTTTCATGGTTTTGCAAATTCACCTTTTCCCCCTTGGAGTAAAGGAAATAACCTCTACAGCTTCTTCAGCCTAAAATGCAGTATCTAGAGGGTCCATTGCACGTGTGTTGGCACAGAAAAATGAAGAGCAGACAGGTATCATGGACTTCTACGAAAGCAATGCCTCTTCAAAATCAAGCAACAACACAGCATACAGCAATCGACCCAAAATAACAAACACAACATATGCTCAGAGAAAATAAATTAAACTGCAGAAAGAACATACCCACTAAAGGGAAAAGTCAAGCCAAAATATGGAGGCCATTTTCAGACAGGTATTAAAAACACAGCAAGTATTCCTCTACTCTAAAGCAGAAGTTTTCAACCTTTTCACACTGGCACTGATCCAGGGATCGGAGGTTGAAAACCACTGCTCTAAAGGCCTATTCTATCGCTCATATTATATTAGGAGTCAACCTGCTATTAACACTGCTCTTAACCAAATATCCACACACATGCACATGCACATTTCACATGCTAGAAAAACATATGCATGTATAATAGATACAAAAATATATAACCTATTAAGTAAGTATTGTGACTTAAGCACCAATATCATACTGAACAACTCTAACTACAGTTATCAGTGTGCTCCAAACAGCTAAAAGGTCACTGAGCTTTAAATTTTTCTCAATTCCTTTCAAGGTATACTGTCCTTAACTGCTTTAAGGAATCAATTGGTTTTTGAAACTTGAAAATTGGACATTTGGTTCAGTCAGTAATCTAAAGCACATAAGTACTAAAGATGATAAGAAAATAACCCCTTTAAAATTGTGTCAAATATCCCAGGCAGAACATATTAAACTTTGGCATATATATATTTTTTTCCTTCACAATACTCTAGGAAATCAGTGAAGTAGCAAGAAAGCTCTGCGAATTCTTACTTTGCATCTTTCTTGTTCAGAACATGGTAAAAGAGCTAAGTAGCTATCTACATGTTTGTACTTCATCATCTGATTAAATTTCATATGCAGTTGGTACTGCTATCCTTCAAAGTAATGTAACTCTTTTCATGCAGTATTTTAAAAATTCCATTCTTTTTGATTTCAAAGAAAAGGAATTGTTCTTGAACCGAAACACTTTGAAGCAGGAAGGATGAATGAGTAAACAAGAAAACAACACACATCATTTTTAAAGTCCATGCACAAGTAGAAAACCAAAAAATGAGATTTAACAATGTGAATCAGCGAAAGTGATTCCCAGGAGCAAAAGAAAATATGGTGAAAAGAAAATTAAACAAAAATTAATCTACTAGAACAAGAATTAGACTAGACCTACTTATTTGTATACTACTTCATTGTCTTCAATGTGACTAAAAACTTAAAATTGAAAGCATTAAGTTGTTCTGTCAAAATCCACATTGTTTTCATTTCATGGAAATTAGTCAATTGTCAACACCCGATACTCAGGATTAAACGCATGCACGTTACCAATCTTTGTCTTGCTTTATGGGTATTCTGAAATAAAGGGAAGCAGTCATGAGGAAAATACTTGATGCGATCCGCTGGTTGTAACAGCTATGCAGGTGTTTTAAGAACTAGTAAATGGAACTGATTTTGCTACCTTCCTCTTTCAGATTAACATTTTTGCCTTTTGGCCTGCGCATGCAAACACAAAAGTGACTTGAAACCCTAAAAGAATGAACAGTAACTGACTGCCGGTTTGCTGCTCTTACTAAATTCTTTAGCATGAATTACATAATGAAAAGGGGTTACAAGAGAACTCTAGGCACTGCCATGAACATTCACTTGGTCAGAATAAGTAATATATGGCAATTCGGTACTGCACACTGGTAGCAAATTTTAGCATCTTGACCTCACACACATTGGCTTTCTTGCACATAAAAATGCTAACAGATAAAGCATTTCTAGTGAACACTTAAAGCTATGACACAGCAGAGCAAATTGATCCAAGTGATTCATAAAAACCAGGGAGAAGGTAAAGAGACTAAGTGTTCAATAAAGCACAGACACACACAAGTAGGAGGCCCATCTGCCAAAAGCCAAATATCCTTACCCTTAGATCAGGCCTCCTGAAAACCTGTTAGTTAAAACACAGAACATCATCATCATCATGGACCCGGGACTATTGACCCCGCACGAGACACTGTTAAGCTCACCAGCCCATTGCCCGAGAAACATCATCTCCTCTAAGCAAAACCAACCAGATCAATTCTAACACATTTGCCCTCTAAGTTTTATCTGATGTCAAATCAATCCTAATATATTCATCCTAGGATCTGCAGGCAAGTCTGCGATTTGCAGAAATTTATCGCCCTTAGGCTAAGACAAACAACATTATTTTAAACACAAACCTCTCTGTCAAGTGCTATTACGAGCCACTGTGAACAGGCTAGGTTGGAAAAGTTCATTTGTGTGTCTGTTTGGAATACTGAGTGCCTTTGCCCCATGGAAACAATGATATAAAAAGGCAGTTCTGCACCCAGCCCAGCCCACAGAAACAAAACAAAGTGCACCCCAAACCCACAAAAGCCTCTACATTTAACCCAGAGCACAGCTCAGCAGCGTGTTAATGGGATAATGAAACCCAGTAAAACACAAATCTTAACCCGAATTCCGTGGAAATTATATTTCCAAGGGGCAACTTGGGATTCAAAGTCCCTAAAGGCCATAGGCTGCCTCCAGAGAGCCCAGGGGCGGCTCTGGTGGGAAGACGGGGCTGATGGGTACTGGAAGGGAGGGGTGGAACACCCCCACTGCCAACCCGTGTCAGGAAAAGCCAATTTTGTAAGTGGAACAGAGTGCAGGGACCCTATTTCTACTCCCATAGGCTGGAAGTCCTGACTGAACAGGAAGTAGATGTGGCCATTTGGGGTGGGCAGGCAGCGGTCACTGCTGAGAGAGTAGCTGAAAATCACACAGCAGTAACTGTCTTCCACTTCTGCGTGGGAAAGTCCATAGCCTGTGGACTAATCACCAGATCAGGCCAGGTTCTTAGCAGCTACATGGGTGTGACTTGGGCCAGGGGATCACATGAATGTAAAACTACAGATTAAAAAACAACAACAACAACAACATCATTTGATCACCATGGAAACTCCTGGAAGAAAAAATACTCTGAAGTAAGAGACGCTGCAACGGAAGAGATCTGAAGTCCATCTGTTCCTGAATAGAGACTACTCAGGCTAAGAAACAGAAATCTGGCTTAGTTTTTTGGAGGGGGAATGAGTCACAGACATGTTTAGCACCTTCATTGTGGTGGTAGATTCACAAGTATGTACCTGTGTCAGAAACAATCAAATTGTATGCTCTGACTCTGTGGCGTTTAGCATTCATTAATTACACCTCAAGGAAGAACAAAATCAATACAAGGAATGCTTATGTTGGAGAACTCAAAACAGGACGTGTACAGCAAGAAAAAGTCAGCGCAGAAGGTCTCCCTGCTCTGAGTTTCCGTCCTCGGGGATAGCCATGTGTCTTTAATTGATGAACTGAAGGTCTGTCTTCACTCAGCTGTCAACGCAGCACGCCTCTTCCTCTGGCGATTTTCAACAGCATTTTTTGCCCTCCCATTTGAAAAGATGAGGAAATTCATTCTCACCCTCTACGACCTCCCTCTCTCCGCTCTTCTGGTTGAAATATCTCCTTTCCAGTTCTGGCTCCCTTTGGCTGCTGCTCTATCACATAAACTACTCACGAAGCAACGTTTAGGTGCCAGACAGTCTTCGAACCACTTTATATAAAGTCACTGTATTCGCAGAATCCTCCTGTAGCATAAAAACAGTCTCTGGTTCCATTTTCTGATGTGAAAACCAAGATCCCGGAGAGGGACATGGCACAGTTCTGGGAGCCTGGGCAGTGGCGATACTGCCTTTATGTTGTCGCTTTGCCACATGGAAAAGATCAGAGCCCCACTTGACACTTCAGAGCCTGTCTCTGCCACCTTTAGGCTCCCTAGGAGAATCCGTGCCACCTCCTCTCCAAAACCCTGCTTCAGCTTGTCACCACCACAGGTATTTGCCCCCGGTCTCTTAACTTGAGAGCGACAGCTGAAAGCTAAAGCATGCAGCGCCCGGTGTGCGGGCAGCAGCTACACGCTGCCAACAAGCCTGTACCGCTGGACGGAGATGCTAACTGGGAGGTTTGCTCATAATTTGCTTTTATGATCACAGAGTCTCAGCGTCTTGGGGTGAGGCTGGGAGGGTCAATCAAAGTGGCCCTCCAAGTCTGCATGTTGAGACCTGAGTGCCTCGCTCTGCTTCAGCTGCCACCTCTGCTGAAATACAGCATTGCAGGCCCAGTACTGTTCATCATCTTCCTCAATTACACTCCGACGGGGCCAGAAAAGAGAGCAGAGAGGCGTCTTCGTGTCTGCACGTGATCTCAGCTTTCCTTCGAAGGAGGGGAGTGTGGTGCCCTGGTCAAGTTTAAAACCCTAGGGGACTTCAGAAAACACGTTCCCCATGGAGGCAGAGGGAGGCCACTGACAGCTCCTAGACAGCATGAACTTGTGGTCAGGACCAGGGCCCGCTGCTTATCCCGACACCAAGGAAATGCCTCTGCCCCCGCGCCCCCTCCCAGTTTGAGCTCTTCTCTCAACTGGTAACGGGGTGCACAGCAAGTTCTCAATCAGCAGACGTAGCTGGAGTGGAGTGGCTGAGAAGCTGAGATGCGGGAGTAGTTGGTCTCAGTACTCTAGGTCACCTTTCACAATTGATGGGCCTCGGCCTCCCAAGCTGCACCCCAACTCTCAGGACCTGCCTTGGCCTCCCAGGCTGTACCCCAACTCTCTGGACCTGCCCTCCTTAACTCCTACACATGCCAAGAGCCTATCACAAGGTGCGAAACAAGTTAGTATGGATCTTCTCTTACTAAAGCAAGCCGAGCGGCCAAGAGTTGACACACACAAATGGCTTTCACAAAATTGAGATAAAAACAGTCTATTCCTAATATGGAGCTCCTGGAACCGTACCACCTGGGCTGTTAGGAGTACCTGTTCTACTATACGACTTCTCATACTGAGTCCCTAAAACCTTAGACTCTCGGATATGATCGGAACATCTTCTGTTCTAAAGAAGCTGTGTAGGCAGCTTGATAGGGCTGCTTCCCGGGACAGCCCAATCAGAAGCCTGGAATTTTCTGATTTGGTTCCCATCCTCCAGAGGGTGGCGGGAAATGAAGTTAAGAACCGAACTTGACTATGTGATGGGTCCATTCATAAAAATTCCCAAAGCATAGGTTGAAAGTTGCCCATGCCGGGAAGGGAACACACCCCAACCCATGTGGACAGGTGCTCCTAGGCCCGCATCCTTCCGAAACTCACCACTCAGGCCTCTGGGCCTCCTCACTGGGCTGCTTCTGTGTCTTTGGCATAGCCTTTATTATAGAATAAACAGTTAAGTATAAGAACGAGTTTTCCCGAAGTCCCAGCAAATAAATGAATACAAGGAGGAAGTCCGAGGAACCTCCCCATTCGTAGCCAAACTGGGAGAGGCTGTGTAGCATGTTACAAAATGTGACTAGGACCCTGGAACAGGAGTTGACACTGATCCAGTAAACATGCAGAACGCTTTTATCACCCACCACAAGGACCCCTAAAGTCCTTTAACAACCATGCCCGTTTCCTTCCCCACCCCTCCCTTTATTCGACCCTGGCAACTACTCATCTGTTCCTTCTGTGCCTTTGTTACTTAAAGGCCATTCTATAAATGGGATGCTACAATATGATCCTTTGGAAGTGCTTGTTTTTCTTGGGGGGGGGGGGAGCACACCCAACTATGGTCTGGGCTACTTATGCCAGAGTCAGTGGCATGAAAGCAAATGCCTTAATTACTGTACTAGTTCCTTGTTTCCTGGGAGTAGAATTTTTCAGTCAGTGTGATTTCCTGAAGATTCACAAGATATTTTCCTCTCTCCTCTGCATCCTGATGCTGAAATAATACATGGAGGCATTGTAAATTCTATTGTGCTGTCAGTTTTTAACTTTTCATACTTTATCTCTTGTATTCTTTGCTAAAACTGTTCATTCTCTTTTCTGCCACTCTGTTTTCACTGTTTAAGGATACTTAAAATCATTCACTGAGATGATTTTATGAATTTCCTTAAAATCTTTTTCTTTGTGTAGATCCTTTTTATACTGAAATTGGGTGACACAGTCCAATGGCACAGACAATCTTCGTATACTACTTTTGGGGTTGTCAGAGGCCTCGCCCAGCTGCTCTCAGGAGTCACCTCTGGTTCTGCACTCAGGTATGATTCCTGGCAGCACTCAGGGGACCATATGGGATGCTGGGAATTGAACCTGCAAGGCAGATGCCCTCCCGACTGTACCATCACTCTGGCCCCTGCATGCTACTTCTTAAAACCACATGTGAGGGGCTGGAGCGATAGCATAGTGGGTAAGGTGTTTGCCTTGCACGCAGCCGACCCAGGTTCAATTCCCAGCATCCCATATGGTCCCCCGAGCACCGCCAGGAGTAGTTCCTGAGTGCATGAGCCAGGAGTAACCCCTGTGTATCGCTGGGTGTGACTCAGAAAGCAAAAAAAAAAAAATTAAAACCACATGTGAATCAACAATTATCTCAAAATTTTCATTTCTCTTTTATTTGGGGGAGCCACATCAGCAGTGTTCAGGGTTTAGTCCTGGCTCTGCACTGAGAAATCACTCCTGGCAGGTTCATGGGATTATTTGAGGTGCAGGAATTTGTATGATAACATTGGTTTGTGCTTTCTCCTCTGCCACAAAGAGTTTAGTTTTATCGGGTAGTACCCATCACAGTGCTCCTGAAGCACTGCCATTCCACTGTGTTTATTGGAATGTAGCTCTAAACATTTTAGGATAACATTAGTATGTCTTGTTTCCCTTGCCACAGGGGGCTTAAGTTTAGCACAGTGCTCCTGAGACACTTCCATTCCACTTTGTTTATCTGTAAACTCTTTTCTGTGCTCTCTTCCCCAACGGTCTATATCACCTTTTCCCCCTAATCAGACTCTGTTAACTTGTAAGGTCAGTCTCCTCAGAAATCTATTGATTTTATATTTGTGAATGAAATATTGCTTTTCTCCTTCTCTTATGTCTTTTGCATAGTTTACTTTAAAGCTCTGTCCTTTTTGTATAGACACAGAAAGACAGTTAATATTATGCATTTGGGAGTTAACTGACTCCGAACAATATTCCATCCCGGGCATCTGCCTTCTTGACTTAAGCCTCAGTTGCCCTTAGTTTCTAGCACCCCAAAAGCAGGGTCCCGATGAGGGACTGAATGGACCCAGGGAAAGCTGTGAGCTACCTTGTCACTGAAATGGGCCAGGCCAAAGCACCACTATAAGAGCATGGTCATGGACAAAAAGTAACTGGATCATGCTGTCATGATCCAAAAAGTAAAGACGAGATTAGGACCCTGCTAGGGCTAGGAAAGACTACTCTGGCCTGAGCACCGTAGTCTGAGATCTTCTAGCAAGATGGCTCCAGGAGAGCAATTCTGCAAGTTTAATGTATCTCTTACTGTGTCCATACAAAATGACTAATATTCTGAATGTATGTTTGTTGGACTAAGGAGAGAGGAAACACACCCATATCTGGCCCTTAGGCCAGTCCTCTTGCTGGATGAGAATCTGTCCTAGAAGAAGCTTCCCGAGGGTAGGACCTTACTTTGCTGATTGCATGATGACACCTATGTGTAATTGTTACCCCTATCCCTCATGCTTTGGGATTTAACTGGGCTGTAAGAGTGGGTTGGAGAGCCGGAAGGAGAATGGAAGGGGATCCAGAAAGAGAATAAGGTAGCATTGGGGAGGAAGAAGCTATAGGAGAATCAGAAGAGAATGGAGATGGGAATGGAATAAAAGGCAACTGACACCAATCAGCCCGGCCCTCATTCCTTCCTTCGTCCGCCCTTCGCCACTGACCTCCCTCGGGTGGGGGAAGCGGCACGAGACTACCAAATGCAGGTGGAGAGAGAGAGCCGCCACACTGAGGTCCTTTGGTCCTTTGTAATTTACATTTAGTAAATACACAAGGATTGAAGCAGGTTCAGCAGCATGCAAGGCAAGGGTCCTCCTACCCACTGCACTAACTCTCTGGCCCCTAAAGTTTCATTTCCATAATGTCAAGGTTTACATAAAGTGGGCAAGGGATGTGGTTCAAGTGGCAGAGTACGTACCTTGCATGTGTGACACAAGAGTTTAGATTCCTGGTACCACAAGGTTCCCCCAAGCATTGTCAGATTTGGCACCTCTTGAAATATAATAGCAAAGTATAAAAAGATTTTACATGTTGTTGAATACTTTTATATTGCATGTAAAAAGACATCTTTGTACCTTGGTTTGGGCATCTATTGATTCTTCTCGCATTTCTCTTTTGCTGTTTCACTTATTGATTCTTCTTTTGCCATTTCAGATGAGTTTCTTAGTATGCTAAGTGATTTTCAATGGAAATCTGGACCTTTACAAGACTGTATTGAGACTGTGGGTGTGATTTCAACCTTCTGTTTTTGCTGCTTTCTCTGATGCTGCTCCCACAGGTGGGGACAACTGCCTCATTCCAGCCAGTTCGGGGTGGAAGTGCAGTTTCCCCCTCAGCCCTCACTGATGCCAGACAATGGGAAGCTCCTTGTCACTGGAGATTGCGGTAGCTCCTTGTCACTGCAGATCGGGGTTCCCAGCAAGGCTTCTGATACCTCAGTGTCGGAGAGTTGCAGGGATACCTCAATGCTCCCATCTCCCTGAAGACCTACCCTGGCACCACAGTCTCCCTACAGGTGGGCATGGCAGAGTCCTGCTCCTGCACTACAGACCTCTTCCAGGGCTGCTGCAGGGCTTGAGTCTGGAAAGGATGGAATCAGGCTACCCACCCGGGCTCCCCGATGGAGTGAGTGTGCGATCAGCTTCCTCTATATCGCTTAGCTCGTCAGCGTCCAAAGGCTTTGATTTTTGCTAAGCTTCCCCCTCCAAGTCCTCTGGCTAGAGAAAGGCATGTCTTGGCCACTCAACGGCATTTCTGGCTCACTGGCCTCTTCAGCAACAAGTCTGGGGTATGGGTAGCAAAAATGAAATCAAAACGCCTTGACCCAATGTTTCCTGGGTCCTACAGTCCCTACAAGTCTGCCTCCTTTCAGGTCATATCATTTTTTTCTTGCCAGGATAGGGAGGGTCTGAAGCAGTGTTCGTGGAGTCCAGGGGCCTCTCTGGGCAATACTAGGCCAAGCAGCTGAGTGGCACAATGTGATGGCTCCAGTTTGTGATTCATTAAGGCACCAGAATTTAGTCCCTGTACCAACCTGTTAAAACTATTAAACTTTGTACAGAACCCTCTTCATTCTTTCTCTTCACGGTGTTTAAAGAAATCTAACTTCTGTGCATGGCCACAAGAGGAAAAAGTGGAGTGCCAGAGAAAAGTGATGATGATAGGAATGATGACGAGGCCCTAGGAATGAGGATAATTACATTACACTCTCCTATTTTCCTAACGGCTAGCCCGAATCAGATCAATCCTGCAGGTGAAAACAGAGTCGAAGAATGTTCTAGGGGCAGCACAGCAGGTAGGGTGTTTGCTGTGCACGCAGTCAACCCAGGTTTGATCCCAGGCAGGCACTCTATATGGTTTCTTGAGCCCATCAGGAGTGATCCTTGAGTGCAGAGAGAGCTAGGAGTGAGCCCTGAGCACCGCCACATGTGCCCCCCCCAAAACAAAAACAAACATTTAAGAATTGGCTCTGGAGCAACAATACAGCTGATAGGGTGCTTGGCTTGCATGGGGCTGAACCAGGTTCAATCTCCGTCATCCAATATGGTCCCCTGAGCACTGTCATGAGTAATACCTGAGTGCAGAGCCGAGAGTAATCCCTGAGCATCACCGGGTGTAGACCAAAAATGAGAGAGAGAGAGAGAGAGAGAGAGAGAGAGAGAGAGAGAGAATATTCTAGAAAGAAATTTAAAGACGTATCTAATCCAAGCCCTCTACTCCTTACATCAAGGAAGCTGACGCCTGGGGACAATACAGAGTCACACAGTGAACCAGAACTGTTCATACTACTCCACCACGGTTCCTCCTCTTCCTATCTGCCTAGTTCTACTTTCCAAACAATGGGAACTGATCAACTGGGTCATTTTCTGCCAAGAGTTCCTAAACAGTTTCACTACAATGTATGATGATATTATTGAACTCAATGCATGTGACACTATATTCAGATCTTATTCCTTTTTCTCCCAAACTTTATGAATTACACAGTTACTCACAGTTAGGTTTTTGACATACAATGTTCCATCACTAAGTCTCAACTTCCCTCCACCAGTGTTCCCAGTTTACTACCCACCCAGCCCACCCCGGTCCTGCTCTCTTCACAGGCACCTTCTACATTTGGTTATTAAAGTCTGGGTCATGCATCTTCAGTGTTGTTGACTCTGTGCTTTGGATATTTAACTCTATCATTCCTCGGGGCTGGAGCAAAGCACAGTGGGTAGGGCATTTGCCTTGCATGCGGCCGACCTGGGTTCGATTCCCAGCATCCCATATGGTTCCCGGAGCACCGCCAGGAGTAATTCCTGAGTGCAGAGCCAGTAGTAACCCCTGTGCATTGCCAGGTGTGACCCAAAAAGGAAAAAAATTAACTCTATCAATCCTCAACACCACCAAGGTACTTGGGTCCCCTTGACCCCTACCCCAATTGCTTTGTATCTATCTCTTCTCCCCTTCCTCTTCACTCTTTCCTTTCCTTCTCCTTCCTAAATTCTGGACCCAAAGATGATCTAGGCATACCCCCACCACCTTAAACCATTGCATTTCCTCATCCGATATTTTTTTCCCTTTGAGTTTTGGGTCACACCCCATGATGTAGCCAGGTTTACTCCTGGCTCTGTGTTTAGGGATAATTTCTGGCAGTTCTTGGAGGGCCGTATGGGATGCTGGGGGATTAAACCATGTGCAAAGCAAGAGCCTTACCTACTGTGCTATCTCTCAGGACCCTTAAAAGATTTTGAAAACCTTAAGATTTGGCGGGAGAGGGGAGGGGTTGGGTCATACCTGGGGACTCTCAGGTGTTACCCCTGGCATGGCACTCAGAAATCACTCCTGACATTGCGTGGGGAACCATACTGGATGCTAAGGACCAAACCCAGGTCTGCCACGTGCAATGCAAACATCCTACTTGCCATACTTTCACTCCGACCCCAGGATTTTTTTTTTGGTAGCTCAGGAAAGGTAAAAGTAATTGAGTTGGTAGGAAGAAAGGAACAGGAATTCATTTTAGTGTGCCTGTCAAGTTGGCAGGCTACAGGGGGTGGGAGGGATCTTGAGAACATTGGTGGAGGAAAGTTGACTCTGGTGGTAGGATTAGTATTAGAGCATTCATTATATGTCTAAAATTCAACTAGCAACAGCTTTGTAAGTGGCTGTTCTTTAACAAAATTAAAAAGTGCAAAATTCATTTTACTATATTTCTTCCAGTAATTGTACTTATGTAAATCTAAAACATGCATCGATTGAGTTGGTACAGAATTTAACATAATAGCTATGACACTCTTTCAACTGGGACATTTCCTCCAACTTCTGTCACTTCGTCTATCACCTCTACCACCTTGGTTTGCTGCTTCTGCAGACTGCACATGCTCTTAGAAGTATTGCTCTTTAAGACTGAAGTCTGTTCATTTTTCTTCTTCTGCCAGGCTCTGAGCAGTAACTCATTAAATCACAAGTTGGATGTGCTGTTTTTTTCTAATTACATTAAATAATTATGTAACTGTCGCAACTTGTCTAGAGACACACCTCAAAGCCAGTGGTTTTCCACCTTTCCCACCTGCAGACTAGCAGTGGTTTGTGGACCAGTGTTTGAAACCACTGATCTGAACTCATTTTCTGCAATACCAATGACAGTTTCACCCCATATCTAACCCTGAGCTGTCACATTCTTATTGAGTGAATAATAAAAAAAAAACAATCATTCTTCAAAATACAAATAGAGTTGCTAATGATACGGATTTGTAGGAATATAGCAGGACCCTACCTGATAACCTAGGAAGCCAATCAGATGTGATTAGCATAATTATTGCCCCCGAGGCATTATGGATACCAGAGGCATTTGTTTTCCTACCTACAAGGATTTAGATTCACTAAGTCGTATGGGGCATGGATGCTACATCTTTGCAGGCACATCAAGGACTATTGATGTGGGAAGACCAAAAGACCACATTCTGAAAAAACAGGGGGTGCTGGGAACAACTTTTTAAGAGCCAAAATTAAAAATTTTAAGAGCCAAAACTCTTATTTATTCATTTCTTGCATTTGAAGTATTCCTTGACGACAACCTTGGCCTATGACAATTTGTCATCATCCTTAACCACAATTGAACTACAGCCAACCGCTTTACGGGGTTTTCCTTGTCTGTCAGTTTTACAAAGACCGACCCATTCCCCTAGTTTCTTGTCATCAGCCTTAATTAGGTTGATCTAGTGTTTAACACAGGAGGTCTCCACCAATTCGACATACACAGACTCATCACAGAGGATGCAAGCACACAAAGTTGGGATCGGTGCTTGTCGAAGGCTTTGGCAGCTTCAAGGTCTCCACATGCGAGGCCATCCTGAAGGAGGGCAGTTGTCAGCACCTTGTATCTATGTCCATTACACATCCAGCGGCAATGCCTTCCTAGGCCGTGCTGGTGAATTATAGGTGGAGCTGAATTTTGAACTCACCCACGCCTCCGCCTCCACACAACTCTGTGGTGGCAGAGAAAATGAGCACGAACACATTTAGAAACTTGCCACAATTGTGTGTGGGGTGAAGGACAGTTGGGATAGAAAAGGGACAAGTATGACAATAACAGTTTGAAATGATCACTCTGGACAAGAGCTGAGTGCTGGAAGTGGATAAAGGAATATACATAATAACCTTTGAGTATCTGTATTACAAACCATAATGCCCAAAATAGGGGTGACTCAGGAGGCTGAAGAGAGAGAGAGAGAGAGAGAGAGAGAGAGAGAGAGAGAGAAACTGGAGACAATGGTAGTGGGTAATCTACACTGGTGAAGGGACAGATGTTGGAACATTATATGACTGAAAATAATGAACAATTTAATAACTGTATATCACTGTGATTCAATTTTGAAAAAACTCACTCAAGGGACCATACAACAAGTAACACTCGCCTTGAATGTCGCTGACCTGATTTTGATCCCTGGCAACCTATATAAATGAATAATTTATTCATTTATATAAAAGTCTTGTCAGGAATGAGCCCTGAGCACTGCAAAGTATGCCCCACCCCGTAATAATAATTGTTTTTAAACTTACTTAATTCTTCAATAGGACTTTCAATATGTCTAGAATTCAAATCCCTAGTCTCTGTGATACTAAGCAAGTCACTTAACCTCTTAGGACATGGGTTTCCTCATCTGTGAGATGACAATTATAAAAGCTATCTCATGGGTTGTTTATAAGGTTGAAATCAATGATATGTCAAAAAATATTACATGGGCTGGAGTACAGCAGGGAAAGTGCTTGCACTGAGGTGACCCGAGTTTGATCCCCACCACTGCATATGGTTCCCCAAGTCCAGTCCCACCTGGGGTGATGCGTGAGCAAACAGTCAGGAGTAAGTGAGCACAGCCAGGTGCACCCACCCTCCAAAAAAGAGGATGACAAACCTAGACATGCTCGGGGGTGAAGATGATGTGGAACCACTCTCAGCAACATATAACTCTGAAGACAATCTGCGTTTCCAATCAAGATGCAGGCTGTTCATGGAAACCGAGGATCACAGGTGTTTCTATGCAACATAGACACATCTGCTCCCACCAGTTAATTGCTGACATTGGGTTTAACCAATAATAAATCAGCCCCAGAACTGAGTGCATATTTCAAATAAAATATTAGCACAGTATAGGGATCCATGACTACCAATTAAATCCTCGAGGAATTCTGCCTGGACCCTCAGGAACAACCTCCTACAAGGGCTCCCGTGCCAGTGGGTCTCTATAGCCATTCTGCGGTATCTTGATTTTACGAACTGTTTTACAAGCAATATACAAAGTTATCATTGCAACTTGGAAACATAGGATTTTATTATTTAAAATTTGTTTGAGAGGCTGGAGTGATAGCACAGCGGGTAAGGCATTTGCCTTGCATGCAGCCAACATGGCCGACCCGGGTTCGATTCTCAGCATCCCATATAGTCCCCCGAGCACCGCCAGGAGTAATTCCTGAGTGCATGAGCCAGGAGTAACCCCTGAGCATCACCAGGTATGACCCAAAAAGCAAAAAAAAAAAAAAAACCTGTTTGATATTTTGTCCAATAAATGGTTTTGGGAAAACTAGATATCCACATGTGATAAAATGAAATTGTAAATGTATCTCATACCATCCACACAATTAAGTTCCATGTGGATTAAAGCCCTCAAGATTAGAACAGATTTGATAGATTAGACCCGATTCTATCAAATCCTTGAAGAAAGCTTTGGCAGAACTCTCCAGGAAATGAATCTCAGAGGTTGTCTCTTCAACGAGAGAACCACAGAGGCAAAGATGACAACAACAAAAAGTAAATAAATGGGATTACATCAAGTTAATTAGCTTCTGCATAGCAAAAGAATCTCAAGCTAAAATAAAAAGATACCCTAACACGTGGGAGAAAATATTTGCACGTAATACATCAGATAAAAGGCTAATATCCAGGCTACGTGGATGGATCTGAAGAGTATCGTGTTGAGTGAAGTTAGTCAGAGGGAGAGGAACAGCACACGGACACAGGAGATCTCTCATAGGAGGCATATAAAGAAACTTCGTAAGGGAATAACAAACCCAAAAGGCAATATCAACGAAGAGGGGAAATGTTCTTCAGTAGGAAGCTTGCCACTGGATTGGAGGTGGATGGGATAAATTAGGAAACGGAACACTAGGACAACGGGGGAGGGGAGAAGTGCCTGCCACAGAGGCCGGCTGGGAGTGGGGAGAGAAACTGAGGACAGTGGTGGAGGGAAGTGGACGCTACTGAAGGGACTGCTGTTGGAACACTGTATGCCTGAAAGTTAATCATGACTAACTTGGTAGCTCTGTAATTCACGGTGATTAAAAATTTGGAAACTGTAAATAAAAAGGCTAATATCCAAGAGCACTCTCAAAGCTGAACAATAAAAAATCTAACACTCCCATCCCAGAGTAAGAGGAGATAAACAGATACTTCCTCAAAGAAGGAATTCAGTTGGCAAATAGGCATATGAAGTTGCATCAAAAGCATGCTGAAAGTAGACTATAGACCAAACATGATTGCCACTCAACGCCTCTTCTGCAAACCACAACACCCAAAAGGAGAGAGAACAAAAGGGAATGCCCTGCCACAGAGGCAGGGTGGGATGAGGGGGGTGGGGGGTGGGAGGGATACTGGGACCCATGGTGGTGGAGAATGGGCACTGGTGGAGGGATGGGTACTCCATCATTGTATAACTGAAACCCAAGCACAAAAATCTGTTAAGTCTACAACTGTGCCTCATGGTGTTTCACTAATAAAAATTTAAAAAATTAAAAAATAATAAAAAAAAAATGAGCTATCATCTACCACCACTGAGAATAAAATATATTTTAAAAAGTCTGGAAACAGCCTGTGTTGGCGGGTGGTGGTGAGGAAGGAACCCTCATTCACTGTTGGTGGTAAGCTGCCTGGAAGTAAATATGGAGGTCTCTCACTGGGTCTCTTAAAAAGGTAGGAATAGAACTCCCATCCAACCTAGTGATACCATTCCTTGGCTTCTCCCCCTGCCACACAAAAAATTAATTTGAAAGGATATGTTCACACCTGTGTTCACTGCAACACTCACTATAATAGCCAAGATATGGAAATAAACCAAAATGCCTAACTACCCATAAGTGGATCAATGGTAGCATGTGCACACCATGGAATACTATGCAGCTGTAAAACAAGGACAAAATCATGCAATCTGTGCCACGACATGATGAACTAGAGGGTATGGTGCTGAGTGAAGTCAGTCAGAAATGAAGCGATAGATACAGAATTATCTCTCTCGTTTAAAGCTTCACAGTGGTAGAACAACCAATGGTCAAGGGCAGAACTGCTGGCTCACAGAACTGAGTTGAGCAGAGCCTTCTGGGACCTAGTGGGAGGAAGTGGACATTCTGGTGGTAGGTATGCTGCTGCAATGATGTATGCAGGGTGCCACCATTAACAGTACTGTAAATTACAGTGCCTCATTATTTCTCTTTCCAGGGGCAAAAGATCAATCTTTAATCTATCTTAATCAGCTCATTTGTGCTACAGTAGTATCATCAGCTCCATGGATTTGACTCTCCTTAGTGTCTTTACCTCAACTACCCCACATTTCATGCCTCTCTCTCCATCAAGACTTTCCACTGGGATTTCTGGTATGATAAATGCATTTCTCTCTTATTTCTTTGCTAAATGATCCCTCCAACTTCTTACAGAAACGTGTTTCTCTGAAGTCAATATGACCTCCAATCCAAAGTGAAATATCAATGCTGTGGACTTGGCTGTAGGGCAAATATAACAATTAAAAGGCATGCTCTTGCAATAATTCATCACAGTTAGCTATGATCTGATGTAAATACTTAAAATCCCATTTCCCTTATTTTCATTTGAAGACCATCAGTATATCACCTGAACCTAAGTTCACGCTGCTACACGAATTTGTCAATAGACTATAATATGACGTTGCATTTATTTTTCTCCCACGTGATTTCATTCTACTTGTCCTTCACTTGGATTAGACAGCAATTTTAATCTTTTTTCTGAATTGAATCACAGTAAGAGCTGTTCGTATAAGGCAGATACATCCTGACCTACTAGTGCATAGGTTAGAAAGCTACACTCACAGACAACTTTCAGTCTGCTACAGAATACATGTGTTGCTATGAAATCAGAAAGAAACCATTATAGTTAACTCCTAAGTATCCATAAGAAAAATCACCCTAACGTCAGAGAGCAGTGCTCTGCTATTATGATTCCTGGCTTTCTCTGCTCGGCAAAAAAGCAGGTTCTGGCTAAGAAAGGGGGAGCCGGGGCTGGCAGGGCCTGCACCACTGTAGCACTGTCCTCCCATTGTTCATCGATTTGCTCGAGCGGGCACCAGTAACATCTCCATTGTGAGACTTGTTACTGTTTTTGGCATATCCAATATGTCACAGGGAGCTTGCCAGGCTCTGCCATGCGGGTGGGATACACTCGGTAGCTTGCCGGGCTCTCCGAGAGGGACGGAGGAATCGAACCCGGGTCGGCCACGTGCAAGGCAAACGCCCCACCTGCTGTGCTATGGCTCCAGCCCTGCACCAGCTTAGTAAACAGCCATCAGGCATGGATGGTACAGCAAACACTTTCCAAGCTAGGGCTGTGGAGCCGGAGCCTCAACTCCTAGTTGGGCAAACATGAAAACTAGCTAGCAGAGGAAGAAACCTGGTAAGAACCAGCACCGCCTGCCAGTGGTGGGCAGCAGGAGCACGCAGAGTGGCAGCCAAGTCTTACTCATATCCTGGAGTCAGCTTCTGCACTTGCTCCATTCCGCCCTAATGAGGAATAACGAATGGAAGCAAGAGCCCTTAATCAAGGAAGGCTACAGAGAATAAATTAAGATCCATATGGTAGTTCTTGAACCGTTTTAAGATTCGGTGTTTGGCAGGGACGGCAATTTGGAGAAAATGTCGACAGGGGCACTGGGGATAATAAAGATGACTTGCACTTACTTGTGAAAACCAATTATCTATTGTTATTAGCAGGCGAACACGATCATAATAAACTGAAACAGTAATCCAAGTAAACACTGCGACTGAAATGTAAACATGAGCTCAGTTCATGCACCTGTTAACAGTTGACTGCTATTAAAACACAGTTCCTCTGCAGCCTACCAAAGATGGAGCAGGCAAATGATTCGTTTGTTCTGAGTCAATGTGTATGCATTGGGTACCCGTTATGTTCCAGGACCTTACTGCAGAACCAGTGGGGAATAAAAGAACCCCAATCTCTGCTGACAAAGAGCTTGTTACTATTAATGTTGGAAAAGGTGAGAATCCAACTGCAAAAATAAACAAGAGGCCCACGGTGTAACTCATTGGTAAAGTGCATGCCTTGCATGATACACACACACACACACACACACACACACACACATACACACACAAAAATTCTTACTTTGGTAAACTCTGGAAATAGGAGTGCCCATATAAAATTCCTTGGATATTTTCAAGTTTTTTGCATTCTAGTATCACCTGTTAATGCTGAATACTCACAGGTAGTACCTAAATATGGAAACAAACTGGAAAGTAGGGAAATACTATACATTGGACGTTTTCTGAAATTCAGAACACTAACAAAGAAAACATACGCATCTATTATGAAAACAGAACTGGACTTTTAAAAGAATGATCGTAAGCTCAAAACAGCTTTTCCTCGCGACTACAAAACCAGAGCCACATTAACTAACGACTGGCAAAATCCCTCTTGTAAACTCCAGGGCTCAGGATAAACAGCCCTTAAGCCGAATTCCCAAGCAAACTGCTTCTGAGCAGGAGGGGGCCAAAATCTCACTCAAATACGACTGCAAAGCATCTTGCCTACTTAGTTTATTGAAAATGAATGAAGGACTCAGGATTGCTTACCTTGTAATCTCTGGATACATTTTCTGATGTCACTGAACCTGAAATCTGACTAGAAATTGTAGCAGCTATAAGCTGTTTACACCATTCAACATGTGACCCTGTAGGACTAAAAGAAATAGTGTGATTAAAAAAATTGAAGAGACAGATAGGCTCTAGGTGGGAAAAATGAGTGCTGACTTGGGACCTATGTATATTTTGGTTTTTATGAACTTTGAGTTATTTGGCTACCTTTCCACTGATTACAAGAACTGAGGTACTGACTCGGAAGTCAGGTTAGCTTCCATGTTGATTATAACTGAATCAACAAATTCTTTTCGAAGATTAAGATCCTTAGACATTCAAGCATGTTTCTATCACTTAACGGGATGGAGTTTTAGTTTATTATGATTATACAGAGTGGCTATTCCTAACAACGTATGTAGAGTAATTCCAGAGTGAAGTGCCTAATTTACAGCAGAAGCTTTTCGAACTCAATTTCATGTAGTCTGAAATTTAGGAAACAATTTCCAGTGAAACAAAAGAACTCAATGGAACAAAGGTCTGGGTTCATTTAAAAGCAGGATTCAGTTTTGTTAATAATGAAACTATGGGGCCAGAGCGACAGTACAGAGAGTAGGGCATTTGCCTTGCATGTGGCCGACCTGAGTCCAATCCCCTGCATCCCATAGGGTCCCTCATACACCGTCAGGAGTAATTCCTGAGTGCAGAGCCAGGAGTAACCACTGAGCATAGCTGGGTGTGACCCAAAAAGGAAAAAAAGAAAAAGAAAGAAAGAAACTATGTTCATGTAAACAAGTGGCTTTTTAAAAATGGGGCTACATGCTTCAGGGCCACTGGTGTTACAGCTGGCGTGCTGGGGGTTGGGGAGGGGGGTTCACAAGGTGCTCGGGAATCCAACTCAGGGCCTCTTACATGCAAAGAATGTGCTCTGCCATTTGAGTCATATCCCTGGCCCCTTAGTGGACCAATGTTAACTGCAGTTTTGAAAAAGAACAGACTAGAAAACTGATGTCCCATGTAGAGCATGAAGGCTACCTCCACATCTGAACAACGGATAAAAAGGCTCTTCCGGTCTGTTATGTTCTCAGAAGTGTGAGATATCGTAGTGTGATAAGAACAGGAACTAGCAACTTATTTCTGTGCTGAGGAAGTGGCGGCCCAGAGGTAACCTGCCTAGCGCTGTCCTTTGAGGACATGGCACAACCAACAGTGCCCAACTCATTACGCTGGAGAGAAAATCAGAGGAGGTGGCACAGATGTCCACCACTGCCTGCGCGAGAACCGCCAGGGCTGCCGGAGTGGCAGCTCCCAGTCGCAAGGTGCTTAAAGTGCTCAACACATTCCAGAGCCAGCCTGGCCCGAACCTCAGTGACCTATGTCCGTGGCCCAGCTGAGGCTCCAATGGTTGACCGAGCTTGTTTGACTGGGAAGTGACGGGGCTGTCCTCTGGGACCACAAAGCCAATTCTGGAGGGATGGAATTCAGATTGCACCCAGGGATTGGCTGGGCTCACAGCGTGTCCAAATGCTGAAGAAATCAACAAGAGGGCAGAAGGAAGGTGCTTATGGAAGTTTACCTAGCAGGTAGCTTTCTCTCTAAGCAATGTTCCTGGCCTTGAAAAATCCCGTCATTAATTCAATCCACACTCTTGTAGTCAGAGGACAGTAAAACCTGAGCGCCCTAGGCAGGACAGAAAATAACCAAGAGGACCAAACCGAACGTTTGTTTCCCACTAGTGCTCTCCCTGGCTGTCTCTCATCAAGACAGCACCACGGTGATGCGGGGGTTGAAAGTACAAGTACAGACACCCGCTGAATGGCCAGACGCGTCGACCACGTGTCAAGAACCCACCACAAGTTTTAACTAAGAGGAAGGAAGGGGGGAGAGGGATTTCGGTTTCCCTTTGAAAGGCCAAGGCACCTTCACGGCCTGCCCTCACGCTTCTCAGCATGCTGTTTCCTCACCGGCACCTCGGGCCCACGGTCAAGCAAACCTTTGGGACCCACCTGGCCAGGAGCGCTGCCCCTCCCTCGGTTGTGGGTAGCTGGTCTCCAGGCTCCCTCGGATCCCGGCAGGGAAGAGGCAGTGCCACGCTCGCCCTGCCCAAGACTGAGAGGGAGGCCATGCAGGCCTGGCTCTGAGGATCCACCCAGGAACTGCAGGAGGAACTCCACAATCCCACCCTGGGCCACCCACAGGGATGAAAACTGGGTCAAAGCAGATAAGCGTGGGACAGCCCCGAAACCACAGCTGCCACTGAGTTCCCAAAGCACCCCTGACCCGCTCTGGCCGGCACCCTGCGGTGTCGTGGGCTGAGATGCTGCCTGCTGGGCTCAATATAGACTGAGCTGGCGGGCCAGCAAGCCAGCAGCCCGGGGTTCCAGTCCCGTTTCCGTCCCTGCTCGCTCAGTGTCCTGTGAACATCGATCCTCTGCTAGGCCCGCAGCTCTGCCCTGCTGAGAGGAGCACGGGTCCGGGTTGGAGCACACGGCCCGCCTGGCCACCGCTGTGCTTTCCAGCAGTCTCGTCTCTGCAGCTGTGGCGCCCAGCTGTGCTGCTCCACCCTGGCCTTTCCTGGCCCAGCGGGCACTGGGCAGCTCTAACTGTGGGCCACCAGAGAGCTGCCCACGTGCCCTTTCTAGCCCCTCAGCCCCCTCCCCGCCAGTTCCCAGGGAAAACACACCGAGCCAGGCACCTCGGACCCAGGGCTGGGCTTTACTTCGGAACCCAACGCTCAACCAACTCATGTCACTCTCATGCGCTAAATATCGACCTCGCCCTGGGCCCCATCCAGCTCGCCCCGAGCCCCCTCTGTTGGTCAATGGCTTCCACACTGAGGTCTTCGGCACCCTCGAGAATGTACAGCTGGCCTCTCATGAACTGCTGAGTCCGGAGCCTGAGCCTGCCAGCTGCCAGCTGCCCTAGAGCTGCTCCGTCTCAGCGACACCATTTACCCACGCACCCTGCACTGGCACTCCGTGATTCTTCTCTCGGACTCAAGTACCCGTCTGTGGCCAACATTGACTGGACCCCGCAGGGATCCTTCAAATGATACCTTGGCCAGCCACCCCTACCTCCCTCCACTCTGTCACTCTGCTCTGAACCCCACTGGCTGCATGGACTTAAGGACACCTGTCTGCTATGTCCTCCAGACCCTACTCCAAACCCCCACTGGCTCCCATGAATCTCCACCACCAGCCCCGTGATCACTAACATCACGTCCACTCCCTCCTGCTCCCTCCCTAGGTCCCTCTCACCAGTGACACTGGTCAGCTCTTGCCCACTTTGCCTGTGCTCACACCCCAGAAATCTGTCCGCCTGGATCACTTCCTTAGGGGCATCACTCAAATGCCACCTTCCTCAGTCAACTTCCCTGAGCACCGGACATTGGCCAGAAATGCTGGACATTTCTATCTGTCCCCCAACCTACCACTTCTACCTCTTTTCCCACATTTTTTTTCTTTTTGGGTCACACCTGGCAATGCACAAGGGTACTCCTGGCTCTTCACTCAGGAATCACTCCCGGGGGTGCTCGGGCGAACATATGGGATGCTGGGGATCGAACCCGGGTCTGCCGCGTGTAAGGCAAACGCCCTACCCTTCCAACGCTGTGCCAACGCTCCAGTCCCCTTCCCACTTCTTTCTCCCTCCCCTAATGTCGAATACCATCTGACAGAACACTCTGAACTGGCTTCTCGTCCACCTCTTCCACTACACTGCTCCAAGAATTGTGCGCATGCTCTCCCCGATATCCTTAGGTCCAACACAGTGTCTGGCAGAGGACGGCAGCATTTGCCAAACCTACTAATCGCACCTCCCCACCCAAGAAAGCTGTCCCACTCATGCTGACCCGAGGCTTTCAAATGCCGGTCCCGCTGAGGAGCTCATTGGATGCAAATGCCTTTAGGACCCCCCTGTAGCTCTTTCCATTCAAACCACGAGTGGAAGGACAGTGATATTAATCACCACACCGGTACAACCTGTCAGCCAGCATCATGCCAGGTAAGGGAGAGCCCACGGCCACCCTCCTTGCAGCTAAGGTGCTTATTAAGAGCACAGGCACAGACTGCACACCAGCAGGGATGGGTGGACTCGATTTAGGGTGGGGCCCAGGAACCTGCATTTGAATCAAGCACTAGAGGTGATTAGGGAACCCCACCCTAGCAGCAGTGGAGCAGGCCCCAAGCAGCCGGATGTGGGCCCTGTCTGCCTCTGCTTCCGTCATCCCCCGCCCACACATCACCTGCTGCACATTCCACTCCCAGGGTCACCGCCCTCCCGGCCCGGTCCCCTTGGCCGACTTCACATTCGGCCTCACTCGCTTCTAATGCGGGCTCCTGTGGAATGTTCTCTTCTGCCCTACCTCCACGGGGGAAAAAATGGAAAAAAAATCAACTGGGAGCCCCTTCCGGGTGGCGGCGGTACAAAACCAAAAGCCAGGAGGCTGGGGGTGTGAGAGCCAGGAACAGTTAAGTGCGGTAGATCTCCAGAAACCTGCAACTCAGGCTGGAACCCGCACAAACGCTATGCAGCGGCCCCCGCGTGCCCGCCCCAGGGGGCGGACCCGCCTGCGTAGGCCACCCCCACCCCCACGCCCGTCCCCGCACCCAAACTGATGGCCACTGGACCAAAAGCCCCAAGGCCAACGCAGCCACGCCCCCGGCCAGGACGAGCGCAGAGACCCCCTGCCCGGCCCAGCGCTGTCGCGACTGCCTCGGCTTTGCAGTGAACCGCCGCAGAGGGGTGGCGGATTCGCTCCGATACCTCGCCGGGGCACCCAGTTTGACAGGAAACAGGGGGTTGCCTCTGCCTCTGGAAACTTCCCAAAGTCCATCTAAGTGCTATGACTAAGGCAGGCAGGAATGAACATCGGCGCAGGCCTCAGCGCCCGCCGCCAACGGCTCTTGCCTAACTGCATCCCCCGCGGCGGCGGCGGCGGCGCGGGTGTCAGCGACGGGCCCCAGATGTGGGGGAACTGGCTGGGCTGGGCCGGGCCGTGGGGCGCATTCCCCGGCGCGGGAGCCTCGGGGTGCCCCCGGACCTTTCGGGTCCAGCTGACGCCTGCAACTTGCCCGCTTCGGGGCGAGCGAGCGAGCGGTGGGCGTCCGCCCTCTCCCTCCCTCCGGGGCGCCCCACCGCCGGCGACCGCGCGCGGCCCTCCCGGGGACAGATGTCGCGTGGCCGTCCCGCGCCTCCACGGACGGCGGCCCGAGCACCCCGGAGTTGAGGGCGGGGGGCGTCCCCCACCCCTGGACCTCCCTCCCCACCCCCGCGACCGCCAGATCGCAGGCTTCGCCCCCGTCGCGGGACGCTGGGGTCACGGCGCCGGGGGCGGCGCGCGCGGCCGGGAAACGCTTTGACAGCTGCGAGGCGCAGGGCGGGGGGGGGGGGGGCGGGCGGAAGTGCGGTGGGGGCGGGGCGGGCCGGAGGGGCGCCGGGGGGGTCGGGGCCGGGTGGGAGGGGGCGCGGGGGTCCCGCTTACCTGTCCACAGCGTCCGCGCCGGGCTGCCGGGCGCCGGGGGTCGGGCCCGCCGTCCCCCATGGGGGCCTCCTGCCACCCGCCGCGCCCGGGCCCGCGGCCCCGCCGCCCTCGCCGCCCGCCGCGCCCCCCGCGGCCGCCGCCAGCGCCGCCGGCCGCTCCATGGCGCGCCTCGGCCGCCGCGCTGTCGCCGGGAGAGCGGCGCCCCCGGAGCGCCCCGCAGTGCCGCCGCCGCCGCCCCGGGCCGCCTCAGGCGGCCGCCGCCATTAGCTGTCACCTGGCGGCCGCCGCGCTACCCAGAAGGCCGCGCGGGGGGCGGGGCTGGGGGCGGGGTCGAGGGCGGGGCCGGGCCGGGGGCGGGGCCAGAACCTCCCCACCTGGCGCCGGCCCCGGGATCCCGCGGCCCCGGCCGCCTCGCCGCTGCATCCTCACTGCCCCCGGAGAAGTGCTCCCGGCGGCCGGGGGCCGAGACTAGGGGGGACCGACCGTGGGATGCCCCCGGAGACCAGGCGCAGGGCTGTGGGGGCGGGGCGGGGCGGTGCTGCAGGGGGCCCCCCAGGTAGGCGGGCTCACACCTGCGCCTGGCACCCCACACCTGAGACCGCGGCTTCCCCAGCCGCAGACGCTCGTGGCTTCCCCAGCGCAGCTCGGAGGTGTGTGTGGGGGGGGGGGGGGGGGAGGGACACAGACGCCGCCCCGCGGCGTTTCCCTTCCAAGCAGTTCCAGCTTCCAGACATCGCCGCGATCGCTGTGCACCCCTCTCCGCGCCCCTGCACTGCACGCCCACGTCCCGGCCATCTGCAGGGCGACCGCATGTTCGGAGGACATCCTCTGAACTTCCGTTCTGGGTGAAAGCTCAGTGCAACACTCAGCTTCTGCTAAAGCCCCACTATGAAAACCAAGACGCTAGCTCCGGATACAGGGATGGAGGCTCTCGGCTTCCTGGACCCGGCAGATGTCCCTGCCCTGTTTGCTGAGGTTTGAATAAAACAAAACAAACACTGTTCTCCAATTGTTCATCGATTTGCTGAGCGAGCCCAGTAACGTCTCCAGTTTGAGACTTCTTGTTACTGTGTTTGGCATATTGAATAGTCACGGGTAGTTTGCCAGGCTTTGCCCTGCGGGCAAGATACTCTCGGTAGCTTGCCAGGCTCTCCGAGAGGGGCGGAGGAATCGAACCCAGCTCGGCAGGGCTGGCTGCGTGCAAGGCAAACGCCCTACCGCTGTTTGAATACTCAGTGGCAAATCCCTTCCGCACTCCCCACTGATTGTGTTGGGATGGGGCTGCGAATCACGACTTAAAGACCTTCGTCTGTGATTATTCGGGGGTATAGACAGTACCCATGATCCCAATCTCGCTGGTAAATGATAAATGGAGTCGTTTCCTTACTGATGACAGGCAGCCGTTGGGACAGGGAGCTTTCGATTCCCACCCCAGGGCCAACCAGCTGAATGTCCAACACGGATAACTGGATCCCCAGCAGTCCGCTTGCATATAAGGGTGAATGAGCCGTGGGTAGAAGGACCACTGGGTGTGCAGGGTTGCGAGGAAGCAGGAAAGAGCTCACATCATCTTGGACAGCCCCTTCTTGAGGCTCTGGGTTTTCCAAAATGATTCAAATGTTAGAGCCACTGTTACACGCTGAGTGTTCCTGTCCCATCCGTCCCTCGCTGATGTGTTGAAACTGTAATGTTCAATGAAGGGCACTTAGAGAGGAACCCTTTGGAAGGTGATCAGGGCAGAAGTATGTGCCCCTGATCTAATGGGATTAGTGCCTTTCTAGAAGAGACACCAGAGACAGTGCTCTCACATTCTCCATGAACAGCACCAAGGAAAGGCCAAAAGGCCACGCACGTGAGAGGCTTTCAGCAAGCCAGGAGGATGCACCTCACTGGGAACCCCACCCTTCCAGAGATTTGATCTTGGGCTCCCAACCTCCAGAACTATGACACCATAAGTATCTCTCAGCCTCCCAGTCTCTGGTATTTTGTTATGGATCTTTCAAAACTTTTTTATTTTCGTGCCAGGGACTATAGCGATTCTTTTGTGGAAATCCCCACCAAAAGCCAGCAAAATAAATAAACCACACGCCTTGAGAAGTAGAGAACACTGGTCTATTACACTGGCAGACCCAGTAGAGCTTGTGCTCCAAAAGAACTGTGGGCAGAGCAAAGGCAAAACACTCGGTTTTCCAGCTTAACTGATGAGGATTGGGTCATTTGCAGGCAGCTAGCAGGAGAGAACAAAAGCAGAAATTCAAAGCATGTGATTTTGCAAAGCAGGGTCTGGACCCCCTCAAGGCCATGAACACACTTCGCATTTGTTCCCAGCTTACCAAGATTACAAAGCGACACCCAGACCATCTCAAGGACACCCTGAATGCACTCCCTGGTTCTGTCATCCAGACACAGCACCCCTTGGCAGCTCCTGCTCTCTGGTGCTAACCTGCTCGGAGCGAGCCTGTCTGGAGTAAGAGCAGCGCCTCTTCTCCTCATCAATAGTACAGCAGGTGGAATGGAGCAATAACACAGCGGGTAGGGTGTTTGCCTTGCACGCAGCCAACCTGGGTTTGACTCTCAGCATCCCATAGGGTCCCCTGAGCACTGCCAGGGGTAATTACTGAGTGCAGAGCCAGGAGTTAACTCCGATGGGTGTGACCCAACCCCCCAAAAAAGCAAAAAAAAAATAGTACAGCAGGTAAGGTGCTTGCCTTGCATGTGCTGGACTTGGGTTTAATCCCCGGCATCTGATATGGTCCACTGAGACCCTCTAGGAGTAATCCCTGAGCACAGAGCCAGGAGTAAGCCCAAAGCACCTCTGGGCGTGCCCTCCCCCCAAAATGAATTTTCTCATGCCATAATTAGTTATGTCCTGATGTGGCATCACATTGAGGATCGGGTTAAAGTTCCATTGCCCTTGTGAGAAAAGAGAAATATTACTGCAAATTTTGCAGCTCAAATCCTATGCATTCCTTCCTTTCTCTGCATTTTCCATTGGAAAGAAGACCAGGCTTGCTCAGTTGGGTTCTTCACTTTGGGTCTCATGGGGTATTAGCAGGACTGGACTCTTTCCCAGAGACTCTGGGAAGAAATCTTTGTCATCTCACTGTTCTGAGATTTGGCAGTAAGAAAATGGTGCCATGCGAAACATATTTGAAGTACCACATTTCTCAAGAAAAAAAAATATTCAGGAAAATATGAACTCAGTATGATACTATGAGACTTTCTATTGAGGTAAACAAATTTAGGACTTAGAGGACAGAGATGGAGTCCAGGCCAATTCATTTGTTAGCAGGTAATGATTTGTATGTCACCTTCCACCTTCCTGAGGGCATGTTGAAGGCTTCCATTAACCTGACTTCATGAAGAGTTGTTTGGGAGAAATCTTCATTTTGAACACTACCCCGCGAGAACCCCCACAGAGTGGGGAGAAAATGATGTGATATCTTTGTGGTATCAGATGCCAGTGCAGACAAACATGGGATGGTGCTGCTTTCCCTCAAGGTCTGTAGTGAAGGACTTTAACAATCTGCATGAAGTGTTGGGAAGTTTTTGAGTACTAAAGATACCCACATTCAAACTAGACATGAGGGGTTGTATAAGGATTATCCATCCATTTTTTTTCCAGCGGGGGGGGGCGCACACCTGGATTTACTCAGGGCTTATTCTTGGCTCTGCACTCAGGAGTCACTACTGACAAGCTCAGGGGCCGTGTGGTGAGCCAGGAATATCCATCTGTTTGTTTTAAAGCATTAAAGTAGCAAGGATCATTGACTTGGCATATCTAGGAGCTGAAATTCACAGACAGAAACATTGGGAAGGGATAGATATTTAGTTAGGAAGGAAGATATTCTTAAACACTTTGTCTTAACCTCATTCTGTGTTCTTTGCCGAGGTGGCAAAGAATCAAGCACCATGGACCCTGGGTAATTGAGAGCTAGTAACTTCTCAGTTTCCTCTCCTTCAAAAGAGGATCACTCGAAGGCTTGGAGGCCAGCCGCACATGCTAGGGGAAAAGGGAGCTCAGATAGAGAAGGGAACACCAAGTAAAGGGTGTTGGGAAGATCCTCCCAGGATGGGAGATGCATGCTGAAAGTAGACTATAGACCAAACATGATTGCCACTCAATGCCTCTTTTGCAAACCACAGCACTCCAAAGGAGAGAGAAAGAGAGAGAACAAAAGGGGATGCCCTGCCACAGAGGCGGGTTGGGATGGGGGTATGGGGGTGGGAGGGATACTGGGACCATTGGTGGTGGAGAATGGGCACTGGTGGAGGGATGGGTACTCAATCATTGTATATCTGAAACCCAAGTACAAAAACTTGTATGTCCACAACTGTACCTCATGGTGTTTCACTAATAAAATTTTTTTTAAAAAAAAGAATGATGTCAGCTCAGGACTACTAGGCCTCACATTAATCTTAAACTTGCCAAAATCTCAGGTACATTGTTCCCTGTGGCTAAAAGCTCCATGCCTTCTCAAAAAATAGGATGGGCTAGCTTTCCCCAATTTCGTGTGCCTCCAGAAGCTCTGGTAGTCATGCCCATGAACCATCTCTGTCATCATGTAAGCTTAGCAGTAAAAATGTAACTCCAGCTGGATGGACCAGTTAAAAACTCAGGATTTTCTGAAGCACATGGCTGGAAGCATGATGAGATATAACAGTTTTTCACTAATTTCTTCTAATAAATATTTTGGATCATTCTGTTGGCCATTTATGGGTACCAAACTATATAAAATAAATGACTGTGGGCCTGCCACAGGGGTAGGCTTAGACGGTAGATGGGAAAACAGATAATGGTGGAGGGAAGGTGACAGAAGGTGACAGTAGTGGTGGGATTGGTGTTGGAATACTGAATGCTTATAACAAATCATCATGAACAACTTGGTAAAACCACAGTGTTTAAATAAAAGGGGGGGTCGGAGTGATAGTATAGCGGGTAGGGCATTTGCCTTGCATGTGGCCAACCTGAGTTCAATCCCTGGCATCCCATATGGTGCCCCAAGCATCGCCAGAACTAATTCCTGAGTGCAGAGCTAGGCGTAACCACTGAGCAGCACTGAGTGTGACCCAAAAAGCAAAATAAATAAATAAATAAATAAATAAAGTGGGGGGTAGAGAAAAGAAACAACCTATGCAAAAGAATTCCAAATAAATAATACATACTCCATCCTTTAAAAAAGAGGATGATGATGAGGAGGAGGAGGAGGAGGATGACAACGACAATGATGATAGAGCTAATCATATGTTGTTCAAGCAATTAAATGAATTTTAGTAAATGTAGCAGAGCTTGGTACACTATGAGCATGATGTAAACACAAGCTATTACTATTACCTTCTTTCCTCTCTGCCTCCCTCCTTCCTCTTTTCTTTTTTCTCTCTTTCCACACCCAGCAGTACTCAGGGCTTACTCCTGGCAGTGCTCAGGGGACCATATGAAGACTATGCTCAGGGATCGCGTGGAAGGCAGATGCACTTCCCATTATACTTCTCTCTCCTTTTCTTTCTTTCCTTCCTTCCTGACTGCCTTCCTTCCTTTCTTCCTTCCTCCCTTATTTCTTCCCTCTTCTCTCTCTTCTTTTCTCTTCTGTTCACACCTGGCTGTGCTCAGGACTTACTCCTGTCTCTGTTCTTCAGGATCATTCATGGCAGTTTTGAGAAACCAAATGGTGTCAACAATTGACCCAACACTTGACGCATGCAAGACAAGTGTCCTTCCCACCACACTATCTCCCCAGTCCTCATCCCCTCTTTCTGACAATTCGTCCACAGAACTGCAATGTGCCCTCAGACCCCTGCATTAATCTCTTCTCCCAACGACCCCAATCCAAAATATTGACGTTAGTAGGGAGAGCACAGATTTTCAGAGCTGGAATGGCTCTTAGCAGTAAAATTGAAAGAAATCAATTCAAAGTCAATTTCTTACCATTACAGTAAAATCATTATTTTGTAAGAACTCTATCACTATATCGTTTTTGCTATAATTGTTTCTTGCAACGCCAGGGGTGACACCCAGGGCCTTACAACCTTGAAAATATAGCACTTTTATTTTTAACAGAGGTAAAGGCCCTCCCGTTGATCGTCGATTTGCTCGAGCGGGCCCAGTAACGTCTCCATTGGAGACTTTGTTGTTACTGTGTCTGGCATATCCAATACTCTCGGTAGCTTGCCGGGCTCTCCGAGAGGGGTGGAGGAATCGAACTCGGGTCGGCCATGTTGGCCACGTGCAAGGCGAACGCCCTACCCGCTGTGCTATCGCTCCAGCAATTGATAAAAAATAAATGTATGTAATTCGTTCATATGAACATTGGTGAGTGTTTTAATAGGTGCCAAGCATTGTTCTAGTTCTCTCACAAGTCTTAGATAACGAGTGAGGAATACCGGAACTTCAGGAAATTCAGAGGATTTGGTTCAAGATTTAGCAAGCCCTTAAGCAATGACAGAAAACTGCCCTGGTTTCAGCTGGTGTCAGCACAGTTGATTTCGTTTTTGTCTTAGGAACACCAAATTATGAAACCACTCATGTCATCTGTGCTCTGCTGGAAATGCTGGAGACAAATACTTGGCATACTTCTGGTGCGCTGGATCCTGAAACATGAATTAGGTAACGTTACCTCATCTACACTTGTTAATTTTTTCCCCAGTTTCCCTGATTAATTTTTTTTTCACTTCCTTTTGAAGGCCCCATCAGGTTTACTCCAAGCTGGACACTAAGGAATTACTCCTGGAGGTGATTGGGGGATCATATGGGATTCCAGGGAGCGAACCAGGGTCACCCACGAGCAAGGCAGACACCCTTCCCACTGTACTATCTCTCCAGCTCCTGCCTTGATTAACTCTTTGGTTTTCACCTTGTCTGTTTTCTTGTCAGTTGCCTGGAATTCTTTTTTTTATGTAGGAGTACTGCTATTTATTCAGCCACTGATTAGCTGATTGATTTGGGCATGAACTCCACCTTACTTTTTTTCATTTTTTTTATAATTTTATTTATTTTTCTTCTTATATTTATTTATTGAATCACTGTGGAAAAAGTTACTAAGCTTTCAGGTTTAAGTCTCGGTCATACAATGATTGAACACCTCTCCCTTCACCAGTACTCATTTTTCACCACCAAGAACCCCAATATACCCCTCTCACAACCCTCCCAATGCCTGTGAGGCAGATGATTTCCACTTAACTCTTCTCTACATTGATCACATTCATTATTTCGACATAAGAAGTTGCCTGGACTTCTTTCATCAAAAAACAATCTTGGCCCCCTCTGGAAAGAAAGATGGCAGCCGCATGGGAGCCTTGTGGAGAGCCAGGTATGAGCCGGGGGTGTTGGGGCGACTAAAACCTCATGGGAAGGGGGGCGTTCCAGCCCGTCCTTCACGCCCTACCGAGGTCACCAGTTGCCCCCCACGAGCGGCTCTCCGGCATGGCCATGACTCCAGAGCACAGAAACCAATCTCTTAATTATCTGACTTTCAGTAGAAATACTGAAAATAATGAGTAAAATAGCAGAAATCCAAAACTGCACGGCTGCAACAGCGGCTGCGTGACATCATTTAATTCTTGAACCCAGCTGTAGAAAGCAAATCATTTCACAATGCTTTTTCAGCATGGCTGATTTTGGGGGGGGCGGTAAACTCTAAGTAATAATGGTGCATCTTTTATCAAAACAATGAATCTAGTCAAAGTAGATAGAGTGTTAACTAGAATTCATCTGCCTCACAGGCATTGGGAGGGGTGGGGGGTGGGGGTTTATTGGGGTTCTTCGTGGTGAAAAACAAGTATTGGTAAAGGGAAATGTGTTTGATATTTGCATGACCGAGACCTAAACCTGAAAGCTTTGTAACTTTTCCCACAGCGATTCGATAAAATAAATAAGTTATAAAAAAAAAACAATCTTGGTTGTTTGCAACCAAGAAGCAAAACTTAAGGGGCCGGAGAGACAACACAGAGGTCAAGGCATTTACATTGCATCCTCAACTCGCTTTGAATCTCCAGCTCCACATATGGTCGCTCAAACACCACCAGAGATCACCCTGAGCACTGAGCCACGGATAACCCCTGAGCACCTCCGGATGTGGCCCCCAAATAACAACAACAACAACAACAAAAGATGTAAAACTTAAGACTACAGATTCTCTGTTACTACTTTTTTTGTGGTGGTAAATCGTTCAAGTTGCTCAAACTCAGTTCTAGATACGGGCTGCTAACCCCCTTCAAAGGTAGACTATAGAGAGACCATTCTGTTATCCACATTTCACATAATCAAATGTGGCAGAGAGATAAATCATCTAACCATGTGCCGTCCGCTTTGGAATGTTTCTAATTCAAGAGTGAGATAGGCTTCTACCGAGTTCTAAGTGACCAAGTTCAGCTGCATTTTGCTTGATATGTGGCATTCTGGATGTAGGTGCTTTGAAAGGCTCTACTGAAAATTATAAACCACTACTTGTCTATCATTTCCTGAAGAAAATAACAAGATTCTCAATCACTATGGCACCTAGTCTACGGCATCAGTCTTTAATCCAAGATCACGGATTTGTCATCATTTGAAATCTGTCATTCCCTTCTCTTGATATTCTATATACCACAGAGGAGTGAGAACATACCATATTTGTCTTTCTATCTCTGAATTACTTTGCTGAACATGATACACTCCAGGTCCACCCATGTTGTAGCAAACTGCATGATTTCATCTTTTTAATGGCTGCATAGAATTCCATTCTGCAGTATACCACAGCTTCTTCATCCATTCATTTTTTATTGGATATTTGGGTTGTTTCCATATCTTATACTAAGTGCTACAGTAAGCATAAGTGTGTATGTATATCCTTCCAAATTACATGTCTTTGTGTTTCAGGGGTAGGTCATGGGGTTATCTGGAAGCTCTTGTCTTTTTTTAATGTTATCATCATTCTTTCATTTTCCTATCTGTTTAACTTGTCTATATTTCTACATACCTCATCTTTCTTTGTTTTGAAAATTTTCTACACAGTTTTCTGTAGAGGCTAAACAAGACAACATACTCCCCTACAGTGAAAGAAAGGTCCCTTTCACCACACCTCCACAAACACTGATTATTTCCAGTATTTTTGATATAAGCCATTCTCACGGATGTGAGATATCTGATTACCATTTTGTTTGCATTTTCCTAATAATAAGCGTCAGTGAGCACTTTTTCATATGTCTATTTGTTTAAATGTGGTTAGTAGTTTTTTGATTGCTCAGCTTGATGAGTGCTGTATTTGTATGCTTTGGGTATTAGTTCTTTATCTCATTACTGTGTGCAAATATTTTCTTCCTTTCAGTAGAATGTTTTGTTATTTAAGCCCCAATTTGCTTTGCCATGCAAAAATATTGGTTTTGTTGGCCCTCCTGGCTGCGTTCAGGATTTACTCTTGGATCTGTGCTCAGGGATCACTCCTGGAAATACTTGAGGATCCATGTGGTACTGGAAATTGAACTAGGTCAACTGAAGGCCTTACTCCATACTATCTTTCTCATCTGAAAAAAATTAATTTGATAGGATGCAAATTTCCACACGCTTGGGCCGAGCCTCACATATGAGTGAACATATTTCTGGACTGCACAGCCACGACACATCATAAGACATTCCCTACCCATTTTCCATAATTACCATACCATATTTGATGGGGTTTAGACAGATCACAGATCACAGATCATCCTGTTATTCGTCGATTGCCTCGAGCAGGCCCCAGTAACGTCTCCTTCATCCTAGCCCTGAGATTATATTCAAGGCTTTTTAGGAGAATGAGACCCATCATTGTTACCTGTATTTGGCACATTGGGTACGACACAGGGAGTTTGCCAGACTCTGCCGTGTGGGCAGGTTACATTCGGTAGCCTGCCAGTTTGTCAAAGTAGGAATGAGATGTCATAATAAGATGTCCCCGGAACCCACGTGGCTTTATCCTTCTGCCGGTACCTTCAGGTGTGCGGAGAGTGGTCTCAGCATGGTGGTGTCTGGTCCTGGAGGTCTTCGGCTGCCGGAGCCCTGGTCGGGGTAGGGAGGAAAGCTCAACCTGCTCCCTCCAAGGGGCCCCGGCGAGGAGTAGCCAGGCGCGGGGGCAGGAGACTGCACTGTTCTCCCTCCGAGATCTGGTTTTTATAGTCTCTGAGTCTTGGCCGCTGATGGGATTACATGGCGCCAGGGGGCCAGTTGGTGGGTGTGACAGTAGGTTTAGACAGTAGGTAACAAATCATAGAGGGAAATCTATCTCTATCTATCTATTTATCTGTCTGTCTGTCTGTCTGTCTGTCTACCTACTTCTAGGAGAGCCCGGCAAGCTACCGAGAGTATCCCACCCACACGGCAGAGCCTGGCAAGCTACCCGTGGCATATTTGATTGCCAAAAACAGTAGCAATAACGGGTCTCATTCCCCTGACCCTGAAAGAGCCTCCAATACCACTCCAGTATCATTGGGAAAGACGAGTAAGGAGAGGATGCTAAAATCTCAGGGCTGGGACGAATGGAGACTGGTGCCCGGTAGAATTAATTGATGAACAACAGGATGACAGTGATACAGTGATAGAGTGATGGTGCAAATTATTTTTTTTATTTTTGCAAATGAAATATAGTCATCTAAACACCTCTGAGGTTGATTTCCTGGAGTGTTTTTCTTATATGTTCCTTGATGTATGTTGTATATTCTGGTCTAATCTTGACATTTTTAATACACTTTGAATTAAATCTTGTGTATGGTGTGTGAGATATTGATATAATTTACTTTTATTTTGCTATGACTCTAAAATACTAGCCTTCCCAGCATTATTTGCTGATCAGGACTTTCTGCACCTCATGCATCCAGCCACCTTATTGTAGGTTAACGCTCCATAAATTTGAAGGTTTTTCTCTGGGCTCTCTATTATTTCCAGTGATCAGGTGGAAGCAATAGTTGGAACTCTGGCACCACATGGTCCCCCTGCAGTGCCTCAAACTATGTCCCTGAAGGCCCTTGAGCACCACCATGGTGGCCCCTTGCACCCCAGGGCTCTAGCAGCTTCACATCCTTGTACCCTTGCATTGAACCACCATTTGAGTCGTGACTTCTCTCTTCCCACGAAACATCTCATGACTATTTCCTGACATCACAGAGCTCATTTGGTGTTTAGCCAAATGCCACCCACTGGAGTGGTCCCTGGAGGCCTTGAACACTTTTTAGAACTCCCCCCAACCCATCTCCCAAAGAATAACATTGCTGTTAAATATTAAAGTTAAAATTTAAAAAGAGGAAATTCTTCTTCAGGGACCCAGCCCATACTATGGGGGACTTATTGTTTCTTTTGTCTTTAAATAAAATATCTTCTCAATTTGATCATTAAGAAAAGAATGCAGGGCTGGAGCGATAGCACAGCCGGTAAGGCATTTGCCTTGCACGCGGCCAACCCGAGTTTGATTCCCAGCATCCCATATGGTCCCCCGAGCACTGCCAGGAGTAATTCCCGGGTGCAGAGCCAGAAGCAATCCCTTTGCATCACCGGGTGTGCCCCCCAAAGAAAAAGCAAACGCTGTGAAGAAAAGAATGCCTGAAATGTGGTCTAGGGAACAGCCCCATTTCCAGAGGCCACACTGGAACTTGAGAGAGTGCTCGGGAAGACTGGGCACTGCATCCCACTCTGTGCTGGAAGAACCGGGAGATGCACCATGTGCGTTGGAGCAGTTTAAATTGCAGGGTTGGGAGATGTGATTACTCTTTACGAAAGGCCACAACAGATAGGAACACAACTGCCACTGAAGCTTGCTGGATGGATCCCGAGAGCCGGGTCCATAGCTCAGCATACTGGAGACCATAGGAAGACGCTCCAGAGTTGATCACATGGCAGAAGAAGAAGGGGAACCATACGCGAGGGCCTTTTTTGTGGTTTCTGAGGAAGGGATGGGTGCGGCACCACACACAGAAAACCCTTACTATTCACTTCCGGTGGGATGGCGGGCACTCCCGTGGGTGTAACTTGAGCCCCCCAGTTCAGGATCCCACTCCTCTTCTCCTTGGCAGCTTCTTTTGCAGGTTGACTACTAATTTCATCCTTTTACCCAGGGAAAACGAATCCCTGTCTACGGTTGGCCAAAGGACACTCTAGGCCACCTGTCATTCCTCTGGAGTCCTTCTGGTTCTCCTGCGTAGAGAACGAGCCTATTCATGAGTCATTTCCCTGCTTTGTGAGGACATCCTGTCTGAAAATGGGGACAAATACACATTTTTCACTTTACAGGGGCCGTGCCCACACCTTTCCCACGAACTTGCTCTCCAGTGCCCCCATGATGCTCAGAGCTCATGCTTATTCCAGACCTTTCTCTTCCCACAGAAACATCTCATGACTGTTTCCTGACATCACAGAGCTCAGTGACCACCACCTCCTACTCAGGTTCCAGGGCCCCAAACTTACCTGACTTGGGCAGTCACCTAAGACTCCCCTCTCCTGAAGCTCCACTGCACATGCTATCTTTGTGTGTGTGAAACCCCATTTGAAGGAAGGTGGTTTAACCTCGCTGGTGCTCATGGCTGGTGCTCAGAACTCCCAGCTCTGTACACAGGGATAAATCCTGGAAGTGTTTAAGGGACCCTATGTGGTGCCAGAGATTGAACTGGTATCAGCCATGTTCCAGACAAGTGCCTTAATCCCTGTACTATCTCCCTAGCCCAGGCTACCTCCTTTTCCACTGTTTTGGTGGGTCTTAGGGAAACCTTTCACTATCTTTCTCTTTCTTTCTTTCTTTCTTTCTTTCTTTCTTTCTTTCTCTCTCTCTCTTTTTGGGTCACACCCAGCAACGCTCAGGGGTTACTCCTGGCTCTGCACTCAGGAATTACTCCTGGCGGTGCTTGGGGGACCATATGGGATGCTGGGAATCAAACCCGGGTCAGACGCGTGCAAGGCAAACGCCCTACCCGATGTGCTATTGCTCCAGCCCCTCACTATCTTCTTTAAAGGAAAGTGGCCACTTTATTCAAGTCAGGTGTGTTCTGGTTGAGTCTTCACTCAGAACACAGGGTCTTCAAAGAACAAAGGTTCAGTAACTGGGAAATAAGCTGGTGAGCTTGGAGTTAATTCACTGAGATCAAATTCCTCTTTCTTATGCAAAAAAACCATTTATTTTTTTCTAATTACAGACAAGTGATGGGAAACCAAGAATAAACTCTTACATTTGATTCTCTATTTCTCACTCCATCCTTTTGACTACAAATTTGCTTCCCATTTCCAAGAAGAGCCCCATTCCAAAGCTCCGTTATGGAATTCTGGGTTACAAAACAACAGATGGCATCATAACCATTTTTAAAAAGAAGATAGCAAAACTCTTACTCTTGACTATTTGAAATGAAGTTTGATCACTGGCACTCACAAACATCAAAGGTGATGCTAATTAAACCTTCTAAAAAGAACACTGGGAAAATTCTTAAAGGTAATAATAAATCAACATAAAAGTTATCAGAGAATAGAAACCGAATGATTCTCCACGTCTCTAACTTAATCCATGACTGCTCTCTGCAGCTCTCTTGAGCCCTGAGGGGTCAGGCTGCCTCCTCAGGCTGCTCCTAAGACAAGGCCTGGGATCTCTCTTACTCACCCCGAGCACCCTCCTCCCCATCACTCTCAGACTCATCAGAAGAGGAGTCCTCAGACTCACTCTTAGTCACCTTGAGTAAAAACTTCAGGACCTCCCACCTGCTCGTTTCAGCATAGGCCCTGGGGCCCCAGAGGAACTGATGGCGGCCAGGATTTCCCGGAGTGTGCCGGTAATCCAGATACTGCTCCCGCACCAACACATTGGTGAGGAGCTCCCGGGGATGCCCAAAAATATAATGCTCTGTGTCAGGATACACTCCCATCAAAACCAGCACATTCCAGAGATCCTCCTCCATGATACGATCGCCTGCCAGGAAGATGATCCCCAAGACCATCACTAGAAGGCCCGTCTTGGGCATGATCTGCTCAGGATTCTCCAAGCCATCATAAGTGAGACCCAGGCAGGGAACCATCATAAAGCTCCTACTGGCCACCACATCCTGCACTTCAATGCCAAAGACCAACTGCAGGTATTCACGGGAGTTGGTGAAGATGATAGGGAAGAGTGCAGGGTAATGACGGAGGAAATTGCGTACTATCTCCTTCTTGCTTACTACCTCCTTTGAGCGGTACTTGAGGAGGAGAAACTTCACCACATCGAGCATCTTCTCTTGGAGTGCCTCCTGGAGGAGTGAGGGCCCAGAGTCACCCGAGTCCTCACTCTCTGACCCTTCTCCGTCTCCTTGCCCTTCCTCCTCCGTGTCTTCTTCCTCCTCCTCTACAATTTCTCCTTCCTCCTCCTCTGTGTCTTCTTCCTCCTCGCCTGCCATTTCTCCTTCCTCCTCCTCTGACATTTCTCCATCCTCCTCATCTGCCATTTCCCATTTCTCCTCCTCTGTCTCTTCTTCCTCCTCCTCTGACATGTCTCCTTCCTCCGCCTCTGCCTCTTCTCCTTCCTCAAACTCTTCCCCCTCCTCTCTCTGGTTGCTGGAGCACTCCCCCAGCTCCAGCCAGGTGCCTGCTTCCTCCTGGCCATAGCTCTCCTCCTCTGCCATCCACTTTCCCTCCTGGATGCTGGTGCTATCTCCCTGCATCTGCCAGAGGGCCATCCACTCGTGTTCTGAGCTACTGGAGCTCTCATCATTGTGCATCTGCCAGGAGACCTGCCACTCATCCTCTGGGCTCTCCATCAGCTCCTCCCCGTCTTGGCCATCATCCCCTTGGCTGCTGGCACTATCTTCCTTTGACAGCTGTTGCCACATAGGGTCAGGCATCAGGGGAGAACTCGGGAGATCAAAAGGTGCCAAGTCAGTGGCTCCCTCTTCCTCGAAGCTCTCTAACTCGGTAGAGACAGAGGAGAAAGAAAAGTAGGTTCCACAGGGGAAAAAGCAGAATGAACAGCAAGAGTTGGTGTCCTCCTCTTCCATTGCTTCGGAATGCTGCCCACACCTCGGACCCTGGTCCTGCTCAGGTTCCTGCGAGTCTTCCTCCAGCTTGCAGGCTAAATTCTCTTTATGGGAAGACATGACGACACGGGTCACTCAGGCAGGCGTGTGCTCGGGAGTTGGCTGATGAGACCCACAGACCTGGGGAGAGAGGGGGTGTGAGTGGCCTCAGTCCAGAGCAGAACCCTTGGTGGTTCTGAACAGGGAAACTTACTGGGCTTCTCTAATGGGGTGCTTCCAGCTCCACAGGATCTGTCCCTCTGGGGAGATGTCTCTCAGAACCTGAAAAGGAAGGAAGATAGCTCCTCAGGAAACAGTTGCCTCAGCCTGGGGTTCTGGTTCTGAAAGGGCTGTGGGGTGGAGTGAGTATGTGTTGTCCCTTCTGTTCTTTGGTGGGTGGTCTCTTATGTCTTCAGTCAGAGTGCATACCTGTCCACTGTAGCCCTCATGATGGTCTAAGGTAAAATTCTAAGAACAAGACTCCCCAGACCACCTGGAAGGAAGTCAGGACATATACGTGATCTCAAGTGCCTAGAGCCCTCCAGGATCCAGGACAGGGCAATGGCTGGCTCCTCCCTGGCCCCGTACAGATCTTGGGGGCCCCTCGGACCAAGTCCCTCCCCCAGTAGCACCATTTGGATGTCAGCAGGTGGCCCAGGCTGGTGGCCTGCTTGTGGCTCCCGGGCGGAGAGCAGGAGCGGACCAGATTAAGGTGAGGTCTGTCCTTATTCTGGGGCTTGAGGTACAGTCTCCTCCCTCGGGGTGCTTACCTGCACTCCTGACAGGATCTGAGACGGAGCAGATGAAGCTTCCTTGATGTCTGATGTCCTCTCAGAAGCAGGAGTTTCTTTCCCTGAGACCATGAGAGACACATGAGAAGGGTCCACACAGTTCAGCCACGCCTGTGATCAGAGAAGTCTGGGGGGGGCACATCTTCTCCTGTCAGGCTTGCCCCTTCTCTGCCCACGGTGAGTGAGCTGCCCTCTCCTTGTAGAGCCACTCTGAGGCTCCCTACATTCCCATCCTGGGTAGATGTGAGTGTGCTGGTAGGGTTTGGGATGCCTGGATCCTGACAGGACTGAGAATGGGGAGAGAATTGGACCCATGGGCTTCTCCTTCTTGGGTATGAGGTGCTTTCATATGAGTCCTTACCTTGACTCCCAACAGGAGGGGAGTATGTACCCACAAAGCCCCTTGCTTATCCCCCCATTCCTCTGGACACTCTCAAGGCAATGCCTGGGTTCTCTGTCATGTTCCCTACTGTCATGTTCTGGGGTCTTCACTTTAATTCCAGATAAAGTTGGGCCCTTGTGCTACCAATCAAAATCTGTCCTGCCACACCAAGACCTTTGCCAATCTAGGATCCCCCTAACCTCTCCTGCCAGAATTGAGGGACTTCGCATCTGCCCTGTAATTCCGGGTCCCTGGGTTCTCTATAGGTACCAGGAGGAATTGCACTGAATTCTGTGCAACTCCTCTGTCCTCCCTCAGGGTGACATGTTTGTTTTGGGGCCACACCACACACTTCTCAGAGGTCACTCCTGGAGGGGACCTGGGGATCATACAGGGTGCCCCAGATTGGGCACCTGTGTTGGCCATGTGCAAGGCAAGAGCCCTGCCCACCTGCCGTACTATCAATCTAGTTCCTTAAGGTACTCATTTCGACTCCATGGGCTCTCCCAGGACCCTAGCAGAAGCAACCCATCATGCTAAGACCTCAGCTGACCTCAAACCCCACACAACCCCACTCCCTAACCCTTATTAGAAGGGAATTCATACCCATTCTGCACTTTTGGCATTCCTTGTCCTGACCAGAGATATGGTGAAGGATGGAAATAGGTTTTAAGCCATGCTGCCATACCAAAACCTTTGCCAATCTCAGAAATCTGATAACCCCTCTCCATGCCAAAAATTAGAAGACTGCGTATCTGCTCTGTATTTCTGGGACCCCTTAGGTCCTGCCCAGGGATATAAGGAGGAACAGAGATTTGTCCTAAGCCTCCTCGACAAATAATTCCCCACCCTATGCAAGGGGCAACACAGCCCCTCGCTGCACGTCCAGGTCCCCCAGGTCTCCCCAGGGATGTGAGGGGGGGACAGAGACTGGTTCCAAGGGTTCTGCCGCACTATACACTTCACCAATTTCAACCCCCCAACCCCACTTAAGGGAAATACACATCCACTATGTACTTCTGGGTCTCCCAGGTCTGGTCCAGGGATATGAGGGAAGGTCAGAGGTATTAAGCCAGCTCACCACTCAAAGACCATCCCCAACCCTCAGCACCCCGCAATCCTTCCTGCAGGAAGTGAGCAAAAGTTATATCCCGTATGCACTTCTGGGGTCTCCCAGATCCTACCCCTGGGATATAAAGGATAGGGACTTGATCCAAGCAATCCCGCTAAGCCAAACACTTCACCAATCTCGATCCCCAGTCCCACCTGAAGGATCAATACATCTGCTCTGCACTTCCAAGCTCAAGTCCCATCTAGGGATATACGGGGAGATCAGAGCTTCCAAGCTGCCCCGAATACCAAACCTTCCCTTTCCAAGTTCTCATCCCTCTCCACCCCACAACCCACCCCCCACTCCCCGCAATGCCCCATACCCCTCAGCCTCGTGAAAGAAAATCACATCCTCTCTGCACTGGTGGAGTCCCCTATTTTGCCCATGGAAAGCTGGGGTTGTAAATATGTTATAAACTGCCCCACCATGCCAAGACTGTTGCCATTGAAGAACCCCCCCAAATGCAGCCCCGCTGAAGTGAGGGCAACTTACATGAGCTATGCACTTCTGGGATATCTTATGTTCTGGCAGGGGATATAAAGAGGGATAAGAAAGATAGGTTCTAAGCCTACACAGTACAACAAAGGTTTCTCCAATCTCAGAACCCACACCCGCACCAGGCTTGAGGGGACTTCACATCAGCTCTGCACTTCTGGGGTCTCCCGGTCACAATAGGGATATGAGAGAGGGGGACAGGTTCTGTATGCTGACTTCAGCTTGTGTCAGACAGGGTCCACTGTAAGCACCAGAGTCTGCGTCCCTCAGATATAAGCAAACTCCTCACCCTAAAGTGTTGAGGGAGGACAGACTCCACTTATAGTACCCTCGACGTTTCCTCTGAATTCTTCTCAAAGCAGTGCAGGGGCCTTAGGCTCCCCTTTCACCAGATTTATGACCCTCAACTTTACTCCTGGAGGAGCTCCGCCCACTCTGGACCAACAGGAAGCCTTCTTGCTACGCTAAGACCGTGGCCAATGTCAGAATGCCAAAAGCCACTTCAGCCAGAATTGAGGGGATTGTCTCCTCCTCACTACTTTTGATCTACCTTGGTTCCACCAGGGATATGAGTGAAGAAAAGTGACAAGTTACAGGTTTCCCGCTAAATCAGACCTTAGCCTATCTCTGAGCAAGAACCCCCTTTAGCCACAAGAAGGGATTGTCTCCTGTTAGCTGTGATTCTGGGATTCTTTTGTCCCTCCTAGGGATATGAGTGGAGGAAGGTGAAAGATTTCAGGCTTCCAGTCACATCAAGACCTTAAACAATCTCTGAGTCCCAAATCCCCTTGAACCGGAAATGAGGGATTGTCCCCTCCAAACTACACTTCTGGCTTCTTTTGGTCCCCCTCAGGGATTATGGAACAGCAGTACAGGTGATGGAAAGAAATATGACGGTTAAGACTCTGCCCCACACATCCAGACATTCTCCAATCAAAACCGCCAGAATCCTGGCCTACCGCAATGGAAGTGCCGGGACAGATATCACATTTGCTCTACATTAGGAGTCCCCTCGATCACACCCAGGGATTTGTGGAGCAACAGATAGGCTCCAAATTGTCCTACCACTGCAAGACCTAAGCGTCTCTCAACCCTCCATTGAGTTAGTCAGGGCCCGCCCTCCCGCTCTGGTGTCTTCGCTCCTCAGATACAGTCTGACTTCTCGGGTTCTAAAATGGTGGGGGAGGGGAGCCCGCACTCACAGTACAGCTAAGACCACTCGGGACTCTCATCAAGGCAGGGCTCGGGGCTCGGGGTCTCCTGTTCTTTTTGGAGCCCTCACCTGACTCTTGGGGGAGTTCCACCCACTGAGGAATGACCAGAATCCCGGGCTGCATCAGAATGCCTCATCTGATTTCAGCCAGAAGTGAAAGGATGTGACTTCCATTCCGAACTTTTGGGGTCCTTGGTCCCGTCCAAGGATATGAGTGGAGGGATGTGATAGGGTACAGTCATCTTGAGAGATAAGAGACCTTACCCAATCTCCTATTGCCGGAAGTGAGGGATAGTCTCCTCCAAGATACACTTCTGGCGTCATTTGGTGCGCTCAGGGATTATGGGATGGGGGGGGGCGGAAAGAAAAGTGACGGTTAAGAAACTGCCCCACACATCCAAGGAACTCCAATCATAACCGCCAGAGTCCTGGCCTACCCCAATAGAAGTGCGGGGACAGATATCACATTTGGGAGTCCCCTCAATCACACCCAGGAATTTGTGAAGAAATAGATAGTCTTCAAATTGTCCTACCACCGCAAGTCCTAATCTTCCTTCTGACCTCCAGAGAGTTAGTCAGAGCCCACTCTCCCACTCCGGAGTCTTTGCTCCTCAGACACAGTTTGACTCCTCAGGTTCTAAAGCGGTGGGGGAAGGGGAGCCTACACTCACAGTACAGCTAAGACGACTCGGGACTCTCATCAAGGCAGGGCTGGGGTCTTGGGGTCTGCTCTGTTCTTTTTGGGGCTCTCACCTGACTCCTGAAGGAGCTCCACTCACTTGGGACCGACCAGAAGCGTTCGCAGACCCCGGGTTGCGTCAGAATGCCACAACCGACTTTAGCTGGAATAAAATGGCGCGACATCCGCTCCACACTCTGGGGTCTTTGGTCCCGCCCAGGGATATGAGTGGAGGAATATGATAGGTTACAGGCATCATGGGACATCGAGACCTTAGCCAATCTCTGATCCCTAAACCCCCTTAGTCGGAAGTGAGGGACTGTCTCCTCAGTGCCATGTCTCGTGGGTCTTTGGTCCCACCCAGGGATATGAGTGGAGGGATGTGATAGGTTACAGGCATCGCGCCACATCGAGACCTTAGCCGCCACATCGAGACCTTAGTCAATCTCTGAGTCACAAACCCCTAGAGCCGGAAGTGAGAGATGTCTCCTTTGTTCTATGCTTCTGGGGTTCTTTGGCTCCGTTCAGTGATGAGTGGACATATGTGATAGATTACAGGCATCTCGCCACATCGAGACTTTAGCCAATCTCTGAGCCCCAAATCCCCCTTAGCCGTAAGTGAGGAATTGTCTCCTCCGAGCTCCATCTTGGGGTTCTTTGGTCCCGCCCAGGAATATGAGTGGAGGAATATGATAGGTTACAGGCATCACGCCACTTGGAGACTTTAGCCAATCTCTGTGCCCTAAACCCCCTTAGCCGGAAGTGAGGGATTGTCTCCTCAGTGCCACGTCTCGTGGTTCTTTGGTCCCGCCCAGGGATATGAGTGGAGGGATGTGATAGGCTACAGGCATCACGCCACTTGGAGAATTTAGTCAATCTCTGAGTCCCAATTCCCTAGATCCGGAAGTGAGATGTCTCCCCTGCTTTATGCCTCTGGCGTTCTTTGGTCCCGCTCAGGGATGAGTGGACGGATGTGATAGGTTACAGGCATCTCGCCACATAGAGACTTTAGTCAATCTCTGATCCCCAACCCCCCTTAGCCCGAAGTGAGGGATGGTCTCCTCAGTGCCACGTCTCGTGATTCTTTGGTCCCGCCCAGGGATATGAGTGGAGGGATGTGATAGGTTACGGGCATCACGCCACTTGGAGACCTTAGCCAATCTCTGAGTCCCAATTCCCTAGATCCGGAAGTGAGATGCTCCCCTGCTTTATGCCTCTGGCCTTCTTTGGTCCGGCTCAGGGATGAGTGGAAGGATGTGATAGGTTACAGGCATCTCGCCACATAGAGACTAGCCAATCTCTGAGCCCCCAACCCCCCTTAGCCGGAAGTGAGGGATGGTCTCCTCAGAGCCACATCTCATGGTTCTTTGGTCCCGCCTAGGGATATGAGTGGAGGGATGTTATAGGTTACAGGCATCACACCACATGGAGACCTAGCCAATCTGAGTCCCAACCCCCTAGACCCGGAAGTGAGAGATTGTCTCCTCAGAGCCACATCGTGTGGTTCTTTGGTCCCGCCCAGGGATGAATGGAGGGATGTGATAGGTCACAGGCATCTCGCCACTTCGAGACTTTAGCCAATCTCTAGCCCCACAACCCCCTTAGCCAGAAGTGAGGGCTTATCTCTTGTGCTCTATGCTTCCGCATCGTTTGGTTCCCACCCAGGGATATAAGTAGAGGAATGTCACAATGTCACACCCAAAAGTAGTTGTCTCCTCCGATTTACGTTTTGGTATTCTTTGGACCCGTTCAGGGATATGAGTGGAGGGACGTGACAAGTTATAGGCATCTTGCCACATCTACTTTGGGAGTCCCCTTGATCACACCCAGGGATTTGTGGAGCAACAAATAGGCTCCAAATTGTCCTACCAACGCAAGTCCTAAGCTTCTCTCAAACCTCCATTGAGTTAGTCAGGGCCCGCCCACCCACTCTGGAGCTCCGCCCACTCAGGACCGGCCAGAAACCTTCACACTAAACGAAGACTCCGGGCTGTGTCAGAATGCCACATCTGACTTCAGCCAGAAATGAAAGGGCGTGACTTCCATTCCGCACTTTTGGGGTCTTTGGTCCCGCCCAGGGATATGAGTGGGGGTATATGACAGGTTACAGTCATCTAGCCACATTGAGACCTTAGCCAATTTTATATAGCCTGAATTGAGGGATTGTCTCCTCCGAGCTACACTTTGGAGTCCTTTGGTCCCACCCAGAAATATGAATGAAGGGATGTAACAGGTTACAGACATCACACCACATCGAGACCTTAGCCAATCTCTGAGTAGGAAACCTTCTCTGCCGGAAGTGAGGGATTATCTGCTCTGCTCTATGCTTCTGGCATCCTTTGGTCCCGCGCAGGGATATGAGTGGAGTGAATTAACGCATCTCACCACATCAAGACTTTAGTCAATCGCTGAGCCCTAAACCCCGATAGCTGGAAGTGAGGGATTGTCTCTTCAGAGCTAAACTTTGGAGTCCTTTGGTCCCGCCAAGGGATATAGTGGAGGAAGGTGACAGGTTACACGTATCTTGCCACACTGAGACCCTAGCCAATCTCTGAGATGGAAAGCCTCTTTAGCCGGAAGTGAAGTATTGTCTCCTCCAAGCTACATTTCTGGCCTCTTTTGGTCCTCCCAGGGATTATGGATTGGGGGAGGGGGTTCGTATAGGAAGGTTATGGTTAAGAAACTGCCCCTTGTTCCGGTCCGACCTTCACGCCCTACCGAGGTCACCAGTCGCCCCCCACGAGCGGCTCTCCAGCACAGCCATGGCCCCAGAAGCACAAGGACTTAATGCAGAACCCAGCAGCTTGGAGCAGAAAAGTGAACGGACTATGCATTGATCCAGGCCATCAAGTCTGCCGGAGGGGAAAGGGTGCTGCCCCATTCGCCCTCCTCTCTGGAAAGAAAGATGGCGGCCACATGGGAGCCTTGTGGACAGCAGGTATGAGCCGGGGGTGTGGGGGCGACTAAAACCTCATGGGAAGGGGGGCGTTTCGGACCGCCCTTCACACCCTACCGAGGCCACCAGTTGCCCCCACGAGCGGCTCTCCAGCACGGCCACAGCCCCAGAAGCACAATGACCTAATGCAGAACCCAGCAGCTTGGAGCAGAAAAGTGAAAGGACTATGCGTTAATCCAGGCAATCATTTCTGCCCAGAGGGGAAAGGGTGTTGCTCCCTTCCGCCCTCCTCCCTCTGGAAAGAAAGATGGCGGCCACATGGGAGCCTTGTGGACAGCAGGTATGAGCCGGGGGAGTGGGGGCGACTAAAACCTCATGGGTCGGGGGGCGTTCCGGTCCGTCCTTCACACCCTACCGAGGTCACCAGTCGCCCCCCGCGAGCGGCTCTCCAGCACGGCCATGGCCCCAGAAGCACAAGGACTTAATGCAGAACCCAGCAGCTTGGAGCAGAAAAGTGAACGGACTATGCGTTGATCCAGGCCATCAAGTCTGCCGGAGGGGAAAGGGTGTTGCCCCATTCGCCCTCTCCTCTCTGGAAAGAAAGATGGCGGCCACATGGTAGCCTTGTGGACAGCAGGTATGAGCCGGGAGTGTGGGGGCGACTAAAACCTCATGGGAAGGGGGGCGTTTCGCTCCGCCCTTCACGCCCTACCGAGGCCACCGGTTGCCCCCCGCGAGCGGCTCTCCAGCACGGCCACGACTCCAGAACACAGAAACCAATTTCTTAACTATCTGACTTTCAGTAGAAATACTTCCAGGGTCAATAGGTAAAATAGCAGAAATCCAAAACCAACATTTAATTCTTGAACCCAGCTGTAGAAAGCAAATCACTTCACAATGCCTTTTCAGCATGTCTGATTTGGGGGGGGGGGTAAACTCTAAAAAATAGTGGTGAATCTTTTATTGAAACAATGAATCTAATCAAAGCAGACAGAGTGTTAACTAGAATTCATCTGCCTCACAGGGACGGGGAGGGGTGGGGGGTGGGGCTTTATTGGGGTTCTTCATGGTAAAAAATAAGTATTGATAAAGGGAAACGTGTTTGATATTTGCATGACTGAGACATAAACCTGAAAGCTTTGTAACCTTTCCCACAGTGATTCAATAAATAAAAAAAAAAAAAAGAAACTGCCCCTTTTGGGGCTGGAGTGATAGCACAGCGGGTAGGGCGTTTGCCTTGCACGCGGCCGACCCGGGTTCGATTCCCAGCATCTCATATGAATTGGTCCCCTGAGCACCGCCAGGGGTAATTCTTGAGTGCAGAGCCAGGAGTAACCCCTGTGCATCGCCCGGTGTGACCCAAAAAGCCAAAAAAAAAACTGCCTCACTAATCCAGACTTTCTCCAATCATAACTGCCGGAGTCATGGCCTACCCCAACGGAAGTGTGGGGGCAGGTATCACATTGGAAGTCCCCTCGATCACACCCAGGGATTTGTGGAGCAACAGTCTCCAAATTGTCCTACCACCGCAAGTCCTAAGCTTCCCTCTACCTCCATAGTGTTAGTCAGGGCCCGCCCTCCCACTCTGGAGTCTTCGCTCCTCAGGGATAGTTTGGCTTCTCGGATTCTAAAGCGGTGGGGGGAGGGGAGCCTGCACTCACGGTACAGCTAAGATCACTCGGGACTCTCATCAAGGCAGGGCTGGGTCTCGGGGTCTCCTCTGTTCTTTTTGGGGCCCTCACCTGACTCCTAAAGGAGCTCCACCCACTCAGGAGCGACTAGAAGCCTTCACACTAAACAAAGTCCTCAGGCGGAGTCAGAATGTCGAAACTGACTTTAGCCAGAATGAAAGGGCGTGACATCTGCTCCACACTTCTGGGGTCTTTGATCCCGCCCAGGAATATAGGTGGAGGGATGTGATGGGTTACAGACATCTCACCACATCAAGACCTTAACCAATCTCTAAGCCCCAAACCCTCTTTAGCCAGAGGTGAGGGATTGTAGCCTCCTAGCTACTTCTTGGGGTTCTTTGGTCCCGCCCAGGGATATGAGTGGAGGGATGTGACAGGTTACAGGCACCATGCCACATGGAGACCTTAGCCAATCTCTGAGTTGGAAACCCCCTCTTCCGGAAGTGAGGGATTGTCTCCTCTGCTCTACGGTTCTGGCATCCTTTTCTCCCGCTGAGGAATTGTGGAACTGGAGGGGGAGGGGGCAATGTTCCAGGTAGGAAGGTAACAAAAAAAAAAATTGCCCCACACATCCAGACCTTCTCCAATCAAAACTGCCAGAGTCCTGACCTACCGCAATGGAAGTGCCGGGACAGATATCACATTTGCTCTACACTGGGAGTCCCCTCGATCACACCCAGGGATTTGTGGGGCAACAGATAGGCTCCAAATTGTCCCACCACTGCAAGACCTAAGCTTCTCTCAACCCTCCATTGAGTGAGTCAGGGCCCGCCCTCCCACTCTGGAGTTTTCGCTCCTCAGATACAGTCTGAGTCCTTGGGTCCTAAAGTGGTCGGGGGAGGGGAGCCTGCCCTCACAGTACAGCTAAGATCACTTGGGGCTCTCATCAAGGCAGGACTGGGGTCTCGGGTTCTCCTCTGTTCCTTTTTGGTTCCTCACCTGATTCCCAAAGTCCCTGGGCCCCCTTGACAGACTCCTTGCCATACTCAGACCATTGTCAATCTTATATCCCCCCTCACACACACCCCAACCAGAAGTTAAGGAATGTCACATCCTCTTGCCACCCTGGCATCCCCTCATGGATATGAGAGATGCAAACAGGTTCCTAGCTGCCATGCGTAAGCAAGACCTTTGCTGATTTTAAGCCTCTATAATCTTTCCTCCAAGTTTGGGGTCAGTTCCACTTTGCACTTCTGGGGTCCTGCCCAAAGATATGAGAAGGCATGGGGATAATTATTGTACTACGTTCAGTCTGCCCTCTGCCCTCAACTTGAGTCAGTCTGGGACCTTCTTCCCAAACCGTAGTCTGTGCCCTTCAGATACTAACAGGGCTGTGAGCATGTACAGATATTGGTTCCAGGCCGCCCTCCCACACAATACACTTCACCAATCTCAACTCCCATCAGCACTTGAAGCGGCGACATATTCGCTCCGTGCTTCTCTGTCTCCCAGGTCCGGACCATGGATATGAGGGAAGGTTAGCGGTTTCAAGCCAGTGTCCCACACAAAAACTTTCACCGACCCTTGATCCCTCACAATCCTCCCTGCCGGAAGGGAGGTTAACTCACTTTCCCTCTGCTCTTCTGGGATCCCTTGTGTCCCGGCAAAGGAAACAAGAAGGGACATAGATAGAGTCTAAGCCGCCACAGTAAACAAAAAAAAATTGCCCATCTCACAACTCCCAATCCCCACTCCGAACTTACAGCAACTTCGCCCCAGCTCACCACTTCTGGAGTCTCCTGGGTTCTGCCTCGAAATCCGAGGAGGGATGGAGACGATTTCTGTGGGAGCTTCAGTCTGTTCTCTGACCTCAACTTGAGTCCGATTGGGCCCTCGCTCCTGCACTATGCGTTCTGTAGATACAGGCTGACTCCTCGGTTTCTCATGTGCGGGGGGAGGATGAGGGCGTAGCCTCAAAAATCTGCCCAGGTTCCCTCCAGGGGGTGCTGGAGTCTGTGGCCTTTTGTCCTCTCTTAGGGCCCTCACCTTGAGTCCCAGCCAAGCTGGGCCCTCCTCACAATGACGTTCCCCGTTTTCAGATTCCCCCACAGCACCTGCTGCCAGAAGAGAAAGAACATCATATCTCCCCTGCGTTAACCGGGGTAGGTTGAGGTCAGGGACATTCCTGCTGGGATGTTCTGAGTCTGTCGGGTCAGGCCCTCCTCACCAAATCCCCTATCTGTCCTGCTCTGCCCTGGCCCTTTGTTTCTCTTATCAGCGTTTTCTCTCTCAGCAGCATTTTCTCCAGCCCATCCTCCCTTCGCCATCTATTTCTGACCTTTAACTTTGTATATATTTCAAGCATTATGTGGGGTTAATAAAGGACAAATCCCCTGCTTTGCCTTTGTTTTTTCCCAGTCCAACAAGGCTGAAATTCCCCAACAGCCCCAGAGGTTCAAGGCAAAACTCAGCTGGGTACTGTAGGGCCCGGCTCTCCACCCTCTGGTCTACACGTCGTCTCAGCAGGCCTGTTGCTGCTCTCTGTCAGGCTGAGTCTGTGCCCCTCGGACCTAGGCTTTGACTCCCACAGTTCTAAGTACGTGGAAGAGGGCAACGTTCACCTCTCGATGACTCCCTGAGGTCTGTCAGGGGTTTCATCAGGCTGGAGCTGGCTTCTGTGTGTCCCCTCTCCTGGGGGACAGCTTTCCCTCTCAGTCTCAGACAGGAGCCTTCCCGCTTTGGAGGAAGGACGAATCATAGGAGAAAGGGTTGAAAGAGGGGGCCGTGCGACATCTCCTTATATACAAAGTGATCAATGGAAAGTAAATCATCCAACGTTTCTCCCTGAAAAGCAGGCTTAACTCTTTTGCAAACCACAACACGCAAAAGGAGAGAGAGAACAGACGGGAATGCCCCGCCACAGAGGCAGGGTGGGATGGGGGGATGGGGGGTGGGAGGGATACTGGGATCCGTGGTGCTGGGAAATGGGCACTGGTGGAGGGATGGGTATTCAGAATAAATAAATAAAGAAATAAATAAAAAGAAAGAGGGGCACATTCCCTTGTGGAGATGAGGGAAGAGATCTGAGGAGGATGGAGATAATTTCTGCGGGAGCTTCTGTCTGCCCTCTGCCCTCAACTTGAGTCAGACTGGGTCCTCCCCGCTACACCGTGGTCTGCGCCGCCCTTCAGAGAGCCAGCGCCTCTCTTCACTCAGGGACTCAGACTTTGGGCTCCTGTGTTCTATGGGTGCACTTGAACAGCAGTGCAAGGCTGGGAGGGGCAGGGTTTGGCAGTCATCTATACATCGTAGAGAGCAATGATTTTTCACCTCTTCATCTTCCTCCTCAGCTGGAAACACTTTCCCCATCTCTGCTTGGAGCCTGTGTGTTTGACATAGGGAGACTGTGCATGGACAAACATGCCCGTACATAGCACACACATAGACATGTATGCAGGCATGTTTATAGATGTACTACATATGTAGGGCCTGCACCGATCCTGTGGAGCTCTCTGGCATCCACACTGTTTGTATATGCCCCGCATTGTGTTTGCATCATATTGAGGGTGTGTTGGGGTCACAGTGAGAGTAAGGTAGCAATTTTCCATTCCTCCCATAGATGCAGTCTCCCCCTTATCACAAAGCCTGCTGGAGCAGGGCCTCTGTTAGAAGCCGTGAAGCTACGTTGCCACACTGAACTCTCCCGAAATCCATCATTTCTATAATGGGTGTCACTTCATGTTGTACAGCTGTGGGTTTTGACAAGTGTATGACGACATGTATCTATCATTACAGCGCCACAAATAGTAATTTCACTGCCCCCACCCCCCAATCATTTGTGCTCTGCCTATTCATCCTCTCTCCCTTGTCCCACCCCTTGGCAACTGCTGCTTTTTTAATGTCTGCATAGCTTTGCCTTTCCCAGAATGTCAGAGTTGATGCATGGTATGTCGCCTTTCAGATGAGCTCCTTTCCCATAACGCTAAGTATGGACGTTTCCTCCCCATGTTTTCCCATGGTTTCATAGCTAATTTCTTTTCAGCATCGAACTGTCAGTGCAGTTTTCAACAACTACCTGTGGACCTGCAGGTGCAAATGGTTACTAGTCTACTCCATTTTGTGTATATAGAAATCACATTTTTTGGCTTCTTTGGGGCGGTCACATCCTGCAGTGCTCAGGGCTCACTCTGAGCTCCGTGCTTGCAGATAGATGCTGTCAGGGAAACAAGCGGTGTGAGGGATTGAACCCAAGCCTCCTGAATGCAAAATATATGTTTTAGCCCATCTCTCCATATTTTTTTTGTCTGTGGGGACCATACCGAGTGGTTCTCTAGGTTTTCTCTTGGCACTGCTCTCAGGGATCAGTCCTGGAAGAGCTCGGGGAAGCCATATGGGGTGTTGGGGATGTAAGTTTGTTTGGCCACGTGCAAGACAAGAGCCCTCCCCACTGCATTATCTCTCCAGCCCACACATTTTCTTGTATTGTTGTTATTGTTTGGGGGACCCAGCCCAGTGGTGCTCAGCAGTTACTCCTGGCAGAGCTTGTGGGACCATATGGGATGCCAAGTATAGAACCTGGGTTGGTTGCATGCAAGGCCAGCACTCTCCTCACTGTACTATCTCTTGGGTTGCATTCACACATTTCCATTTAATCCACCCATCCATCAAAGAACATCTTTCAGGGTCTCGTGATTCCCAGAGGTGCTGGGCTATGAATGGAGTTTTTGCGGCCCCTTCGCAAAGATTTTTTCTGTCTGTGACTTGTCTCATTCATTTTCTTAACTTTTGCAGGGCAGAAGTATTTCATTTTGACGTGGTCCATCTTCTTGTATTCCATTCATGGATGTGCTTTCGGTGTTGCATCTAAAAACTCAAGTGACAAACCACCGTGACCTCAATTTTATGTCCTTAAGGATAATATGGATAGAATTTTATAGGCTACATTTAGTGGTGAGCTGGTAAAATTTCAATTATGAGCTTACAATTCTGAGAGGAAAAAGCTTTTTTATTAAGAGAAGGAAAAAACTCAATTTGTAGCATTTTCTGATTTTATGGCATAAATACTCCCATCGTGGTCAATTTCAGTCCACAATTGTTGGCATCACTGAATCTGGAGTGGCCAAAGAGGCTCGCCATTGAATTCCCTGAATCTCCTGAGTCAGGTTAACCTCACTGCGTGTACAGATCTTCCATATGACCTGGAGTGTCATAAGTCCTATCCTGCTCTTTTGTTGCAGTTTGATTTTCACTGAGGACTTTGACCTTTTTTTTTCTTTTTGGGACACATTCAGCGATGCGCAGGGGTTCCTCCTGGCTCTGCACTCAGGAATTACTCCTGGTGGGGCATGGGGACCATATGGGATGCTGGGAATCGAACCCGGGTTGGACGTGTGCAAGGCAAATGCCCTACCCGCTGTGCTATCACTCCAGGCCCCCGTCTTTGACTTTTTTTGAAGTAAAATAGTCACAACAATCACAATCATCCTGTTGTTCGTCGATTGCCTCGAGCAGGCACCAGTAACGTCTCCTTCATCCTAGCCCTGAGATTTTTAAAAGAGCCACATTCAATGCTCTTTCAAGGTTACGAGAATGAGACCCACCAATGTTACTGGTATTTGGCATATTAAGTACGACACGGGAAGTTTGCTAGACTCTGCCGTGTGGGCAGGATATTTTCGGTAGCCTGCCGGGTTCTCCAAAGGAAAAATGAGATAATAAGATGCCACACGCCCGCAAATGTGGCTGTGTGTTTTATAGTCTCTGCGTCTTGGCCATTAATGGGACCAACCTGGCACTGACGGCAGCTGGTGGGTGTGACGCCTACCTACTGAAAGATGGGGGATCTGGGTGGAGAAGGCCCAGTCTCAATCCGAGCAGGCTTGGAGATCTCAGCCCCGGGACCCACATGCCTGGGTTCCTCTGCCAGTTCCTTCATGCATGAGGCTTGCCCGGACGTGTGGAGAGTGGTCTCAGCATGGCTGTGGCTGGTTCTGGAGGTCTTCGGCTGCTGGGGCGGGGCGGAGGGAAACTCAACCTGCCTCCCTCCAAGGGGCCCCGGTGAGGACAGCCAGGCACGGGGGCAGAAGTAAAATAGTATTATTTAGAAAAATGGAGAGAGTACATATTTCAGGCTGTGGTGAGGGCAGTCGTGGATACATGCAATATTTTTTGTTTTCTTGAGCTGATCCTTTCTTTCGGCAAAGTATTAAAGGTGTGCTCTTCACCTATACTCATTGCAGCTCTTAGTACAATAACCAGAATATGGGATGAACCCAAATGTCCAACAGCAGATGAGTGGATAAGGAAGTTGTAGTGCATAGTGGAATACTATGCGGCCACTATAAAGCAAAATTATGCAATTTGAAGCAATCTCGGTGAAATTGGAGGCTGTCATGCTGAACGAAATAAACCAGAGGCAGGACAAATATAAGATGATCTCACTAATCTGTGGTGTGTAGAAAAACAAATCAAGGGACGAGACAGTATCAGTTGATTTAAAAAAATCTTGGATACTAGAATAGAAACCTGAGACTGTCAGGCTTGGGATGAAGGGTGAAGCAAAGAAATAGGTTGCCCAAAATGGGAGACTAACACCCAGGAGTGGCCGAGATTAGTACCAGGAATTTTGCTCCATGACTTGGAGGCCAGCCACGCGTGGTAGGGGAAAAGGAAGCTCAGATAGAGAAGGGAGCACCAAATAAAGGGTGTTGGGTGGATCCTCCCAGGATGGGAGAAGCATGCTGAAAGTAGACTATAGACCGAACATGATTGCCACTCAATGCCTCTCTTGCACTCTTGCAAACCACACGACCCAAAAGGAGAGAGAGAGAGAGAGAGAGAGAGAGAGAGAGAGAGAGAGAACAATGCCCTGCCACAGAAGCAGGGTGGGAAGGAGGGGATAGGCGGTGGGAGGGATGCTGGGACCCGTGGTGGAGGAAAATGGGCGCTGGTGGAGGGATGGGTACTTGATCATTGTATAACTGAAGCCCAAGCACAAAAATTTGTAAGTCTACAACTGTACCTCATGGTGTTTCACTAATAAAAAAAATAAATAAATAAAAGAAATAGGTTGCCAGGAAGTAACAAGAGAGCATAAGTTGAGAGTTTTCAGCCTATGGGTGATGCTATGCACTAAAACCATAACTGTCAATCAATAAATAATGGGAGGATGGTTGGGTTGGGAGAGGAACATAAGAGGGGAAATGACTCAGGGGAGGATCATGATTATTTCTGTGGTAGGGGTGTGCAGTAACTTTCATTCATACATCACTATCAGAAACTTGAGCACTATGGTAATCCTATTACCTAACCTATAATAATGCAACGAAAAGTAAGTAAAGTAAAGGCCCTCCCGTTGTTCATCGATTTGCTCAAGCGGGCCCAGTAACGTCTCCATTGGAGACTTTGTTGTTACTGTGTCTGGCATATCGAACACTCTCGGTAGCTTGCCGGGCTCTCCGAGAGGGGCGGAGGAATCGAACTCGGGTCGGCCATGTTGGCTGCGTGCAAGGCAAATGCCCTACCGCTGTGCTATCGCTCCAGCCCCTGCAACGATATAGATAAATAAAGGTATATTCTTCTGGAGAGTACATGCTCCAGCCAAGCACCTCTGGGAATCACGAGACCAGGAGCCTGAGTTTGCAAGTGTGGAGTGAAGTGAATTGGGTCTGGATCACAGGAAGCCCATGGGTAATCACATTTTCTTTTTGGTTATTTGGCCACAGTTTTGACAGTGTTCAGACGTTTCCTGACTTTGTGCACAGAAGTGACCCTGGTGGTCCTTGGGGGTCATATATGGTGTCGGGGACCTAAAAGGGTCAGCTACACATGAGACAAGTGCCTTACCCTTTGTACTGTCTCTCTGGCCCCATGAACATTTTCATCTGCTTCCCCCTCCTCTGTTCCAGGCTATTCTAAATTTCCCTACAATTTCTCTGATATTAGTTGGGGCTGAGAACATTAATCGGGCTCTGACTACCCCCTCATATTAATTTCCTTTCATTGCCATAACAAGTAACACAGACTTAGCATCTTTTACCATATATATCTGTTCTCTTATAGTGGTCAGAAGTCGGACATCGTGTCACTGGGATAAGATTAAGGGATCAGGGCTATGTTCCTCCTGGAGGCTGGAGGGAAGAAATGTCCATTCCTTGACTTGCAACTTCTGGAGACCATGCCATTCCTTGGATTGAGGCCCCTCCTTGAAAGTCAGCAATGACCAGGTGAACCTCACAGGGCAAAACTGGCACTTGCCATACTTGGCTGAATTTCTTTTTTTCCTACTTTTAAGAACCCTTGTGATTCCATAGGTCCTATCTTGATAAACAAGGATCATCGTCCTACCAAGGTCATCTGCTTGACACCCTTCATTCTGCAACCTCCACTCCCCCTGCATGCCAGGGCGGGCAACATTCTGGCACACAGGCCACATAGGGCCTGAAACAATCCTATGGCCTGGCCCTGGTACGTGATGGGATAGACACGGATGCTTTTTGCTTACTACCTGTGGTCCATCTACTGGTACTCAAGTGACTCTTGGCAGAAAAACCAGGTTCCCATCCCTGCCTCTTCAATTTGCAATCTGTGGGCCTCTGAAAATTAGCTTGTGGACATCCTTGGGCTAACACATCCCTTCACAAATGTTACTTCAGAGGCACAGCCTTGTTCATAGTTGGACTGCTGTTATCTTTAAAAGGGTTGCAAGTATGTGCTCTGGGGTGGTCTCTTGCTGTGGTCTGATGGAAGAGGTGACTGAACTCCTTAACCTTCAAGACTTATCTCTGGAAACATTCTCAAAAAGTCCCTCCACGAGCACCTTCCTGGCTCCAAAGCCTTCTGTTTGCCTCTATCCTGGTGGCTGATCCCTGCATAGGACTCATGCTAATTGCTCCATATTTCCAGCTGGCTGTGCAATCCTTGGAAAAGCCACTTTTTCCAAGTTTCCAAACAAAACCCTGCTGGGATTGGTCTAGGTCACAGTAGAAGGGATATTACTTTACATGAATACTTCTGGCACTGAGCCTCAATTTCATTTCATTTTTCATTTCATCATCCTGTTATTCGTCGATTGCCTCGAGCAGGCCCCAGTAACGTCTCTTTCATCCTAGCCCTGAGATTATATTCAAGGCTGTTTAGGAGAGTGAGACCCATCATTGTTACTGGTATTTGGCATATTTGGTATGCCACGGGGAGTTTGCCAGACTCTGCCCTGTGGGCAGGCTACATTCGATAGCCTGCAAGTTTGTCCAAAGTAGAAATAAGACAATAAGATGTCATAAAAAAAAGTTCTGTTAAGATGTCGCGCGGCCGCGAATGCGGCCACGCGGTTCCGGGATCTGAATTTTATAGTCTCTGAGTCTTGGCCGCTGATGGGATTACACGGCGCCAGGGGGCCAGGTGGTGGGTGTGACCCCCGCCTACTGGAATTTGGAGGATCTGGGTGGAAGATGCTCAACTCCAATTCGAGTAGGCTTGGAGGTCTCGGCCCCGGAACCCGCGTGGCTTTGTCCCTCTGCCAGTACCTTCATGTGTGCGGAGAGTGGTCTCAGCACTGAGCCTCAATTTCATCTATAAAAATCTCTCTTAAATGCACACACAAAAAGTCTGTGTCTGACCTCTCACTTGGGAAACTCACCAGCTGTAGGCAGCAGGGAGTGAGTACAAAGAGTCCAGGGATTTGAAGCTGTTATCCTGACTGTCTGATATGGGAGGGCGTCACCAAGCAGGGAAGCCAGAGGGCCCCGACTGCTAGAAAGGGCAAGCACGGGATTCTCCCCTAGGTTTTCCAGAAGGAATTCACCCCTGCAACAGGCTGACTCAAAGTGAGTTAAGACCTGTTTTGGATTTCTGACTTCCAGAACAGTAAGAGATGATATATGTGTTATAAGCTGACAAACCACCTTTTAAAAAAGGTGAAGTTAACGACAGTGTTTCCGATGACGTTCCATAATATCAATTTCGCTGTAATCCTGCTAGCATGGAATCTTATTGTATTTTGAATTGGCAAAAATATTTAGCTTGATTTAGGGTTGAATTTCTTTACTTTTCACAGAACTGGCTGCTTCCCCTTTTGTGGAGAGGGGACTGCACTTTGATGAGGAATGACATATACACCTAAATGATGTTGTAACAGCTGACAGACACATTGTAGGAAAAATAAAATCTTGCATATATAAAGCATTTTTAACTCTAAAAAGTGATTTTTTTTGGCTTTTTGGGTCACACCTGGCAATGCACAGGGCTTACTCCTGGCTCTGCACCCAGGAATTAACTCTGGCGGTGCTCAGGGGACCATATGGGATGCTGGGAATCGGACCCGAGTTGGCCACATGCAAGGCAAATGCCCTACCCACTGTGCTATTGCTCCAGCCCCTAAAAAGTGATTTTTTAATAGCAGAAACATGTTTCTAATGCAAGATGTTAATGTCACCATATGCCGGAAATACTCCAGGGGCTTAAGTGGCCAAAGTGCTCTTCTGAGAAGGGTCCTCTTGGATTTGGAAGGAACCTTTGCTAAGGGGAAGTTCACACCTGCCTTGGGAGCTGCTGGACACTGAAGTCTCTTTGCAGGCCTCCAGATCTAGAGGATCTCATATTGTCTGTCCCCAAAGCTGCTCCCTAACCCATCAAGTTTTTTTTTTTTTTTTGCTTTTTGGGTCACACCCGGCGATGCTCAGGGGTTACTCCTGGCTTTGCACTCAGGAATCACTCCTTGCGGTGCTCGGGGGACCATATGGGATGCTGGGAATCGAACCTGGGACGGCCGCGTGCAAGGTAAATGCCCTACCCGCTGTGCTATTGCTCCAGCCCCAAGGGTTCTTTTTCTAAGGCCCATCTGTGATAATAAGCTCTTGAAATGTGGCAGCATGGTAATCTATGTGGAATACATTGTGAAATGCACTCGATTTCGGCAGCACAAAAGTATCTACTGTAAATAAATAAACCAACTTCTCAAACTGCTAAGCAAGTTCATCGGGGCTCGAACTCAGGGTCTTACACATGCTCTGCATGTGTTTCACCACTTGAGCCATTTCTTTCTGTAATTGGTTTTAGAGTTTGTCTAAGCTTTTGAATACATTACTGCCTTTTGCTTTTAAAGCACGGACTATTGCAAGTAAAAAATGATCTGTATCTGAATCCAAGTCTCACGAGGATATGAGAATACTTTGCTGATCCTCCAAATACGTTCAAGACTGAAGACTTTCCAATAATTCCTTACCAGAGTCATCTGTCTACTGAGATTTATTTCACGTATTGATATTTCAAGTATCATTCTTCCCACAAGTCTGTCATCCGCAAAAACTCCAACTGCAATCTATTACACTTAATTGCTTTATACCTTTATTTTGGCAGCGCTGGGAACTGAACCCAGCGTCTCACATGTGCAAAGCAAGTGCTCAATCCCTGAACCATAACCCTGACCCCGATGTGCTGCATAAGGGCGTCCTAGGTGGGGCTTGGAAACCAGGACTACACCAAGCAGTACTGAGGGGTGGACCGTGCAACGTCGGGGCTCGAACTCAGGGTCTTACACATGTTCTGCATGTGTTTCACCACTTCAGCCATTTCTTTCTGCAATTGATTTTGACCTCCCAGGAGTTGTTGCTGACCACGAAGCTCTGCATTCTTGCTTGTGGGTTGCATGCTACATCCCACCCGCCCCCTGACCCTTGGGTACTCCCTGCTTGTGCGCTAATGGTCACCAGAGCCTATGCCCTCTAGCCCCATTTAGGGCCGAGAAGATGGCATAAAGGGCTGGGGTATATGTTCTGCATGTTGAAACTTCAGATTTAATATTTGGCATTACATGATCCCCTGGCACCACTGGGAGTGGCCCCAGAACACTCCAAGGTGTGCCCGCCCGCCCCCCCCCCCCCCCGAAATTATGTGAAAAGAAAATGATTTTAATCCAATTCTGATTTTTGGGAGAAAAACGGTTTATCTCTGTTTATTGCTCTTCCTCATATTCTTTTTTTTCTTTTTGGGTCACACTTGGCGATGCTCAGGGGTTCCTCCTGGCTCTGCACTCAGGAATTACTCCTGGCGGCGCTCGGGGGACCATGTGGGATGCTGGGAATTGAACCCGGGTTGGCTGCATGCAAGGCAAATGCCCTCCCCGCTGTGCTATCTCTCCAGCCCCATCTTCCTCATATTCTTAAGATGCCTATAGGTAAACAAGGTGATAGCCAGTGGGTGTAGCTGGAGAACTTTGGGCATTCTTACCTAGATGCACTGACCACGGACACTCGCTGGTGCTCAGCAGCAGAGCACAGGCCTCGCACGTGTGAGGTCTGTATTAGTTGCCAGCCCCCGAGAGAGTCAGGCTCTCAGGTCAGGCTCACTGTCCACCACCGCCTGGAGTTGTGGTGGACATGGTGTAGCCCTCTTCTGAAAGCTAGTCTTACTTGACAGGGACCGCCACGACACGCCGTTGACTCTGGGGGAGTCTTCAGAGGTTGCTGGTGGAGAAAGAGCACGTGGGACGGAAGGAGCAGGTGAGACGGGGGTCACTTAGGTACCTGAGTGATCGGAAGCCCAGTGTCCCTTACATTCCCAGAGTGAGAGAGCTTTGCTGAGTTAATAGATTTATTACAGCAGGTCTTTAGTCAATATTGCATGAAAACATTTCCATGAAATTTCCTCAAATCCTTTAAGCCATTAGTATTAAGCTCTTTTTCTTTTACATGGAGTGACACTTTGTTAATTTATGAAATATTTACAGCACTTACAAAAAAGCAAGAGAATATCTAATAAAATTTCTTATACATACAAAAATTCATACATTATACTATGATCTTTGAGATGTCTTATTTGGTAGACCTTTTAGGCTATGACATAAAATAATTTACAAAGATATATTTAATCTCTCTTAATTCATTGAAAACAAAACCATTATTAGCTATAAATAGTCCTTTACAAATCATTGCAAAACACATTGTTTTAATGCTAGCCTTAGCTTTTACAAATAGACTTACTAAATGAATTAGTTCAGATATCAAAGAGAAGTGTGCATTTGAAATTTCATTTAACACTACGAAAACGGAACACAAAGAAACACAACAACCTGAAAAAAGCAAACAGGCGGGTACTTCAAGTAAAAATTTGTAGAACCAGTTTTTATAGATGCTTGTGGGCAGGGGCATCTAACGACCAACGAGAGCGAAATTCAGAAACACGATACTTTGGCCAATAGGCTCCACCAGTGTCTATGTCTCTTTCCAAGGACGGCACCGGAGTGTCAGCTGAGCGCCCACGATGGTCAGCCCTACATCTTAGCTGAGGAGTGTTTGAACCAGAGCAAAGTTGGTGAAATAGCCACCCAAGCAGCAGAATGCAGCTGGCACCCCTGGACTGTGCTGTAGAAGGGGCTCCCGGCACCTAAATTTGGGGGCTAGGCTTGTAGGCAAGCTCATTAAAGCACACAAAAAACGTAATTGACAGGCAGAGGGGAAAAAGGTCAAATTAGATTTGACTGCGCCATAATTATTAATAGAAAAATACTCTTTCTGGAAAATTAGGGGGGCACCTGGGGAAAGCTATTTCTCCTTAGGCCCCTTATTTGAGACTTGGGATATTACACAATTTGGCAACCGCTGGAACACCTTGCATGGGATCGGGCCTAGGAAGCCGAGCTCAATGGGACTTTGGCAGCAACCCACCGCTTTCACGTCTGGGTTCATTTTAGAGAAATCCAAAGCAATTCTTAGGAGGAGGAGCTTGAGGAAAGTCCATTTCGCAAACACGTATTCATTTGTCCCCTTTCATTTCTGATAACTTGGTTCTGATTTAGCCCACGAAAGACATCTTCCCCACCCAGCCCTTCTCAAGAGGTAAATGCAGTTTACACTTTATCTTTCAAAAATACTGCTCTCGCAAAAGGGACCAGGAGTCGTGCAAACCCCGTTTGGTTCCTCTCCTCCGGCTGCTCGGCGGAGACGCGGTGGCTTTCTTGTAATATGTATTCTAGAAGGCACATATTCAAGAGTGTAAGATGGTGTTAGTGCAGTTCTACACGGAGGCCAATCTTTGCATCTACTCTGTACAGAGCCCCCCAAGGAGAGTCGCCAAGTGCCTTTGTCGTGCGCTGGGCCCAGAGCCTCAGAAGTGCGTCTGCATGTGGGTCACCATCTGCGAGGGGCTAGCTGGCGAGGCGGAGGGCTCTGAGAGCTTGGCCGAGTTGGCGAGCTGCATCTCCTCCAGGCGCTTGATGTACTCGTCCCGCAGGGCCAGGAGCTCCATGTAGCGCTGCTCCACCGGGTTAGGCTGCTGCGGAAGGACAGACTGGTTAGCACGGCCCACGCTCCCCGCCCTGCCCGCTGCCCCACATCCATCCACACAGTGTCCCAAAGTCTCGGGAAGTGAAACGGCACCAAGCACCCAGTGCCCCAGCGCCCCCGCCCGCAGAACATTCCAGAATCCGAGACACTCTTCCGAATGGCACTTCTCCCGCAAGGCCCAGACGACTCGTCGTTTTAAGGGAAACTGAGTTCAGTCGTGCGATGCCCTTTCAGCCATGTCCCTGTTTCTGGCTTTCAGGGCATGGGTGGGTCGCCACGCTGTCCATTTCAGTGGGCAGGGCCATGCTCTCGCGGGTGGGGCTGCCTGCCCGGGAGGCGCTGTGGACTCTGCAGCTGTGCAGATGCTCCCCGTGCTCCCCACACCTGGGCACTTGGGAGTCTTCCTCCTGCCTGGCCTATGGCTCTCACGTGGTGCTGGGAGTGCAGCTTCTGTCTCTCCCCTGCCACAGTCTTTCACGTGGCCCGGCCTAGAGTCACGCACGGCTGGGACAGGGGGAGACACTTGCTGGCCTCGGGTGGAATCTAGGGTCGACCTCGGCACCAGCTGCGGGATTTGACCCTCTGGGTGCTTCCACCAGCCAAATGGGAATACGAATCATCCACCGGTTGTCATGAGGGCAAAGGCGGGTCAAATTACTGTTCATTTTCCTACAATGCCGATTTCTTTGATGACCGAGCAGGCCCGCACATGGGAAGCAAAGCTGATTCTCCCTGACCTGCTCACCCTTCACGTTTGCACTGAGGCCGGAACCAGAGATAGTGGCGTGCGGGCATCGTCAATATCAAGCGCAATGCACCGTGACGCGTCTGTATCCGTATTAATGCAGTCGCTCATTACCCAGCTGCGCTTGGCAATGAACACCCCTTCCCCAGATTCCCTCACCGGCACAATCATGCTCTGAAGAGATCACAGACAAGCTTCGAGAAAGCTCCAGCACTATGTGAAGGCCTGATGAAACAGCGCAGCGCCTCCAGAAGTGCTGCTCTTTACTGCAAGTGGCCGCTCGAACTGTCCTGCGTCCCTGAATGTGTGAAGATGCAGAGTGGGAGGAAGCTGCCTGGCACCTATGAGTACCACCCTGGTGACTTCCGAGGAAGCTGCGGCACGAGGATACAAATGCACTGACTGAAAGCAGCAGCCACCCCTGACCGCGGACTGGAAGGAGGACAGAGAGGAGAAGAAGGGTGGATATAAAACACAGAGAGGGAGCCAGGATCCAGGGCACTCAGGCACACGGGTGATAGAGTGTCATGGCTATGTACACAAGCCAGAGTCAAGGACCGGAAACGAGAGATCCAATCCCCAGCAACCACACTTCAAAATGTGCTTGCTGAGATGGTGGGCTGGGGGCTGGAAGAGAAACCAGGGACACTGCAGGGGGGAAGTTGACACTGGTGGTGGGATTGGTGATGGACCACTATATAGCTAAAACTCAATGATGAGGGGCTGGACATAGTACAGTGAGGAGGGCAATTGCCTTGCATGTGGCCGACCTGGGTTCAATTCCCGGCACCTCTTATGGTCCCCAAGACAGCCAGGAAGTAAGAGTAAGCCCTGAGCACTGCTGGGTGTGGTCCAAAAAAGGAGACCTTAACTGTGAGTAACTTGGTAAATCACAGTGCTTTATGAAATAAAAAACATATCTAAAAAAGGGAAAAATGTTATTTCTTGTTTCTTCAGACCCAAAGTGCAAAGCAGAGGGGCACACTCCGGCCACAGGGAGACTCAAGGGGCAGGTCGCAGGGAGACTCAAGGGGCAGGTCCTTCCTGGCCCCTTTCAACTTGCAGGGCTCCTGGGTCCCCTGGCTCACAGTCGCATCACTCCCGTCTCCACCTGGTCTTCCTGTGGCATCTCCTCCTTCACGCTCGCGTCTCCTTTCTCCTCCGAGGACACTTGCCCTTGTCTTTATGACACCTCTCAATCCAGGATGAGCTCATCCTGAGATCCTGAATTACACCCACAACGATCTTCTTCCAAATGAGGTCACACTGGCAGGTTACCTGCAGGCGTATCTTTTGGAAACATCCTCCAATCTAGAATGGGCGAGGTGCCAAGGGGCGACCATGCCACTTCTGCGGGAACGGCTGCGACCTTTGGCGTTCCAGAAGCTCACCGGTTTGGAGAGGTCTCAGAACCTCATTCTCCCTGGAAACGGGCCCTCTTCACTGCGAGGCTTTGCAGAATGTGAGGCTGTTTAGAACAGCAACATCTGGGCCAGCGCCCGACACCGGGCAAGAGACTGTGGGCCATGGAAAAGAGAAGGCCCGGTTCCCTACTTCATGGCATCTATCTTCCAGCAGGGGGCGACAGACAAACGACAAATCCAAACGAGCGGGCGCTCAGAGGCTGCTGGCAGGTGGTGCAGCAGCACCGAGATGCTGGAGAGGAGGCGAGGGGGGAGCAGTGGCTCAGGGCCAAGCCTGGCTGATGCTCAGTGCGGGAGCAAGCGCTGCCCGGGGCTGCGGGGCGGGGGGTGGGAGGAAGGGTTTGGATTAGAGTCACCGGTGTGTGCCGGGCCCCTCTGAATGGCATGCTGAGAAGAGTCAAGAAGGAAGTGTAAGTTGAGTCTGGCAGACTAGCTGGACGGCCCAGCAGCCACACCAGGGCAGCGGCGGGGACTGGGAGCCAGGCAGGGGGCCGTGGGGGCTTTGAGGGCCAGCAGGGGGCGGCGGCACTGAGACAGAGCCAGCCGGCTAAGCGGGTCTGCTGGGCAGCGGCGAGGATGGAGTGGCCAAGACCTGAGCTGCGGAAGGCGGGAGGAGACGCTGTGGGGAAGGGCCCGCACGCGCCTCCAGACAGTGGCGACTGCATACCACGCTGCGTCGTTGTCTCCCCGCATCTCTGCTCAGGGATGCGGACACAGAGCAAGGCCGCTCCTTCCTCCAGGGTGTCCGCCAGAACCCTCTGGTCTCTTGACCTGAAGCCGACCTGGTGAGGCTCAAGACTTCCTCCTGGCTATGTGCTCAGGAGTCACTCCTGGCGGGGCTCGGGGTGGGGGGGGCATCTGGGGTACTGGGGACTAAACCAGAGTTGTGCGCATGCGTTAACCCGGCCCCTACTTTTGGTACTGTCCCTCCAGCCCCTATTTTCTGATGCTCGAGAAAGAACTCGATTGCCATCAAGCTGTTTGCTTACAAAACCGTGGAGTCACTCGTGTTCTCAGAGCAACCAAACTGTTTGCTGGTCGCAAGAGGGGGTTTTAACCAAGCAAGTGAGCAGGAATGCCGGTTTCCAAACTACAGCGTGTAAAGATGAACAATGAAATCTCTTCCTGGCTTGTTCCTTGCAGCTCACTGTCTTAGCTGTTGACCTGAATAAAATAACGGTCAGGCTCGGTGTGTGGGCATGGGGAAATTGAGGAATGACTGTTCTTATCTCTGAATTTGGGGGCAGGGGCAAGTTCTTGCTTAATATGGATCTCAGCATGGTATCATCTCCACTGTAAGTTCTTCCTTCTATTTCTTATTTTGGGGGGGGGCGGGGATTTTGGACCACAACCCGGCGGTGCTCAGGGCTTACTCCTGGTTCTGCACTGAAGGATCACGCCCGGCAGTGCTCGGCAGACTACCTGTGGCACGGGGAACAACCCGGGCTCTGTCAGTGCCTTAATCCCTTTATGAGATTCTCTGCCCTCTTCCTTCCATTTCTATGGGAGTTGGGATGTCAAGTTAAAACTGGCTGCTCCCTGCTGAAATTGTCTGTTTTTCCGAAAAATTGCCTTTTGTCAGATGAGTACTACAATCAGCGAGTGCTTGTATCAGCACGTTACAATTTGACAAGCAAAAGAAACCAGAAGGCAAACAATCACTTTCGCAGATGACAGGGTTGTAGAATCAACTGCAAGAGGAGGGGCTGCAGAGACAGTGGGCTGCGTACGGGACTTACCTCACACAGCCACGCCACCTTTCCTCCCCAAAGCCCCGTCCGAGCCCACCAGGGGTGACCCCCGAGTGCAGAGCTAGGAGCAAGCCCTGAGCATTGCTGCGTCTGGCTCCCAAACTGGGAAACAAACAAAAAAGAAATTCCAGAGGAGACAGAAAGAGTTTTACAAGTAAGGATAATCCAGGCTTGTTAACGAGAACTGAGAGACCGTGTCAACTGATAATCAAACAAAAAACTATTTTGTGGATATAATGGAAGAATCATCTGTGAGCGCACACGGGAAGATGAAATAGTGGGAAACAAAATATAAAGTCTGGGGCTGATGCGATAGCACTGCTAGTAGGGCGTTTGCCTTGCACACAGCCAACCCGGGTTCGATTCCCAGCATCCCAAACGGTTCCCTGGGCACCACAAGGAGTAATTCCTTAGTGCATGAGCCAGGAGTAACCCCTGTGTATTGCTGGTGTGACCCAAAAAGCAAAAAAAAAAAAAAAATTAAAAAAAGAAATATAAAGTCTGGTGACTTTAAATATTGTATGTACCTCACCTCGACATCTGGGAAATGAACCCTGCAGCCACGGGTGTCTTCTCTGCAGGGGGCGGGGGGGGGGGGAGTGACCATTAGGCCGCCTCAAACTGTTCTCATACCTGATTCATTTTAACTTTTCTCAGAAATGACTTGCACCCCACCCAGGTCAGACCGTTAACCATCGACTATCCTTATTCTCATCCTTCAGTCGCTATTTTCATTTTTTTCTTGCATTTTTTCTCCCACGGCACCAGCTCATCCTTTTTCAGTCACTATTACGCAAGACTGAACTCAGGCTACAGAAAGAGCAGGGCTCCCCCCACCCACACCCCCAGGCTCACGTGAGGCTCGCTGGGGGCTGAAGGTCCCGTTTGGAAGGTTTATTATAACATGACTCATTTACACTTCTGCTCTGGGCACGAGCCATTTCCCGCGTCACATCAAAGCACCAATTTGCTTCTTGCTCGTTTGTCAAATGTAAGCACTGGGAGTCTATCAGCTCTGCTGAGTTTTCCCTCTGGAGCAGGGGTGGCGGCTTTCGCTTTGAGAAGCACACTGACCTGCTTCCAGGTTAACAGCCTGTTCGCAAGTGTCTGGCTCTTTCAACATGGACGGGGTGCCACAGGCTGGTGCTAGGGGGTGCCCTGGAACAGCCTCCATGCCGACTGTGCCACACAGCTGAATGGCAATCTCACTTTGAGGTGGTTAAGTACATCCTTTGGGGTTTGCATTCTGCGATTTTAAGAGTCCTATGTGATTGGATTTTAATCTATTCCTGTATGAAATAATGCTCTACGTAAGAGCTTTAAGGCAATCTAATGCGCTCACTTCACACTCTATTTATCTCCCAGCATTACAATCATCGGCTTACGTTGCTGGCACCCCTGCCAGCCTGGGGGCTGCTTGTGGGCAAATTCTGCCTCTTCTTAATCCTGGGGTGCCCCTCCTTCCAATGCCTGGCTCGGAGAAACTCTCAGTGTTTGGTAGATGAAAATACAAAGTGCTGAGGAACGTGCGCGTTGTGTGTTGGGAGAGAGAGAGAAAGCGAGAGCGAGCGAGCGAGCGAGCGAGCGAGAGATCCCTCATGCTCTGGAAGCTATAGAGAAGGGTTTTTTAAATTACTTGGCTTTTAAAATGAAGTTCACAGATCATCTACAATCTAGACCATTTACAGTCTCAAGAAGCGAAAGCGCCACCACTGACTGAGCAGCAGGGCCCGCCTGGCTCAGTTCCCCGTGGCCGAGCTCTGTGACAGTTAGGGGGGACAGCGTTATTACACTAACTTCTTCTAATGAAGCCCCTTTCAAACCTGTCACGCAATTCGCAGGAGCTCTGTATATTCAGAACTGAAGCATTCCAAATGTCTTGAACTGCAAGAATTTCTCCAAGTGCAAATGGACGAGGGAGAATACAGAATCCCACAGCAGTGGTGGCCATTCTACCTGCCAGAGCGCCAAAAGGGGAGAGGCTTCGCGTGTTGGACAAACAGGGCGCTCATCGATGGCAGGTCTTAACTAGGAGAGGAACCACGTCTGTGTCAGCGCTCAGAACGCCGGGAAAATTCCCATTTCCTCTCGACTTGCGATTCGAAATGCTAGAACTACTACCCAATAAATCCCCTCCATGTGCTGCTCAAATCTCCACCTAAACGAGTAAATGCTCTCGAGCTCAGAATCTGTCAGTGTCCATAAGATCACACATTTCAACCACTGCTAAACTGCAAAGGCTTTTCATGCGAGCCGCACAGACCCGGAGACGAGAGTGTAGCCTACTGTGGGCATTTCCCCAACGAGGAGAGAGCAGAGCCTGGCAGGTGGCCAGCTGCCCAGTGCCATCAACAAAGGAAGAGGCAGTGTCCGTCCAGCAGCCATTCAGAGTGGGCTCTGAGCTGTCACAGTGCGAGAATAGAGTCTCCAAGGGCACAGGAAAAGGTGCGCAGCCTCACAGAGAGCAATGCAGATTCTGCATCTGTACGGTGCATCGGTACATGGAGCGACTTCCTAGGCCTCTGCTGAAAACGCCGCGTTTCTCATCTGATTTGGGATTGGATGGGGTGGGAGTGGAAGAACGAAAAGTCCAAGTGTGTTTTTAATATAATGCAGAGCTGTTGTTTAATAATAAACAAGCTGTTGGGTTTTTTTTGGGGGGGGGAGGGGAAGAGTATAGGGGGTAAGATGCTTGCCTTGCATGCAGGTGATGCTGGTTTGATCCCTGGCACCCACATATGGTTCTCTGGGGTTCCACTAGAAGTGATCCCTGAGTGCAGAGCCATGAGTGGCCAGGTGCGGCCCAAACCCTGAAAAATGTCAGATTCATTTCTAATGGGTAATGGCCAAACAACTTGATTTGATGATTTCTTTTCTGTGAAAACTCTCAGCAGAAGGTACTGTGATGTGAGCTGACCGAGCTCGTATATCCAAATGAGTATATGAGTCATTTAAGTCTGAGGAAAGAATTTTCTTATGGTGTGACAATACTTCAGGTGACTTATTATTTTGGATGGGAGGATCGGGCCTCACCTGATGGAGCCCAGAGCTTCCTGGCTCTGTGCTGGAATGACCCCTGTCGGGAGGAGGGGGTGGGGTTGTGGAGTGATAATAAAGTGGGTAGGACATTTTGCCTTGTACAGAGCAAGGTTCAATCCCAGCATCCCATATTATCCTGAGCACTGCAGGAGTAATTCCTGAGCACTGCAAGGTTTAGCCCAAACCCTCCCACAAAAAAAGAGTGACCCCTGGTGGTACTCAGGGGACCAAATACAACACCAGGGACTGAAGCAGGTCTCTGAAGAAGGCAGGAGCAAGGCCAGTGCCTCACCTCCTATACTGTGTCTCCAGCCAAGACTTTAAGCAATTAAAGAAAATATTTTTTTTCTTTTTAAAAGTTTTTGGGCCATACCTGGAGATGCTCAGGGGTTACACCTGGCTCTGCACTCAGGAATTACACCTGACAGGGTTTGGGGACCATATGGGGATCGAACCCAGGATGGCTGTGTGTCAGGCGGGCCCCCTACTCACTATACTATCACTCTGGCCCAGTGAAAGGAAATCTTGGACATCATAACACACAGATTTTCCAGAGCTTTAAATCCATCTGCATTCTAGTTTTCAAAAAAGTTATAGAGTATTTATGTTGGCAGAGGAATTTAACACCAATCAGCAAGGATGGCTTCATAATTATACACCATTTTAACTGAAGTTGTGTGTCAAATCAAGTGCGAATGTTTTTTGGCCTGATCCGCTCTCTCGGGTTGTAAAATAACAGCACAGCGGTACAGGAGTCGTATTTAACAGTGCCCGCGGTTAAGTGCTCATGCCTGCATTTAACAGTGTAGCTCCACTTACTTGTTGCTTGATTCTGGGGTTCCATCGAATGTAGTAATTCACCCAGAGTTCCAAGTGACGCATGCTGGCGACTGGATACAAAACGCGATTGATTTCTTTAGTGTAGAAGGGGTTTTTGAATTTTTCCTTGTTGCTATTTATCAGTGACCAGAGAGAAACCGTTCTTTCTGTAACGTTCTGCGGAGAAAGAGAAAGTGGGAGATCTGAGTCAAGGGAGTACAAAACAAACGCAAATCCCGAGAAACCATTTGCCGCAGCAACTTGAATCACCCATTTACATCAGACCCATAATAGCTCAAAGGCCCGGCCCAGGAGAGCCTGCAGCCACTTACTGATATTTGCATAGATAATGGCCTGGAGAGAGGTGCCGGCAGCTGGAACAGTGAATGCAGTTCACTGACCTAAGGAGGCTATTCCTGGCTGGGCAAAGCATTTATGGACAGATGGGCAGTAGGCTGTTTTACATTCAGCAGAAAGGAAGTGATCCGAGATCCCGGAGACGTTTCTCCTGTTTGTATTTCTTAGAACAAAGTCTTTTCTGGTGGGGGGGGGTGGTGGGGGGGGGGGGGGGCGGGGAGTGACACATTCAGCCATGCTCAGGGTCATGTTGGCACCAGGGCTGGGTCCCAGGACCTCGCAGAAGGAAGGCCAGTTGCTCTGCTGCTGGAAGCGCATTCTGGCCCCAAGGATGGCGGGAATCTTAGTCCACACAGAAAGGTCCTCCTCAGGCACCTTGATGTTTAACCGACATCCCCGCCAGCTCTGCCTGTGACGGGAGTGACAGGACGTCGCTGCAAGATTCACTGTCAAGTCTGCTAACTGTCATGTCAACAGAATCTCCCCTGTGCGTGATGTTTTTCCTGAAGGGTTTATTTTGACAAAATCTGACCATAAACGAGAGGGAAAAAAAATCCCAGACCTTGGGAAAGAGAAAAAGAAAAAAAAACGTAGGAAAATTGGGCTGGAGAGATACTGCAGCGGTTAAGGTGCTTGTCCTGCCAGGGGCCAACTCCATCCCGAGCACTGCATTGGGGCCCTGGGCTCCATCAGGAGAGACCCCTGACCACTGAGGCGGGAGCACCCCCTCAGCAAAACTGAGTGTGGCCCCACCTCCACCCCCATACCCAGGCGTGCACGCCTGCACACACACAAGCAGAACTGGGAACTCTTCCTACGCATGGCTGAGGAACGAAGAGCCAGGTCAGGGAGATGCCTCAGAGGGCGGCAGGGCACCCCCTGCAAGTGCGAGGGCCACGTCTGATCCCCAGCACCCCGGGGTTCCCCGAGCACCTCGGGGAATAACCCCTGAGCAACACCAGGCATGGCCCCAAACCCCAAAATAAAGTGTGTGTGAGCCCGTGTGCCTGTGTATTTGTGCATGTGTGTGCATGTGCACATGCGTGTGACTGACAAGCCTAAAGCCTAACCTGGCTGCCAACAGGAACAGGCTGAAGGCCTGGTGGACGCATCAGACTGGGAGGGCTGCTTTCTTCCTTCCTACACACGCACGTTGGTTTGTCGCTCTCTGGGGGGCCGGGCCTCCCCAGCACTGCTACCGACAATCACGGTTACATCTGGGCTGTGTTTGGGGGTCCTATGGGGCGGGATGGAGGCAGGGGCCTGGCATGGCCGGGCAGGCACTGCAACCCTGCACGCCATCTCCCAGCCCGGGCACACACGCGTATTTCCAAGTTCAAGACGTACACAGGGATGTTTGCTAGGGGAAGGAGCCACGGGTCGAGTTTTATCAACCAATGAACTGGATCATTTAGCTCGTACTCCTGTGTCTGGGACAGGGGAGTCACTTGCTGGCTTTTGGTTAGAAGCAACAGATACTGCAAGATACTGCAACTTCCGCTTCCCCTAGTCCTGCCCTCCCAGAGCACCCAGCGCGCAGCCTGGGCTCAGCCCCTGCAACTCAGCAAACGCCCTTGCCCCTTCCTGCTCTGATGGCTTTTCCTGCACTTTTGGGTTATTGCTTTCCTCTGTCTTCTGCCTCTCGGTGCTCTGGGGCTCCTGCTTCTGGCAGTCCACACAGGCTTCTTGTTTTCAGGGACAGACATTCTGGTAGCTTCCAGAGAAACGGGGTGGGGTGGGGTTAGCAGATCTGTGGCAATGCCTCGTGTCAGAGCCAGCCAGTCATCCGTCCTTCCTTCTTTCTTCCTTCCTTTCTTCTTCCTTCTCCTTCTCCCTCCCTCTCCTTCCTTCCTCCCTCTCCTTCCTCCCTTCCTTCCTTCCTTCCTTCCTTCCTTCCTTCCTTCCTTCCTTCCTTCCTTCCTTCCTTCCTTCCTTCCTCCCTCCCTCCCTCCCTCCTTCCCTCCCTCCCAAATTGGCTCCTCGCAAGGCAAGTGCCCTCCCGGCTGTACTACTGCTCCAGCTCGAACCTCTTGAGCATTTTCTAAGAAACGAATATAGGTTTTCAAAAAAGTCATTTTCGAAGATTACTTTTCTCTCTTTTTCTGCGAAGTTTTTCAGTGGACAAAGACACACAAGCAAATCAGTTTCCTCCCAGCTGATTTTCCTTCGGGGCTGGAGCACATATGGCAGTGCTAAGGGCTTACTCCTGGCTCTGTGCTCAGGGAACACTCCTGGAGGGGCTTAGGGGACCATAAGGGATGCTGGAGACTGAACCCAGATCAGCCACATGCAAGGCAAGCACCCTACCCGCTGTACTATCGTTCCATCCCCCAAAGCAGTGCTTCTTGAAACTGTGGGCCACAGTACACAGGTGGAAAAGATTAAAATTGGTGGGGGGTGTGTGTGCAGAGTGACAGTAAATCAGGTAGGGCATTTACCCGGCATGCGACTGACTTAGGGCTGGAGTGATAGCACAGTCGTAGGGCGTTTGCCTTACAAGCGGCCAACATGGCCGACCTGAGTTCGATTCCTCTGCCCCTCTCGGAGAGCCCAGCAAGCTACCGAGAGTATTTCGCCTGCATGGCAGAGCCTGGCAAGCTACCCGTGACGTATTCGATATGCCAAACACAGTAACAACAGACCCCAAAAGCCAAAAAATAAAAATAAATAAAGCAACATTTACATTTGGATGGATTTGGTGGCTGAAGAATTCTTTTTGTTTCTTTTTTGAGTTACACCTGGCAATGCTCAGGGGTTCCTCCTGGCTTTGTACTGAGGAATTACTCCTGGTGGTGCTTCGGGCACCACATGGGAAGCTAGGGATAGAACCCGGGTTGGCGGCATGCAAGGCAAACGCCCTCCCCGCTGTCCTGTCTCTCTGGCCCTGAGAATTCTAGGTTGAAGGCATTTTCCTTTAAAATCCTGATAGCCAGACTCTGCGGACTTCTCTGGCTCCCACCGTAGCCGCAGGTGAAGTCAGCCTTCCTGGTTTGTGTCTCTTTGCCAGCTGTCTGTCTGTCCTCTTTGGGAACGGGGAGGGGCTCTTCGATGCCCTTGGTGCCTGGTGAGCTTGCCATGAGCTGTGTTCGCCTTTCTCGCGCTTGCACTGGCCCTCCTGGTGAGTTCGGCTCTCTTTCCCACGACTCCAGCACCCACCTCACCAATCCCTCATGCCAGGTGCAAGGCCCCCGCCCGCACCCCCCATTCAGAAGTGAAGGAAACCGTTTCAGGAGATCTGAGACGAGAGTGAGAGCAAGCGAGAAAGAAGGGGGAACAGAGAGTGAGCAAGAGAGGAGTGAGGGAGGAAAAGGAGAGGGAGGATGACGAGGAGAACCAGGACATGCATGTGGGTGTGTGCCCTGCACACTGGCGCCTGTGGGTACCCCCCGAAACAGCTTTTCCCCATCTCCTCTTGGTCGCCACACGACCTCCTGGGGGATTCCACTCCATTCGCGCCACTCTTCTCCTGACTTCTGAGCTTCGCTGGCTCACGGTCATCCCAAGCTCATCTCTGCTCTCTTCCTTCCAGGAACTGCCTAGCCCTGTTCAGTGCTCCCGAAACATTCTCTTTCTTGGCAGCGTCAACGGTAGGTTCTTGCCTCCAATTTCCCACTCCGGATGTGGTTAAAAAGATCATTGTATAATTGAAACCCAAGCACAAAAATGTGTAAGTCTGCAACTGTACCTCATGATGTCTCACTATTAAAATTTTTTTAATATGAAAAAATGATAAAAATCATTCATGTACTCATTAGCAGATATGTTTTTCTAGACTAATAATAACAGTATATCATACTGTATCCCTTGTTCCTACTATTTTGTTAACTATATTGAAAAAATTGTCAAGCAATAAATAAAAGGTAAAGGTAAAGGCCCTCCCATTGATCGTCGACTTACTCGAGCGGGCCCAGTAATGTCTCCATTGGAGACTTTGTTGTTACTGTGTTTGGCATATCGAATACATCATGGGGAGCTTGCCAGGCTCTGCCGTGTGGGCGAGATACTCTTGGTAGCTTGCCGGGCTCTCCGAGAGGGGCGGAGGAATCGAACTTGGGTCGGCCATGTTGGCCGCTTATAAGGCGAACGCCCTACTGCTGTGCTATCGCTCCAGCCCAAGCAATAAATGGTCAAATAAAAAAAAAAAGGTTTTCCCTGGGGCCGGAGAGATAGTGGGTAGTGTGCTTGCCTTGACGTGGTTGACCTGAGTTGGATCTCTAGCATCTGGTAGGGTGCCCTGAGCCAGCCAGGAGCCATTCCTGAGCATAGAGTCAGGAGGAAGCCCTGAGGACTGCGGGATGTGACCCACAAACAAACAAAAAATGATTTTCCCAAGTGCATTTGCTCCCTCTTGCCCACAGCCTACTGCCCGCCCCCAGACACACCTGGCTGTCCCCGGCTCCAGAGCTGGATGGAGAAGATCCAGGAAGCTGCTATTCTAAATGGACTTGGTTATGTCTGCTCCTCTGCCTTGACCCCAGACAACCTGTCACAGCTCATGCGCTAGCCACTGGGCTGCCCACCACACAGGGAGTCACTCCCTGGCTTCCTGGGGCTGATCAGAAATCTGGGATTCCTTGCTAAGTTTTTTTTTCTTTTTAGAAGGCGGTGAGGAGGGACCCCCACTCGTGCGGGGTGGCCCCCGTCGTATCCAGCGATGCACAGGGGTTACTCCTGGCTCATGCACTAAGGAATTACTCCTGGCAGTGCTTGGGGGACCATATGGGATGCTGAGAATCGAACCCGCATTGGCCGCTTGCAAAGCAAATGCCCTACCTGCTGTGCTATTGCTCTAGCCCCTTCTCGCTAAGTTCTTTCCCACTGATTAGATCAACTGACTTTCCAACCTCCCCAAATTCGTTGCTGGGTCTCCTTCCTATGTGTCCTGGTTCTTGGGTTTGTGCCCTTAAAATGTTGCCCTTTCTGGGCTGGAGAGATAATACAGAGGGTAAGCAATTGCCTGGCATGTAGCTGACCCTGATTTAATCCCTGGTCCTGCATGGAGTCCCCCGAGCACTGCTGGGTGTGCCCAGCCCCCACCCCTCCACATACCAACACCCCCTTGCCTTTCTGAAAATGTCCTGGGGTTTTGGAAGAGAAACTGCACAGTGCCTCCGGAGGGGAAGTCAGGGTCTGATGTATGCTGTCAAGCCAACTCAACAAGCCTCAAGCCTAGAGGTGGGGGTAACAAGGGCTACAACGCAGAGACCGAGGAGCTGGCTCGAGTTGCAGATCCCCCAAGCACTGCTGGGGGCTGCCCTGTCAAGCTACAAGGTGCGCTTCGGTTCCCGGTACACTGCACATGCTTCCCAGAGGCTTGCAAGAGACCAGCGGCTTCCACCCACCTGTCTTTCCCGAACAGCTTCGCAGTTGAATAAGAAAGTACCAAACCGGCAACTGTACAGATGATCCAAGATGGTAATCAGAAACCGCTCGTTGAACTCGAAAGCTGTAGGAAACTAGATCGAAAACAAACACGCAAACAGGGTTGGAGCACTTGGGAGGGATCTCTCTTGCAGAACTGCAGGGCTGTGGACACAGGGCCAGCCTCGACTGGCAGGGAGGCACCAGGGGGGACAGTGAGCAGCCACTGAACTCCGGGCCCGCGGCAAGTGTCAAGGAGAACACGTGTCTCCTGGGCTCTCCTGAGTACACAGGGCCCACGGCCTAGGGGTGAGGTTAGCAGACAAGCGTCTCTACATGTTACGGGAGAATGAATGCGATAGGCATGGCTGTGTCAGTAGAGATGACACAGTTATGTTGCACTGTTAGGACAAAAATCAGTCACACCTACAGTAGCGACCAAAAAAAAAAAATGTAATTCCCCCCCCCCCCCCCGCCCTTATACCCCTGAACCCAGCCCTTGGCTTCCCTGGTGAATGGCACATGACTAATCTTTTTTCATTTTTCTCTCGGCCCTTTCGGGGTGGGTGTGTGTGTGCAAATCCCAGCGATGACTTCATCGGAAGGTTTCATCATCATCCAAAATGCTTTCTTCTCCCGATCCCGTACCTGTTTCGACATCTGCCACACGCAGTCAATGAACTGGAGGAAGATGGGAGACCGGTCTGCATCGGCGTGGTTCTTATCCCCGTGGCCTATTCTCTGCAGGGAAATGATGGAGACGATCTGTTGGCATTTGCGAGCAAACTGCGAGCGCACGGAATCCACTGAACGTGGGAAACGCAGCAATCTGCCTTCCGACTGCCAAGTTTCCCGAGGAGTAAACAGTGACTTTCTCTATGACAACACGGGACAATAGCAGGGTTTGCATGGGAGTTTGGCCGAGACACACTGGCAAGGTAGCACCTGTGTCCATGTGTGCTCTGCCTGTGGCACGGGACTGGAATGTGGGCGCGCTGCGGGCACACAGGGCCGGATTGTTCTGCAGTGCAGGGTGTATCAGTTGCTAAGGGAACAACCCTCAAGTCTCAGGACTTAAAGCTGTGCCTCAAAGAGTGTGATTGTTATCACGGAAACTGTGTTCTTTCTGAAACACAAGACAAAACCTCCAAAGTGTATTCATTTAAAAAGTGAAGGTGCTTCCTATTTGAAAAGGTTATTCAGACTACTCATGCCATTTGGGTGAAGGTGATGAGGCACACGGCAGCTTCTGGAAACGTCGATGGCTCCTCTCCATGAGCGTCACCCAGGAAGCGTGCTACAAATACTTATTCATAGGGTATCTGCAAAGAAGCTGTTTTGAACATGCCTATCGGATTATCCTAATCAGAAAGCCTCAACTCCCAGGCTGGCATTTCTGTAAAATATTTGTCTTGGGCAGCTAGAATATTAGTCCAGAAATAGAGAACTGTCATTCTCCACTTGCCTGTGCCATTTCCATTTCAACACCTCTAAGCAGACTCTTCGGATGACGTGCGAATGTACTTGTAAACAGTGCAGGTAGATAAACACTCCTGAAAGGACTTGCACGAGCCCAGGGCCTCGGGCATTCTGAAACCGTTAGCATGCTTCCTTTTTAATAGTGAGCAGGCGTTTCACAACTACGTTTGAATCCCACATGGTGGTGATCTGACATTTAGAGGCTTTGCTCTGTTTGTTTACTTACAGATGCGAACTTGTGTCCAAAGCTGATCCATTCTTTCTGCACCAAGATTTCGAAGCCTTCGATGCTCCGGTAGAAGGAGTCCAACATCAGCATGGCCAGGGACGTCAGCTGCGCTGTCCTGTCCCAGCCGTCACTGCAGTGCACGAGCACGGAGCTCTTCCCTGAAGACACTTTGTCTGCCACTTGAATGGCCCCCGTCAGGACAAGCTGGCAAAGAGAAACACCGCGAGTCAGCAGGGAGCCGTGACATTTGCTTCCATTTTTGAGAGCGCGGCATTTAACCCTAGAAAAAGCCCTCCGTGGAAATACTATGGGTGGCGAGACTAGCAAGGTTTGTGGGGAAGGAAGAGGAACTGTTCTTGCTGCAGAAATTGCACTCGACTGCAGCTACGTGTTAAAGGCAACCAACGCCAGGCCTTGCAGCGTCATGTTCATGTGTGTGCTTTGCATGAGTTTGCTGGTGCTGCTATAAAAAGTACCACCGATGTTGGAATTACGTGCACGAGAAGCAATCAATACCAGTATTGCAAATGGCAGAATATCAATCAGTTAAACAACAAAAGGACCACAGGTTAGGTGGCGTAAGCAACGGAATTCTGTCTTCCTGGTGCTGGAGGCGACGGGGAAGGGTACCCTGGCCCTCTCTCATGGCTCCGGGGAGGTCATGCTCATCTGCCCAGACTGCTCCCCCTCTGGGTGGCTGTGCGTTTCCAAGGCCCCCCTTTGCCCCTGGGGACCCGGGAGGAAGCCAGTGCAGTGGGGACTCCTACCTAACGGCATCTGGAGCATCCCTATTGCCACAGCAGCTCACCCTCTGAGGTACTGTGGGGTCAGCACTTCAACATATGGACGGCGGTCTGGTCCAGAGAATGTCACCTAGCGGGAAAGGTGAGTGGTGGAGATCCTTTAAATGGACAGAGCTGAGGGCTGGAGCAATAGCACACCGGGTAGGGTGTTTGCCTTGCATGTGGCCGACCCCGGTTCAATTCCCAGCATCCCATATGGTCCCCTGAGCACCGCCAGGGGTAATTCCTGAGTGCAGAGCCAGGAGGGACCCCTGTGCATCGCCGGGTGTGACCCAAAAAGCCAAAAAAAAAAATTAAAAAAAAATGGACAGAGCCGGGTGCCCCACATGGCTCAGTGGCAATGAACCTTCCTGTGAGAACACAGCTGTGAGTTCGAGCCTCAGCCCCAGCCCATGTGCACTAAGCTTTAGCCGAACGTCTCTCTGCAGATGGCATGGGTGCCTTCCCGTGATGCTCAGAGGCACAGAAGTTCTCCTGAATCTTTGATATCATTTTTGGGGGGGGGTGGGGGAAGGGAGCAGATCTGCTTCACAAATCACAGATGGGAAGCCCCTGAGTGGCATGTGCCTTTTGTGGGGGAGAGGCAGAGAGGTGTGTGGCCGTGAGCCTGGCCCACCCAAAGAAGCCCAGCTCGGAACGGCCCCTGGACCACCTGCGGCCAGCCTGCTCCCACACTCAGCCCCAGGCAACCGCTGCTTTGCCTTCTGTCTCCAGTTCTGGGATCACGAGAGAAACCCCAGAGGTCCCACTCAGTGAGATGCACCCAATTGGGCTGGGTTGCTCAATGGTTAGACCCTGCAGCACCAAGGATCAGCGAGGCTACACCTGGCAGGGCTGGTGGGGTTGGCTATGTGGCGTCCCTGACCTCTGTGCTTCCTCCCATGCCTCCCGCTGGTTGACAGACACCTGCTTGTTCCTAGCCGTGGTGTCCTCTGAAGAACGCCATTAGCGACTTCTCCCTAAGCCATCTCTGCAGCGACAGCCAGCCTTTGCTTCTCTGGGTAAAGGCCTAGAGCAGAGAAGCGGGCCCGAGGGCGCAGTGGTAGGTCTGGTTATGGGTCTGAGTTCACTCTCTTGGGCTCGGGGCTCCACGCAGTGGTGACAGGGCCAGTCCTGGCTCAGGGATCGAGACCCTGTGGTGCCGGGAGTCCAACCTGGGCCTCGCGCATGGGAGCATGAGAGCCAGAGCCACTGAACGGGCTATGGGGCATGACGCTGGGGCCCCCGGGTCATACTGCTGTTTGGGGACCACATGGGGCTAGGGTGGCCCTCAGAGCCTCCACGTGTGCTAGGGATGTGCATATCCCACTGAGTCATATCCCTGACCAGACTCTTTGTGTTTTTTAATTTTTGGCCACGCCCAGTGGTGCTCAGGGCTCACTCTGGCAGGGGGATCATCTGTGGTGGCAGCGATCACATTAGGGGCGGCTGTGTGCAAGGCCAGCACCTTGCTTGCTGCATTATCTCTCTGGCCCCCTACTTAATGTTTTAAGAAACTGGCCAGTTGTTCTCACAGGTGCTCGTACCTCTCCCCCCACCCCTCAGCGCACACACAGTGCTGTTTTGGTGCAGATGGCCATTTGCGGCCATTTCGCTCCCGCAGAGCAGCAGACACGAGTATGTACTGCGGTCATGTTGCTTCGCTGAAAGCAATGGGAATTCTCATCTCTTTCCACTCATGCACACAAATGGCAGACTCCATGCAAGATCTCCCTGTGGACAATTTCTAAGGGAGGCAATTGGACCACTTTGACACAAATGGAAACTATGGAGAAGTGGGCAAAAGCGTTCTCCAAAGGTGAGGTTGAGGGCCTAATGACATATCCATTACACGGCTAAAAACGTGGCGTTGCAGAGGCCAGCATCCCCAGCGTCCACTGCCCGCAAAGCCCGGTTCTGTTCTGAGTTTAAGGCCTGTGTGAAGGAGGGCCTGTTGAGATGTGAGGGGACTGCAGGGGATCGCTTGAGTCTGACTTAATGAAGCTGAGGAGCTCACCATGGCGGGCGGTGTGGGGGGGGGGGCATGTGCGCTCCAGCGCCTTCCTCGCTAATACCACAGGGCTAGCATCTCGGCTGGGTTTCTTGAAAAATATTAAGACAGTTTTCCAATAAAGTATGGATTCCCCGCCCCCCCCACCCTTTCTGATGGGAATAGCTATAATTATCTAATGAAACGAAATGAGATTTTTATTTTCAAAAGCACATCCCTGAAAACCCTTAACTAATTGGTGGGACTTGTGACCGCTGGGAAGAAACTCCAAGAAATAATCCCTGCAATGCGCTGACAACTGGGCGTGTGTTCAGCCCAGTCTTTCCAAACAGCACGCAGTCATATGTCACGGGGAAACGGGCAGGGCTGAGGGCGCAGACTGCTGAAAAGGACAAAGAAAATGTCAGCTCCAGAAACTAGAGACCTCCTGGGGCTCCATCAGTGGAACAGAACGAGGAGGTGGGACAGAGGCCACGGGCTGGCTGCCCACCCAAAGCAATGCTCACCGAACACGTCTGGAGCCCAGCGTCTGGGAAATTGAGCCCCCCCCCCCTTCTGTGGGAGCAGGGGCTTTTAAGGAATCAACGACCCCCGGCACATGGGAGTCTCCGGCTTACCCAGGCTGGCCCCGCGGGATATCCCGCAGGTCCTGCTCAGAGCTGCGGTTTCCCGGGCCGAGAGTGAGGTCACGTGGCCACAAGCCGAGCAAGGCCTGCTATGGATGGAAATGGGAAGAGGCGAGGGATGCGCTTGCTTGCGGGGCTTCCAGAAGGAGCCAGCCCAAAGGGCCTGGGTCAGTGTTCTGGAAAGCCTTCCGCACCTGCAGGCTGTCACCTGCCTTGCATGCAGGCGCCTGGACTCGCAGTTAGAACCTTCCTGTGGGCTGGTGTCCATCTGTGCCCGGAGACCTCTAGCCTAGACAACTCCCGCCCCAGCTGCAGGGCCTGCTCAAGGCTGCCCACATCCCCACTGCCTGCCGAGAAGCCCAGGACAGAGGTGGCTGCAAGTGTCCATCCAGGCTCCCAGGGCAACCTGCACTTCATCTCTTCCTTCTGTCTCTTGCTCTTTAGGGAGCAAGAAGAGAACACTCACGGCATCAACTCCTCCGGAGTCCCCACTCCCATAATTCCTCTTGAGCAGACAAGCTGGCGCCCGAACTTCATGCCTGCCCCCCTTCTGGCTGGCTCTGACCTGGAGGGACCCAGCCCACTATACCTTTGGGCCCCCATGCTCTGTCCAACTGCAGGCCTCTGCAGGCCTAGTCGCTGGGAGAAAGCAGACCGAGGGAGCCAAGACCCACACCCGAAGGGACCATCAGAGCTGCCGGCCCACGTTAATGCCGAAAGGACGACTGTGAGCACGGTGCTTATCCTGCCAGCCTTCTCCCAACACAAACACATTACTCCTGGCATGGGTGCTCGGGCTTCTCGTCCACACTTTATATGCCGCATTTCCTTCACTTATTAAATGCCAGCTTACACCATCTTTCATGACCAAACAGTCATTCACTAGCCGCCCACCTTTTTTTCCCCCATTTTTTTTTTCCACGAGCGTAAACATAGTAGCCTATACATTTTTCCTCCAGATCTGTGACTATTCTCTTCCAAAAGAGCGAAACGAAAGCAACCACCTCCAATACCGGTAGCTTAGTGTTTTGTCTACAAAAGCCCTTCTCGAATCGCTTGCCTCTCACCCTCCCCGCCACTTCATTTAAAAGCTCTGTTCAAAAGAACCGTCTCTCTTCACTAACTCTATTTTCTCCTCTTTCTTCCATCCACTGCCAGATGCCCAGAAAAGTCTGCTCTCCCGGCCCTCAGCAAGCCCCTTTTCCGAGTCGTGAAGCCCCCCTGACACGTCTCACCTCCTCCCCTCTCATGCCAGTATTGTTCTTGGCGCTGCTGATGGCTCCCCGGACCCCCCACACTGAGCGCCATCCTCGCCGCCCACCTAGCCCGAGTCCCTTGGGCTCCTGGCACCCCCTCTCTCGACACCTTCACTCAGGGGCCGCCCCGTAGCTCACTCCCCAGTGTGCTGACTTCCCCTTTGTAGGAAACCCTGCCTGCTGGGGGCGGGGGCACACCACCGGGGGCATGGACTGCCGCCACGAATGCCCCTGAACTACAAAGGGGGTGCCACTGTCTCGTAGGCAGCCTCGCCCTCTTGGTGTGATCCACCATTTCCCTGGCTCCGAAATCTGTGCAGTGCCACGGGTTCTTCTTGGGAGACATCTGGTGTGTGAAAGGCCGTGGGCCTCCCCCCTCCCGGCCCAGCGCCATTCCAACCTCAGCCATGGCTGCCCCATCTCGGGCTTCTTGAAACGGTTCTGCTTTCTTTAAGCTCCCTTGCTGCCCTCACCGCTTCTATTCTACTCTGCTCTGCTAACCGTTTTCTAGAAGATCCCATTATTCCCAAATTTCTGGGACCCCACCATTGAAAAACGTAATCGATCCCTGGTTTGGGTGGTTGTTCGTCCAACTCTCATGGGTACAGAATCCCTCATTCTCCCAGACATGGCCTCATCCGGGGTGCCCTCTGGCTTCAGCACAGGTACCCTTACTTGCTCTATTTTCTTCAGGGCTACCCACTGACAACCACCGAATCCCAAAGGACCTGTCCCTTCCACTGACTTCGCCACGAAAGCCCAGCACTCCTTAACGCCCAGTGCCATGATGTTTTGTTCACACACCAGTCATACTGGCATTCACGAGCCTCCTTCAGGATGGAAAGTATCTGAAACTGAAGTAGCTTTGCACACAACAGAAATACAACCTTGTCTTAAAGTACTCCCTAAACAGGGGGGGTATTTCTTCTTCAAAGAAACACACAATGTATTTACAGGGAAACTGTAAAGAACAACTTTTTGTGGCAAGGTACAATTCGACTTCAGAAAGTTCTGGAACATCTGACCGATTTCCCTATGACTGGCATCTCATGATACCAGAGTGCACTTGTCCCAGTGCTTGACTGGGAAATATTCTACCTTATACTTGTTTAGAGCAGGCTTTCTGTTTGTTAACAGAGGCAAATGGAACTAAATGGACAGCTTTAAGTAATTCTACTTGCAAAATGAGGTTTTTAATGCCTTTAGCAAGATGGGGGATTGAATACAACGAAACACAGAGATCTTTGCTTAAAAATCAGTCTGTATGTGATTAATTCCAAGAAAAAAATCTCTCCAAGACCTTGAAGGTCACACTCAGTCATGGTTAGATAAACTTGCATGAAAGACTAACTGCGTTCTCTGTATGAATGAGATGGTCAGTATTATCTCTACAAACTGTTAGCCATAGCCTGGAAGTCATGCTGAGAACTTGTCAATTGAGCATTCTAGAGAAACACAACAGCCAAGTGCCAGGGAGAACCCTACCACCACCACATACCACAAATATTTCCCCTTCACTATTCAATATATTTTAATTAAAGGAATTAAATGCACAAGCCACAAAGCCATCCCTTTCTATTTTTATATATGTTAAAATATATACTTGCCTTGATGTGCTCTAACCAATGAGTTGACTCCAAGCTGGATAACCAATGAGACTCTTCCACATTAGGGTAAACAATATCTTTGACCTTTTTCAAAGATTCCCGCATGACATGGATGTTATGAATGTCTAAGAAGAAAAGTTCAGCGTTATGATACGCATCATCACTTTCATATCCTCCTCCTGTTGCCTGGGAGACAAGATAAACAAACAGTCAATTGGGTTTGCTCTTTCATCTGCAGCTCACACGAAGGTTGCAAAAGCTATTGTTGCTCCAAATCAATGGAAAAGCCTCCAACATCGGTACAGGAAGTGATGAGATGCCATTTCCTACCCAGCAGAAACCTCAACAACTCTGGGGGTACTTGCAGCTTTAGAAAAAAAAATGTCAGGATGCCCATTGCCTTGGGAGGGACAGTGTGACAAAGCATCATTTCTCAAAGGTCCTGTGATTACTGGGAAGGCCAGAAGAGGTCCTGAATGATCCCCACTGCCCCACCAAACATACACACCAGCTTTGCAACAGCATTCTTGTGGCGGGGCATATCACAGTGTCGTGTCACCTAGGTCATGATAGACTAGTGGAAAAGAATAGGCCCAGCTGTTAGATCTGCTTGAGTCCCTGGGCTGTGAGTTCTGGGGCAAGGCACTCAACCACTCTGGGACTCACAGTCCTCATCTACAGAACAGTTCTCACAGGATTAAAGGTGCCACACTCGACGACAGCTAATTCCCGTCACTGCTTAATGAACGCCGAGGACATCTCTGGCCCTGCGATTCTTGCTTTATACATCTTTCTCTCTTATGGCAATAATGCAAGATAGGCATCGTGAGTCCCGTCTGGCAAATGAGAAAAGGAGCTGCTTCATCATCCCCAAAGTCACACATGATCAGTGGAACTGAAGTTCTCTGACTTCACAATCGGACCTGTTTTCTGTCTCTTAACTCAGCAAACACTGAGAGCAGAACACAGTGTGCCGTGGCCTTCCAAGAGCGCTTTGCAAAGGTTCAAGAGGGGTGTCTTCAGCGTGTCCCCCCCAGCCACTGCAGCACCTCCAAATTCGGACTTGCCAGGCGGGCACTGGGGCACTGTCATAACAGGAGGAAAATGCCCATTTGACATGAAGGGTCAGAGCAACACGAGGAGCCTGGCTTGAGCCTGCTTCCCATTTCACATGGCCATGGAACATGGGGCCTTCTTTGGGGGCAAGTTATCCATTTGGACACTGGAAAGAACGTGATGCTACTCAATGCCCTATTTTTCCTATTTGTTTTTATGGAACTGGAAAGGGGAAGTTTGGGAAGGACAATGTACCCAATGGCTTCTTTCACACTCAGTGACAGAAGTTTTGTGCAAAAGAAAGGCCGGCACGCCTATGGACAAGCCAGAGGTCTTGGTCCCCCAAGATTCCAGGCAAGGAGAGAGGCAGGGTCTGGAAACTAAGAAAGATGTCTTTCAAAGCGGTTAAACGCAGCGTCAATAGACTGCCAAGCTTCACTGTGCTGGCTTCAAAAAGTGACTCGTTAATGAAGTGACTTCTCATTTGTCAAGGAAGGGCACCGTGCCACTGCACAGAGGTGCCCACGACTGGCCAGGGAGGGTACAGTGAGGCCGTGTCTCTCCTCCTGTAAGCCTACAGTTCCCTGGCACGTATCACTCTCTCCAGCTTCACAGCACATGTGGTTTCTCAATAGCTAAGGCAATTTTTTCAGAGACTCAACTCAGAGCTTCTTTCATAAGTAACTGAAGATGATATGTGGCAGAATTGAAAGGAAAAGGACTCTTATTACTCAGGGCTGAGGTTTCAAGCAAAACCGGCTATTAATCCACTTCCCTTGTGATTCAGTGCTGGGTCCGGGTGACCCTGGGGCTTCATCTGTTTGTTAAATTGAAAATGGTGTGAGGCTGCTGGGTACAGCAGACAAGACACACTGGCGAGGGGAATTTTCTCAATAGCCACGTGGAGGGAACAATTTGGTCTAAGGAGAACAACTGGGAAGGTGCAAATCAAAAAGTCAAGTGCGGCTAGACTGTCCCAAAGTTCCAATTCTCCATGTCTGCTCAGTTTTGAAATTCACTGTTTGCTGCTTCCCGCCTTTTAATGAAAAACCCAACCCAGCCCCCCTTAGAGGACACTGTGTTGGTCTCAGGGCCCACTGCTATGCCACAGAGGGCTGGGCAGAGTTGCCAGGGGAGGAGAGGGTCCTGAGTGTGAGTTTCCAAGAATGACACGGGGATCTTTATGTTCTTGCAATTCTGAAAATTCAGAATCCAGTATGCTTCCTTCTTAAGGCACGCCACACCAAATACATTTAGGGTTATGTAAGTGTTTCTCTCAATGCCAGCTACAGCTTATGAGTAGAAATAGATTATTCTAGAAAATCACATCTTTCTTGCCCCATTTTTATTGGGGTAGTACTGGCTTGTGAGAGTGTGTATGTTCTAGGAGCACTGTGTGAGCACATCACACCACCCGTCCAAGGGCCAAGAGCAGCCCAGCACACTCACTGGGTCCCGCCACCTTTCTCATCCAGCCCCACCCCCTTTGGGAGCCAAGAATGACGGCAAGAGCTTTACAGCATAGGTTTCGGCTATTCTTTTCGGTCCTAAGACGCCTAGAAACCCAAGTATATTTCTGGCATGCTAGAGAGGCATTACAATTTTGCTTTGACGAGGACCTCCAGCATTTTCATAACGAGGGTACGTCGTATATTTTAACATTTTAAAATACTCCTTCTAAATGCTTCATTATTTATTTGGTTTGGGGGCCATACCCTGTGATGCTCAGCACTTACTCCTGGCTCCGTGCTCCAGGATCACTCCTGGCTATGCTCAGGGCACCGTATGTAAACCTGGGTCATTTGCAAGCAAGACAAGAACCTCACCGCCTGTCCTATCCCCCAGTACTTAATATTTCATTCCAATGCTCCATCCTATCTATTTCAGGCTAAATGTATACACGGAATGATTGCGTTTTGTCCACACATTTCTCTCGCAAGGATAGAAATATAAACTAGGATAATCTATGCTGATATTCATAAGTGACTTAATTTCTTAAGTGTTTTACTTATAATTTCAAATTTTCTTGCTGATTTAACTTCCTGATTGCTTGATATGGCATTTCAAACCCATGTTTACTGCTGGCGGCGCACAGAGGGGGTTCCCAGGAAGAAATGTGATGGGACGCGGGGTCTTCCTGCCAGCTCACCATTGAGTGAGCAACGCTTTTGACCTGAGCGCTTGAGGGCTGGCCTGGTTACCGGCTCTCAACTTTGTGTCATTAAAGAACTGAAGGGGAGGCTGGAGAGATAGCACAGCGGGTAGGGCGTTTGCCTTGCACGCGGCTGACCCGGGTTCGATTCCCAGCATCCCATATGGTCCCCTGAGCACCGCCAGGAGTAACTCCTGAGTGCAGAGCCAGGAGTAACCCCTGTGCATCACCAGGTGTGACCCAAAAAGCAAAAAAAAAAAAAAAAAAGAAAAGAAAAAAGAACTGAGGGGGCCAGAGGACAATCTTGGGCAAAGCAAAGCGCTCCAGAGGCCAACATGGAGGCCACAGCTGACAGCAAAGCAACCCTCTGAGAGGTGGAAGGTGGAATGGGGTGAACGCTTGAGGTAGGCCACAGGTAGACAGTGCCTGGGAGGGACAGGTGACTTCAGCAGGAGGAGAGAGAAGTGGAATGGAACAGGAGCCACTGGATGGACAAAGGAGATGAGTGTGCACTGCTCGGTCGCCACCCTCTGGAGCACTGAGGTTTATGATGACCTGTTGCAGCGGCAGCGAGCAGGGCACCTGGCCTACAGAGCTTCTGCAACCAGTGACACCAGACACATGGTGCCGGAGGACAGTGCTGGGGCTGAGGCACAGCTGACCTGGGTTTGATGTTTGCACCATGTGAGAGTCCTCCGAGCCCTGCCAGTGACAAGATCGGAGTTTCAGTGACAGATTCCTCCAAGTCCTCACAGATGCCTCTGGAGTGTATCTCTTGAAAGAGGTCCTCAACTGTTTCCAGTGCCCCAGCGAGACTCTGCTTGATGCTGGCCCCAGTCTAAGTGGATCACTGTTATACGAATCACGACCATCCTATTATTCGTTGATTGCCTCAAGCAGGCCCCAGTAACGTCCCCTTCATCCTAGCCCTGAGATTTTTAAGAAAGTGCTATATTCAAGGCTCTTTAGGAGAATGAGAGCCTTCATTGTTACTGGTATTTGGCATATTGGGTACGCCACGGGGAGTTTGCCAGACTCTGCCCTGTGGGCAGGCTACATTCGATAGCCTGCAAGTTTGTCCAAAGTAGGAATGAGATAATAAGATGTCATAATAAGATGTTCCAGGAGCAGTTCCAGGAGCTGGGTTTTATAGTCTCTGAGTCTTGGCCGTTGATGGAATTACACGGCGCCAGGGGGCCATTTGGTGGGTGTGACCCCTGCCTACTGGAATTCGGAGGATCTGGGTGGAGGATGCTCAGCCCCGATCCGAGTAGGCTTGGAGATCTCAGCCCTGGGACCCGCATGCCTTTGTTCCTCTGCCGGTACCTTCATGTGTGCGGAGAGTGGTCTCAGCATGGTGGTGGTTGGTCCTGGAGGTCTTCGGCTGCCGGAGCCCTGGTTGGGGCGGGGAGGAAAGCTCAACCCTCTCCCCTCCAAGGGGCCCCAGCGAGGACAGCCAGGCGCAGGGGCAGGAGACTGGCATCTCACAGTTATACACTTGCCATATTTTACCTAAGGGTGTTTTCAACATGGAAGTGTTTTTTGTCACTTGTGATTGGGGAAACGCAAATCAAAATGGCAGTGAACTCTCACTTCCCACTGTGAGAAGCGCATATGGCAATTGTGGCAGGGTTATGGTGAGAAGGGCCCCCTCATTCGCTGTGGGTGAGGATGTTATCTGGGTCAGCCTCTGTGGGAAACAGTATGGAGAGGGGCCAGAGAGAGAGTACAGTGAGGATGGCATCTGCCTTGCAAGTGGCTGATCTGCGTTCAATCCCTGACTCCCAATATGGTCCCCCGAGCTTGCCAGGAGTGACCCGAGTGCAGAACCAGGGCTAAGTCATGAACACTACTGGGCATGGTCCAAATAAGAAAAAAGGATTACAGTTTCAATTTCCTTGATGTTAATAGATCTAATTCAGGTACTCTAGATCTTCTTGATTCAGCTTCGGGAGATGAAGTCATGAAATTTACATACAAGTGGTACTACATGGAAAGTATCATGCTAAGTGAAATGAGTCAGAAAGAGAGGGACAGACATAGAAAGACTGAATTCATCTGGGGAACATAAAGTAACAAAATAAGAGACTAACACCCAAGAATAGTCGAGATAAATACCAGGAGGGTTACTCCATGACTTGGAGGCCAGCCACACACTCTAGGGGTAAATGCAGCTCAAATAGAGAAGGGAGCACCAAAAAAAGGTGTTGGGAAGATCCGCCCAGGATGGGAGATGCATGCTGAAAGTAGACTATAGACCGAACATGACTGCCACTCAATTTCTCTTTTTCAAACCACAGCACCCAAAAGGAGAGAGAGAACAAAAGGGAATGCCCTGCCACAGAGGCAGGGTGGGATTGTGGGGGTGGGGTGTGGGAGGGACACTGGGATCCGTGGTGGTGGAAAATTGGCACTGGTGGAGGGATGGGTACTCGATCATTGTACAACTGAAATCCAAGCACAAAAATTTGTAAGTCTACAACTGTACCTCATGGTGTTTCACTAATTAAAAAAAAAGAAAAAAGGAAAACAGTATGGAGAGTTGTCAAATAGGTAGAACAGAAGTCCCATAAAGCTCAGTGATCCCATTGCTTGGCATCTCCCGCAAAACACAGAAACACTCATTCCAAACGAGCTGGGTGGCCTTAAATTCACTCCAGAGCTTCATCACTAGCCAGGAAAGGGAAAAAACCCAAAAGTCCAACAACAGGTGGGTGGGTATAGAAGCCGTGGTATCTATCCTCAGTGGAATACTATGCAGCTGCAAGGAAAGACAAAAGCTTGCAGTTTGCTGCAACCTGGATGGAACTGGAAAGGATCATGTTAAGCAAAGTATGACAGAGGGACAAAGGGAAACAAGACAAGAGAATAGACAATACTGAATGAGAAAAAGCGGTGGCCGTTGTCTATCAAACAATAATACCAAGCAGTGGAGTGAGGGGGTGGGAGAAATGAAGGGCCAGGCTAGAACTGACAGGACAGTGGTGGTCTTGGGCACTTTACTGGTGGTGAAGGTGCAGTAACTTTGCACATCAAAGCCATAAACACAAGTGCTACTTCGAACAGGTTACCTAAACTAGCATGTACTGAATATTTATATATCATATGTTTCAATATATAAAGGTTCTTTCCACTTGACTGTAATGTACTCAATTTTGGCTCAGATACATTGTGTGATTAAAACTACTTCTATGGGGGGGCGTGGAGAGATAATATAGTGGGTAGGGCACTTGCTTTGCACATGGCCAACCTAGGTTTGATCCCCGGCATCCCATATGATCCCTGGAGCCCACCACAAATAAGCCCTGAGCCAAAAGTAAGCCCTGAGTACCACTGGGCGTGGATCTCTCCTACCCCAAACACAGAAAATGAACTACTTATGCCAGAGCAATAGTACAGTGGGGAGGATGTTTGCCTTGTACATGGCCAACCTGGGTCTGAACCTCAGCAACTCATATGATTCCCCAAGCCCCACCAGCAGTGAGCCCTGAGTGCAGCCCTGAGCATCGCCAGGTGTGTTCTAAAAACCAATGGACCAAACAACAAAAACAGCCTGCTTTTATGCTCTGTGCATGGGTTTTCTTACTTAAGCAAGTATTGCCTATTAATTCAAACCTGTACTTGATTTCAGCCCATGCGGATACATCACCAGAAACAAAAGAAACACTTGTCAACGCTGGTTTCCCAGGAAGGCCAGTTCCCATCTCGCCGCTAAATGCACTTACCTTATTGGCCACTGCATTCACACTGGGTCTGGCATCGTAGATGGTGAGTTTAGCGATTTGTTTATTGGTCTCCCTGATCACATCGAGATACTTCTCATCATCTCTATTCCGCTTGCCACTCATGCCGACAAGAGGCTGGCTGCAGCGCACAATGACCGTCTTGTTTTCAGGATGAATCCAAGACAGCACCTGTGGTTGAGTGCAGACATGAGAAGGCAAACCTCCAGAACCTCCCAGGGGCCTGAGGCAAAGTGAAGCATTCGCGGGGACGATGAAGTGCCTTGGATTTTGCTGAAGTGGGAAATGCGATCACCTGCTGTTTCACTGTGTGTGCCCAGAAACACCCACTTAACAGTGGTGACTGTGAAGAGACAATTAGAATAACCAATCCCTTTACTCAGCTTCCTGGAGTTAGCACCACCTACTAGGGATTCTCAGCTAAAAACAGGTCTACTGCTTCAAAGGAGGAAAAAAGCTTAGGCGAGTCTTGCAATCCCGAAGCTTGCATTGGGTTTGTGATCACCCCGAAACTGCTTTAGCAACAACCACAAAAACAAACAACAACAACAACAACAACAGCAACACAGAGAGATGAGGGACTCATCTCCCTGGTGTGCTAGATGCCTCATAGTCCAAAGCCATACCTTCAGGTCATTTCCCCAGCAGTCCCAATTCTTGAACTTCCCATGAAGACAAGTAATCACCGTGAGGTGAGAAAGCTCTCAGGACAGCCTACGGAGTTTGAAAGCAGGCAACGGTGGCCTGGACAGCTGATTCCCAGGAAGAGTGCTTTGAGCTGGTTCTAAAGCAGACATTTCTCTATACAAGGGAAGCACTTCCACAACCTGGCCTCACCTCAGGAAACATTGAGAAAAAGATTGTACAATCGCCACTATACTCACAGCCGATCTCCACAGGCTCAGAACCTCATCTGTGAGTGAGTCTTTCACTCCAGGAAAGGCTTAGTTTCTATCTTCATTTTTTTTTATTTTAATTTTTTAAATTTTAAGTTTTTAATTGCATCACCTTGAGATACAGTTACAAAGCTGTTCATGGTCAGGTTTCAGTCATACAATGTTCCAACACCCATCCCTCCAGCAGGGTGCATTTCCCACGACCAAGGACCCGAGTTTCCGTCCTGCCACCCCCTCCCCCAGCCTGCCTGGCCTTTATCTTCTAATCTATACAGGGGATGAGGCCAGCACTGCCCAGCAGGCAAGACCTGGGCTTCCAGAGATCACAGACTCCCACGTCCCTTTCAATTCAACTGTTTGAGGCTTGCTGAGGTCTCACTGCCGTACACAGCAGTCCAGGCTCACGGCGTGCCAACGAGTTGATTTGCTACAAGACTGTTTGGAGGGCAGTGCTCGAGTTTCAGGGGTCATGTCTGGCAGTGCCAAGGTCCGGAGCTCCTCCTATAGTTCCAGGGGTCCCTAGGGCCACAGCCAGCAGTGCTGGGGAGAGACCATATGGTGCGGGGAATGATGGATCCTAGGTCTCTCTATCACTTGATTCACAGTCCTGGTCCCTGATAATCACTTTTGAAAGAAAAAAGTGGGAACAGAGACAGTGGGAACAGAGACACAGCTAAAAGCTCAGGCTTGGCATTCAGGAGGTCTGGGTTCTATGCCTGGCACTGCAGGTCGCCAGGGCACTGCTGGGAGTGACTCCTGAGCACGACTAGGTATTGCTCCCAAACAAAAAACAAACGAAATTTATTTCAGTATTATTGGGCCAGAGAGAGCATACAGGAAGAAAGGCTCTTGCCTTGCAAGCTACTGGCAGGTCCCTCTGAATATTGCCGGGGTCACAGGGCCAAGAATAGCTCCTAGGCACTGCCAGACCCTCAAACACTTGCACAAACAAATGAACTGATGCAACGAATAAATCCAATGTTAAAAGCACACACTGCTACACAGCCGAGGTCTGTACTATTGGCCAGAAGGCGGCTCCACACTTTGCTGAGGGGCCCCTGGAGCCACGGCAGGAAACGGGGCTCAGGAGCAGCAGATTCTCAGTTCCACCCATCATATGCCTTCATTGGGGTCTCAGCTCCCTCTCCGAATGCCTGCCGCTCTTCAAGCTGGCCAGGTACCATGCAGCTACTTTCACATGTCAGCGAGTATGTGTGCGACATACTTCCAGCAGCCCAAGAAAATGAACGCACACATCGAGTTAACTACTGAGAGTTGTCCTACAACAGCCTTGTTTGGAAGAGCAAATAGAAAAAGGAAGTAGGAGTTTCCTAAGTGAAAGGGGTAGATCTGCATGCAGTTATCAGTCAGCATGCAAAGTTCTTTCCAAGATGATGCAAAGTTCTTTCCAAGATGAGTGAGAACACAGGCTGCGATAAACTACTGAGTAAGTTCATGGATTCCTAAAGACAAACATGGATGCACGGAGGCAAGGCTAAAGCCACAGACTAGAACGGTCACAGTGGTTCTCACTAGGCGGCAGACTCCATTTTGCTTATCGGGATTTTTCTGAACCATCTGAAATAAGGTTAGATTCCTTAGATGCTAATGACTCCCATAATATTTGGACAAACCTGTTTGAGACCAGAGGAATATGTATCTGGTAATGGGAACCTGAATGCATGTGGATGATTTCATTCTCCAGTACTATTCTATTTGTACATTTTCGGTGCTCAGCATTTCCAGATTGTTTTCTTACCAATTCTTGCATTATTTTTACGTGGCCTTTTGCAAAGAACTGAGGAGCAACTACTGAAACTGAAAGCACAAACAATTTTGGGGTCACAGCCAAAAGACAGGTGGCTAGAAGGTGTGCTAGAAAGAGCACGAGATCTACTTTCAACATGAGCAAGCACAACATCTATAAAGACAAAGATGCCATAGAAAGCTTAGCTGTGTATTTGTCAAATGTCTAATTGGTGGTCTTTATAAAGTAGGAATTTTCAAGAAGATAATTAGAAGCTAAGCCTTTGACTTGTTCTATAGTGCGCTCTCACTGACCAAGAACAAGCACTCTAGGGCCAAGATGGCAGCCTGGGCACTGGAGACTGAGCACAGTTGCATCGTTTTGGTTGAGACTGCTATTCCTCTGAATGTCCTCAAATCCCTAGAGAGGTCTCCTTTCCCATACCTCCCTCTCCTGCTTCTCTTCTCTCCCCCTCTCTCTCTCACACACACACGCACTCACAACTTTTGACACAGCCAACACTCAGTAAATGCTAATTGAGAAAGTAATTACGGCTACTCCGGTTCAGTTCTCTTCGCGAGCAAGACAACGCATTACCAAGACAGTTGGCCAGGGCAGGAGCTCAGTCTGTGGTCATGACACAGAAAAGCATGTCCAAATAGAGGAGGTGAGGAGGAATGTGTAACTCTAGTTTCCTTAGCCCCATGTTCTAGCAAAATGAGCTAAAGAACCTACTTGCACGTACAATCTATATCTAAAAGATATGAACAGCATTCGTAATTAGAAAAGCAAATCATTTAAAATGTTATAATGGTATTATGTTGACAGTAGTCAAAGTAATGCAAATATCCTTTTAAGGGAAAGAATGTCTAGACTTCGAAGTTCAAGGCAAAGGTGATATTAAATCTTCATTTTTTTGTCCCTTGTTTTCCAGCTTTGAAAAAAAAAAAAAACCTCAAACCAAACAATGTGCTTATTATGACATGTCCTGAAAATTAACAGAGAGGGGGAAGATTCTCTAAATTCTAGTTCCTAAAATTTATGGACACAAACGAAGTGGCCTGACACATACATAAACAGTTGGGGATCAAAGAGAACTTTGTGAACTAGGTCCAATAATACCAGAAGTAGACTGTCGGCAATAGTCTGCACTCAAGTTCCATTGGCCAAGGGTTCTGAGGCAGCTTGCACACTAGGGGAAGGGCAGCTATCCCAAGGGTATAAGTAGACCCAGGAGCTCGCTCTGTGTGCTCTCTGACCTCAGGGAGTGCATTCCTGGTGTGGGGACTCAGTTAACACTGATCAAGTGCCTGCCGTGTGCAAGGGTGTGTAGGAAGTCATAAACCACCCAGGGCTCCTCCTCCACCCCTCTCTCCCAGCGCGATGGCTGGGAGCTCCTGCCAGGCAGCTTGCACTCCCTTCTTTTCTTCTCAGCATGGGCATCACCCACCTAGATGGCACGGTTCGCCGGGACTAAAAGGCACCCTTGGAGCAAAGGCCTGCATGGCAATACTCACGGGAATTCGATTTCGTGATCTGAAAGTCGCAACTCTCCTGAGATCGTCATCCGAGGTGCGGTAGGGAACCACCAAAAGGGCAGGGTAAGTGTCACACAGTTCATAGCACTTGTTAACAAAAGTGATTCTCCAATGGGTGTTGGGTAAGCCCTGTAGGAAAAGAGGAAGTCCGAGTTAGTAGCGTCTGACTTCATCTCTGCCCTGGGCGTGGGTCTCCTGTCTCTCTCTAGTGGAATTTGCACATGCTTCTCTCACCATGGGTAGTGACCTTTGACTGAGGGATAACTGGGGAGCCAAATCAATAATCCAGACAACAGAAGAACACGAGACAAAACACTGGTGGCTGCCATCAATCAAAATTATTTTTGGTAAACAGAGTTTCTCTCTTGACTTTGAGAGCTTCATTTACTTCTAAACTACTCTTTACTACTTGGACAACAAAGAAACATCCTAGATTTACCCGTCACCCCACCCCGAACACAGCACATCCTGCCATCTTAATCTGTGTCTTGGGAAGGGTAGTGAGGAGAAGTGGTAGCTTGCTCTCTTCACTCCATACGGAGTGGAGGCTCCAGTCTGCTCCAATACAGGAAGAGGGTACGTTTATGCAGAAAACCACAGACGGAAGGAAGGCAAGGAAAAGCCCTCTGGGGAGGCTCATTTCGCCACCTCCTGAGAGTTTCTTCAATCAAGTTGCTTGGGATGGGTGATTGCCCTATAGATTGTAGGATAAACACGGCATTTGCATTCTAAGTAGACAGCTAATGTAACAGGGAGACAAGGCAGGTAACTCCCATCCCACCGTCTACCATCAAAACGGGAGTTAATATGTAGGGACAAGATTCAGAGGTGGTGGAATATTCTCTCCCCATACTCACAAATACACAAATACACACACGCAAGTAACCTACGTGGGTGCTTGCTTTGGGGACAGACATTGTACCTTTTCTTTAGGCCTGGCCCTATAGACCACGGACCAAACAGATGAGTCTGATGCTGAGTCCAATTAGAGGGTTAAAAGTCCCATCAGAAAGTTTTAAGAAAAAGAGATGGAATATAAAGGCAGTCTAGAACAAAATACCTTCAAAGTTCATATAGGCATGCAATCTTAAAAATCAGGAACTGTTCTGTTTTAAGCTAGTAGCTGTGATCTAAAAAAGAAGTCTTTATTGTCAATAACAGTGCAAAAATCAGTATAGATATTTTCATACATAATGCTCAGAGGTCTGCACAGCATACCAACTATTTAATTGGTCTATCTTCTGCTCCATAGTGACCCAGAATAGAGAGCACTCAATAGGAGGCATATGCAGCCTTTGAGAACTCCAAGGGCTAAAGCTGAGTTCTCGAAGCAGAGGGCACACCGGTGCTCTAATACCAGTGCCCAGAGCCGCCTTCCAGGATACTGAATGTGCTGATGCAAGCCATGGGCAAGGAAATCAGCCCAGGGCCTTGGTCATGGAGATGGAGCTTAGTAGGTTCTTGTCACAGCAAAGATTCTCCGGGTTGACTTTTTCCTCGCTTCCCTTTCGTTTAAAGTACTGGGCTGGATTTGACTCAGAACTCATTTAACAAACTTGCCCAATAATTTGGAGAGCTGTGTTGAATGGGAACTAGGACCAAGTCCATCACCCCACTGCTAGCCATCCCATAGATCTGCAGATAGTGAAGCTCAAACTGACCCCTAGAGAAGAACACAGAATTGTTTTAAGGGAAATGCCACAGCAGACCTCTTTTCCTGAACAAGCATGGTGCCACATCTCTTGCCTTCATTACAGCACAGAAACAGGCATACAGGTGAAGTTTACAGGAGAGCAAAAATATACATCCTCTGTATATGTGATCTGTTCAGCAGTGATAATAGACATCTGTCAAAGCTTTCTTGAAAGAGACGTTGGGATTCATTTGAATCTGCAAACCATGACACTAACTGAAGTTTAACAGCTAATCATAGTTAAACTTCTAAATATACAGACAGAGCGATAGCAACTCCCACACTGCAAAGGAGAGAAGTTTGACACTGCTAGTATCTGCTTCCCTTCCTAAGCGACATATAACTGATGCTCTTCTGGAAGGGAAGGAAACAGAATTTAGCCACCTAGCCTTCACTGCTGCTTGGATATGGGGTAGGACTACGAAAGGAGCTCAAAGATCATGCAGTAAAAGGAATACGTTATGCCACGTTATGCCAACACTGCCACTGGAGATTTCTCTAGCAAGGGTGTTACCGACTGTCAAAGAGCATGGCCAGTAACACTGTCACCGTGTGGGACAATCACCACATGCTACAGAACTGATTGACATACCTGCCTTCTGTATTCTTCCATTGGGTTGTAAACTGTCCATCCATCCACGTTAAATTTTTCTTCGTTTAAAAATGCAAACATTGGCTAGAAAGATCAAAGCAGAAGTTAAACTCTGTTTGGCATGAAGGAACAAACAGTCTAGTGGATTTTTTTTTTATTTTTCCAACAGATTTGTTGCCCGTGGAATCACAACCCAAACTGAGACTGTCATCAAAAAGCAGTGGGAAATTACACAAGACTTATGCTGCCTTCTGTCTGGGATAGTAATCATTTGACACCCTGTTCTACAGCTGCACATGTACTTTAAGTTTGTCTTTTTATTTCTCTTTTTGGGTCACACCGGGCGATGGACAGGGGTTTCTCCTGGCTTTGAACTCAGGAATTATTCCTGGTGGTACTCGGGGGACCATATGGGATGCTGAGAATTGAACCCAGGTCGGCTTCGCACAAGGCAAATGGCCTACCTGCAGTACTATTGCTCCAGCCCCCTAGTTTGTCTTTTTTTTCTTTAAAGAAAATGATGTACCATGAAAACTGTGTTCAGACCCCAAAAGTGTCAATCAACTCTAAATGGTATTAGCAATTAACCAGGTAAAAGTCATCTGGGTAGGGAGCACCAAATAAAGGGTATTGGGAGGATCCTCCCAGGATGGGAGAAGCATGCTGAAAGTAGACTATAGACCAAACATGATTGCCACTCAATGCCTCTCTTGCAAACCACAGGACCCAAAAGGAGAGAGAGAACAAAAGGGAATGCCCTGCCACAGAGGCAGGGTGAGATGGGGGGATGGGGGGTGGGAGGGATACTGGGATCCGTGGTGGTGGGAAATGGGCACTGGTGGAGGAATGGGTATTTGATCATTGTATAACTGAAACCCAAGCACAAAAATGTGTAAGTCTGCAACTGTACCCCATGATGTCTCACTATTTATAAGGTAAAGGCCCTCCCGTTTTTCATCGATTTGCTCGAGCGGACCCAGTAACGTCTCCATTGAAGACTTTGTTGTTACTGTGTTTGGCATATCGAATACGTCACGGGGAGCTTGCCAGGCTATTAAAAGTTAAAAAATAATAAATAAAATTTAAAAAAAAAGTCATCTGGGGAAAAAAAAAGAAAAAGAAAAACAACGAAAATTCAACAGTTCAACCGTCCCGAAGGGGGCGACGATGTGTTCATCTATTTAAAAACTGACAGGATATTAAAAAAACTTCTTCTTTAACTGGTCTCTGTGAATACTGAAGCAATGCCCTGAGCTCTGTGGAGTGACGGAACTCGGACTTCCCTTCCCTGCCTGGGCATAATACATTGCTGGAATTTCATGGCTCCCACACCATCCGCAGCCAGTGGCCCCCAAGGAGCTCTGGGTCTCCAGGCTTCACCCTGCGCTCCACACTCAGCAACCCACACGGCTTCTCCACACCCCGAGACAAGGAGTCCCCTGCCCTTGACTGCCACTCCCCAGGCCTCCCACGGCCACTGCATTGCGGCAGATGCCAGTCCCCTCCTTCTCTTTGCATCCCCATCATTTGTCACGACCACCCCGGCCCAATGCCCACCACTGTCATTTGGATTTTTAAAATGACCCCCGTCCCGCATGTCCTCTATCGCTCTCTCTGCATCCGTGAGGTGAGAGCAATGGTGTTGCAACCTACGTGAGGTAAAGTCCTTCCACTGCGCCCATCTCACTCGAAGTACAAATAGATCAAGTCTTTCCCATGGCCCTTTCGGCTGTCCTCCATCAAAGCAGCCCACAATCCGTCCACAACTGCGAACACCAGAGTTCCCTCCCACAGCATCCAGATAATCTTCAGAAAGGTGAGGCCTGCGGGCAGGCACAGGGGGGCAGGGGGCACTTTCCTTGCATGCAGCCGAACTGGGTTTGATCCCTGGCATCCTGTACGGTCTCCTGAGCACCACCAGGAGTGATTCTTGAGTGCAGAGCCAGGAGTAACTGCAGAGCAAGCATCACTAGGTGGGGCCCCCAAACAAACAAACAAAAAGTCTCATTTAGCAGGTCCAGTTCTCCACAACTGAGGAGAAAAAGGTGTAAGGTAAAAATTGATCGAGAGCATACGCCATGGACCTTTGGTGCCGGGGATCTTCTGGGACTTCCCAAAGCATTTGGCACCCTCAGCGGGTGGGAGCACTGTAGCACTGTCCTCCCGCTGTTCATCAATTTGCTCGAGCGGGCACCAGTAATGTCTCCATTGTGACTTGTTGTTACTGTTTCTGGCATATCGAATATGTCACGGGGAGCTTGCCAGGCTTTGCCGTGTGGGTGAGATACTCTCGGTAGCCGGCCGGGCTCTCCGAGAGGGGTGGAGGAATCGAACCCGGGTCGACCGCGTGCAAGGCAAACACGCCCCATCATTGGATACTATGCGATGGGCAACAGGGCAACCACATATTAGGAGCAGCACAGAGCCAGCTAAGCAATTCCTTGGCTGCTTTAGTCCAGTGTGGAAGCCACGGCCGCACTTTATTATTCGGCAGTACTGGGGAGGAGTGATCGGGGAGCCACAGCGCCTCCTACAGGCGCGCAGGGAAGCGGCACTCATACGCACAGTGCCCATCCTCATCCGCAAACAGAACCTGGGACTCCGTGAGCCGTGGATGGGGCCTGGGTGAGTGCTCAACACTTTAACTGACCTCCTTGGCGATTGCGCTGAAGCAGTGGGAAATACACTGGCTTTTCCCAGAGAAAAGAACTGCTCCCTCAAAGGCCCGGCCACGCTTTCTCCTTACAACCACCGCGTGATCAGCGCCGTCTGACTTGCCAGCAGCGTTTCCAATATAACTTTCTATTTCTTATTCAGGGGAAGGCATCTCCTTTCTCACACGGAATCGTCTTTTATCTCTTATATTGGGAAATGGTAAGCGGGGGCATTCCTGCGCGAGGAGAGGCGTGGCTGGAACCCAAACTATCTGCACAGCAGCATTTCTCTACGAGGCTTGAGAGAATTCCGAGTGCAAAGGAAGCCAGTGCCATTAGCAGGCAACGAGATCATGTCCCTGTGGTGGTGGAGACGAGTCAGGCGACCTAACTCATAAACTCATTCAGGAATGACAGTGCATGTTCTGGGCAGCACCCTCATGCAGGGGGGGAGTGGGCGAGCAGGCCCCCTGCCCGCTAAGTGCCTCAAAGCTCTCAATGGCAGACCCTGCTGCTCCCCATAACTCCTATTGGGCACAAATATTCCAGGAAAATTTAGAAACCACACAGCAGTTCGATATTTCTTTCTTTTGCAGGGGGGCTTTTGGGGTCACACCCAGTGATGCTCAGGGGTGACTCCTGGCTCTGCACTCAGAAATTATTCCTGCCAGTGCTCAGGGGACTGTACGGGATGTCAGAGATTGAACCTGGGTTGGCCGCATGCAAGGCAAAAACCCTACCCACTGTGCTATTGCTCTGGGCCTGAGTTCACTAATTCTTGTCACGGAATACACAGCAGTAGTTCTTTAAGAACAATTTGTTTGTCTTTTAATTACAGGGCTGTGATTTCCAAAGTTATTGATAGTTGCATCTTAGGCATCCGATATTCCGACACCGATCCCACCACCAGTGTCAAACATCCCCCCTTCCAGCCGTCGCCTTGACAGGTGTGTGGTTGTACTTCAGAGTTCACGGTTTCAGTGGTGTTGAGCCTGAGCTCTGATTTCTTTCCTTCTCCTCCCTATTCTCTCGGGTCAAAGGTGATCTGGGTATCTTCTCTGTACTCCAGTACATTTCCTCATCCAGTTATTCTATAGACCACAGAAAAGTGTGATCCTCCTGTTTGTCCTTCTGACTTTCTTCACTCATGATACTTTCTAGTTCCTACAAGGCTGCAGCAAACTGCATGGTTTTATCATTCTTTGAGGCTTACACAGCACTGCATCTAACACGGAATCAGCTGCAAAAGCCCAATGTTTCAACCATTAGCTTACAGTGACAAGAACACTTGTTTTTTTCAGGAAACATTTCATGTTAGTTTAGCCTGGGGTGTGTTTTTCTTTAACAACTAAGCAGTCTTGGGGCGAGGGATGTGGCTCTGGTGGAAGAGGGTATGGCTTGCATGTGGGAGGCTCTGGGTTCCATATCTGCCCCCGTCCCATAAAACCAAAGCAAAGAGACAAACTTTTGCGTGAAGGAAAAGCAAGAGTAACAAACCTCTGGAACCGGACAGAGGTAGAGCAGGTAAGGAGCTAACCTTGCAAGAGGCTGATCTGGGTTCAAGCCCCAGCACCCCATCCCTGAGTGTAGAACCAGGAGTACGCCCTGAGCACCACCGAATATGGTCCCCAAAACGACAACAAAATGAACTTTGAAATTCGTCCAGAGGCCTAAGAAGTGGTGATGGAATAGACTGGAAGGCTGTTTACCCTTCTTGCGGCTCCCTGACACTGGCATCACCACTACCAGGGACTCCAAATACACACTCACTGCCAAAGCGCATCAGAAACCAGACCCCCAGCTGCCCAGCTTGGTTTGGGGAGTGGGGGGGGGTCTTCCTTTATCTGATTATTTATCAGGATTCTGGCAATGAACCAGTTCAGATTCCTACAAGGCAAAAGACACCAAGCATGAAGACTTTCAAAAAGGCAATCATGTGCCTTTTTTTTCCAGGATTAAAAATAGCACAATGTAACATTTGAAAAATGTTAAAGGACAAAGTTGAGATGAAAATCTCTGATTTCACACTAGGGATAAAAACAGCTCTGACACAAGAGAACGTAAGTTGTCATTTTAATTTTGCTACATTTACCACCGTTGTGTCTTGTGGGGGGCACAACCCTGAAATGACAACCAATTTTAGCTTTCACTTAGCCATTATTTCCATAATGGCACCGTAGGAAGATGCATTGCCTGGCGGAAAACATCCAGCGAGGGCCAGGGCCCGGGCTCAAAGAGCCAAAGCATCGGCTCCGCATGGGGGAGGCCCAGGTTGAAGCCCCGGCCTGCCGCGGTCCCCGGAGCACTGCTGGGTGTGGCCCCCAAATAATCAAAATAAAAATCCGGCTTGGAATGGCAATGAACCATTGGAAGCAAAAAGATGCTTATTCACAATTTCTCTTCTCCCAGGAGGAAGAGCTGTTCGTTGGAGAATGAGGGCTCCTACAGGTCAGCAGGGTCCTGCGGAGGGTATTCCGCCCCCTCCCCTGCCCCTCGAATTTACCATTCTAAGTCTGAGGTTATGGGAACAACAAATGTACAAAAATGAAATGGCCCTCCAAAGAAGACAGCTACAGAAGGAAACCGTTTTCGTGGGACTCGGGGGTTGGGAGGGTGGGGGGGAGAAATAGATGAGCCGTGGAGGTTTCACTGAGCTTTCAAATGATGTCACTTCCATGGAGTCACCAGCACCCTCGGCCTCTGGGAAGAACAGACCAAACAAACCTGACTCCCAGACTGCTCCCCACTCTCTCCGGGTAGAATTCTGCAAAGTTTGAACAACTTAAGCAAGCTGGGTTTCTTTGGGTTTTATTTCTGCAACTGAAGACAATGGCCTTTTAAAACGCTTTCCCCTACCGTCTGGGGGCAGGGAAGCAAGAAATGTAAACCAACCTCCTTTTCATCTCTGCAAATATGCTTAGGAAGTAAGAGCCTTTCGTACAAGAAATGAAATGCCTTCACCAGAGCTGGGGAGAAAAATTCCAATACTTGGGCCAGGGAGACAATTCAAAGGGCTGCGGTGCAGGATTGGCATGTGGGACCCCGGCTTCCATCTCCAGCTTTACGTGAAGCCCCGAAAACTGCTCGGAGTAGCCACCCCAATGTTGCTGGGTGTGAGGCGGACGGGAAAAGCGGTCCTGAAGCTTTCCGGCAGAACTATGGGAAACGATGAAACTTGGCAAGTTATTATCATTCTGAGTATCATCTTCCGGCTCGATAGTGATTTTTGGCCTAGCTCACGGTAAAGTAATTCGTGCAGTTCCATCAAATGTAACTCAGTAAGGTAATTCGTGCAATTCCATCAAAAGTAATTTAACTCCCAAACCTGACATAAGTCTCAAAGGTCAACAACGGCTGGCACAGAAATGACCATTTACACTTACGTTCACGTTAAATTCTCTTGGTCTTATTTCTACCACTTTCCCTCAGGAAGATGGCTTAATATTATTGGGTTGGTTTTTCTTCCACATATAAATGTACATATTCAGTCAGCTAAGGTGCAGGGAAGTACCTTTAAAATGTCACTTGAAACCATTTTGGAAAAAGTGGCTTTTACTAACCATCCACAATCATAACCATTTGACATTTTTTCTGGATTATCTGCCATACCGCTCACTATAATTCTGTATCCTGGCAATTTGTGGCCACATGATCACATCCAGCCTACTGAATAAAGCCAAGTATCTGGCCTAACGTGGCCCAAGTAAACTGGTCCAATATGGCCAAACAGGTGTTGGAACATTATAACTGAAGCCCAATCATGAACAATTTTATAATGGTGTAACTCACCATGACTCAAAAAAATAAAAAAATTCTATGGCACAAGTATCTAGTCTAATGTGACCGCCACTGGCTCGGCTGACCTGAAGACACTTATGACTCAGTTTACCAAGGACACTTGTGACTCACATCCAGTCTACCAAATAAACCCAAGTATGCGCTCTCATGTGACCCAAATATCTGGCCTAATGTGGCCCAAGTATGTGGTGTAATGTGGCCCAAATATGTGGCCCAAGTATGTGACCAAATGTGACCCAAGTATGTGACCCAATGTGGCCCAGGTATGTGGCCTAATGTGGCCCAAGTATCTGGCCCAAGTATCTGGTCTAATTGATCACCACTGGCTTGACTGATCTAACCTTGTGACTCAGTGTACTCAAGATAGAATGTTGGATAACACTGGGGTGTCCTTGCTCCTCTCCCAGGGAATTTATGGTTTACTGAGCCTCTCCCACAACAGAGGCACACACAATCTCATCAATCACTAATAATCCTATATTGCTTCTCTTTTTCCTTTATGTCATTTGCATGGTTTATTTAACAATGTCCTTTTTGTATACACACAGGAAGATAGTTCATGCTATGCTTTGTAACATGGGAGTTAATTGACTGCAAAATAATATTTACTTCTGGGCATCCATATTTACTTGACTTAAGCCTCAGTTGCCCTTAGTTCCTAGCAATCTAAAAGCAGGATCCCGACGAGGGATGGGATGGACTCAGGGCAAGCTATGAGCTACCCTAGCATCGAAAGAGGCCAGGCCAAGCGCCATAATACTTAACTATAAGTTAAGAGTACCATCATGGACAAACACTGTCATGACTGGAAAGGAAGTAACTGAATAAGGATCCTGCTGGGGTTAGCAAAGACGAACCTGGCCTGAGGACTGTGGTCTGGAATATATCGCTAGATGTCCCCAGGAGGAGCCAACCTGTAAGCTTAATATATCTCTTACTGTGTTCATACAAAATGACATTGCTAGAAATATTATAAGAAGTAAATTTATTATGACCATTTAAATGGATAACTCATTGAGGAAAGAAGAAACCAACACACCCTGGATGGAATCCCACCCTTGAGCAGATCTTCTAGTAATCTGAAGTAATATCCTCAGATGAGATTTTGTCCTTGAGTTAATCTCCTGAAGGAGTGGTTTTACCACTTTGTTGTTATGATAATATTCAACCCCATCTTTGTATCCACACCCTTCATGATTTCTATATAACTATGCTCTAAGGGGTAAGAGGGGAGGAGTTGCTGGAGATGCTGAGGACTAGATAATGAAGACTAGATGTTGGTGACAAGGAAGTCAGGACTAGATGCTGAAGACCAGATGCTGAGGACAAGGTCGGGACTAGATGCTGAAGACCAGATGTTGGGGACAAGGAAGTCAGGACCAGATGCTGAAGACCAGATGTTGGGGACAAGGAAGTTGGGACTAGATGCTGAAGATGAAGACTGGATGCTGGGGACAAGGAAGTCGGGACTAGATGCTGAAGACCAGATGTTGGGGATAAGGACATTGGAACTAGATGCTGAAGACTAGATGTTGGGGACAAGGAAGTCAGGACTAGATGCTGAAGACTAGATGTTGAGGACAAGGAAGTCGGAACTAGCTGCTGAAGACTAGATGCTGAGGACTGGATACTGAGGACGAGACGTTGAAGACATTGGGGACTAGAAGCTGAAGACTAGATGCTGAGGACTAGATGTTGAAGACTAGAAAGGCGACGATGAGATGCTGAAGATGAGGAGAACTGGGACTTTGGGACTTTGAGGTCTACGAGGAGACTTGGATGTTGGAATTCTGATGACTGGGACTACGACCAAAACTACAATTACTACTGTGCAGTAAGGAAGAGATCGGACTATGCTGGGAAGGAGAGAGAAATAAACCAACAACTGACCAGCCTGGGGCCCGGTTGGCCCATCATCATCTGCTGCCGGCCGCTGTCGTCTGGTTTGGGGAGGTGGCTCTCAGCTAATGAAAGTTCAAGTCCCCCACCCCACACACACACACGTGCAGGCCCACTACACCTTTTTCCCTTTGGAAACTTACAGTGGAGCATACTACATCTTCCTTATTCCCATTTCACCCTCCCACTCCACTTTCCACCTAGATTTCCAGGCTAGAGTCTCCCATCTGCCCTCAACCATACTCAACCAACGTAAAGGTTTTACTCTTCTTACCTTGTAGAATTTTTTAGATTTTCCCTTATCTCACATACAGAAACCAATCCACATGTGGCCCAGCCTATGTTCATCCTCCTCACACTGGCACATGATTCTGTAGTCTCCATGACAATGGTTGCCTTGCCAACACTTCTCTGCATCTGAGGATCTGCCACCTCCAAGAAGCCTTCCTGGATACCAGTTCCCTTATTTCTTTTCTGACTGCCTGCACGTGCACATCTAAGTCACATGTGTGTCTACATCACCCAGGAAAATGGTGCTCCTTGGGACAGGGGACACTCTAGGCCATGCATTCTGGAGGAGGCATTCTGTAGTGTTTCTTGAGCAAAATGAGGGAGGAAAAGCAAGGAAAAGGGTGGCTTCCCTGGCAGACACTACAGCTTCCAAGGCCTTTTTGTTAAGAGAGTGTTACAGGTGCACAAACAGTGACTGATGCAAGAGGAGGAACAGGCAGAAACAAAACTCAAGGAATGCAGCACGTGGGAAAAGCTGGCGTTTCAAATCAGTGAAACCATCAACAATGGTGTTGCGAGGAGAGAGAGAACAGGAGTCGCACGTTTCACAGGAACCCTGAAGAATTCCAAACATTTGTTTTGCAACCAGTGCCGGCGCCGGATGTGGACAGAAAGGGATTCTCATTTACTGCTGCTGGGAATGCCGACTGGTCTAGCCCTTTGGGAAAACAACATAAACATTCCTAAAGAAAAGCACTAGGAATTGAGCTTCCATTAGACTCAGCAACCCCACTACTTGGAATATACCCCGAGTCCCAAAAACAAAATGGTGAAGATATTTGCAGCACTAAGTTCCTTGTAGTGCTGTCCACAATAGCCCAAATCTGGAAACAACCTGTGTCCAAGAATAGATGGCTGGATAAAGAACCTATAATACATATACACAATGGAAAATTACTCGGCCATAAGAAAAGATCAAGTCATGCAGTTTGCTGCTACAGGGAGGGACCCAGAGAGTATCATGCTGCATGAAGTTGGTCAGAGGGAGAGAGACCGACACAAATGCTCTCTGTCATTTCCTTCTGCACATAATGAGGGAATAATAAAGTCCAAAGACAATGGAAACAAAGAACATGCGAACTGGTAGTCAGTAGGACACGTGGCATTGTGGGGGTTGGGGGAGAGGATAGGGAGCAGGCAACGGCTATGGTGCAGGAAGATCAACCGGGAGAAGGAGGTGCTGGAAAGTGTCAAGTATTATTATGAAACCCTATCGGCGGCAATACTATAAATCACAGTGCAAAAACTTATTATTGAAAAATGCCCCTCGTAGAGGCAGACTGGTAGGTAGGAGGAAAATGGGGAGAGGGTGGATGTTGGTGGAGAGAAGTGGGCACTGGTGAAGGGGTTGGTGTTGCAACAATGGATGCTTGAAACCCTATCATGAATAACTGCAATTTCACGGAGACTAACAAAAACAGCAACAAAACATGTTTGGGGGCCATACCTGGTGGTGCTCAGGGTCAACCCCTGGCTGTCTGGGCTTAGGGTTTGCTTCTGGTGGTGCTCAAGGGACCCTATGAGGTGCTGGAGATTAAACCAAGGTTGGCCACAGGTACGGCTCCCTCCCTGCCTGCTGTATGATCTCTCTAGCTCCTCAACAACATTTTACAAAACACACCAAAGGAAAACGGGGCAGGGGACTGTCAATGGCTGGGAATCACCACCACGGTGTGGGGGGCGGAGGGAAGTTAAGATAGAGGAGGGTCCATTATGACAACGTTAGTTAGAAGTAATCACTCTGGAAAAGAAGTGAGTGTTGGAAGTATGTATGGGGATAGACATGATAACCTTTCAGCATCTGCATTGCAGGGCATGATGCCTACGATGACAGAGAGGAGAGAAGAGAGAGAGAAAAGAGAAAAGAGAGAGAGAAGGGAGGTGGCTGAACTGGTGCTGGAAGTTTAAACCAGCAGAGGGATGGGTGCTGGATCACTGTATGGCTGGAACTCCATCATGAACGCTTTGTAAGGCTCTAACTCACGGCAAGTCAGTAAAGTAATGGAGAAACCAAAGGGCTAAGGAGATAGGACAGGGTTTGGGTGCAAACACATGCAGGAGACATTGGTTTGCTCGCGAGCACAGGATGGCACCCCAGCAATGCCAGGTATAGGGCCAGAGGCCCCCAAGTGCTACCTGGACGGCTGCATTGGTCACCTGCACCCGAGGAGTGCCATATCTCTGGCTCAATCACTGAACCACAATGTGGCTTGCTTGAACATCACCGGGATTGGCGCCTGCTGAATCCCAAGTGTGAGAAGGACTCTGCGAGGACCCCTTTGGAATGGTGGCTGGGGAAAGCCTTCAGGAGCACTGTGTCAGACCCGGAAGCGGGCTGGGAAGACTGCACTGAGCAGGGTGCACGGCCCAGCCGGTACCTGAGGCCTGAAAGGAAAAGCTGAAAGGAAAAGGGGGGTAAGGCACAGAGGATACAGAAACGGAAATGCCAGCAGCCCTCACAGCACAGAGAAAATGATGGAGTTCGTGGCCTCATCCGTGGACCTGCAGTGTGTCATCATAAATGGCAAGCAGGTGCAAGGGGCCCGGTGGCAGTCACCATTTCTCATCAGCTAACTCTGAAGATGTGAAGAGCACTCTGGATTTCACAGTCCCCGCTGCCATTGCATGCATCTTAGAAACAGAAGCGGAGAAGGTAATGAAAGAAAGCGAGTCCTTCAAGGCACTGCAAGATTGGGCGCCACTCTTCTTGGCTCTGGAGACGTAGGCAGGCGTGGAGCCACCAAGCCAGGCCAGGCTGGGCTGCCAGCACCGGCAGGGGACAGACTCAGCCCCACCGAGTCCCCTGTAGCACCTGGCTCCAACAGCTACAGGAACAAAAGCTGGGGCGGGACGTGAGGTAACGCATGGCCCCACATAGGCTGTGCCCTCAGGAAGGCTTCCAGGAGCTTAACCTACAAACCCACAGTCACCGCCGAAGTGATACCTAACGCAAGGCTCTCCGCTGCTCCTATCCAAGAGCAAAGGGTCAGCGAGAATCTGGCACCGGCAGAGCACTGGCTAAAGTGTGGTGGGTGCAGCCAGCACAAGGCTGTGCGCTGAGAAACGGGCTCCAGACGCCCATTCATCAGGCAGCGCAGGCGGGCATGGGAGGGACTGGCACGCGGATGCCCACTCTGTAGTGCGTGCTTCTCGCCATCAGGCTGCTTCGTTGATAATGTTCCACTCGACGGGGCCAGAGAGAGGATATGGTGCAGGGTGCTTGCCTTGCACGAGGTTGCCCTGCGTTCGATCCCCCTGTGCCCCCCGCCCCCGCCGAGTCCCAGCAGGAGTGATCCCTGAGCACAGAGCCAGGAGGAAGCCCCGAGCACAGTTGGATGTGGCAAAACAGACAAGCCAACAAAAAGATAATGGTCTACCTGGGTGGATGGCAGGGAACGGAACGACTGTGTACTGTGAAACTGAGCAATGATGACACATCGACAGTCAGCCCGGGGTGATATGCAAGGGACATCAGTGGGACACAGAGTGTGCAGAAAGCAGAAGCATGGGAGAGCAGAGAGAGGTCGGTGTCACTGGGGCCCAAGGGGAGAGGACAGACTCGCAGGTGGCTGGAAACAGACTGCAACGCACTGGTCTCTGGGGAGGGGGCAGACGTGGCCAAAGGACTTGGGGGTGGGGGCGGTGACATTTGGACTGGACAGTGTCTTACTCGGGGCTCCTCTGACAAGACACTGAGGACGGGCGGGGAAGACAAGCGTCTCCTTCGGGCAGCCCCAGAAGTGGGAAGGCAAGCAGTCCGCGTGGCCGGGCTCTGCTGGGCAGTCTCACTCTCCCTGTGTCCGGCAGGCTGGGGACACCGAGCACAAGGTCCACTCCACCAGCCCAGCCTGGGCCCCGTCCCCTGGACCCATGCAATGAATCAGCGCCCGAAGGTCCTGCTTCCAGAGCTTTCGCCCTGAGGCCAAGGCCTCCAACTCATGACGGGGGAAGGGGAGACAAGACACTCGGTTCAGACCGACAGAAAGTTATTCTTCCTGAATGTTCCATCGCGGGCATACCTAGGACATCTCAAAGATCACAAAGGGCTGGGACGGTGACTCAGTGACAAAGTGCAAGCCTTGACTGCGGGAGAACAGGGTGTACTCCCAGCACTGCAAACACAAGATGACCAAGGCCGCCCTGCTGCCATGCCCTTTCTAAAGAGCAGACTAGGTTTCCTCCTGGCCTGGCCATAGCGGGGCCCTAAACCCGTAGAGTACTGGACACACGTTCCCGGGGGCTGGTGGAGAGGGAGGTGAACAGACACTTATCGACCTCAGGCCTGAGGGAAACAGGGAGGGCTAAGGAGCTTGCACGCGGCTGCCCTGGTCCCCTCTCACACATCCCGTGGTCTCCTGGGGCCTGCCACGAGTAAGTACTGAGGACACAGCTGGGAATAAGCCCCCTGGCATCTCTGAGGGTGACCCCAAAAGTTCTCCCCCAAACAAAACATTGTCTTTGGAGCTTGGTCCCCTCCCCCCCACAAAGGAGAGAAAGGGGCCCACCACAATTGAGCCTGCAAGAGGAAAGGAACAAGTACGTGGGCACAGAGAAAGCCCTGGGGACATGGAACAGGGACGCCTTGAACTTCTGTTTTTGTCAAGGGGCCGCACCCAGCAGTGCTCAGGGGTCACTTCCTGCAGGGCTCAGGGCCCACACATGGTGCAAGGGACTGAACTCGGGTCAGCTGACAAGTGCCTCCCCCACTATCCTATGGCTCTGGCCCAGCTCCTTAAGCTTTTCACACTCAGGACCCCTTTCACTTGAGCGATTCTTATGCAAGCACAGGGATTTAGGTCTATGTGACACCCGAATCCAACACTTCTGAAAGAGAAGCACAGAGAAGATCATTTCAATGCAGATCTTTTAAAGTTTATAGTCACGATGCACACTTTAAGAAGCTGGGGTCTAGGGGCTGGAGCGATAGCACAGTGGGTAGGGCGTTTGCCTTGCACGCGGCCAACCCGGGTTCGATTCCCAGCATCTCATATGGTCCCCTGAGCACTGCCAGGAATGATTCCTGAGTGCAGAGCCAGGAGTGACCCCTGAACATCGCCAGGTGTGAGCTAAAAAGCAAAAAAAAAAAAAAAAAGAAGCTGGGATCTAGAACAATGGTTTCAACCTTCCTTTACCTGTGGGTCACATGAAAAACCACAGTGCTAGTCAATGCCAGGGGCCCCCTGGGGACTGGACATGGAGGCAATCAAGCCACCCTCAAGGCAGACGCGATGGCGATGTGGACCATCAAGAAGGCACCCACAGGGCCCAAACTCAAGGGACTATGCGGCTACTAGGAGACATGTGGGGTGCGGCAAGAACATACGGGGACGCTGGTGGGCTACGATGTCGGGGAGACAAGGTGTGTGTCTAAGAAGGGAACGATGCCTGTGTGAGGGGGCTGGAGGAAGAAGCTGATGGAATGGGGAGAAATGGGCTCTGGCACGGCTCTAAAGGGCAGGAGGCAGGCGGAGGCCCTCGGCATTAGCTCCTTGTCAGGGAGAACTCACAGGAAGCCTTCATTGGTGGGGCTGGGAGACACCACTAGAGAATCAAGGAGCACAGAGTTGTGGGGACAATGAGGGCCCACTGAAATGAAGCAGCTACAGGGAAATGGAAAGATCTGGAAGACTTGTTTCATAAGGCGTGCTTTGGATGAAAAGCATCTGGATTCAGAAACTATGAAAATACTAACCCCAGGGCTGGAGCGATAGCACAGCGGGTAGGGCGTTTGCCTGGCACGCGGCCAACCCAGGTTTGATTCCCAGCATCCCATATGGTTCCCTGAGCCCCGCCAGGGGCAATTCCTGAGTGCAGAGCCAGAAGTAACCCCTGTGCATCGCCGGGTGTGACCCAAAAAGCAAAAAAAAAAAAAAAAAAAAAAAAAGAAAATACTAACCCCTACAATTAAATTCATTTCATATTTATTGTGGCATTTTCTAGAGGGCCAAGACAGAAAAACAAAATCTAAGTGCCCAGCAACAGGCGAATGGCTAAAGGGCATATGGAATATAGCTCTGTTGTTTAAAAGATGTAATCTAAGCTGGAGAGATAGCAGAGGGAGAAGGCACTTGCCTGGTACATGTCAAACCTAGTTCACTTGCTGGTATCACATATGGGTCCCCTGGACACTCAGGAGTGACCCCTGAGCACAGAGTTAGGAGTAAGCGCTGAGCATCACTGGATGTAGCCCGCAGCGATTATTATTAAAAAAAAACTTTAAAAGATAAAACCTTGCCATTTACGACAAAAAGACGAACTGCGGGGGCAGTTCTACAAAGTAAGATCAGATAGATGGAGAAAGAAAAAAATATCACATGCTTTCACCCACATGTGGAAGATAAACAAAGCAAAGCAAACAAACCCGACAAAGATAATCCCTTTGATTCAGACAACAGAATAGTAGTGACAGAGATGATGGTGGGTGGGTAAAGGGTTTTGTTTGTTTGGAGTCTGGGCACATGTCGGTGGTGCTCAGGGCTTCTTCCTGGCTCTGTGTTCAGGGGAGCATATGTGGTACCAGGGATCAGCCCGCTAACAGGCGGATGCAAGGCAAGTGCCTCCTTCTGCACTATCTTTTGAGCCTTATTTTCAGTGTTTACTCCCCACGTTCAAAACAAAATCATGAGGGGGGCACCCTGGAAACACTTGCTGGTCTTGAAGGGGAAGCTTTCAGTTTGTCACCAAATCAGAATATTATTCAGAGTTCTTTCAGAGTAATCCCATCAGCGGCCAAGACTCAGAGACTATAAAATCCAGATCCCGGAACCGCGCGGCCGCTAATGCGGCCACGCAACATTTTATGAGGACTTTTTCTTTATGATATCTTATTGTCTCATTCCTACTTTGGACAAACTTGCAGGCTATCGAATATAGCCTGCCCACAGGGCAGAGTCTGGCAAACTCCCCGTGGTGTACCAAATATGCCAAATACCAGTAACAATGATGGGTCTCATTCTCCTAAAGAGCCTTGAATATAATCTCAGGGCTAGGATGAAAGAGACGTTACTGGGGCCTGCTCGAAGCAATCGACGAATAACAGGATGATGAAATGAAAAAAAATGAAATTCAGAGTTCTTTCATAGATTCTTTTCATGGGGCTACGTAAGTTTCCTACTTTGTCCAATCTGCTGCAGGATTTTTCTTGTGAGAGTATGCTGGGTTTTATCAAAATTTCTGTACCTCCTAGATTATAAAGTAGCCTTAGAAGTTGCCTTGCATGCAGCCAACCTGGGTTTGGTTCCTCCACCCCTCTGGGAAAGCCCGGCAAGCTAATGAGCCCATCCGCACTGCAGAGCCTGGCAAGCTCCCCGTGGCGTATTCGATATGCCAAAAACAGTAACAAGAAGTCTCACAATGGAGATGTTCCTGGTGCCTGCTCGAGCAAATCGATGAACAATGGGAGGACAGTGCTACCGTGCTAACAATGATCTAGCTGACTTTTTATTGAGGTAGAATTGCTATCAGAAGACTATGTGCCCACTCAATTATACTCTGATGAGTCTGTGTGCGTGTGTACATTCGCCCAGAACACCACCAGCAAAGTTATACATTCTCCCACTGCCGCCCCAAGCAAACAAACAAACAAAGGCCACATGAGCCAAAAGATGCCTGAGAAAGATTGCTGGGGACATTACAGAGCAAGGAGGGGCAGGCTAGAATTTTAGCAAAAACCCGCCTTCAGCGACAAGGAAGCAGAGAAACCAGAAAAGAGACAGGAAGGAGACCCAGGGCACTCAGCTTGCAAGAGTGACTGGGAGGGATGGAGCAATAGCACAGCGGGTAGGGCGTTTGCCTTGTAGGCGGCTGACCCGGGTTCGATTCCCAGCATCCCATATGGTCCCCTGAGCACCACCAGGGGTAATTCCTGAGCGCAGAACCAGGAGGAACCCCTGTGCATTGCTGGGTGTGACCCAAAAAGCAAAAAAAAAAAAAGTGACTGGGAAAGTTCCGTTTGGGAAAAGGGGAGGGAGTGGCATTTGGAAGTCTGACAGTCTGGATGCCACCACTGACCCCTGGACTGAAAGTATTAAAAGTACTGCCAGGGCCACGAGACGGCTGAAAGGACTGGAAAGTGTGATTTGCACGTGAGAGACCTGAAACCCATCCCTGCACCCCACAGGCCTCTGAGCGCCAGGGAGTATATACGAGCCCTGGACACCCCTTAGTAACTGCTGCTTGTAAATATGTACGAGCCAACATCAGCAAACACCTCAAATGCCCAATGACAGACAAGGAAGCGGCTGGACACACAGTGGAATACTACTCAGCAATAAGGTGAACCCTGGCGTTTGCTACCACATATCCGGAACTGGACAGGGGCCAAGTGAAATCAGAGCGAAAAGACAAATACTGATGATCTCATTCAGATAAGGAAGTGAAAAAAAAAAAAACCATGATGAAAGCAAGGGAATGTGGATAACACGCCATGGGAAAGACAGACACCACCGTCTGGTTAGCCCCTAGATTAGCCGGGAGCGCTGCTTATTCGAGAACCTGGAGAAGCAGCAGCAATTTCAGTGCCGCGGGCACACCCACCCCACCCAAAAAGCAACTGCGTCCGCGCGTCCGCACGCGCACTCGGCGGGCCCCGCTTCTCGGCCGACTCCCATCGGGGAACAAGCTATTTGCTTTACCTGTTAATTCCACAATCAGCGCGGGATGTCGGAGTCCGCTAAACTCCGGGCTGCTTTCAAATGTCAAAGCAATTTATAAAAATGTCCCCATTTTGGAAGGGAAAAACCAAAGCCAAGGCAAGCGTACCCCCTGACGCCCCCTAGAATTAGTTCTCTATTTGGAGGCTGTCCTCTGCGCCTTTCATTCAAATGGTCACAACAGACGTGGGCCCCCCCTCCCCCGCGCCCCCTCCTGCCACGGCTGCGTAGTGATATTTCAGAAGCGGAAATGACAGGAGCGGAGCCAGAGTGGGGGTGGGGGCAGGGTGGGGGAGGGGAGCAGGCACATCTGGTCTGGTGCTGAACCAACATGACATGCTTTGCTGGGGTTCGCGACCGAGAGGCCGAGGCCAAGGGGACTCAGGAGTGAAAGGCCCAAAGCCCAAGCAGCGGTGACACCCTGGCCAGCACACCCTCTCCGCGTCCCTCCCTCCCAGCCCTAAGGTCGGCTTTTCTGCCCGCCCCAACTTTATGATACGAGACAGGAATGGGGGAGTGTGGGCCAAAGGGCTTGGCTGGAAGGTCACAGGAGAGGAGGTGCAGGCACCCACCCGAGCCCCACCCGAGCCCCCCGGGGAGAGGGAGGGGAGGGGAGGAGAAAGTCTTGCAGGTGGCAGGTGGAGCTCAGCAGCTCACGGGTGCTACCGCCCTGCTTCCTGGATCTCGAGAGGTATGTGGGGACCAGCAGGGCTCAGTGCCCGAGCGCCCGTGTGCAGGTGCGAGGCTGTGAGTTCGACCCCCGGCACTGCCTCATGGCACCGGGGGTGGGGGGGAAATCCCAGAAGCAAGTGTGTCATGCCCCCAGGCAAGCATGCCTGGGACCACTGCAACTGCGCCCGTGAGCACCCAAGCGCACGGCCTCCCGCAGCCTGTGTGTGGGCCCCGAGGAAGCGCATGCGCAGCAGAAGCCAAGCTGGCAACGGCAAGGCGACGGGGGCGACTGTTCGTGTGGGGCTGCAGGAAGCAGCCGAGCGCTTACTGTCACTCCTTCCCCAGGGCTGCTCCTGGGGGTGCTCACGCGAGTTGTGCACTAACGCCCGGGCACCCCTTCTTGGCAGGGCACACCACATGCTGTTCCCCTGACTCTGCTCACCACCTGCTCTTTGCACCTCATCACTGCACGCAGTGGCCCCGGGTGCGCTGGGTGTGCCCAGCACTGCTGCTCGCACTTTGCCGCAAATCCCCCCAAACCCTGTGGGGTGGGCACCACAAAGGGGAACGCTGCAACCAATACACATACAGAACTCCGACGTCACCTGCTGTGCAGTGACTGAGCAGGGTGCAGGCCGGCACCCCAACACTGGGTCCTTGTGGGGTGGCTCCGTCAGGTGTGGTTCCTGGGCCTGCCAGGGGGTCTTGGCCTCGCTTCTCTGGCCCGTGTGACTCTACATCCCTCAAATTCAAAGATCACCTCAAGCCCTTTACTCAAATGTCATTCAAGGAGAGTGCTGGGACTACAGTGATAGCACAGCGGGGGGGGGGGGGGGTGCCTTGATGCGGCTGATCCGGGTTTGATCCTCTACATCCCATAGGGTCCTCCAAGCACCTCCAGGAGTAATTCATGAGTGCAGAGCCAGGAGTAACCCCTGAGCATCACTGGCTGTGACTCAAAACAAAAACAAAAACAAAAACAGGAGAGTGCCTAGTACTGCAAAGGGAGAAGTAAGAGGCGTTCATGAATGCCAAATCCATGGAACATACTCGTGGGTCTACAGCTGACTGCGAAGTGTGATTTTCAGACTTTCAAGAAAGTAGACTATAGACCAAACATGATTGCCACCCATTGCCTCTTTTGCAAACCACAACACCCAATAAGAGAGAGAGAACAAAAGGGAATGCCCTGCCACAGAGGCAGGGTGTGAGGGGGGGATGGGGGGTGGGAGGGATACTGGGACTGGTGGTGGTGGGAGATGGGCACTGGTGGAGGGATGGGTATTTGATCATTGTAGAATTGAGACCCAAGCACAAAAATTCGTAAGTCTACAACTGTACCTCATGGTGTCTCACTAATAAAATAAATAAATAAAAAGATAGCAACGAACGTCACACCATGAGTCAGACCGTCCCCGGGTCCATACCTGAGAGAAATGCTTTCAAATCCCTCCTCTATTCTATGGTCATCGGTTAGGTGCTGATTCTTTTCTACTCATTTCCACGTGCTGGTTGCAGCCTGGTGAGCAGGTTTCGTGACTTAGTAAATGTGTACAAATATTCTCATCTAACGTGCACATTATCTCCGAGTCTTTGGGCTGCGCGAGAGCCCGGCAAACAGGAAAGGAAATCGATGCAAGAGGAACTTGGCCCTGGAATGCAGCTGCCCGCCACTCACACCCGCTTTATTTTTTTTTTTCTGGGGCACTATCAGGCTCTGTCCAGATGGACACAATTTTTGCTCTCGCCTTGAAAAAATGCCCACCCGAGCAGCTGCGTCGCCACGTTCCTTATCACAGGAATCTATCACTGACTTACAACTCGAATTGAGTTACATGCCCTTTGAGGAACTGGCGTGGTCGCCAGTGTTTGAAAAGCAAAGCAAAATAAAGCCCGTAAGTAAATGCTCTGGCTGAAATGGAAAACATTATCTAAACAATTTTCAGGTCTGCCTGGATTGATGGAACAGAGAAACAATCAATGGTCTGGGCGGGGTGGTGGGGATTCAGTGGCTAAGCTGCTCCAGTTCAACCGGAAGTTCAGGTCCCGACTTGAGCAGAGGGCGGTGGTGAGCGAGAAAGGCAGGGGGGGGTCCGACGCACGAGGCCGGCTCCCACGCTGCGCAGTCGTGGTGGGATTTGGAAGCCGGCTCCCTCGCTCCAGATTCTATTTCATGGATGTGACAGACAGTTTATTTCCAACTTCCAGGGCCAATAAAAAGCAGTTAAGATCATCTGCAGCTGGCCGGCCAGCTTCAGTAACGTTATCCCAGGGCCGGCCTCGAGCAGGGCCCTTCTACTGTTCAGGCCACTGCGCTAAGTGGCCGCATCCTGGAAACTCCTTCTTGGCTTGCTCGTGCAGTCCCCGCTGCGGCACTTAAGAAACCATTCATGGCTTGGAGGCCAGCCACACATGCTAGGGGAAAAGGAAGCTCAGAGAACGGAGCACCAAATAAAGCGTGTTGGGAGGATCCTCCCAGGATGGGAGAAGCATGCTGAAAGTAGACTATAGACCAAACATGATTGTCACCCATTGCCTCTTTTGCAAACCACAGCACCCAAAAGGAGAGAGAGAACAGCTCTGCCACAAAGGCAGCGTGGGATGGGGGGATGGGGGGTGGGAGGGATACTGGGATCCGTGGTGGTGGGAAATGGGCACTAGTGGAGGGATGGGTATTTCATCATTGTATAATTGAAACCGAAAAATTAATTAATTAATTAATTAATTTAAAAAAAAAGAAACCGTTCTTTGTCTTCATATCACAGAGGAGTACAGGTCTCTCTGCCCACAGATCCTCACACACTCTCACTTTCTCTGCCGGGGGTGGGGGAGCTCCAGCGACCAAGCCCTGAGTCCAATTCCCTGAGCACTGGCGGGTGGAGTATCACTGGGAGTGACTCAGAGAAAAATAAAAGGACCCCGTTTTCCTTGGGCTTTTAAAAGCAGCCCCCCCCCCACCGCCCCGCTTCCTGCCCCTCCAAATAGACTCCCTGCCTTTCTCAGATGCACAGGAAAAGCCTTCATGGGCTGGCGCGGTAGGCCAAGAGGGGAGGGTGTTTGCCTGTGACTGACCCCTGCTTCCATCCCCAGCATCTCATATGATCCCTTGAGCACTGCCGGGAGTGATCCCTGAGCAGTGAGTCAGGTTTTAGCCCAGAACATCGCTGGGTGTGGCCCCGCAAACAAAAACAAACAGGGAAACAAAGCAAAAGAAAACCCTTCTTCCCTTCCCGTCCCTAGCCACCTCCTCCCCTTTGAAGCCCCGCAAAAGCCTCCCCTCCCCTCCACTCACGCACCTCCGGGCAGGCAAAAGAAGTTGCACATACCCGGCAAAGGGCCTGGCCACAAACAGGCCACGGGAAGGGGTTCAGATTCTTGGGGGGGAAGCTTTGGGTCCCAGCATCAGATCTGGAGCAGAGCTTCCGAAACTTCGACGGCCGCAGCCCCTTTCCGGCCAACACATTCGGACGTGGCTCCGGGTATATGAAAATCGGGCCCCAGCCCTTTGAGCTATCTCGAGGGCCCAAGAAATTGGCTCATTGTTGTTTTTTGCTTTGGGGCTACATGGGCGATGCTCAGGGGTCACTCCTGATGATATTCTGATGCTATTCTGGGTATCATATGTGGTACCCGGGATAGATGAGGAGTAGGCCATGTGCAAGCAAGTACTCTAATCTCTGTACTATCTTTCCCGCCCCTATTTCATTTTTTCCTTTTATTTTTCATTCATTTATTTATTTTTGCTTTTTGGGTCACACCTGGCGATGCACAGGGGTTACTCCTGGCGGTGTAACCATATGGGATGCTGGGAATCGAACCCGGGTCTGCCACGTGCAAGGCAAATGCCCTACCCGCTGTGCTATCTCTCCAGCCCCTCATTTTTTCCTTTTAAATTAGTTTTTCGTTTGAGTTGGGGCCGACCCAGCAGTGCTCAGGGCTTACTCCAGGTTCTGTGCTCAGGGGTCACTCCTGGAGCGCTTGGGGGATCACGTGGTATCAAACCCAGGTTGGCCGCGTGAAGGCAGGTGCCCTGCCCGCTAGTCAATCTCTCTGACCGTCTCTATTTTGTTCTTGTAAACTGGGGCCGCTGCCAGCAGCGCTGAGGCCCCGCCCCAGGGCCTGTACACTCGACTATGTTCTCTTGCTCCTTCACCCTGGTGAGGGTTTACACGGCTGAGGCGCAGGCAGGGTACGGACAGCCAGAGGCTCTGAACCCTGAAAGGTGTTGGACACCAAGGGCAGTCCTGTGTGAAAGGGTGGAGGGCACAACTCAGGAGTAGTCACCGAGGTGGGGTGTACGCATGTGTGCGTGCGTGCGTGCGTGTGAGGAGTAAGACTGAGTGACACCATCATTCTGTATGAGGAAGCACACGGACATAAAGGCGTATTGGAGAGTTCCTTCTGAGGAGAAGCCACAGAGTTCAGGATTCAGGGAAGCGATGGCAGGCTTGGGGGGACCCAACACGCATGGCTGCCTCCCTCCCACCTTTTTTTAAATTGAATCATTGTGAGATACGGTTCAACTCTTTCATGTTTGAGTTCCAGTCATACAATGATCCAACACCCATCCGTCCACCAGTGTACATTTTCTACCACCAATGTCCCCAGTATCCCTCCCGCCTGTCCCACCTTCCCCCTGCCTCTGTGGTAGACAATTAGACAATTCCCCTCTCACTCTCTCCCTACTTCGGGTATTAGGGTTTGCAATACAGATACTGAGAGGCCATCACGTTTGGTCCTTCACCGTCACCACTGAGTGAAGCAGCAACCAAGGCCCACAGAAGACGTGCCTGAGACCTGGAAGTGCCCGGGCGAGGGCGCACGGAACGGAAGCTGGAAGGAAAGCGGGAGCACGAGCGCAGTGGGGTGGGGTGGCAGGGAGGGCGGCGATTGCCTTGCACATGTCTAGCTTCGAGCTGACCCAGCTTCTAGCCCTGGCACCTTATACGTTCTTCGAGCATGGCCAGGAGTGACCCCTGAGCACAGATCCAAGAGTAAGCCTTGAGCACTGGTGGAGGCGGCCCCCCAAACAAATCAAGGGGTGGGGCCGTGGGGAGGTAGCGCGGTAGGTAAGGCCCTTGCCTTGCATGCGGCCGGCGTGGTTCTCTCCCTGACACGCCATCTGGTCCCCAAGCCCTGCTGGGAGTGACCCCAGAGCCAGGGAGAAGCTCTAAGCACTGGCAGGTGTGCCTCCCCGCAAAAAAAGAGAAAACGGAAAGGAGCCACTAGGAGGGCGCAGTGGAGGGCCTGGTATTAAGAAAGGGCTGCAACAAAGCAGGTCACTGGCGCAGCTGAAAGAAGTAGAGGTAAATACAGGGTCGAAGGTTCTGTCCGAGAAGGAAAGTGCCTGCCACAGCGCCATAGAGTCAGGCTGGAGGTGGGGGATGGAGGGGCTGGGAAGGGAAACGGGTCATTGGTGGTGGGAAATGGACCCTGGTGGAGGGAGGAGTGGGTGCTGGGTCATTATATGACTGAAAGCTGTTACAAAACAGCTTTGTAACTGCAGAGCTCAGGTGACGCTCAATTAAGAAATCAAAAACAAACACAAAAACAAAGACTCCCTCCTGAGCACAGATTGCCATGAGATGGCACAGTGATTTCGGGAAAAGTGGGAGGGGACATGAGAGGGGTGACAACAGCTGAGGGCATCGGGGTCCTTCAGGCTGGGAGGTGAGCCGCTCTTCAGACGGTGATGACCTGGGGTCCAAAGTGGGGTGAGGGAACCAGCTCGGATGGGCGGAGTGCGCACCTGAAGTTCAAGGCCCCGAGTTGTGGCCCATCACACATGGCTGGCGCTGGCGACTCCCCGAGAATTGCGAGGCCCGGGCACGGCGCTGTTAGCCTGGGCTCTGGGCTCACTGTCGCTGGGATGGCTCTGTGTCCCTGAGCCCACGGCACCCACTCCATCACTGAATTCCCATGAGGTGGCTTTCTCATTCGGAACCTGATTTCGCAGAGGGCGTGCTTTCAACCTCTCTTTCTACCCTAGTCCTTAAGGAAGACATTGTTTTTAAAGCCGTATGTTTACTGAGAGACCAGGAGAGGGCTGAAAGTAGCCCACTACCACTACATTGGTTTCACTGTCACATTCTGACCAATCACCAGCACCCAACTAGTGATAAGAGCTTCATACCTGCCACGAGCTCCTTTTCCCTGAAATAAGAGCTGATCAGATCTGGGGAAAGAGAAAGCATGCCTTGTCACAGAAAAGAAAACCCTGGGTTCCAAAAGAGGAAATACTAAGTGATGCAGCCAGCCTTAGGCCTTTCTCTGTAGGACGTGGAAATGCGAATTTGAAAAGACGCTTGAACCCCTGTGTTCACTGCAGTAAAACTCACAGAAGCCAAACAATGAAACCAACCCCAGATGCCAGTGGACGTGGGTAAAAGAACTGGGTGTTCAACGAACACCATGTTGCCATTACGAAAAATGAAACCGTGCCTTTGGTGGGGGATAGATGGAATTTGAGGTGATTGTAGTAAGTGCAGTAAGTGAGGAAGTGAAAGACGATTCTCACGTGGTGCAGTATATGAATCACCAAAGCACGTGAACCGGCAAAACACAAGACTCACTCTGAGAGTTGATGAAAACTTTGGTGGTTACTAAAGAGAAAGGAAATAGGGATGGCAGGAATGGGTAGAGGGAGGCTTGGTGGGAGGGGAGATCACAGCTGGCGGTGCTCAGGGCTTCCAACTGGCTCTGTGTTCAGGAATCACTCTTAGCCATGCTTGGGGGACCACATGTGGTGCTGGGATTGAAGCGGAGTCATCCGTGTCCAAAGCAAGTACCTTAATCTCCAGGCTATGTCTCTAGCTCTGGGTGGAGGGTCTTCAGAGGTCAAGATGAGATGTTTCTGAACTTTGGTATGGTAGAAATGCCACCTAAACGGATAGAGGGGCTCTGACATTCTAGTGTGTTATAAAGTTATGGTAAATCAGGGAAATGGAACCAAGGATATAGCTCAAGGCCCTGAGTGTGATCCAAGGCACTGCATGCCCCCCTGCACTGACTGAGCCATTGAGCCCTAACTGCCAGGCTGAGTGTGGCCAGGAGTAGCCCCTGGTGCCTTGAGCACTGCTGGGGAGTACCTGCCCCCAAAATGGGGGTGGAAACCCTAAGTCTCTATGGGAAAAGAAGACACAAGCATAGGACAAAAAGTCAAATATGAAGTAGCACAAGGACATAACCCCTCTTCTCGCCCCGACCCCAGGCTAGCCAGCAGCATACCTCTGGGCACTGCACATAAGGGCACTGCTCGCTACCCATATCGGAGGATTCTTTCCCTGCTTTGCATGGACGATGCCTGGACTTCCATTTCTCGAGCGCCGTGGGAATAAGCCCAAGCACCAAGCTGAAAGTAGTTCCTGAAAACCCCCCAACCTCCCATCCAAAACAACCACCACAAGCAAACCTAAGTTTCTAGCTCTCCCTTTGGCTCCAGATGGGTTGAGTGAAGCAGAAGAGAGGGAAGAAAGGCCGCTCAGATGCATGCCTGCATGGAGGCAGGACGCGACAAGTTTGATCCCTGGGGCTACCCACATCCTCTGAGTGCGGGCCCAGGAGCACTGCTCTCTGGCATCCTTGGGGTAGCAAGAGACTGTGAGAAGTCCACTGAGCGACAACTAATGGGTGCAGAAACACTGCAAACAGAGTACACAGCCCCCGTGATCCCTACGTCCAGAAAGTAACCAAGAATCCCAAGGACCGGGCATGACCCTGGGGAGCACCATGGCAAGGGCATGAGTGGCTCTGGAGTCACTGCAAGGTCAAAGAGGTAAAGAGAACAAGAGAACACAAAGTAAAACATGCTTTGTTTTTGTTTGGGGACCACACCCAGCTGTGTTCAGGGCTTAGTCCTGGCTCTGCACTCAGCAATTACTCCTGGCAGTGCTAGGGGACCACATGGGATGCCAAGTTAGCGGTGTGCAGGGCACACACCCTCCCCACTGCACGATCTGGCTAGCCCCTTGAAACTCTTTTACAGAAGGAGGGATGGATGTAGATCAGCCTTGCCACATTTGCACCTAGCCTGTCCAAGGTCCTAAGTTTCATCCCTGGCACCGCTGAGAAAAAAAAAAAGATTAGACAAAAAGAAGATGCAAGTCAGGTATGGTGGGGGCAGGGCTGGGGCCAGGCAAAATATACAGAACACACTGAAGAAGGCGTGCACACGCTTGTCAGCGGGAGGGGAAATTCCATGCACACATCTGGAATTGTGCCTTGGTTTTTTTTTCTTTTTTCTTTTTCTTTTTTGGGTCACACCCAGCGATGCACAGGGGTTACACCTGGCTCTGCACTCAGTAATTACTCCTGGTGGTGCTTGGGGAATCATGGGATCCTGGGAATCGAACCCGGGTTGACCACATGTAAAGCAAACGCCCTACCCACCGTGTTATCACTCCAGCATCCCATGGAATTGTGTCTTGGATTAGGTCAGAGGTCATCAGAAATCAGCCTGTCCTTCCCAGGTGATCCTACTTACCTCCAAGGCACTTATTAAAACAGATGCTGAAAGGTGGACTAGAAGTGACTAGAAGTGAAACAGGGACACGATGGAGGGTGTCCAGTGCAGTCACGGCCCATGGAGGCCCACAAGCTACCCAGGCTCCAGGAAACGACACAAGACTGATTGAAAAAAATGAATTGCAAACCTAAGCATCACAACAAAAACCCAGGTGACTGTAGGAAAATAGTAATTGTGGGGGGCCCAGAGAGTGCAGTGAGGAGGGCACTGGTCCTGCATGTGGCCCACCTGGGTTTGATCCCTGGCACCATATATGGTCCCCCCTGGAGCCTCACCACGAGTGATCCCTGAGTGCAGGGCAAGCTCTGAGCACCGCCGGGTGTGGCCCCCAAATCGACAAATAAAGAGAAAGTGGAAACAATTACATAGAATTGGAGATTAGCGGCCACCTCCCTACCTTGACTCCCCAAGACGGCAGGTGACGCTAGACACTGTGTTCACACGGGGAAGGGATACAGCTGAGCCCGCAGGGAGCTTCCCCGCAAAGCTAAGATGCACCCCCCAAAGAAGTGCACCCGGAGGGCCAGCACGGAGTCCAGGGAAGAAGAGTCCCCCCCAGCCCCCAAAGCTCCTGGAACTTACCAGATTGTTGGCCAGGGGGAAAGCGTACTTCGTGAGGGTGTCAAACATGTCCCGTCTGCTGTGGCCTTCCTGCTTCAAGGCAAACCTCAGGTTCCGCATGTCCTGCAGGAGAGACAAAGCCGCCGCTTCATGCTCCGAACTGAGCCAGCCCGCAAGGGCCCTGCCCTAGACCGTGAGCGAAGGAGAAGCACAGGGCTGCGCCCGGGCCCCTGGCATGCTGTTATGAACTAGTTTGAAAACTCCTCCACTGGAGCAAGAACTGAAAGGGCGATGTCCAAGAGAAGACAGAGCTCAAGTTCATTATTAAAAAAAAAAAAACTTACAAGATTCACCTTGCCCACGGACTACTGTCTCTGTTGGCGCAAGCGGCTCTCTGCACCACTTGGGCTTTTTTTGTTTTCTTTTTGGGTCACACCGGGCAATGCACAGGGGTTACCCCTGGCTTTGCACTCAGGAATTACTCCTGGCGATGCTCAGGGAACCATATGGGATGCCGGGGATCGAACCTGGGTCGCCGTGCACAAGGCCCGCTGTGCTATCGCTCCAGCACTTGTCAGATGGGTATCAACTCTCCAATGGAATCTCCAAATCCTCAAGCTGTCATTACACTACAGAAACCCCCTCCCTTTCCCTTCAGATTTTAAAGCCTCATTTTGCAAAAAATTAGGAAATGATTGCCACTGTCAGCTCTCATATGAGTAATATGTTTTGACCAAACACCTTTTACACAGAGTTCTATATAAAGCATGAGAACATGCCCCACATCATTCATTTTTTAGGGCAATAGCAACTGGTCTGGCCTTTCTGGACAACAATACGGATGTTCCTCAAAAACAACAACAACAACAAAAAAAAAAAACAAGGAACTAAGCTCCCATATGACTTCGAATTTCCACTTCTTGGAAAATACCCAAGGACCCAAAACTCTGTTCGCCAAAGTCATCTGCAGCCCTGTGTTCCTTGCAGCACTATCCACAATAGTCCGAATCTGGGTACAACGCAAGAGTCCAGATAATTGGCTAAGAAATTATGGGACATATCTACAACGGAGCACTACTCAGCCGTAAGAAAAGATAAAATCCTGCAATTTGCTGCTCTCTGAGTGCACCTGGAGAGAACGGTGCTGAGTGACGTTAGAAGGAGAGGCACAGACACAGAATGAGCTCTCAATAGGCTGGAGATAAAGTGACCTGGTAGGGGAAAAACAAATGCCAAAGGCAACAAAAACTGAGAGGTCACAGGAAGCTTCCCACTTTGGTGGGGTGTCAGGGAACGGGATGGGGGAAGGGGACACTGGGACAATGGTGGTGAGAAGTGGACGCTTTGGTGCGGAGTGGGGTGCTGGAAGGAATGATTCATATAAGAAACCCTACCACAAAGGAGACTGAAAACAACCTGTGCCGAAAATCAAATCGAGTATTTTTTCAAGGGACTGTACATGAGCGGTGACTATCAACAGTGTTCATGCTCCCGGGAACCGACCCTGAATGCCATGCCCAGAGCTCAGGGTGGGATGCGCTCAGTGGCAGGGCCCCGGCCTTCCCTATGTGAGGCCATGGGTTTCATCCCCGGCACCGCAGAAACACAAAGAACAACAGATTTCCAGGGTGGATTCCAAGCCAAAGCTCTTTAAGAAGCAGAAAATCAATCATTCTTTAAAACTGTTCACCCAAAATAAACTCCTCTGGAGACCAGTCGTGGGTCAGAGGGACAGCCTTGCACATGGCCAATGGTCCCTCGCACCATAACTTTTCCCCGAGTCCTGCCAAGAGTGACCCCCGAGCGAGCAGCTGGTGTGGCCCAAAACCCAAACGATCAACAACGAATCACGAATCACGACCATCCTGTTATTTGTCGATTGCCTCGAGCAGGCCCCAGTAACGTCTCTTTCATCCTAGCCCTGAGATTATATTCAAGGCTCTTTAGGAGAATGAGACCCATCATTGTTACTGGTATTTGGCATATTGGGTATGCCACAGGGAGTTTGCCAGACTCTGCCGTGTGGGCAGGCTACATTGGGTAGCCTGCCAGCTTGTCCAAAGTAGGACAACAACAACAAAAAATAATAAAGACACACAAAGAAAGAGCCAGATGTGTTTTATACAGAATGGCTACCACTCTGTTCTCTTCAAAGCCGGTGCTCTTACAATGTCTCCTAGATTGGCCCGTGGGTGGGACCGATAATGAGTGCTCACGTGCTCTGCTGTACCCCTTCCATTCAGCAAAGGAGGGCCAGGCTGGGCCCTGGGATGCTCCAGAAAAGATGCAGAGCTCTGTCCTTCTCAATGTTCCAACCTGCCGATTTTTTCAATGTCTTTTAATTTATCATCTCAAGAGCACTGTTACCGCCTCCTCAGGCTTTGAGACGAAGGACCAGGCCACATGCAATATGTCCCCAAACGCAGATGGCAGGCAAAGCAAGAACAATCAAGATCTCCACTTTGAGACCACTAATGAATGGCCAATCTAAGTAATTCTCAAGAAGTCTTCTTAATAATTGATGACAGCTGGAGGAGCCTGCACTTCCCCTTTGAAAAGCATGTAACTGACTACAACCCCCAACCCCATTCCAACAGATGCTCCCCCGCCACAGAAACCTGTATATTGGCTATGGGCTCTCCACGCAAAGCACAAGGCAAGTGGAAGGGACAAGCACATGGAAGAGCCCAGCTTGCGGGGCTGTGAAAGTCGGGGTTCAAGGCTCAGAGAGACAGGAAGAGCTTTTGCCTTCTGATGGGCCCAAGTCCGGCGGCGAGCCCTGGATGGCACCTGCTTAACCTACTTGGCCAGAGCGTTCTGAGGCCAGTAACTGTCCCGATCGCTGGGTGAGCTGGACGAGGCCTTCGTGTGCACCAGGAGCAAAGCAACTCTCCTGCCTGTGTGATTTAGATGTAATGAAGGGACAGAAGGGGCCACTGCTGCTTCCTGCGCACACAATGGCGCAAGACTCCTGGCGGCAGGTCCCAAGTCCGGAGCAGAAATACGCACATACGCTGTCAACTTTCACAGGGCCTCGGGGACGCACCCATCGGGGAGGGGCACTTTGGGAAAGAAAGGGTGTGGCGGCAGAGGACTGCAGTCTGCCCCTTGACCTACTCTTCGGGTGCCAGGTCTCACTTGGGGAAATGAGTCAAGGAAACACATCCTGGCACCACATGGCACAGCTGCGTGACTGGGGTTGTCATTTCAAAAGAAACTATGCGGGCCCATTCCTGATGGCTTTAATAGTACGATAGCTATGGAATCAACTCACATGTCCGAGATGCATCTGTGGATATCAGGACAGAGTGGCATGTGTGTGTACATACCACAGAATGCTATGCAGCTGCAAAAAGGGATGAAATCATGCAATTCACTGCAACGTGGATGGAGCTGTAGGGTAAGGCGTGACGTGAAGTGTGTCAGAGGAAGGTGAAATACTAGATGATCTCACTTAAGTGTGGCATGCGGAATAACAGGAAAAGGGGATGCAAGATATTAAGAAGTATACCTAGGCTGCCCTCGACACTAGATTATATGGAAGTGAAGGAGGGGGAACGAGAGAAACGGTGTGTGAGTAAGAAGAGGTGGACAGAAGGTCACAGGGCCGGGGCCAGGGCCCTCGGGCACAGGGGTGGTGAGGAGCTGGAGTAGATATACAGATCCAACCACTGAGTCAATAGCACAAAGTACAATGACCAAACTTACAGAAATGTGCCTGCGGAAGGGAAATGTGCCAGTGTGGCAGGCAGGCAGGCAGGCAGGCAGAGGCTTGGGAGGGAAGGTCACCCTGGCGGTGGGATTGGTATGGGAACATGCAATGTCAGAAAGGCTACTAGGAACCACTTTGTGGATCGTGGTTACTTAATTTTAAAAAAAAAGAAAAGAGAAGAAAGAAAGAAATGAAAGATGAATAGAATAAAATCCCACTTGGTACAGTGAATGAGTGAGATAAAAAAAAAAAATCCGACAAGGGAGAGGCAGGAATGCACGGAGCGCGTAGATCTGGGCTTGACTTGGTTTCCAAACTTGTGAGGTTGGACCCGCCTCTCCCCTCCTCAACTTCCCCTGAGACCCTGCCCTGCAGGGGCGGAGATGTGGGTGCGCTGAGCTGGTACAACCCCTCGGAGGGGTTAGGACTATTTGGGAAGCGCGTGTGGTCAGATTACGGTGATTGACTGCAGATGGAGTGCCGATGTTTCCAGGGAGATAACTGAGTTAAAAGGCTGCGCTAAACATTGTTCCAGCCCCTCATCTTTGTGCTCTATACTAATTCTAAGGAATAAGCATGTAGTGTTTGAGATTTATGCCTGCTGCGCTGTTCCAGGGCCCTTTGTTCTCATAATAAATGCTGAAAGGAAAAGAATGCGGTTTATCTTATTAATTTGGGCGCGGGGTGTGTAATAACAAAATACAAATTCTTCCTATTGATAAGGCAACAAATAGAATTTTTCGCTTTGAATAAAAATTATTTCAGGATATCAAAAAAGCAAGCCCATTTTCTCTTGACTACTATAATACAGCACTCTGCTCCCACGGATGCTTTTGTGTAAAATGCAAAAATGTTCCTTAAAGGTAACCCCCCCCGCTTCTCTGGGCCCCCCAAAGGTAGATAGCAGCTGGAATCAGAGATGAAACACAGAGGTAGCTCGGGGAAAACACACACACACACACACACACACACACACACCACACCAAAGCTGCTAAGTGGGGAAGTGATGCCCACTATCCTTTTGTGTTTAATACTAACGGTCCTTGGGTGTCTGGAGGCTTCGCAAGACATTCATCTTTTGGACACTGAAGGGGAAAACACAGCATTAACGAGGGAGAAAGATGGTTCTAAGAACTCAGAGTGCGTGAGGATGGCAAAAGAAGATTCGGGTTCGCCTTCTCCCTCTTCCATGGCCATTAGGACAAATGCCACAAGTCATCCCACTGAGCACAGGCCTCCATCCCTCTCTGCAGAGGGAAGGAGTCAGGCCGGGCAGGGGCAGCGGGGTCCTACCCAGGTGAGTCTGTACGTAGGATACAGGCAAAGAATGTGCTGTACACTTTTAAAGGGATGAGAAAAGAGGAAACAAAGTCGAATGTGCCACTGGGAACCATCCGGGCCCGGCCTGGGGAGAGGGTCTCTTGGTCAAATTTGGGACTGAACCCTAAGAGGGACATTAAAAAGAAATGTGCCCAGGTTCCCCCCAGTGGCCCCTGGATGCGGGAGCCACTGGAACAGACATGGTCTGGTTCAGCAGGCTGCAGTTTGGGGCTTTCCTTGCGACCCTACATTCACCGTTCACCTATCACGCAACACTAAGGTGCCTGTGTGTGTGCGTGTGTGTGTGTGTGTGTGTGTGAGAGAGAGAGAGAGAGAGAGAGAGAGAGGGAGAGAAAGAGAAGGCACGGAATCTCTTACTTTACAAGTAATGTCGAGACCATAGGAGTTTTCTCCTCGACTTGTGGCACCTCCCATTTTTTCAATTCTTGAGATCACGCCCAGAGGAACATCAAGGATTAGAGAGGAATCCTGGAGTGGAGAAAAAAAAATCCGAAAGTCAGGATTTCTGTGAGTTGGACTCAAACATCAGCATCCCAGATGCCTTCAGACTAATTTCACCTGGGCCCTTGTAACATTTCATGAACAAAAATATGATCTATGCAACCCAGGAAAAAGCCATCACTGAGCAGTCATTGGATGGTGGAGCCCCAGTGCTTGCCCCCAACATCTGCATTCTGCAGAGAGTGCAGGATGGAAACCAAACCCCTGAGCCCACAAGCCAGGGGGCCCTGCAGGCTTCTTTCCCACAACACTGTGCTCCAACAAGCAAATGCTTTCTTCGCTCTTCAAACACTGGGTCCACCTCAGGTCTGCCTGCTTTGCACCTGGTGTGCCCGTGGCCTCGAGTATCTCTCACTCCCAAACGCAAAAATTCTCCCCTCTACTTAGGCCGCAGCTCAGCAGGCGGCACTAGGACCAAGGATTAGTTTCCTCACTGGATCATGCAGCAACTCCCTCCTCTGAAGGGCTACGAGGGCCCTGCAGGTCAGAGAACTGCCCCATTGTGGGCTTCCCGGCACTGTGACCATGAGTGAACACGTCTATACTCCCACCCAGGAGCAAGCATCACCCCTCTGCAGCATTGCACGCTGCATTTCCGGCCGACGTAGGGCTGGCACACACAGCAATGCTTGTCCACGGAACCTCAGTCCATGCCGGGGGCCAGTATGTGGAAGTCATCAGGGCGAGGCTTGTGCCAGGAGAACCGTGAACCATCACTGCCTTCCCCGGCCATTTGGGACAGAAGCATAGCAGCGCCACTGTTAGACACAGTGACAAAGGTTACCAAAAGCTCCAGTGACGGACCTGGTGGATATGGGGAGGTGTGGAGCGGTGAAACCAGGGCTGGGACACACATCCAAGGGGCCATATGAACGGCCCTAAGAGTTCAGTGCATCGTTTCACTCCTAAAAACGTATTTCACAGTGCTCAGCTCATTTAACGGGAGAAAGGTTAGACACAACAAGACACTAACGGAGCCAGAGTTGGACAGCAGGGTGAGGGTGGAGAAAATCCGTCAACTTACAGCAATACTTACGCATGCGGCTATTACAATAATTATGGGATGTGAGCGGTAACTCTAGAGGGGAAAGCAGCATGAAAACACAACTACCATAACACAAAATACATACCCAGATGGACAATGGGCTGACACGCTTATTTGTTTAATCCAGAATTTTCTTGGCTACTGTGCTAGATGATAATATAGAAATCACTGTGACGGTGTGTGCTGAGATAATGGAGAGATAATACAGCGAGTAGGGGTTTTTCCCTGCATGCAGCCGACCAAAGTTTTATCCCTGACACATGGTCGCCTAAGTCCCGTCAGGAGTGATCCGTGAGCACAGAAGCAGCACTGCTGAGTATGGGGGCAGAATTAAAGAAACAAAAAAACCAAACAGGTGTGTGTTGAATTTGTTTTAAGATGTTCTTTCTGGGAGGGAGTGCGAATGAAAGCTCTTCAGGGTTTCTTGACATCCTTCTCCTGAAGATCCAACCCCAAAACTGAGCACGTCTTCATAAAATGTGAAGAGAGCTTCGGAGTTCTCTAGAGACACAAAGACTCCAAGCGTGAGGCCCACCCACTGCGCCGCTACACAAATGGACGCACAACCCAAGGATACTAAGGCCAAGCGCTGAGTGGAGCAAGTCCGGGTCAACAGATCAAAGGGCGCAAGACCCCACAGATGACGTCTGAAGGATAACAAGCAGCGAAGGGGAACAGAGACATGGCAAAGGGCCACGGGGCAGGAGGACAGGGCCATGGGCTTCTCTGGCAAACAGCGGCACGTCTTCATTGGTAGCGGGTACGTGAACTCCCGTGGGGTGGGAAGTCTCCGGCCTGCAGCGTGAATGGTCAAAGGCGCACGTCCCGTTGGAGTAGGCCCGAGCCGCCCTTGCTGGGATCTTGCCGGCGAAGGTCCTGATTAATGGAGAAGCTGAATCCTGGGCACGGGGCCTCCCTGGACTGGTTTCCAACGGCCTTTTTCTTGGCTTGGGAGCCCCTATGCCATGCTGGGGACATTCGGGCTCAGCTTGTCCAAGGCGAAACCCTGGGTAACTTTGACTCCCCTCCCCCTTTTGTTTAAGGTCTGGAGAGTCTGGAATGATTTCCAAATCCAAAGGGAAAGAGTGGGATGGGGAGAAGAGAACAAACAGCAGCACCTCCGTTAGAGCGGCGTGAAATCTGACTTTTGAGGCATTTACTAGCTGGCTCGTGACTGTTGCTCAGGCGCCTTTACCTTGAGGGGGTCACTGGCTGCAGGTCCCGTGACCTGGCATGGTGCCTTCCACAGGGCAGCGAGACACCAACACATGCTGGTGCTGTTGGTACAGCAAAGCTCACACGGGCACCTGCTACCACGCTTCTGAGGGTCCGCGTGTTTCTGCAAGAAGGCGTCTAGCTATTGCCGTGGATGAGACATGTCACGATGTGGTGCCAAAAGGCGTGCAGGAGAAAACACTGCTCGGAAGCTGTGTGTGGAGAGCCAGTGATGCTTTCTAACATGCTGGCTCCCAGGCAAGACCGGTTCTTAAGAAAACACCACCGAGTCGCACAGTCTGTGACGCTTCCCATGTGTCTGGACAATTGCATTCCTAAATGCCAAACGTACCCGGATGTAAGAAGCACAGACTAGATGCTCCAATGGCACCATGGAAGGAAGAACGCCCGCAGCGAGAAGGGGTCCCTGAGAGAAGAAGGACATCAGCCGGGGCTGCTGCAGGGGGTTCCACGGCACCCACACCCTGGCCCGACTCCAAGCTGACAACAGGCGCTAAAAAGGGGCCATGGGCCACTGACATGTTGTCTCCAAGGATGGGACCCAGATATGATGACCCGGCGTGTCAGATGAGAAGAGCTGGGAATTGGGCAGGAGAGCGAGGTCAGAGCAGCTGCTAGTGCAGGGGGAGGCGTGCAAGATCGAGCCTTAAACAAAGGGTCTCGCACTTGCGCGTGTGTGTGTGTGGCGACCTCAGAGCTATCTCCTGACACCACCCCCCCGCCCGAGTCAACTTTCTTCCAAGAACGGCACAGGTGTGGGCACAGGTACCGGAGAGTGGGCCGGAGGCTGGCGGCCGGCTGGACTATGTCTCTGGGTTCACGGGGGCAGGACACTGGACGTGCACAGCCGGGAGTAATTCCTGGCACGCGCCCGGGGGAAGCCCTGAACACAGCCAGGAGTGGGCCAACACAAGCACACAGGAAGCCAAGTTATCCCTGCCTCACAGCAACACCTTCGCTGCTGCGTGTGTGCCTCTGAGAGGCCCTGAACGGCAGAGCAGACTCCTACAAGAAGGGCTAAAGCATTTGTTCTTTCAGGCAAAACCTGAGCAATGCATGTCCCAAATCTCCTCTCTGGAAGAGCCAATGTGATGAATCTGTGACTCAGCGCCAAAGAATGGGAATGCTCCCCAACAAATGTCTCGGGGTAGAGGGGGCTGGAGTGATAGCACAGGGGGTAGGGCGTTTGCCTTGCATGCGGCCGAACCCGTGTTCGATTCCCAGCATCCCATATGGTCTCCTGAGCACCACCAGGAGTAGTAATTCCTGAGTGCAGAGCTAGGAGGAACCCCTGTGCATTGCTGGGTATGACCCAAAAGGCAAAAACAAAACAAAACAAAAAACAAAAACGAAAACAAAAAACAAACGTCTTGGGTCCTGAGCTGCGCTCGGCACCCGAGCAAGCCTACCATAGGCCGCCACTTCCTGCTTTCCACTCGACCTAACAATGGGGCCTGTGGATTGACCCGGAGAGAGATACCAATCTCGGGGTGGTGAGAAGCTATGGATGGGGTGACGGGGGACAGGCAGGGACAGGTTTTCTTCAGCGGGCAGGTGACTGTACGGATGGCTGTGATTCCTGACCAACTATCTACCCTCAAATGATGTGAAAAGTGAGGGAGGGACTGAGGTGGGGATGAGTACGTGCTGGGTGGAGACGCAGACTTCGGGCTTGTTTGGGACCTCTATTGTGAGCAGAGCTGGACTATGGGGGTCCCAGAGAGAGAGAGAGAGGCAGTGCAGAGGAAGCTGATGTGATGGAAGGAGAAGACCCTGGGGGCTGAGGGACAGTCAGTGTGAGGAAGCGGGGAGGCCTCCCAGGGCCAGTGACAGGGACTTGCACCAGGGTGACCAGAGGGAACAGAGCAGGGCAGGGGGAGATCACAGACCCCAGGGCGGCCAGAAACAATGAAGGCCCTCAAGGGAGGCACTGGGGAGAGCAGAGGCGCTCTAGGTTGCGGGAAGGAGGCACAGGCCAGGGGAGGGGAGAGGCTGGGGACAGCTGGTCTTCCTGTCACGTACTTCGGTAGGTGTCTGAAAAGGGCTTGGGTGACAGACAGCGGGCCCCGGAGAAAAAGTGGCTGGCATCAAGGGGAGCAGAATGGAGAGACAGTGGGGGTGAGGGCTGGAAACTGGAAAAGCTTCTAGCAGGAGATGGAAGGATGGGGTGGGGGGAGAGAGAGAGAAAAGCAGGGAGGGAAAGAGAGAGGGAGGGAGGACGAGAGAGAGAGAGAGAGAGAGAGAGAGGGAGGAAGAGAGAGGGAAAGAGAGTGGCAGGGGGAGGGATATGGAGAGGGAGGGGGAGGGGAGAGAGTAGGAGAGAGGCAGAGGGAGAGAGGAAAGGGAGGGGAGGGGGGAGGGAAGGGGAGGGAGAGAGGGAGAGGGAGATAGAGAAGGAAGAGGAGGAGGGAGGGGGAGAGAGAAGGAGAGACAGGGAGAGGGAGGGAAAGGGGAAGGGGAGGGGAAAGAGGGAGGAGAGGGAGAGACAGGGAGAAAGGGGGAGGGCTGGGGGAAGGGGAGGGACAGGGAGAGAGAGGGGGGGAGAGAGAGAGGCCACCAAGACTCAGTTTCCACAAATTTCTCACTGAGACTCCAGAGAGGCTTCCCTTGTATGGCTTCGAGGTGACTCCAGTTCACGAGACAGCTCTAATGCTCCACACCCCTTCTCCAGATCTTTCTCGGGAGCTTTTTGGCTGCCTCTGGTCTCTCCCTCCATCAAGGGAGACTCCCCATGGCCCGCAGAGCTCTCCCTCGGCATCCCCTCCTCCCTGGGACCTTCCACCCAGGCTCCAAGACTGATACGCGACCCTTCCCACCTCAGGGACGCCTCTAGCAGCTCCCGAGGCCTTGTGCCAGGCAGTTGCGCCAGTCCAAGTGCGCACAGTGCCCCTGGTTTCCCTGCGAGCTTGTTACTAGCACAGGGCAGAGAGGGTCAAGTGTGGTAACCAGGAGGGGTAACCGGAGAGGGGAGAGTGGGTTCCATCCTGAGGGCAGCGGGGAGCCCGGGAGAGGCCAGGCGGCCAGTCCAAGACGCCAAGGCAGCTGGCATCCAGACAGGCCACTGGCACTCCCTGCCCTGCCCACAGACCCGAGCTGAATAAATGCTCACTTCCAGTCAGCAGCGAGGAAACAACTCGCTGCCCCATACCCCATAGCATCCCCATCTCTGCTGCGGCCAGGGCTGCCTGCTCTGGGCCTTCCTGCCTGTGATGCCTCCTGTGCCTGGCTTTCACACTGACACGAACCCTTGTGGCCAATCGATCAGAGCGTTTAAGAGAAACTGGGCCGAGGAAGGAAAGCCAGCCAGTGTGCACCAGGCATTTCCAGGCCCCTGTTTGCTCCTGACTTCCACCCTGCAGAGTTCCCAAAGAAGCCGGGCTGAGTAGAGCTTGCGCGGTGCTCTCCGGTTCGGAAGGAAAAAAACAGCACGGACCAGGCCCAAGTGCCTCAAACTTCCGATGCATTTCCTTTTGGATGCTTTCCTGCAGTGAGCTTCCGTTTGTTCGAGGGAGCTGAGGTCACCTGACACAGGCCATCAGTTTTCCCATCATCAGATGTGCAGCGACAGCACGAATGGAACTAGGTGTGCAGCACTGGTCTGCAGGCCAACCTCCAAGGGGGAAAGCACTGCAACACTTGACTTTTCTTTTTGTTTTGTTTTTGTTTTGCTTTTTGGGTCACACCCAGCGATGCTCAGGGGTTATTTCTGGCTCAGCACTCAGGAATTACTCCTGGCGGTGCTTGGGGGACCATATTGGATGCCAGGGATCGAACCCAGGTCAGCCGAGTGCAAGGCAAACGCCCTACCCACTGTACTATCACTCTGGCCCCTTGACTCTTCTTTGTGATCCTGATGTCCCCGTCAAATCTCATCTGTCCTGATCTGGCCCGTAGGACCTGTGCAGAGGTGGTGAGGGCCTGCTCCACAGAAGACACTTGCAACGTTCCCAGGTGGGCTGGTGGCACCCATCCCGTTTCTTCCTTCCGCACCAAAGATCAACTCTGGTTTTCATTGCTACTCCGATCACAGCCACTTGCTGAGTCTGGTTCCCTTTGTCCGAAGTCCTGCTAGGTTTTCACTGTTCCTCTAAAAAAGTGGCACCTGGGGCAGAACACGACCTTTCTGATGAGACTACTGTCTCGGCTTTTCTGGTCAGTATATAGTACTTTTGAGAGCTCAGTCTATAAAGTATGTTAACTTTCTAATCGATCATATTCAATCACTAGATCACATAAGCTCGGGCCAGTTGAAATGAATGTCCCTGGGCGAGGAAGCAGTATGGTAACAATGCACACAAACACACAGATCCCCCTCTATCCTCCATCAAAATCCCTGCTCCCCACCTGTCTGCCTCAACATCCTTGATCCTTTGCGGTTCGTGGTTTCCCCTTAGAAAACGTTTTCCATACCAAACTCCCGATTATTAGTCCCAGTCCAAATGCTTCACCTCAACCCTTGATTCTGCCAGGCAGCACACTGGTTACTGGGGATTCTTTTCATATATCAGGCCCACATTCTTCCTGATAGGTAATAAATAACCTGCACTGCATGTGAAATGCTGGCGAGAAAGGATGTTCAATAAGCTCTCGAGAGGCTAAAGTAAGAGTGCAGACACACGCCCACCCCCCCTCGGCCCAGGCCAATCGGAACCACAGTCAGTCATGCCAAGCGCAACTTTTAGGGTCAGCTTCCTCTTGGGATCTGAGAGTCTACTTACCGTTTCCAAACTTCTTAAATAAAGACGATAATTTGTGATGTAAACTCTTCCCTTAATGGGGCCATTGAAAGGACATATGTAAATAACTTCTTTGTCTATTAAGATAAAAGAAAAAGATCCTAAAAGAATAGAAATGGTTACCAGGACGCTACAACAAACGAAGCTAACTGGCTAAGAAGGACTGCAGCGAAACCAAACGGGGGCTGGCGCCGGAATCCAGCAGGTGAGGCACTTGTCTTGCATGCTGCCGTCCTGGTTTGAATCCCCAGTACCACCTATAGGCGCCAGCACGTGTGATTCCTGAGCACAGAGCCAGGAGTCAGCACTGAGCACCGCTGTGCGCCTCCCAAAATATTCACTGTGGTGTTGTAACGTTATATGCATGAAACTTTACCATGAATGGCACTGGAAGTCACGATGCCTGATATTTTGTAAGTAAGAAAAATGATTTTGCAAAGATTTTTGAGAGCAGTGACGAGGCGCAAAGCCAGCATCGGCCGGGATCTCTCCCAGGCTAGGCTGTGGGCTGGGGGGCAGGGGGAGTGGGCCTCCAGCCGCTGCTTCTCTCAGCTTGTCTTCAACGCAATCACCTGGGGGGGGGGAAGTGCCAACAAGGCAGAAGCAGAAGCTCCCAAGGGTTCTGCAGCTCCGCCCCCTCCCCAGGAGTGAATAAGACAATTATGAGGGGACTTCAAGTAGAGGACAGCAACTTGCATACGACAGTCTTACTGACTCCCCTCAGCGAGGGTCTAAGGCCTGCCAGCCTCTCTGCAGGCGAACCTCATGTTCTCCCGAAGTGAAAGTGGTGAGAAGGTGTTGCTATGGTCGAATCTTTCTCTCTGAATAGTCAAGAGAAAGTGCTGCATTCAATGCAACACCTCATATAAAACAGATGGCCGAAAGGATTGTCTATCTTTGGGCGGAGCAGCTGAATCAGGGATGCTCCGTCACTGGAAGATAGATATGTTGTTCAAGGCTGCCCTTAAGTGTGTTTTTTGTGGGTTCTTTTTGCTTTTTGAGTCACACCCAGCGATGCACAGGGGTGACTCCTGGCTCTGGAATCAGGAATTACTCCTGGTGATGTTCGAGGGGCCATATGGGATGCTGGAAATCAAACCTGGGTCGGCCGCGTGCAAGGCAAATGTCCTCCCTGCTGTACTATGGCTCCAGCCCCACCCCTGAACGTGTTTTGCAGTCTCTTTCTCTTAGGGTGGGAAACGACAACAACGGGATGGAGTTCGCGTTGTGAGCCAGGTGAAGGTGTACTCAGTGACAGAGAGAACTAACCCTCGCATACGCTGGCCATCGTACATATGGGCAATACATACCTACTGCACTCATTTTTTTTCTTTTTGGGTCACACCCAACATGCACAGGGGTTACTCCTGGCTCATGCACTCAGGAATTACTCCTGAGTAATTCGGTGCTCAGGGGACCATATGGGATGCTGGGAATCGAACCCGGGTTGGCCGCGTGCAAGGCAAATGCCCTACCGCTGTGCTATCACTCTAGCTCCCTGCACTCATTTTTTAAGACTAGGACCCCAGGTGGCGAGTGGACACAGGCTCATTTCCCATGATGCCTGGTGACCTAAGCTTCTGTAACCTTAGCCTAATGAGCACCGTGTTTTAGGCATTAAGCGCCACAACCTCGATATTAGTGAATAAATGTAGATGTTCCCAAAAGAAATGGGAGGAAGAACATCACCAAGTGCAGTGGGAATCTGAGCGGAGGGTGCTAACTTGAATATAAAATCTGAATGCGCCACAACCACGGCACTAGGCTTAAAATCCATCATGTGCTTCTGGGTTCTTAAGCCAGAACAATCTGGACTTTCCAAAGGCCCGTCCTCTTAATATGAATGAACCATAAAAAACAAGTCAACCGTCAAAGTGCTCCTTCAGGATTATTAAGATCAGTTATCTGGCAAATGAAAGAGATTTGAAACCAATCTGTTCTCCTCAATTTCTAAAAAGAGGATACTTTGACTTTAAGCCTTTAAGTTGATCGTTTCAAGGCAAATGGCCGGGGCTGCAAAACCTCAATATGATTTCGGTTTTATAACTGCAAACCATGAGAGCTTCTCACTGGAGTCGAAGACTTAATGTGGAGATAAGCCACGTTTCTCTCCCCCAAATGACTGTGAGTTTTGTACAGAGAAAAGTATGTCACTATTTTGGAGCGCACGAAGCTCTTCAAAGAACTCCTGGATGGAGAACTGAATGCAGAGTCCCGCTACAACTGCGCTGCACACGGCCAGCCTCTGTTCCCTAGAGGGGTGGAAGCACCTGCCCTTGCTGCCCTCCTCGCAGGGAGGCCGGTCCCAACCGCCCCCTTTGTGGAGAGACCAGGCCGGGCTCCTTACCCGTAATGCGCGTCTCTCCTGGAAGTCGCGGAACTGCCGCGCCCACATCCTGATTGAGTCCATCGCTCGAGGCCTGCAGAAAGAACCGTGGCATCAGATGGAGTAGCATTCCCTGCGGTCAGGGAGGGCAGTGATATGGAGCACAACCAGGTGGGAACACACTTTGCAAAAAGAAAAACAAGAACTATGGATTGTCCTGGAGAATCTGGCCCAGAGGAGCAATGACAAGAGCAATGACAAGAGCCAGGGAGCCAAGGGAGCACCAGCACCCATCCGCTGTGTTAATGCCGAGGCTCTGAATAAAAGCTCTCACCCGCTGCCCTCCCAAGTGCTCTCGAGTCAACGGCATTTGGGAAAGGGGAGCGGGGAAGCATGAACGCGTGTTCCGGAGAAACAGTTGCAGTGCGCAGCAGGCCTTCCCCTGTGGAGTATTCAATTATCCTGTGGGAAGTGGGGCTACGGGCCAGAAAGATAGTATAGTGGTTAGGGCACTTGCCTTCCGCGTGCTGACCTGATTCTGATCCCCAGCACCTCATACGGTCTGCTGAGCAGCACCAGGAGTGATCCCTGCACCCAGAGCCAGGAGGAAGCGCTGAGCACTGCCAATTGGTCACAAAACCCAAAGAAAAGTGGGATGGAGCCCAGCTTTTCAAGGGAGTCTTCACTGAACAGCAGTACGGTCACTCGTGAGAATCTTCCCTGCAGAGACTGCTTCTCACAAGTTGGATTTTACCGGAGTCTCCCACAGGTGGCTCTCTAGATAAGGGGGGATCTGAGAATTTCTGAGCCCCCAAAGGCCTCGGAGGGGGGGCACAGATATACCTTCTCCGGCCTTCTTTTGCTGTCTGTGGGCAACCCTGAGCCCAGCGCTGTTGGCAAGCCCGTACCTCGTGTCTCTGGCACTGCAGCTTCGCCAGGCCGGCCAGGAGGCAAGCACAGAGCCCAAGCACAGGTGGTGCAGGCGCGCGTTTCCATAGGCGGCCCGAGGCCTGCGAAAGGTGGCTTTGGTCTAAGCAGCTGCTCGCGGGAGTCAAGCCAAGGACAAGGCGAAACACTGACGCCTATTCGGGCTTCATCAGCCTCTATTCATTCCACTCTTTCAGGTCGTTCTCCAAAATCACAGGCATCATTTTATGTGTGAAGTCAGGAATGCTTCCTCCGTGTGTGTGTGTGTGTGTGTGTGTGTGTGTGTGTGTGTGTGTGTGTATTAAGACCAAGAAATGCACCAGCACACTTTGGTGAGTAAGCAAGGATTGGTCGATGCAAACTACTGTGATACAGAAAGATTTAAGTAAGACCTGAATTTTCAGGGGCTAGGATGGGGCTCATGTGAGGTTCTGGGTCAATCCCCGGTACCACAGATCTCTCCCCCCTCAGCACTGCCAGAAGTAGCCTCTACAGCAATCACATCCAGAGAAACTGTCACACAACAGTAACATAGAGAAACTATCACCAGACTACTAATGGCCTTCTCTTTTTCAGCCAGGTTCAAAATGAAAATTCCTCATCAATTTTCTATTCGTTATGGCTCGTAAGCGGAGCATTCTAACCCAGAAGGCAAGACAGACAGACCCCAGTTGGGAACACCTTCCTCCCCGAAGGAAAAAAACACACTTTTTCTAAACAGTGAGGAGCACAAACACAATCACACCTTTGGCCACGGCCTCTCGAGAACCAGCAAGCAGAAGTGAATTTAACTTTTAATACACTTTTTAAATTCCCCACTTGCGTGTCAGGAGAGAAAAAAAGGAGAGTCAAAACACACAGCAAAGGGCTGGAGAGATAGCACAGCGGGTAGGGCGTCTGCCTTGCACGCGGCCAACCCAGGTTCGATTCCCAGCATCCCATATGGTCCCTTGAGCACTGCCAGGAGTAACTCCTGAGTGCAGAGCCAGGAGAAACCCCTGTGCATCGGCAGGTGTGACCCAAAAAGCAAAAAAAAAAAAAAACAAAAAACAAAAACAAAAAAAACCCACGCACACGCAGCAAGAGAAGCCCGCGTCTGATGAACACAGGCTATCAGGGGCTATTATGGGATTAGCCTGGGATGGCTGTTACACTGATGATAACGCATGGTTAATATTTACCTGCTGGAAGCTCCTCCTGTTTACGGCTGATTCTTAGACCGCAAAGAGAGGAAATACGTACAGGGGGCCGAGGAGGTGGACCAAGGGCTAGAGCGCATGCTGTTCAATCCCCACCACCGGCATGGTCTCCTCTACACTGCTGGCACCCTCCAGTTCTCCCAGGAACCCTGGGTGTGCCCCCCAGACAAAATAGAAGACAAACGTATAGGGGTGGTGGGTCTATGATAGAAAGCACGCCTCATAGTTGGGACCCTCGGGTTTGATCTCCACCCCATACCACAAAACAAAATCCAACTTATATAATCTTGGGGAATGTCGAAGGTTCTTGTAAACAGGACCCCCAAAGGAGAAACTAGTTATAAAGGAAAAAGGCCGATGGACTGAGCACACAGAAATATTTAATGTGGCCAGGAAGATGGCTCAAAGGCCTGGGGTCCAATCTTGGGATTTGCAAGCCCCACATTACTTGGTCCTCAGCACCAACTGAACCCCAAAAGGGAGGAATCCTCCAAAGAGGACTTTTAACCTCTCTCTTTGAAAAACTCAAAACACATCTCAGGACAGCAGGTGAAGCTCCTGCCTTCCACGGGGCTGACCTGGGTTCAGTCCCCAGGACTCAGCACCCCGTCCAGTCCCATGAGCACTGCCAGGAGTGATCCCTGAGGACAGAGTCAGAACTAAGCTCCGAGCACTGCCAGGCGTGGTCCAAAAACAAACAAACCAAAAAGCAAAACAGAATGAAAAGGTCAAAGAACAAGTAGGAAAAAAAGACTTTTAATGTATGCCGTACCAAAATTATTGGTGGACAGAAAGATCAGTTACAAATAGAAAAGACACGCCCCTCACTCCTCAAATACCAACAAGGGCATCACCAACAGCTACTTCAAAAAAGACACACAAAAGGACCAAAATATGTCTTTTTTTTTAAAAGTCATCCCCGATGATTATCTGGATATGCAAATGCCATGAAGCTCATAGGCTCTCAGGGATGTGTCTCAGTCCATGCCCACTGCTGGGGAGGGGGGGTGTAAATTCCTTTCTTCAGGGGGGGTGCTTAACAGCCTTAAAAGGCCCTGAATTAAACTGATTTCAATTCTATGCTTCGTTTCCATATACTCCAAAACATGCCGCTAATTACACAAATTTCTCCTGGATACGTTCGGCCCTTTTCTATTCAAGCTGCATCTGTTTAGGTCAGGTGATTATTTTATTATCAGAGCTAGAAAATCAGGCCAAGAGTTCGGAGCGGTGGCAGACTGCCCTGAGCCTTGTCCTTCCCTCTCTCTTTCCTCGAGCTCCGTGAGAGGGCCAGGGCTTGGGACCGAGGGGCCGGGAAGCCAAGGCCCGAGTCACTCCCCACAGACAAGCTGGCCCCGTCTTTCTGGGACACAGCAGCAGAAGCAAGAGAGGCGGCCAATCGCAGCTGGACGGTGCAGGGACGAGGCGCAGGAACTGCTGGACCCCAGGGGACCATCTGCTCTTCGCATGGGGAGAGGAGGAAGGGGGAGAGGCTGGGTGGCTGCAGACTCCACTTACCCTCTTCTGCGACTCATTCTCCAAGGAGTGGGAGTTATACTTGGGCATTGGTGCGGAAGCCATACTGGAAACGCTGCTGAGAAAACAACAACAACAACAACAACATTCAGGATTAGCAGTGGGGTTCTGTGAGCTCTCAGACACGTGACATCGGAGAGCTCAACCATGCAATGGAACGACTGGTGCTACTTTGCAGACACCGTTTCTGCAGACAGGGAGACAGACTCATGCCCATCACCGGTGGGAATGAGACAGATCAGATAGGATAGCAACGCACACCTGGGGCATTGAGGACACACTGCACCCGGCCCTGGCGTCTGAAGTCTCTGGGCAAACTGCCATCTGAGGAACCTCGCTGTGTGCTCCCTGCACAGCAGGCCTCACCTTCCCACAATTCCTGGCCAAAAGGGACACGATGGCACGCGCGTGCTCCTCTTCAGAGTCAGGCAGCTCTAGTGGCAGGGAGTTGAGGGAGAGCAAAGGAGCAAGAGTTGAAGGACTCGGCAGTTTCTAGGGAACATACAGACTTCATTTAAATAATGCATATTCATCAGAGTCCAGGCCTAAGTGAAAACCTCCGATTCAGAACACGCACCGACTCAGCAGTGAAATTACGGATTCGCTTCGACTTGTGCAGATCATAGCTGCAGCGGGAAACCACCACTTTGGTTGTTACACGGATCAAAGTTGGTGACACAGAGGGAGCCACAGGATGTCAGTCACCGGGGGGTGGGGGGCGGGGGGGGCGGGGGAGTGCGTTCCCTGCGACAAGGTGACTATGCACTGTCTGAAAGAAACTTAGTGCCTGCTGGAACAGTGACCGCTCTGGAGCTTCGGAGGCCAGCAGGGCCCAAACGCCCAACACGGAGCCCAGGGCTCAACAGCTGTGCAGTGCTGGTCACTGTCACCAACAGGGTGATGCGGATGCGTACCACCAGTGGCTCACACCTGAACGTGGCTTAGTGAATACAAATCGCGGTGTTGGTGTCAATATGTTAAGAAAGGCCTAGGAAAGGTGAGAGACACGGATTGGGCATGGGCAGGTGAGAACAATGTCACAGCATGAGCTCCTGAGTGCCCCCTGGCAAGGCTGGGGTTGCCTATGGGTTGTGGCTGGAAACTGCCGCAAAGTTGGCGCTAAGAACTTTTTAGTGAGAGTGATACAGTGCCAATCACACAATAAGATGGGGCGAACCTGGACACTGGGGCACTGAACCCCGGAACTCTGGTTCTTCCCTACGGAAGCAGTGCTGAGGTTAAACAGCAAATACTCCTTCACAGAAAAGGAAGCTCACACTTAAATGCATGAACGCACCCCAGGAAAGTACAAAGAGGCAACACAACCTAAGTGGCAAAATCACTGGCGGTGTGGCTCAGTGGTAGAGCACATGCCCTGCCAGCGTTCAGGGCCTGGGTTCAAACTTCAGCACTGTGGAAAGAAAGAAGTACAGAAAAAAGAGACTGGGTCCAAGAGACAAGACAGCAGGACTGGCGTTTGGGCCTTGCATGTGGCCCACCTGGGTTCGTTCCACCTCAGCCCTGTCTCCTGAGTATCAGCCGACCTGAGGTTGGGCACGGAGCCGGGAGTAAGCCCTGAGCACAGCGGAGTATGGCTCCGAAACAAAAATATTCCCCCAAAGAAGGAAGAGATCAAGGAGAGCTAACTTTAAAATGAATTTGATTCAGAGGAAATTGCATAGTATGCCTCGAAAAACCTCTTCACCTTAAGTTCAATCCCAAGCGAAAAACCCATCATTCTCAGAAACAGCAGAATAGATGAGATGTATTTCATAGAGCAAGTCAGATGCTACTTAGCCCTGGAACGACTTCTATTGACTAAACAAGATTATACACATGGCGGGGAGGGGGGCCTCCACCGACGACTCTAAAAACAAAACCACTTTTTCTGAATCAGGTGTCTTCACATTTAAAAGTTTAATAATACAAGTCAAGGCTTTCAAACAAATGTGGAGTGAGAATTATCCACTCAGTGAGAGAGATGTAAAATGCTGGGTTGTGCGGGTAACTCACTCTTCACCTTCCTGTTCCTGTTTACAAACCATCACAGAAAGATAAGTCTTCCTGTTTTCTTCAATCCTCACTTACAATTTTCAATTTAAAGTTAACTCAGTGTGGCAGAGGAAAGTCCTCGTTCTGCTCAATTTTCGCTACCTTGGGAGTCTGACTCACATGCCGTCTAGCACAGCCTCTCCAACGGCCACTTGAACGGCTCTGAGCACAAACACGGAGCGGCGCAGCCATTAGCACAACGACCTCTGGGACATCTCCAGGCCCCCAAGAGAAACGACTCACTCACGACTTCCCATCGGCCCAGCCCGAGGCGCTCCCAATTCACTTTCTGTCTCTACCGAGATGCTGGGCATCTCCATCAGTGTCATCGCGTTAGAATACGCAGTCTGACGTCTAAAGCCCCCTTTTCAGAGCAACGCTGGAAACTGCTACTGATTCAAAGTTGGAGAACAAATGTGAATAATGCAAGGGCCCAAGGCACGTGGGTCTGTTCCATAATGAGAGGCCCCGGAAACATCTTCGTGTACCTCTCTTGGCTGAATGGCAGAATTGATCCCGAGTGGCCAGAAGCCGGATGAGCAGGCAGCCCAGAGCACAGATGTCCTCTATGCTAAGATGCTATCTGACCTTGGGCCGCTTAGTTTACTTCTCCAGGCTGCGGCGACTATTGTGTCTTTAGGAGTGTGGCAGAGCTGGGTCAAGTGAACGGAGGACTGCATCTGAAGGGTTTCACACGCCGCCCGGGATAGCTGCAAATGAACTCTTAGCATTTCTCACTTTTTCAATTACGAGCAAATCATCATTGCATGCTGACGCCGTAACCAATGTGAATTAGTTCTGATTCTAGAAACACCGGGATGTGAACTATTACAGGGAGAGGGAACGGCCGTTGATGAGAGTTATGAAACTTCTGGTTTAAATCAGGCATGAGAATATCTCCTGAAGGAGTCGGGGAGCAGTGCTACTGTGTCTAAACTTAGCAAGTACAGCAAGCCTCGCCCAAAACTGCATCTGTCACATGTCTGTGTTGGTCTGAACACAGTTCCATAACAATTGTAAGTTAGAGTGAAATTTACAAAAGTCAGCTACTCTTTTTGTTACAGAGAATTTGGCCCAAACCACTCACGGTTTGAATTTTTCCTCGCGAAACCAATAGTCAGGTTATGAATAGATACTACAGATAAGGCACCTGCCCTGCATGTGGCCCAGCCAGTCGGGTCCCCTCCACTGCAGGTGGCCCCTGGACCACTGCCTGTAGTGGCCCCTGAACACAGAGTCACGAGTGGCACCAGAGCACTGCCGGATGTGTGTCCTCTCGTCTATAAAACCATGTTCAATTTTTTTGTAGTGCTCTAACTACAAACATAAAGATCATGAACGATCGGTTTGAGGCTCTTCATGTTCCCAGAGCGAACAGATGCCATTGGGCTACACTAGCACGCGACAGGGACAAATGGAGACGTTACTGGCGCCCGCTCGAGCAAATCGACAACTAACGGGAAGTTAAGTGAAGTGTGATTAAGTGATTATTATTATTATTATTGAATCACTATGAGCTACAATTACAAAGCTTTCACGTTTGAGTTTCAGTCCTACAATGATCTGACGCCCATCCCTCCACATGCACATTTTCCACCACCAGTGTCCCCAGTATTCCCTTCTCCATCCCATCCCTCCCCCTGCCTCTATGGCAGAAAATTTCCCCCATACCCTCTACTTTTGGGCCTTATGGTTTGCAATACAGATACTGAGAGGCCATCACGTTTGGTTCCTTATCTACTTTCAGCACACATCTCCCATCATCCAGGAGTAATTTGTGAGCACTGCCAGGCGTGGCCCCAAACATACAAAAGTAAATTTTAAAAATGCAATCCATGTCTGAGGGGATAGCTCAAAGTGTTGGCTCATATGATTGACACGAGTCTGGGTTAGTCCCTAGTACTGCATGAGGTCTCCTGAGCACTGTCAGGAGGAACTGTCTAGCACGGCAAGGTCTGACCCAAAAATGAAGACGAAAAGGTAACTCATGTTACTGAACAATCAAACAACTAGGCTGGCACCATACATATCATACAACAGAAACTTGAACATGCAAAAACACCTGTTTTATCCTTTGGGGAACGTATGTCCACATCTGGCAGTGCTTAGGGGCTATTCCTGGCTCTGTGCGTAGCAGTAACCCTTGATGGTACCTAGGGAACCATATGTAGTGCCAGGTATTAGAACCAGGGTCAGCAGAATGCAAAGCAAATGCCTTAACCTCTGTAAATGCTTCCACCATCTCTTCTCTCTCTCTCTCTCTCTCTCTCTCTCTCTCTCTCTCTCTCTCTTCATAAAAGCTAATTTGAAAGTAGAATATAGAGCAAACCTGGTGGCCACTTACTACCTTACTGCAAACCATAATACCCAAAAAGAGAGAGAGAGTAAAAGGAAATGTGCCTGCCACAGAGGCAGGGGTGGAGGATGGGGTGGGGGTGGCAGGAGGGATACTGAGAACATTGGTGGTGGAGAATGGGCACTGATGGAGGGATGGGTACTCGCTCGGTAATCACGAAAGTCTGTAACTGTATCTCTCGGTGATTCATTAAAAATTATATACATCGGGGATGGAGTGATAGCATAGCAGGTAGGCATTTGCCTTGCACGTGGCTGACCCGAATTCCATTCCAGCATCCCATATGGTCCACCGAGCACCGCCAGGAGTAATTCCTGATTGCAGAGCCAGGAATAACCCCTGTGTATTGCCGGGTGTGACCCAAGAAAGAAAAAAAATACATACGTGTGTGTGTGTGTGTGTATAAAGCTAATCTGATCCATCTCCACTTGAAAATAACGAAGGAGACTCACCCCCGTGTGCTAATTACGTGAATGAATAAATTAGCCACTGAAGACTTGTGCAAAGAATGTAACCGATATAATGGCCCAGTATTTCACCAAAGTCAGAAATCCGTGGCAGCTGGGACAAATAGAAACCCAGGGCCGTGCCACACACTGCAGCCCGCGGAGAGGAAGGCATGTGCATCTCACGGTGCAACCACATCCCGGGCCAGCGTTTCCCAAGAAGGACACTGCACACTCGGAAACTCTCCCCTTTCCACCGAGCACCTGCAGGAACACCTCCCAACAAACGGGGAGCACCTCTGCTCTCATCTTCAAATCCTCAAAACAGTAGAACCAGGAAAGAAATCTGCCCTCTGCCCTCGGTGCCTCTGTGAGTGACCTAAAGTCCTCCTGACCTACAAGGGGTCGTTTTTCTGAAAAAAAAAAAAAATGGGAGACATGGGCTTTCTCTGTGGGGGCGTACTCAGCCCCCGATCTTACCCAGGATTGTAGCACTGTAGCACTATCCTCCCGCTGTTCATCGATTTGCTCCAGCGGGCACAATTAACATCTCCATTGTGAAACTTGTTGTTACTATTTTGGGCATACTGAATACCCACGGGGAGCTTGCCAGGCTCTGCTGTGTGGGCAGGATACTCTCAGTAGCTTGCCAGGCTCTCTGAGAGGGGTGGAGGAATCGAACCCAGGTCCACTGCGCACAAGGCAAACATCCTACCTGCTGTGCTATCGCTCCAGCCTGGCGTTGTAGCTAACTGAAATTCAAGGAGTTCCTTCTCTGCAGGCTCCCTGACGGCTGGAGAGTAGGAAGTCACACGGAAGCCCAGCTCTCTTCTGGGGACTGCAGAGACAGTACAAGTAGGATGCTTGTCTTGCATGTGGGCAACTCAGGTTCGATCCCCGACACCTCTATAAGCACCGCCAGGAGTGATCCCTGAGCACAGAGCCAGGAGCAAAGCATGGTGCTCTCTTTACCAGGAAGTGTGTTGGGGGAAAGCGAGAGAAAGGCGAACATTCAGGACGGAAGGACTGAAAATGTTCAGATCCAAAGTACCTTTTGTTAGAAAAGACATCTCTGTGATGTCCCCTTGGAAACCGTATTATGAGCCTATTCACCATTTCAAACACCGCTGATGCGATATCACCCACAGAAAGGTGAAACAAAAGGCAAGTAATTTATAAGAAAAGACTGCATTCTTCCAGTATGTTACACCACACAGAAACCCCTTCCCCAATAAGAGAATGCAACAACACCATAGCTGTTAATTAGTTAATTAGCTAATTACGGGAACAGGGTGTGAAGGGAAGGGACATCAGACCAGACTGGACACAGGGATGTGGGGAGGGTCATGGACACTTCAGTGGCAGCGAGGGGAGGGGGGACAGCAACTTGTGCATCAAGGTCAGAGAACACTATTGTAACCCTGTCATATATATATATATATATATATATATATATATATATAATTGTGTGGGGGGAGGGAACGACACACTGGCTCACTCAGGGTTACCCCAGGCTCCATGCCCAGGGATCTGTCCTGGTGGGCTCAGGAGACCACATGGGGTGCTGGGGATCAAACCGAGGTCGGCTGCGTGCAAGGCAAACACCCTCCCTGCTACAAGCTTGTATTTTGGTTTTGGTGCCATACCTGGTGACGCTCAGGGCTTCCTCCTGGCTCTGTGCTTGGGAATCACTCCTGGTGGTGCTCTGGGAACCAGGAGGTGCTGGGGAACAAGCCTGAGTTGGCTGTGTGAAGGCCAGCACCCTGCCCACAGCACTGTCCCTCTGGCCCCGGGGACATGCCCCTCCCACCCCCACGTCCTCTTAAAGAAACACCTTCTGCATTTCCACCTTGGCCTCCAGGGGGAGTGTCACCCCCAGTGAGAAGCTCTCCCATACTGTCTTCCAGTTGCCAGAGAACACAGATTTAGTAATTTTCCGTATTCAGACACTCCTCTCCCCAAGCACCACCGGGTGTGTAACCCTCCAAAGAAAGACAAGGAGATTAAGGAGATTCCCAGCATCCCATATGGTCCCCTGAGCACCGCCAGGGGTAATTTCTGAGTGCAGAGCCAGGCGTAACCCCAAAAAGCAAAAAATAAATAAAAATAAATAAAAGAAAATAAGGTAAAAATAAAAAGGGAGAGTAGGGGGCTGGAGCTATAGCACAGCGGGGAGGGCATTTGCCTTGCACACGGCTGACTCGGGTTCAATTCCTAGCATCTCATATGGTCCCTGGAACCCCGCCAGGAGTAATTCCTGACTGCAGAGCCAGCAGGAACTCCTGTGCATCGCCGGTGTGACCCGGTGTGACCCAAAAAGCAAAAAATAAATAAATAAATAAATAAAAAGGCAGAGTAAGAGTAATAGTTATCTGTACTGCAAACCGTAATGCCCAAAGGAAAGACAGAGAGAGAAGGAGAGAAAGGGAAGGGGGTAGAGAGGAGGAGGAGGGAGTGAGAGAAGGAGAGAAAGTGCCTGGCAGAAGGGCAGGTGGGGGTGGAAGGAGCGAAACCGGACATTGGCGGTGGGAAAAGTACACTGGTATCTCTCGGTGCTACAATAAACATAAATGAATAAATGACAATAAAAAGGGAGAGTGGGCCCACCACTCACTCACTGGCCCTGCTCCACTAAATCCCGACTTAATCTCCCAGGAGCTGCGTGGAACAGCTGGAGCTGACGGAACTGCCCCAGCCCGGGGAGGTCGGTGGCCGAATCCCCGCCCATCCCCCACGCCGCGACGCCCGGGGCTCAACTCCACCCCCCACCCTGCCCCTCCCCGCAAGACTCAGCAGACGCGCCGCTCGCCCAATAATTGCAGGTACTGCGCCGGGCTGAGATCTCACTCTGGGATTTTACCCCCGGAGTTGCGGAGTTGCGGCGGGCGCCGGGCGCCGTAGTCTCTCCCCCACCCCCACCCCGACCCCCGCACTTCCAGAAGCCCCAGGGGCCCCGCCCGCCACCCACATCTGCCGCCCTGTGGACTCTGGCCCGGACCATCCGTCTAGAAATGACTGGGCCGTGCGGCCGCCGGGCAACATGTGAAGCAGCAGAAGGCTTAATAACTTCTTACACAAGGACTGCCGGCCCTGCAATCACACAGAACGATGTTCACAGAGATTCAGTTTGGAGATCGACTGATATTCATATCCCAGCTTTATTATCTCATCAATATTACTTCTAGGGCTGGAGCGATAGCACAGCGGTAGGGCGTTCGCCTTACAAGCGGCCAACACGGCCGACCCGAGTTCGATTCCTCCGCCCCTCTCGGAGAGCCCAGCAAGCTACCGAGAGTATTCGATATGCCAGACACAGTAACAACAAAGTCTCCAATGGAGACGTTACTGGGCCCGCTCGAGCAAATCGACGATCAACGGGAGGGCCTTTTAATATTACATCTAGAATTGTATCAACAGTTGCCGCTATTTTCTACATGAAATTGAACTTAGAAAATAAATAAGAAAGGAGAGTGATGGGCCCAGAGAGAGAGAGCACAGTGGCGAGGGCACTTGCCTTGCATGAGGCTGACCCGGGTTCGATCCCCAGTATCCCATACGGTCTCCCAAGCACCCCTAGGTGTAATTCCCGAGTGCAGAGCCAGGAGTAACATCTGAGCATCTCCAGGTGTGGCCCCAGAAACCAAAATAAATAAATGAAAAGGGAGAGTAAGAGGTTCTGTAAGACAAGTATGAGCTTGAACTTGAACCTGATTGTTTAGGCAAGGCGTTCTGTTTGGATTCTTTGGAACCATAGTCTCCAGTACAAAGACACTTCACAGGGAAGTGGGAATAAAATAGAACTTCTAGTTATTTCTATTGTCTCATCCTTCCACCATCATATGTTTTGAGTCACATTAAGTGATGCTGATGCTCAGGGATTGCACCTAGAGGGTCTCAGAGAGTCATATGGGGTGCCGAGACCAAACTCCAGTTTCCTTTGTGCAAGGTAAGAGCCTGACTCACTGTTCTCTCTCTCTCTCTCTCTCTCTCTCTCTCTCTCTCTCTCTCTCTCTCTCTCTCTCTCTCTCTCTCTGGCCCCTACAGTTGTAGCTTTCAAATATTTTATATTAGACCTAATGCATCAAGTTGCTTGGCTAATGTTTACAAAGATACGTATACTGCAGTCACAATCCAGTGTTTACTTCTGGTAGAAGTAGTGGCGGAAGGCGTCTGAAGATCAGTCTAACCACAGACAAGAACACCTCCCAGCCTCTCTCTGCGCCAGGCATCCCACAAAGCAGCCTCGACCTTTACTCAACCCACGTGAAAACCAACTATTCTCTACAAAATGAGGTGCTGATTTCCTCCTTCTGCATTCCTGTATTTCTATTTCTATGAATATATAAGTGCATAAAATGAAGGTCATGTGTGCTTTATAAATACATCATTCATGTTTTATTATAATAGCTAGGTATAGGGCTGGTGATGTAACTCAGAGGCAACGCACCTGTCTCATGTGCCTGAGATCTGGTTTCTATCTCCAGCCCGGCAAAAGAAACACGGAGATAGATGTATAAATTTGATTTCCTTTGAGCAAGAGGTTGGCACTTTTCCGATAAAGGGTTAGCCAGTAAATCTTGGCTCTGGTTGCATGGCTGCACTAAAGCAGCTGGTGGCTGTGTGCCACAATTTGCTTTACCAAAACAGGCTGTCACTCCATCTCAAACTATTAAGATACTTACTTCCAAATTAAATTTCTTCAGCTGGAGCAAGCAACCATTGCTTTTTTTTTTCAATGTTCACTTTTTATTTATTTATTGGCTTTTGGGGTCATACCTGGCGACGTACAGGGGTTACTCCTGGCTCTGCACTCAGGAATTATCCCTGGCGCTGCTCAGGGGACCATATGGGATGCTGGGAATCGAACCCGGGTTGGCCGTGTGCAAGGCAAACGCCCTACCCGCTGTGCTATTTGGAGCAAACAACCATTGTATCCTTTCATTTCATTGTTCCGGTTCGCAGGGACACACCCAGCAACGCTCAGGGCTGCTGCTGGAGCTCGGTGCTTGGGTCACTCCTGGCAGTGCTTCAGGGCTGTGCAGTGCCAGGGATTGAATCGGAGGCTCCAGCATGTGAAGGCCCTGCTCAAAGCCTTGGCGCTGTCTCCCGCGCCCCCCTGCAGGCACTCACAGCTTAGGCCTCTGGCCGCACAACTGACACCCATTGTTTTTTTTTTAATTTAATTTTTATTTTTTTTTACTAGTGAGACATCATGAGGTACAGTTGCAGACTTACAAATTTTTGTGCTTGGGTCTCAACCATACAATGATCAAACACCCATCCCTCCACCAGTGCCCATTTCCCACCACCCATTGTTTTTAAAAGGGTGTTGGGAGGATCCTCCCAGGATGGGAGAAGCATGCTGAAAGTAGACTATAGACCAAACATGATTGCCACTCATTGCCTCTTCTGCAAATCACAACACCCCAAAGGAGAGAGAGAACAGAGGGGAATGCCCTGCCACAGAAGCAGGGTGGGAGGGGGGTATGGGGGTGGGAGGGATACTGGGATCCGTGGTGGTGGGAAATGGGCACTGGTGGAGGGATGGGTATTTGATCATTGTATAATTGAAACCCAAGCACAAAAATTTGTAAGCCTACAACGGTACCTCAAGGTGTCTCACTAATAAATTTTTTTTTTTAAAAAGGAAGGGGATCTATACTCAGTCAGACCAGCTGGGATCTCAAATCCTAGTTTGGTTGCTTGATTAATAACTCCACGTGACCTTGGATAAATGGCAGCGCTGGCAGGTTAGCTCCATGGCTAAAAGCACCTGCCTCCACCACCACAGGTCCCAGTATCCCTCCCATCCCCCACCCCCGCATCCCACCCTGCCTCTGTGGCAGGGCATTCCCTTTTGATCTCTCTCTCCTTTTGGGTGCTGTGGTTGGCAAAAGAGGCAGTGAGTGGCAATCATGTGGAGGGATGGGTATTCGATCATTGTATAACTGAAACCCAAGCACAAAAATCTGTAAGTTTACAACTGTACCTCATGGTGTTTCACTAATAAAAATTCAAAAAATAAATAAAAAATAAAAGCACCTGCCTCACGAACACGGCGCTTCAATCGATTCCCCGGTGCCACTCAGAGCAAAGGAGCTGCAAGCGTGTGCAATAAAGATGTTTGGCCCCCTGTCTGCGCAATGGGTGTAATGCTTCCTCTGGTACCCTGGACACCGCTGGTCCAGCGAGCGGCAAATTCCAGGCACGTCCCTGCTTCCAGTCACAGATGGGCTATGAGGCAGCACTCCAACGTGTGCAAATGCCCTGCACGGCCACTGATTTTTGATCCAAGACGCTACATCTAAACTGCCCGGCCATTCTGTGGCCACATTTTCTAAGACCATCAATCTTATCTTGGCAAGACTCAGCAGCCTGCAAGCAGTTTCTCTTCCAAGTGTGCCCACGTCCAGTAAAAAAGAAAACAACCCAACGCCTTGCCTGGGGATGCTTTCCACAGACTCCCTGAGGTGAAGACTTTGCCTCATTACCTTCAGTTCTGGCTCAAGGACCTAGACATCCGCTAGACATTTCCTCGAGTAAATCTAACAGCATTTATCCCCAAAGTATGATCCTGCCCACATCCCCATCGGCAGCTGACCAGCCAGACAGACACGGGTAATCCAGAGGCAGTAGATTCTAAATCCTGGGGCTAAATGGGGCTTTGTTTTATGGATTATTCCTTACAAACGAAGAACCAAATGAGATTTAGAAGCTCTGACATGCTAAAGTGGCCTTTCACGTACAAACCAACTCTTTGTCGTGGTGGTATTTACTATTCAGCTTACAGACACACCAACTTCTACTCTCGAACTACTGCAAAGATCTTTGACTAAAAACAATTCAGATGTAGTCGAGAAGGAGCTTCCGTCATTTTTTCCAGTGGGCAGTGGCAGAGTGGAGCTGCCCCATTCGTCCTTTTACTTAGTCCCTTCATCACAAACGGCACATCTTCAAAACAGCTGTTTGGCCTCAGCAGTGGCAGCTGTGGCTGTGGCGGAGAGGAGGGTGCTCTTGAAATGCCGCCTACCCTGGCATCGATACGCTGAATAAACGTTCAGACGAGTCCACTACTACCAGGGAAACGCTGCCTTGGCCTGCAAGGGCTACCCTGGACTGCTCTCACGTGCATTCAGACCACTCGCTACACTCGCCGATGGATTGCCGCGGCAGTCAAACACCTGTCCGTAAACAAGACTTCGAAAATAGGAACAGGATATCAAGTTGCCCATCCACCTGCCAATTCCCGAACTCACAAGCCCGCAGCTCTGCTCCAAGACAAAACATATTCTGTGCAGTGACTTCCCCCTGGGAGCACTGTTCCCCGAAGGAATATTTCAGCACAGAAGTAAAAAGTCTCTGCACCGAGGCAGCTGCAGTGGGGACAGTGGAAGGTAGGGGTAAACGCATGTCAGGGGATGGAGCCACTTCTGAACTTCTTGCTTTCCAAGGACCTTCTCGGCTCAGCCCCCTGGCCCCCAAAGCGTGCAGACCTGGGCATTATTAATAAAGATCCATCTGCAATTTGGGTGGCCAGTGAGAGCCAGCAAGCAAACAGGGAGTGAAGAGCAACCTCGAGAGAAAATAAGAGAGGAGAGAAAGCAGAAGAGGATGGCCTGTCATGTGGAACCGTTCTGCCAGGCACTTTGTTGGCACTGGGTCCTCTCTGACCTGCTGCCAAGACACAGGAAGCATTTGCTGCCCTTCCCAGCCAGACCCACGCACATGCGCAAATGTACACACATGCGCAGCGCACACACCTCGCTTCCCCGAGTGCTCAGTTCACTGTTTCTGCCCTCCTGTAGTTCTCCGCGGACATCCTGTGTCTCCCTGGCAGAGCTGAGCTTCCCGAGGGCCAGAGCGCTATGTTTAACGTGGTGGCTCAGTGATCCCAGCAGCTTGGGGACTCAGCTGACGAACAAGTGACCAGACTGTGTTATCACCTTCTCAACCTTCGTCTTCAGCAACTACAGGGACTCCAACCTCCCTCGCCAGGGTTAATTCGGCTAACACCACGCTTGCCTCTGCCATTTGGTACACCCCCACCCCTGATTCTCATGCTGGTTTTGCTTGACTTTGAGTTTTACATAGAAAGGCTCATTGCATTTTCTCCTGCCTGGACTTTCCTCATGTAGCACGGAGGTGAGAGCCATAAACGGGCAGGGATGGCAAGGAAAGTGTCACTGAGTGAACACCTTAGCCCTGCCTCGCAGCCTCCTTCACACATACCGAGAGTAGCTGTGGTCAGAAACGGCATTAAGTGACACATGGCTGTCAGCCGTGGAGGAAATCATGTTATGTTTCTGTCCCTGTGGCGTAGTTGTCCACTTGCTCATGGGGGGATGATGTCCGCTCTGTTCTCAGTGACCACAGAGCTGGTTCCAGGCTCCACCATCACATCACATCACATCACATCACATCACATCACATCACATCACAACACAACACAACACATCACATCACATCACATCACATCACATCACATCACATCACATCACATCACATGCTCATAAGAACATACTCGTGAACATCCCCCTTGCCAGCGCATGTGTGTACAGGGGGACAATGGGATTTCATTTTGTGCCTAATGTTCCCATACCTGGGTCTGGTTAGACCTGACAGGAAATAACTTTCAGAAAATCATACTCTTGGGGCTGGAGTGATAACACAGCAGGTAGGGCGTTTGCCTTGCATGCGGCTGACCCGGGTTCGATTCCCAGCATTCCATATGGTCCCCCAAGCACCACCAGGAGTAATTCCTGAGCACATGAGCCAGGAGTAAACCCTGTGCAATGCCAGGTGTGACCCAAAAAGCAAAAAAGAAAAGCACTGAGTGGCAATCATGTTTGGTCTATAGTCTACTTTCAGCATGCTTCTCCCATCCTGGGAGGATCCTCCCAAAACCATTTACTTGGTGCTCCCTTCTCTATCTGAGCTTCCTTTCCCCCTAGCATGTGTGGCTGGCCTCCAATCCCCACTCAATGCCTCTTTTGCAAACCACAACACCCAAAAGGAGAGAGAGAACAAAAGGGAATGCCCTGCCACAGAGGCAGGGTGGGATGGGGGGATGGGGGGTGGGAGGGATACTGGGACCCATGGTGGTGGAAAATGGGCGCTGGTGGAGGGATGGGTACTTGATCGTTGTATAACTGAAACCCAAGCACAAAAATTTGTAAGTCTACAACTATACCTCATGGCATTTCACTAATAAAAATTAAAAATAAAAAAATTAAAATAAAGAAAAGCATACTCTTGGGGGAAGATGGAAGGTAGACGAAGGTGTCGGGAAATTAACCATTTCATTTCATCAAGGCAAAATGGAATCTTGGGATTGTCCTCACTCCACATTCAAGCAGCAAGGGGGCAAGAAGCAAAGTAATGAATGGGCAGGATCTGAATTTTCTGGGGCCTCTGTTACAAAGTACCACAAACTGGATGGCTTCAAACAGAAATTTCTTCTTCCCAGACCTTGGAGGCGACAAGTCCAAAATCAAGGCACTAGGAACCAGAGAGACAGTACAGGAGCTACAGGACTCGCCTTGCATGTAGCCATAGTGGCTGCCACCCTAGTAGAAATCCCCTGAGGTCACTCCTGAGCACAGAGCCAGGAAACCAGGAATCGCGGTCTGGGCAGTGTCACCATGCCTCTGAAGGCTTCTGTGAAGGAGCCATCCTGTTTCCAGATACTGGACATTGCAGGTGTTCCTTGGCTCATGGCCCCATCACGCCTGCCTTGCCCCTGTCATCACATGTGGTTCTCCCTGTGTGTCTCGGTGTCATCACACGGTGTCCACTTCATGGCTGCAAAGACCCTACTGGACCAAGACCTGCTCTCTTCCAGTATGACCTTCACTATCTGCAGCAGTCTTATTTCCACACAAGGTGACATTCTGAAGCACTGGGGGGGAGGGGGCAGGAGGGCCTTCAACATCTCTTCTGGAGGGACACAATTCAACACATAAGAAACTAAAGGGTGCCTATAGAAATGAACAGTCTACAAAATGACGGTGTCGATGCCTGGGTACATGGCAGGACTCTTGAGTTTGTCAACTGATCTTATATGCAATCACTGAACACACACTAAATGAAATCAGCGCAGAAATATTAATATGTCTTCCTAGAAGAAATAATTAAGTGATACCAGGACAATCACTTCTGAGCCACTCCTTACTGTGCATACAAAATTAGTCAATCTTGTTTCCAAAGTGTTCACAAACCAGCTGGGAAGTATATACTGGGTAGCCACTCTGGGAGATTCCTTAAAAATAGGTTGTAGGGGCTGGAGAGATAGCCTAGCGGGTAGGGCATTTGCCTTGCACGCAGCCAACCCGGGTTCGATTCCCAGAATCCCATATGGTCCCCTGAGCACCGCCAGGAGTAACTCCTGAGCGTAGAGCCAGGAGTAACCCCTGTGCATCACCGGGTGTGACCCCCCCCAAAAAAAAAAGCAAAAAAGAAATAGGTTGTAAACCACAGCATCTCAATACAAAGTAAAAAATAAATTAAATAAGCACATGTTTAATTTATTTTTAATTCCAAAATTGGGATGAATGGATTTTTGAGCCTGCAATCAACTTCTGTATGTTCACAAGGGTGTGGAGTCAGGGCTTAGAAGCTAGAACCTCACACACAAAAGGGATGCATGCTACCACTGAGCTACATCCTTGCCCCTGAGCTGGATAGTTTTGATTTGGGGCCTCTGGACCATTCCCTACATGGGCTAGCAGTAAAAAGCAGCAAGTCAAATTCTGGGATTCTAGGTATTTGTTTTATAGGGGGGAGGGGTGTTTGGGCCACAATAATGTTGCTCAGAAGCTTCTCACAGCTCAGTGCTCAAGGTCACTCCTGGTGGTGTTCAGGGGAATAGTGGGGCTCAATCCCAGCCTCCTGCATGCAAACTCCCTAGCCCAAGTCAAGGTTTTGAATATTGCCTAGGATTTCCCAGTTGTTGAAATGCTAGGTTTAAGATTTCATCATTACTCACAGTTTACAAAGGCAAGCTGTACTTGAAGGTTAGCAGAGATCAGAGGCAGGACTAGTAGCCTGCCCAAAGGGATTAAGAACTGATCCAATGGGAGTTCCTAAGACTGGGTGCATTAGAGAAGCCTTAAAGGTTCCCAAAGAGAAAGCTTGCAACAATCTAGAATACAGACAATGATTATGACCTATTAATAGTTCCAGCCATTATGTAAGTGATCACCCAGGTTGGCTATATCAGGGGAAAGGATTGAAGACACACATACACACACACACACACACACGTGCACATGCATGCATTCTATTCTAGAACTTGGTCCTGGGAGCAAGTATTTGTGGATGTGAAAGAAAAGAATTTTTAGGGCAGAAACAAAAGGCAAGGAGATGAAGAGTGACAATGAAGAAATGCCAGTTTTATAACAAATGACACATCTAGTTCCAATCCAGAAAATTCCCATGGCTTTCGAAGAAGTAATATGTGCTGTTCCACAGAAGACTGAAAAGAGTTGCTGTAGGTCCAGCAGATAGTACAGGACTTTAGGCACTTACCTTGGACACAGCCAGTCTCAGTTAGCTCCCCATAACACAAGGCTCCCAAGAACTACCAGAAATAACCACCCAAGCACCACAGGGTAGGGCCCAAAAAGAAAAAAATGAATAAAGAGAAATGCCAAGCTGCATATGGCAAATCTCAACACTATGAGAATGGATGGATAGTGGGGTTGCAGAGGCAAGCGTGAGTATGATGAGTGTGGCGATATAATCATCAAGGAAATCCTGAAGAGCTGTTCAAGACATGGCTTCAACAAACACAATTCCACAGCTCCTCATGATCTTTTGTTTGTGTGTTTTGGGGCCTGGCAGTGCTCAGAGCTCATTCTTGGCTCTGTGCTCAGGAGTCACTCTTAGCAGTGCTCAGGGAACAATGGGCAGTACCCTGGACTGGAAGTGTGGTCAGCTGCATGCAAGACAAGAGGCTTAACCCCTTTATGATCATCTGTCCATCCATAATTATGATCTTTAAGTTACCAAAAAAAAACTCTCAGCAAACTAGAACCAGGGCCCCTGATCCTACAGCTAACATCACATTTTGTGGTAAAAACTGGAATGCTTCCCCACTATGTGGGATCAAGGCAATGATGGTTGCTCTTAAGTACTTGCATCCATTATACTTCAGAGACCCCCCAACAAGTTAATAAGACAAGAAAAAAAGCTAAAAGGTTTAACAGCTCGGAATGGAGAAGTAAAATTGCATTTGCAAACAAGATTGCACATGTAAAAACGTCTAAGAACACTACAGAAAAACTCACATAAGTACTAAGTATATTTAAGAAGTTTGCGGAGTACCAAGAAAAACAAAAAAAAATCACATTTGTATTGTTAGTGATGAACAAACACACGCTGAAAGATAGAAATAGCATTTTTGATATTAAAAAGTAAACTGCTTAGGGATACATTTAGCAAACTGTAAAAAAACATTTAGCTCAGCATGTGGAAAACTACAAAGGCTTTGTGAGACACCTTAAAGTAGACCTAAATATACCGAGAAACATATCGCTCTCAAGGGTCAGGAAACTCAGGGTTGTTATTATCAAGACCGAGCTACAGATTCAGTGCAATCACTACCAAATCCTAATAGGCTTTGTTGGAGAAGTTGACAGGATGATTCTAAACTTTCTAAGAAGAGGCAAGGAAGATCAGTAGTTACAACACTTGCCTGGCAAGCTCCAAGCTCCAAGGTCAAACACTAATGCCAGCGCATGCATTGAGGTAAAGACAGCCCCATGACTTCTGACCCCTGCTGGGGGATAAATTTAAAATTAAGAAAAGTCTGTGCTGGAGAGATAGTACGGGGGAAAGATGCTTGCCTTGCTTGTGGTTGACCCTCGTTTGACCTCTAGCACCACAAATGATCCTCTGGGCAGTTCCAGGATAGTCCTGGACCCCAAAGTCAGGAGTAAGCCCCGAGAACAGCTGAGTGTGGTTCAAACCCCCCAAAAATAAAAATGAAAAAGTAAGCTTTGTGTTCTCTCTCTCTTTTGGTTTTTCAAACAACACCTGACCATGCTCAAGGCTTACTCCTGCCTATGTACTCAGGGATTACTCCTGGCTATGCTCAGGGGAACCATATGAGGTACCAGGGATCAAAGTTGTGTCAGCTGCATACAAGGCAAATGCCCTACCTGCTGTTCTACCCCTCGGGCCCCAGTTCTATATACAAAATTAGGGGCCAGGGACGTAACTCAGTAGTATGGCACTGCACTTGACTTGCATGTTGTGATGCCTGGGTTTGATTCCTGGCATCGGTCCAAAACAAAATCAGAGGACCAGAGAGATAGCACAGCAGGTACCATGAGCCTTGCACACAGCTGATCTGGGCTCAAAGTGACCCGAGTGCAGAGCTGTGAGAAGGCGCTGAGTACCACTGCGTGTGGTCCAAAAACAAAAACAAACCGCTCAAAATAATTAAAAGAAAAAAATCAAAAGTATCAGGAAAGGGCTGGAGCAATAGTACAGCAGGCAGGGCGTTTGCCTTGCACGTGGCCGACCCGGGCTCGATTCCCAGCATCCCATATGGTCCCCCGAGCACCGCCAGGAGTGATTCCTGAGTGCAAAGCCCTGAAATGTAACCCCTGAGCATTGCCGGGTGTGACCCAAAAAGCAAAAAAAAAAAAGTATCAGGAAAGACCAAGACTCAAGAATAGCAAAAATACTCCTGAAAAGAAAATGAAAGAAAAAAAAGACTAAGGTTGCAGCTCTACCCAGACAAAGCTGAAGAGCTCAGTACTGAAGCCTGGGGTACCGGCGAGAAGACCGTATCAGTGGGACTGAAGAGAGCCCAGTACTAGGCACGTGGAAGGAGGTAACAGCAACAGTTAACCTGAGCCCACCAAAGGTACCAAGGTGATTTAATGAGAAAGAAGATCGTCTTCTCTCCAGCCGATGCCGCAACAACTTAACAGCCATCTGGGAAAATAAGCAGACCTTGACCCTGACCTCACACAACATACACAATTAACTTGCAATGAAGCACAGAATTTTATTTTCTATTGCTACATAACAAGCTCAGTAGCTGTGAACACCACGCATTAATTATCTCCCAGTTTCCGTGGGAGGGGAGGCAGGAGTCTGCAGGGGAGGGCTGGATCCTCTGCTCAGGGGCTCACGAGGCTCCGGGGAGGACAACACAGGATGAGAGCCCTTCCCCGGTTTGCACGCCACAACAGATTGAAATGTCAGAGCTAAAAATGCAAACACCCTAGAGACACCGGGGAAATCCTTGTGCGTTTCGACAAAGCAAGCCTAAGAGCGAAGACGGCATCAACCGCTTAGAGAAACCAACTGCAGCAAAGCCGAGGCTGGCTGTTCCTCCAAAGGCCCAGGTAAACTGAAATGGCGAGCCAGCTGGGGAGAGCGGATCTGCAACTCACATATCTGACCCAGGTCTCGTATCCACGGGAGAGCTGAAGAATTCACGGAGCGGCTGGAGCGACAGCACAGTGGTTAGGGGGTTTGCCTTGCATGCGGCCGACCTGGGTTATTTCCCAGCATCACATATAGTCCCCTGAGCACCGCCAGGGATAATTCCTGAGTGCAGAGCCAGGGAGTGACCCCTGTGCATCGCTGGGTGTGACCCAAAAAAGCAATAAATAAATAAATAAATCACAGAACTTAAGAAGACAGACAGTCTCTGGTGTCAAAATATTGAATGTGATCAAAGTAGAGAGAGAATCATGTGGAAATCATCTGTCCCACAGGGAGGGGGGAGTGTGGGATGGTGGTATACTGGGGTTGTTGGGGGTGGAGAATGGGCACTGGTGAATGTACGGGTGTTTCATTGTATGACCGAGACTTAGACCTGAAAACTTTGTAACTGCTCTCACGGTGATTCAATAAATAAAATTATAAAAAATGAAAAAAAAAGAAGACAGACAGTCTAAAAAGACATGGATGACAGATTTAAGCACTTTACACTCTCGGCAATGAAAGATGAAGACATGCTCGCCATTCTTGGTCGTTAGGAAGACACTCTTCAAAACCCAGTGAGGTTGGGGCTGGAGCAATAGTATAGCAGGTAGGGCGTTTGCCTCGCATGCGGCCGACCCAGGTTCGATTCCCAGCATCCCATATGGTCCCCTGAGCACCACCAGGAGTGATTCCTGAGTGCAGAGCCAGGAGTAACCCCTGAGCATCGCCTGGTATGACCCAAAATGAAAAAAAATCCCAGTGAGGTACCGTTATACACACTCGAGAGAGGCCCCAGTATGAACACTACAGCTACTATCCTGTGCCCATGGTTGCGAAAGGGCACGGCCACTCTGGAAACCAGCCGGAGAGTTTCTTATAATGTTCCAGGCAGTGAGTGATGTCAGTGCCCACAGCCAGAGCACAAGAAAAAGGAAGCACCTGAGTCCCCCTGGGACCAGTACACTAGTGTCCTGGGCAGCCCTCTGTGTTTAGCGAAGAGTGCGTCACAGGTCAGCGACAGAACAACACCAACTGCTCAGACAACATGGATGAAGAGAAAAGGCGCTGTGCTATGTGAGGCGCCAGCCGCGGACTCTGCACCAACCTGCTCTCGCCACTGTTCCAAAGAAACTCTCACCATAATGCAGGAATCAGAAATCGGTCTGAAAGATGCCTAGCAAAAGCATTAGGAAATTCGGAGCTATACCCTTTCCCCTCCCTTCCTTCCCCTTTTTGCTGTGGGTGTGCTGAGCAGGGGTCTCACACCTGGCTGTGCACAGGAGCTCACAATGGCACATCTGGGCAAGCACCAGAAGTCGGAGTTACGCCCTCATACATGCAAAGCAGGTGCCTGTAGCCACTGAGCCATGGCCTGGGTCCCCAAAGCATCCTGCTAAACAATTCATAAGTGAATGGAATAACCATGGAAGCTAAAATGTCGAAAACTAAATAATAAAAAGAAGCGAGTTCAAAAGATTTAAGCAGCAGGCTTTAACCAAAAGAATGAAGGAAGGAGAAGATGAAAAGCGGTTTTCAGGATATCTATTTTATGTGCAAAAAGCAAGAGGTTGAATAGTATGTGCAGTAATTTTTTGCTGTAAGAAAAGGAAATGCAAGTGTGTGTGCTTGGCACATGCGCAGATGAACATGCATGCCTGTTCAATTTTGTAAATTCAAAAATAAAAAGCCCTGTCAATTGCATTACCTACAGGGAGGACAGGAGGTGGGGACAGAGAAAGGGATGAAAGCTAGACTCTTTAGACTATATCCTGATAAAACCTGGACTATAAAATCATATAAGGTTTCTACTCATTGAAAACTAGTCCAGAATAATGTTGAGTCTACAATATGTTTATTCATTTCCATACACTGACAAACCTACTACTGCCCCAATGGACCAACATTTGCTAAAACTAATATTGTAAGAAAAAGAGAAGGGGGCAGAGATAGTATAGAGGCTAAGGAAAGCATTTACCATGCACTCGGCCAGGTTAAATCCCTGGCACCAGGCTGGAGCGATGGCACAGCGGGTAGGGCGTTTGCCTTGCACGCAGCCAACCCAGGTTCGATTCCCAGCATCCCATATGGTCCCCTGAGCATCACCAGGAGGAATTCCTGAGTGCAGAGCCAGGAGTAACCCCTGTACATCGCCAGGTGTGGCCCCCCCAAAAAAAGCGAAGGAGAAAGGCAGAGGGTGGGGGAAAAATCTCAAAGTCTTTTTACTCAATGCCTCTTGTGCAGACCACAACACCCAAAAGGAGAGAGAAAACAAAAGGGAATGCCCGGCCACAGAGGCAGGGTGGGATGGGGGGGATGAGGGTGGGAGGGATACTGGGATGGTGGTAGAAAATGGGCACTGGTGAAGGGATGGGTACTTGATCATTGTATAATCGAAACCCAAGCAGAAAAATTTGTAAGTCTACAACTGTACCTCGTGGTGTTTCACTCATAAAAATAAAAAAAAAATCCCTGGCACCATATAAGGTCCCCCAATCCTGTCCAAAAGTGATCCCTGCGTGTAGAGACAGGAGTAAGCCCTGAGCACTGCTAGGTGAGCCTCCATCCCTTTAAAATGATTTGGGAGTGAAAAGATAGAACCATAGATATGGCTGACTCTAGTGCGTCGTTTTTAATCTGACACCCAAAATGCCAAGAGCAACTGGAGGGGTGAGCAGGCAAGCACAGGAGAACTCGGATTTTACACAAACTGGCAGAGTGCAGAAAAAAGGGCACGCCTTCTCCACTTGAGCCCGCAAACCAACAACAGGAGACAAAGACAGTTCCGAAAGGAAAGTGAGAGCCCACCTGCATAAGAGAGACACGATCCCCGAAGGCGACCAGCCAAACCCTGGGGAGAGGAAGAAAAACAGCACGGGCTCACACCAACAGAGCCGAGCAGGATGCAGGCTATGGCGCAAGCAGAGCTAGAAAATTCTACTAACCCACAGCATCAGCAGGTTTAAAGAGGAGGGAAAGGCTCTTCCCATGGAGGCTGGAGAGGAGTCTGGAGTTCCATCCACAATGCGCCAAGGGCCGAGTGTGCTGGGAGGGTGCTTCGCCCCCAAATCAACAGTAAACAGTACATGAAAGACTCTCTGGGAAAATGGGAAACTTGCCAGCGCCAGAACTCATTCCTTAAGCTGACTCTGAAAGTGCAGGTTGACGCTTAGGGAACTCCCGGAAATGATTCCACCCGAGTGCATGGAGGTTCACAGTCCCTGGGTATCATGTCATTGATAGCTGGCATGGGCGGGGCCTTTTGGGTGACCCAGAGTTCAAACTGGGTTTCCTGCCCATTTGGGATGGTCAGCGTCAGGAGCCCTTGGGAAACTAGAGAAAAAAGCTCTCTCCTGGGTCTCTGTGCCTCCTTCTCCAGCTCCTGAGCCAGCAGGTTGAACTGCACCTCCCACGGAGAACCCAGAAGCTGCCAGCTTGGCACATCATTGGTCTGGAGTCTTTCCAGCACAAGGAAACTGATCTAGGGACTTGCTGCCTTTGTCCCAAAGCCTGAGTTGGCGGTTCCTTGAGTTATTTGAAAAAGCACACCCCACCTGCACCCAAGAAAGCAGCCTGCAGGGCACACAGCTACCCATGACCCTCTGGTTGTGCTTGTGTATGTGGTTTAAGGCCACAGCTGGGCATGGTCAGGGCTTA